>NC_092589.1:41508500-42129000 GCF_047663525.1 Anas platyrhynchos
TTGGTATAAAGTAAGAATACTTTTGAGTTTAACTCTCAGTCTGGCTAGAATTTGTGAAACTAATTTGCAGAAACAGCCTGCTCCCCCTGCATCGCTCTTGCTGTGTTAAAGGGAGTAGCCAGGCTTGAAAAAAAAAGGTGGAAAGATGAAAAACCTCAGCCCCCAGTGGAAGTTCTAAACCTCAAGAGTTTGTGCACTGTATTTTTCTCTGAAAACACGTTTTCCATTTGTTTAACTTGCTCCCATGCCAGCTTACTGAGACAGAGGTAGCTTCATTACCCTTTCTAGCCGGAAAACTCACAAAATATTTTGGCCACCCTCCACACCTTATTAACATAAACTGGAGTTTCCTACCACTGCTGGCAGAGCAAGGCGCTGGGAACGTGTGATCACGGCGTTTCGGCAGCTGTCGCTGAGGTTAGTGCTAGGCCTGCGGTGGAGGGCTGCTCCTGGATCCTGAACAGTGGTTTGCTGTGGGCACTTATGCCAGGAAGCCACAAAAGAGGGGAGGAGGTGGGAAAAAAGAAACGAGGGCAGGTTAGAGAGGAATCCAAGGAAACCTAAGCAAGCCTAAGTTTCTTCACCTGTACATATTAAATATCACTTGCAGAAATGCAGCGCATACAGTCCAAGAAATGTCTCCTAGAAATTTGGGAATAATGGGTTTGTTTGCTCCATTCGTGTGATTTTTTTCAGCAGGTCACTTTGTATGTCTCAGTTTCTGTGGTGCAAGGAGAGAGTAGAGAGAATATCTCTAGCCTCTGTCTAGTCTCTGCGAGCTCTAAAAAATTTATTTTCCCTGTTTTCCAACAAATAACATTGCAGTATTCTGGCATAAAATATAATTTAGAAAGCATCCAAATCACAGAAAGCCAATTCCCGATGTACTATAGGTTCTTGTGAAGTACCAGCACTGATCCAGGTGAATTTCCCATCACATTGACTGAGCAAAAGCTGAATGCCAGTCTTTGCCTGGTCTGATTTATTCATCTCAGAGAATTCCTTCCCAAGCTTGTCCCAAGCACTCCTAATGGCTGGGCTGTAGAAGGTGCCTGTAGCAACACTGCAGAGCTTGTGAAACCTCCTGTAATGAAGCATTTATAAGATGTATAAAAGAGGTGTAGCACAGAGCAGTTCAGGAAGATGAAAAGAGAGTGGCTATCATCAAAAAAAAAAAAAACAACAAACAAACAGACGAGTGATGTTTCAGTGACCTAAAAAGGAAGTAATAAATGCTGGTTTTAGGCTTTCAGTGGGGAAATGGCTTGTTCACCTACTGCTGCATAACTACACCAGGTTTCCCCAACATCTCATCATCTCCATGAAAGAATGAGTCTATGGAGGGCTTGTAACAACCCTGCCAAGGAGATTGTGCCAACTACCCTGCAAGTATTATGTTAACAAGTATCCAGGCGTACCCTGAAGTTCCTCATTACCTCACATACCAACAACTCTTCTGCTGAGCCTTCACTTCCCGGTTAAAGATGTAGAGGAAAATAAAGGATTTGAGGTTCCCCTGCCAAGGGGATCTCTCTTCAGAAACAGATTCTATGGTTCTAGCACTTTGTGATAAATAGGGGAGCCCATCCAGAGGTTTGTTTCCAGCATCTCTACAAGGAATGTATTTTTTAATTGGACTGACCTCCACATAATATGACCTGTAGGAAATTGTTATTTATGGATACACAAGTCCATAACGGTAAATTTTGCATCTGTGTACATGCAGGTAAAGAACTATCTAACACACAGAATTTAGGCATATGGAGTATCTAGATTACCTATGCACAGCCGTTCATGTTCTGCCAACAAAACCAAGTAGCATCTTCTTTGTATTTAGCATTCTCTTGCCTATTTTCCTTTTTAACACACTCTATTTTTGTTTTCTATCAACACTCACTTCAGCTTCCTTCAGTGAAGAAAGGTGTCCTTACTATACCTTTCACATAAGAACAAGCTTAGTAACTGAAAATACAAAGTGTTGGTTTTAGTTTTCTTTTTTAAAAACAAAATTTTGAAAGTCAGAAGGCTAAAAAAATACAGTTGAGGATACTTTTCTGAGCTGCAATAAAAAAAAAGAAGAAAAAAAAGAAAAAAGAAAAAAAGGACTGGTCCAAACACACATTTTTTTATTAAAAAAGAATACGCATAAATAACAGCTGCTGACCATGTAGTCATTCTTTTTATGAGGTGTTTCCCTATACCCATGTATGATTTCCACATATAAATTCCCTGTTGGTCTGAAAACTGCTCACATGAAACTGGTGTTTTTCTTAACAAATTGTCCACAGGATCTGTATTTCATCTTGGACATAAAAAGTTCATTAGCGAAAAAAATCATCCCAGTGTCCCGGTGGAAAGCAATGCCAGGCACTATCCAAGCTAAAAAAAGATCTGACTGCATAGCCTTTGTTTCCTGCTTTTCTACTTAATTATTTTCCATAATTTAATACAATTCAATATAACATTGCATACAATAAAAGTGCCTGTGGTAACAAACATCTAGTCCAAGGCAGAGAAAAACAATTCTTTCACTGAGGATTTCACTATGCTAAATTTTGTTCCCTTTAAAATTGTCTAGGAGAGGGAAGAGGCACCTAGCTCTAAAACAGTCTGTCTCTGAGCACAGAAACTCTGAAGAACCCAGAAAGAGCCTGCTTGATCAGATGCCCTTAAAGCATGCAGCTCCAAGTCTTCTTACCAGGGTCTTCTCACTGAAGAAAATCACTGGAACCGGAATCAGATGTTCTATATGGGGGGTTCAGTTGTAACTCTAAGAAAGAAATAAAAACGTGAAATTGTGAAAAATTGCCTCCAGTGCACACATGAAAATCAAAATCTACATATGTCACTATCTCATACTAAACAGTATGGTCATTAAAGGTCACCTACTCCTTTTAGTATGGAAGTGCAGCTATCTCCTGAATAGACCCGTGAATTTGGCAGAGACTGAGTAAAGAACGTGCTCCTAAGAGATTCCTGCTTCTAGAGAAAAGTGCTTGGTTTGACAAACTGCTGGATGTGCATCAAAATGTGACAGACAGGGGCCAATTTTTTGCCATGCTTCACTGAACTAGTCTAGCAGAATGTAGTCCCCAAAAGCACAGTTGCTTTCATTCCATAATTTACTTTCATCTGTCTTTTTCAAAACCTTCCCTAATTAAGCTTAATTGCCATGCAGTCACACATTAGTGCAGCATTCTGTCCACTTACAGACCACCCATAAAATGTTCATAGCATTAATCCTGGAAAGTGGTAGATTGCTTGTTTTGTTTTGTTTTCTAATGTGCCTAAGTGCCTATAATGCATAGTGATGGCTTTCTGGAACTGATACTTGACTCTGATTATCACAAAAAGATTCTTAGTTTATATCAGAAAATTAGTGAGGTCAGAAGGGTGCTTGTGTTTGGGGAAAAACAAGCAGCTGTGATGATTTGGAATCTAATGTCTTTGGTGTGTAACTCAGACATGGGGATTCCCAGCTCTCTGTAATATTCAATTCCTTAGGACAGTTATGGAGCAGACTACAACAACTGGATACTCTCAGCTTTTGTGAGTTAGCTAGGTTCTCTGCATCACATAAAGCCTCAGTGACTTAGACTCACAATAAACAATGATTTGGTGACCAGTGAAACCCATGAAAACTATCCTTTGAACTGAGCAAAAGTCTAGTCTGGAAGATGCTGCTAAATAATTTGTAGGAGATGATCCATAGCAGAGTGTTTAGAAATAGTGAAACAACAGCAACATCAACACAAAATCACAACGAAGTCAGCTGAAGTGTTCCCACAAGTGGCTGATAGTTCATCTCTAAAAGTAGAGCTTACTAGAGTATAGTAGCTCTCATACCTTTGAAGTCAAGATGTTCTCCAAATTTCTAGGATGGTCAAGCAAAAGCAGCAAGTACCAGGTATCTCAGAAGAAAGCCACTCCAAAGATGCTTTCAGACAGAAATGCTCAGTGAAGCTGCGTGGGCTGAAAATTCACATGGCCGCGGGTACAATGATAAATAAGACAAGCAGAAAGTAGTGCTGGATAATGCAATCAGAACTTTCATATCAGTCTGATAAAGCCACATTTTGTAGAACTGAGATTCAACATGAGGGAACCCCAGCCTTGCTGACTGTTGAGAGCTGGAGTTCACAGAACATGACTAAAATTTTCATTTATCATTTGCACTGGCTACTCTTCCCTATGTTTTCTGGGCACCACAGGGCAATGCCACTATCTTTGCCACTGCTAGAAATACTTCTCCATCCAGAAATGACATAGAGAAAGGGAAGAACAAAATTCAGGTCCAAGTTAATATTTCTAAATTATTAATAAGTTGTTAAGTTGCACCTAGTCCTTTAAAAAGCTTTCAAGCTTTGAGGGATGTATATGTTGGACAGGGAAAAGTAAAAGAAGAAATACCAAGAATTGTCTAACCAGCAAGGACTAGTTATATATGTAATTTATTAGCTAAATTTGTCCAAACTACACAGTACTAGAGATGCATATCCTTTGAAAAAAAGTAAGACCATGTTATGCATGTGAAGCAAATGTAAAATAGAGAACGGGATACACATACGTTATTGCCTGTGAGCCCAGAGGCAAGTTCTGATGCTGATTAAAAAAATTTAACATCAGGGAAAATAATTCTCTTCAGTAACACTTGTGAATTTCAAAACTGAGCAAAACAAGTCTCTCCTAGTTTGATTTGAATAAAAATGCACACATTTCATTTGTATTTTGTTTGACAAAAGCTAGAAAATTTCAAGTGACACAAAGTTTCTTTTAAAATTTCTTAAAAGTCACACACCTAAATAAATAAATAAATAAATAAATAAATAAATAAATAAATAATACCCCTAATTGTTATCTACGTTGACACTATCTCTGTGCCTTATTTACTACCCAGCCCTACCTTTCTTTCTGGGTGGGACTGGCACAAGGCAAACACTCATGTAGAAACTGAAATGGCAAGCAAACAAGCAAACCAGAGTAAAGAAATAAAAAAGTGTGTATTTGTTCTCCCAACTATGCTGCAGGACACTGAGGGTATGATAGCTGCAACTGGGTTAGTCCTAGAATTTTAGTACATCCTAATAGAGGAAATCTGACACATATTGCAAAACAAAAATTCTCAGCTCTGAAATGCTGGAATAAACTAATGTGTTATAATTCCAACAACAACAGGGCCCTTCCCAGGGAGAAGCTACCGTCCTTCTTTCATTTCAGACTCATCTGTCCAGTTTCAAATTGTCTTTCAGACGTTAACCAGCCTAGATCACACAGATGTGGCAGTCCTGGGGATGGCTGCACATGGCAGGCAGGCTTGTTTGCCACAGGGATTCCATGCTTTTGGTCCTCAGTGTCTCTGGTTTGGCCTACCTAACCCACGGGGCATAGGCAGTACTGTTGGTATATATATATTTTGTGGGGTTTGTGGTCATCTGGAATGGCCTTGTGGCTAATTCCTCAGAGAAAGCATAGTGTCATCTCTCTGGCATTGTTGCCATGTATTTTTTTTTTTGCTTGCTTTTAAAAATAAGTGAAATGTCTAATCTCTAAATATACCAACTGCTCACAAAAGTATACAGTTCCTTAGGGAAATGAGGTTACAACAGAACTGTGCTGTGAGAATGCTCATCTATCATCTGCTTGCTCTTTCCCCTCAGTTTTAACTAAATTTTACAGAAGGACAGAGGTCTCTGTGACCCGCAGACCCTTACAGGCCCTGCTCAGACTGGGGATGGCCAGAGGTGAGGGAGCTAAGTCTCCCGCTCCAGGGAGAGAAGAGCAGGACGGCCTTGCAGACATGGCCAAGGTGCGCTGGCCATGCACATGGTCCTCCCTGCCAGGCCCTGGACGAGCAGCAGAGCTGGTGGTGGTGGAGAGCTGGAAAGCAGATGACGGGGCTGAGGAGACAGAAATCCATAGGAAATGAGGCTGCTTTAGTTTGGCTGCCCACAGGTCAGCCTGCTCACTGATTTATACCATTTTTTCCCCACAGTTTTTAAGTTCTGCTGAAAATTATTTTTCTGCCAACCATGCTTTCCAGGAAAAGACTGCAGTGCTTGCTTCAAAACTTCTGACAATATTGTTTAAATGCTGAACAAGGGGGCAGAGCAAACAAGTTTTTTCTTATGTTTTGCTTTAACATTACAGATGCTTTTCCAGTGAACTATGAGCCAAATTCTCCATTTCAGCAAGTAGGAACAAGTGAGTAGATACTGACATCCTGAATCCCAATTTTTCATATTAAGATCACATTTCATTAGAGAACATCTGAGCCTGCAGACCTCCAAGACTATTTTCTCCTAAGTACTAGTCTCACAGACTAAGCACTAGTCTAAGTAGTAGTGGGAGAACGTGTGTGGGTTGAAGGCTCAGTACTGACCTATACTTTGTAATATGTTTTACCTGGAGATGCAGCTACCCTGTCCCCCAGAAAGCAATATTAAGTCCAGGGCCTGTTCTTATAGATCCCGTTTGAACATGGTTAAACAAATGAAATCATATTCTGTAGGCTTCAGTGCTCCTGAGAGTTAGGAAACCCAATAACACCAACAAATCATGATTAAAACCATAGGAAGCCTCATCAGGGAATGATTGCATATTTTGTAGTTTGTTTTAATTCATATTTAAATTTGGCACAGGCAGAAACAAGAATACAGTTAAGGCTGAAAAAATTATTTGTTTTAATGAAAGTACTTTGTCATTAACAATCTTACAACTGTGAATAATAAAAGGACTGTGATGAACTCTATTAATTTATATTTTAGAATACCAAATATGTATTTAAGGTCCTAGGTGATAAACATCAGTTACCTGAGGCACCCCAGCACAGAAACAAACACAGTTGATCAAATACTTAATATTATTTCATGGTTTATCTGGATGAAAAGTGTTAAGTAAGTTTGCATAGTTGATGTCCAGATGACTGCAATCTAAATAACATACAAACCTTCACAATCAAATCCAGCAAGAGCCAGACAAAGAGAAGCACTTACCCACCCAGGAGCAAATAACTCTTTTGTAGAAATGCTTTTTTTAAAACAAAATATTAAAAAAAAAAAAGTTACTCTTACTAGAGCCTAATTATCACAACAATATCACCAGTCTAGAAGTTATAACTTTGAATATTTAAACATATCTGTATAAATGTGGATCTGAGTAATTTTATCTGGCTCATGAATGTAAAAAAAATGTCAGAACAGAAGTTTCTTGGCCTTCAGATAGACTTTAACAGTTAAAAAAAGCCCAGCATCAGAAACAACACCCCAACAACAACAATATTTATTCTTTCTGCCGAAGCCATTACCCAACTTTCCAGCACTAATCCTGAACTCTGCCTCTCACTAGCACTGTGCTGTAAGTACGACAAAGGGCAGACAAGGGCACCAGACAATATAAACTGAAATGTTTGCTTGAGCGTAACTGGAGAACCGCGATCTGCCAAATTCTGGCAAGCCTGAGCTTGCACCACTGTTAGGGGCAGGTCATTAAGGAGAGCTCTGCTCCCACAGGTCGAGCTAAGGGCACCGCTGGGGCTAGGCCAGAGTGTGCAGCACCACGCGCCCCAGAGCCACTGTCAATCTAGAAGGGAAAAACAGCGTGTGACCACTGTGCTGCACGACTTCGACTTCATTCTGAGGAAGGCCTCACTCGCCAGAAGAGCAGTCTCTGTTTTGGGATGGGGCAGACCCTTTGGAATGACAAAGCACCGTGGGGATGGCTCTGTCACTTTAGTCACAGTTCACAGGACTGTTCCCCCAAGTAATCCCAAACACTTGCAAAAACCCCATATAAATATGGCTGTAAAGCTACCAGTGATCCTTAACCATAAAGATATAATACCAAGCATGAAACCTGAGGGTTTTTGTTTGCTTGTTTGTTTGTTTCTTATCTCCTGCACATATGAAAAATATCTTTAAAGGAGATTAAATGCTATTTAGGAGTGATTTTGAACCACTTGCAATTTCCTTTATGCAATAAAAGATTTTCTTTTCTTGGAATTTTCCTGTTTAGGTTGTGTTTTTGGACTCAATATATCATAATACTTCCCTCAGTATCCCTGCTTTTAATGATGCTAGCAGTATTTGAGCCATTCATCAAATGTGACAATTGAAACAGCTAGGAGTTAATGGGAGCATGAGCAGTTTGACAAACACAGTCTATTTGACAAGGCTGGGGTCAGGACTAAAAGAACTGCTCTTGGTTAAATAAACAGAAAAGCAACAAAGTAAAAGCAAAATCTTTGCAGCCATTTATCAACTTTAAAAGCCTTTTTGTTATAAGAAACATAAAGTGAAGCTGCACACAGAGATGGGATTTAAATGGGGTTGGTTGGAAGAATTCAGTTGGCTTCTTTTTTGGGTGAAATTAAAACACCCAGCTGAAAACAAAGAATTATGCCTGTAAAACTGACATGTAGTTACATAATATCTAAACCTATGTGTTAAAACCATCTGTTTCTGAACTGCCTTATTATTTTAATGAACCCAGTCTTTCCCAAGTTAACAGACTGATTCAGGTGACAATGAAAGGAGGGTGATACAACAAAGATTATTTTCCTGACTTCTGCAAGGCAGGACAGCACTCTGCAGACATGGCCAGGACCTCACTGAGACTGCACTGCATCCATTGCTGATTTCATAACAAATTTACCTGATACTAATCTGTTACCTGGAAGGCAGGCCTTCCAGGGAATCTTTGCAAAATGTCAGAATTTTGCATTTGGACACAATATAGCCTGTAGGAAATTCCTGAATGTCAAATGACTCCTAGAAACTAATAATTAGTGTGTTCTCTAACTTCCTCTCTTATTTGGTTCATGGGCCATTTCTTTTGAATAGAGGAGATTATTTTGGGTTTGCTTCTTTCTCTCCCTCTGTCCAAGTCTCTGGAGAATCCAAGAAAAGTAGAAGCACTGACTCTTCTTGCACTCCCTGAGTAATTATTTTTTTTTTCAGAGCATTCAGCAGACCAAAAATAAAATAAAATAAAATAAAATATGTCTTTTAAGCACAGAGAGGCATGTACAATGAAATCCTTAGTTCAGTCTTGCACCCTATGCCACAGAAACTCTCCAGACATTTTAGCATTAACTTCAATGTGAACAAGACTGGCCATCTTGTGATTCAGCTTTCCTGATGTATAAATTTGGGAGTGATATTACTGTCATGACGAGAGAAGACAACAGAAAACACAGATTTAGAGACTCAGTCTTATAGTTGTGCAGGTTTTTTTTTTTTTTTTTTTTTTTTTTTTTAATAATTTGACTGCCATAACCATATCCTTGTGTAATAGTTTATATCACTATCCAGAAACCACCAGAATCATTAGGGAATTTCCATCAGAAGCAAGTAATCTGGCAGCAAAATTCAGTAAGCAATCCTGAAGTTTCAGGAAAGAACTTTATGACTTTTGGGGTGGACAAGTTGCCAGAAGAAAAATCCCTTTTCTTTTGAGACTTCTCCATCCTTTCTATTGCTTTCATGATTTTATAGGTACTGGCAATTCAGAGACAGTAAGAAAAAAGCACATGCATCTAGGCACAAACACAAGAAAAACTAAGAATGGTCATAAACTTATAGGTTAATTTTGTGTATCTTATTTGTTTCTCATAACTTATTTTTTTCTTTCATAGGGTAATTTCTACAACAAACTAATATGTTTAAAAACTCCTATGGCTGCTGGAAAATCATGAAAGACTTCTTTTCCTGGAAGTGATTGATTATAGTCTGGACAAATGAAATAATTTTCCCTCTTCTCTTCTCATTATGCTTTGAGCAAAACACCCATTACAGGAGCACTGTGCAGCCATTTGGAGCTAGGAAATGTATTCCATTTAGCCTGTCAAACACAGTTAAACTGCTGTCTTAACACTGCCTCTTTTCCCAACCTCCTTTTCAAGACTGCACTAATATAACCTAATTTTGTCAGAGAATTCTGGACAGCTCTGACTCTTGAGCTCTTTTCCATCTGGAATGGCCTTTTCATCTGCTTAATCCTGGGGCTTTCTGGTTAGTTTCATTTAGTTGTTTTAACCTACAGTTTTCTTATAAAATAATTCATAGCACTTACTTGGACACCTTTTTGGAACTTATTTAAAACAAACAAACAAACCCCAACCATACCCAACCAAAAAAGCCTAATTTTAGTCTTATTTTTCAATAAAAATATTTTTATCCAAAATACAGGCAAAAATGTCTGAAGATTGCATTGTCTTTTCCAATGTAAATGATACACATTTATTTTCTAAAGGACATAATATTTGCTTTGTGTCATGGTTACTGTCCATGTTGAAAAACGTAAAATATATTAAAGATGTTCAGGTTGATAAAATGCCTAAGTACATTTAATGATATGATTGTATCTAACCTTCAGTAAGGCAGGATCCTGGAACAGAACACAAACAGGGCAATAATAATTTTAAGATGAATTTCCAGGAGTTCATGCAGAATATTTACAAATCATATTACTAACATCATTTTTGGCAAGGTCTGGATTCAAAGATTCAGAAGGTCCTTTACAGTCTCATGTCTCTTGTAAATATTTTATGGATGGAATTTTTTCTGTACTATACAAAGAAAATCCCAAAGGTGGGTTAGTTACCTACTTGAATATTGGTTGGCTTTTCAATTTTTTTTTTTTTTTTAAACAAATAAAAAGAAAAAGAAAAGGAAAAGGAAAAAGAAAAAAAGAAAGGAAAAACCAATTTCTGTGATCAGCAGTATGCTAAACCGCTTAAGGAAATCAACCTTATTCATGCTTTTGTCCTCTTTTCTTAACCAAATTAAGTTTGAGTTGAGAGATTTCTCACTGCAACAATAGCAAAAGCCTTTTCTTCAGTCTAGTCCTGGGGAGCTGGAGGCTAGGATCCAGATTCTGCTTTCACTTTACAACATTATTGCAATCAAACAATAACAGCAAAGACATTATTGTTTATTTCTATTATTCAAAAAAGATATTCAAGCACTGACAAACTAGCAAAGTCCTTCTGAAAATTCATCTTAATTTCTTCCCCATCACTGGTATTCAAGAAAAAACCTTAAGGCACCTGAATAAAAACCAGTATGCATCTGGCACATGGAGTAGCAAGGACTGGAGGACTAAGCAACTTAGGAGAATTTTGATTTGGCTAAACCCAGGGTAAGACTGTCAGCTGCTAAGGACCAAGTTAACTACTATGCTCTCAGTCACATGGTCTGAATTTTTGGGTAAATCTGTGTGGAGCCAGGATATGGACTGGATGATCCTTGTGGGTCCCTTCCAACTTGGGATATTATATGAGTCTATGATTCCGTACAGCAGACACTGCAAATTAGGTGGATGTTAATGGCTCTTTCAAACAATATTGAACAGGCATGAAACAGACAGCTTGCTTATATTCTGGCATAATTAGTCCCTAAATGAGGAACTAAGTAAAGATATATACTGCAAAATATGAAGTGCATCTTATTGGCTCTCATCCTAATCTATCCTAATTTTTGTTGTATTTTACTTCAATAATAATCATTCGGCACACACCAAACATCCTTGTTTGCTGGTCTATAATTACCTTAGTGCATTAATAGAAAATATTATTTTGTCCCACATCATGTGGGATGTGTTTTTTGATAATGACAGCAGGCAGAGAAAACTTTATGTTAGGATTGCTACACAGTCACCAAAAATTATTTAACTTCAAAATATTTTGTAGCTATAAATTTTCCTTTCCTTTCTGTAATTCTGTAACTTCATTACACTTGCTTTTGTGAAATAAGAAACATTTATTAAATGAGCTAGATATTGACCTAGCCTCGTTTTATTAAAAATTTAAATACAAAATAGTGATTTGTGATGGTAGGCACTTACATATCCTATATCCTTTCAGTTGGGTCTATTAATGTGGTCATTAGAGACTACTTGCCCTTTAAGCCAATTCTGACGAAGACCAGAGCAAACCTAGGCTGCAGTTAAAGATACTCTGCAAGGATGCTGGGCATATAGGTCATGTGTGAGAGCTCCAAAACCTTTCTTAATATACTGCAGATGTTGCTAAGCTTTGACTTTTTTTTTTTTTTTTAGTTATGTTTTCATTTACTATTTAGGTGGTCACTGTGTTACAGTGTTGCCAAGAGAACCATTGAATCTGCTAACTGTTTAAGATGGGAATTAATTGTATTAATTTTTACAGAACTGGAAAGATTGAAAAAGGGTCAAAATATTAATTGCAGACCTTCTGTCCTGAAATTTGTAGCTAAACCAAATGATAAATCACAATTCATCCACCTCAGCAAACAGTTTTTGTCTGTGAGCTGAAATTGTCACTATTGCTTGACCCACTGAGAAATTTTTGCTGGAAGAAAAGAACTGATACAACTAGGGTCTCCAGAGTCAAACTCAAACACATGTTCCACAGAACCTGAAAAACAGTAGCTTCAAATAAAGGCTAATAAATAAATACTTAATTTCCCTTGTCTCCCAGCCTTTCCAGTCTGCTTACTATAGCTTTTTTTTTTTTTTTTTTTTTTTTTTTTTTTTTTTTTTTTTAATGGTAGGGGACTGAAAACTCATGTATTTGAAAGGCAGAAAACACTGGGTCAAAGACACGGTCTTGCTCTCAGTGTTAGATGTGTCACTGAATTTTCCCTCTAACTGCAAACACTGCCAAAAAAAAAAATTAAACTTGAGTTTAGCAGAACCTTGAATTTATTTGATGTACCACGGCACTGTTGCTCAAACTACTATCACTGTTCTTATGTACACTCAGAGGTTATGGCTTCTATTGCTGAAATGACACTCGCTTGAGAGGAACTAATATGAATGTAGATAACCTGAGCAAACATTGAAGGGATCATTAGAAAACTAACATCCAGAAAAATAAGCTGCTGGAATTTTATTGCCCCTAATCCTGTTAATAAGGTAGGTTACTGGGCTTATTCTTCTGAATATTTATAGTGTTCTTTTGTTTATCTTTTTATTTTATTATTTATTTATTTATTTTTTAAGGGACCGAAGCAGAGGGGAAAGGGACAGATTCACCCTCTGACTCAGAGAAGCATAACTCTGAACACGTGTTACTCTAAAATGCCTGGCTGCTGGTATTAATCCGGATAACCTTCTGAGAGTGACACAGATGTAAGACTTGGGTTCTGCTGCAACACAAGCTCTGCCTTCACCTTTATTAATTTAAAAGTAGGATCTTTCTACCTACAAGCCAGCTCTGTTACTGCAAAGAGGGGAGAAATCATGTCCTGATATTGGGAGCAGAAACAAAATACCTTTCAAGCCAACAAAAAATGAGGACTTAAAATTATATACCATTTGCCTGCTTAATAAGAAATTCAGAATAACTTCTGTATTAGTAAAGAAATTAGACACCTGCAATCCAATTCTGTATGTAAGTTAGTCATTTCTGAGAGAGAAATACCGTGTATGATATGCACATATGCACACTAGCTGTAAATGTATTCTGTAAACTATTTGCAGGCCCTGAATTTTCTGGTGTATATAAAAGCTGGATCAGTGTTAACTCAATGGCTAAAACTATTGGAAGAGAAAATACCAAGTTTTCTAACAATATTTATCTGCCTTGGCCATTTAAGTTCACCACGATACTACAGCTGAAAGAAATACCAATACAAGAGTGGTCTATGTCAAACCTCAGACCATTAATGCAAAAAAGTGTAATTTATCAGATCGAAAGGAAAACACTATTTGACAGTGTCCAAAGTACTACTACTCATTACGTATCTAAAGGCTACTGATCAATAGACAGCACTATGCTCTTTTGTTGAATAGGTTCAAGCTTAACTGATTTTCATGGCTTCTTGAATGCTTTTATGAATAACAAGGCATGGTCCACATAGTGCTTTGTCACTGATTTGCACATAATCTATAAAGTAACAGTAATAAATCACAAGTATCATTAATAAATTACCAACAAACAAAACAGAACACTGAAAAACAATGAGAATAATGCACAGATATTCCTCCAAATGCTTTGGTGAGTAAACAGCACTAGTTAAGAGCTGCAAGTTCAAGTCATAGTAAATACTTATATCTGAGCTTTTAGAGATCTCCTAAACAGAAGCAAGCTCTGCTTCTATGTTTCTTTGGGGCAGATTTATGGAAAAAAGAAAAAAGAAAATTAAAACAGAAAAGAACTGAGAGAAAATAAAACTACTTGAGAAAATAAATACTTGGAGCGTAAGAATATAATCCAGTCTGGTGATGCTTATGCCATTAAAATCACATTTAATGCCTGTTTACTTTATCATTTTGTACCTCATAAATACCTACAGTAGCTAAAACTGTCAGTGATGCCACTTCAAAGAGCAGTGCCCCTAGGAACAAGATCATTGAGGTTTGGTCTAGCCACAGTGTGGTTAAGGTTATCACAATGTCTCTTTAAATCTAGAATCTAATTGGCAAAAATCCATGAAAAGTACGCATACCTTCAAATGCAAAGTTCAGGATTCATTTACTCACCCTTCAGGTGTGGATTTAATGAAAGCTGGGCATTTAACGTGGTAACAAGCTCCCACTGAATTCATAGAAAAATCCAGCTCCAAGATACATACAGCAGAAGCAAAGCAGTCATTTTGACTCTAAACATCACTACAAAGAACACATATGCTTAACAAGTATTTACTTGAGGTAGAATCCTAGAAACACAAATTTGTAACTGTCATACAAGTTAGCTGGTTGAGGTTAATGCTAGACCTCTGAAACACTTTTTTTCTATAGTGGATACAAGGCCCAATTACTTAGCTTGAACTATTTTGAATTAAAAGCCAAAAGTTTTAAGTTGTTCCTTTTGCTTGTAGTTCCTAAATTTAATAAAGAAGTGGTAAAATTATAAGAGGAAGTCCGCTTACCTAGAATTTTTGCCCTGACGAAGAATTTTTGCTAATACCACAAGAAAGCTTTTTCCTACAAGATTTTCAATTCAATATTTTAAGGCTTTACTTGTTCTGATAAGATGATCATCTAAATTCTTGAACATGAATGTGAATCAAATTCCATTTAAAATCTTTAGGTCCTCTTAGGCACTTCTCTGGTGACCCTTGAGCAAATACATGTTTGTATTCCCCCAGTGGCTTGAGGTAAAATACATAATTACAACCTATATTAAAACCATCTTTTGTCCCTCCAAACTTTAGAAACAAAGTTTGATTCAATACTAACAACCATAGAAAAGAAATAAATAAGGTAGTGGCTAATACCAGAGTGAATAATGACTTTCCCTCAGAAAACCAGATGGAGAACTAGACTTTGGTTTATTATGGCAAACAGGATACATATTACAGAATGTTATTTACAGGCAAAACTCCCATACTCTGAGGCTGACCATTCCCTTTTCATCTATTCTTGAGAAATAAAGTCACGTAATGATATCAAGTCCAAGTCCGTAACAAAAAAAAAGCATTTTTCCTTAAAGGTGATCAAGAAAACTGGTGGGGCACAACAGAAATAGGGACAGCAAGAATGTGATCAAGCTGCAGGTAGGAGAGGAAGACTCAGGTGTCTTCCCAGCAAGCACTTCTGGGAGGTGTTGAAAGCTCCTTTCCTCTCTGCAAGTTCACCAGCCTTTCTGTAGGAGTTTGACCCCAGCACTTTTCACATCCAAAGTCAAGATTTGGGAGTTTTAAAAGGACATATGTGGAACTCTCTTCAGAATATCTCCTGGAGAAATAGTGTGGATAAAATATGAAGTGTGGGGCCATGGCAGGAGTTTCCACACCCATGAATTAGACCTCAGTACCTATGCATTTACTTTGGAAAAGAAAAACAGTTTTGCCAAATTTAATGTGCTTTTACATGCCATCAGTTTTCCAAAAAAAAAAAAAAAAAAAAAAAAAGTCAGTGTTCAACAGGCAGCTGGATAATACCCTTAATAATAAGCTTTAAATTTTGTCTAGCCCTGAAGTGGAACCCTTCTAAATGAACTATTCTATTAAAAATACATTGGACAAAAATGAACATTTTGTTGAGAAAAAAAAAAAAGATATGAAAAAGAACAAAATCTCCTACAGAAAAAAAAAAAAAAAAAAAAAAAAAAGATTAAAGGACCTTAAAGAAGTTAACATTAACAAAACAAACCTAAGGCTTAAAGTGAAAATGTGAGCCCATCACTGTCTACTATTCTTGAGCATGTGACTTTATTATTTTTGATCCAGAGGTCACAGCGTGCTTTAAAAGTGACTGCCTTCTGGGCAGAGTTGGCCTCAGGGGCCAAATACTCAGCTGAGCCACAGATAGGTATACATGAAAGCGAGCGTTTACATATCTGCTGAAGTGTCTAAAAACTTGTGCAGGTAGATTTAAATTGCCTGCAGACATTTGCTCTGCCTGTACTACACAATCATTTGTTTTGAAGCGTTCTCCTGGTTATTCACATAAGCCTTTTTAAATGCTTATTCTCATATGTGTGTAACAGTAAAAAAAACACTCAAAATTTCAACTCCTATATTCCCAAGACCAACCCCTTAACAAATGGTTTTGCTTGCAGTTACCTTCACTAATTTTCATCTCTCCTTTTTCCTGTCCTCCTGTATCTGACCTTTTCCCCTTAACAGAGGTTTTAAAATAGAAGGTCCTTGCCCTCACCACTCTGGGACAGCCCTTCCTAGCATCTTTCAGACAGGCACAAGATATATGAAGAAACTAACTTTTTCCTCCTGGATAAAAGACAAGTCTCAATACTGCTCTTTGATTTTTCTTCCTGATATATTTACACATGACACCCCCTCAATGACAGCACCATTATGCAGTGAGCGTGAGCTTTGCAGCTCAAGTGGGAAAGGTTCAGATCCAGAACATGTGTTGCAGCCAACTGAATTTTCCTCTTTGATCTTCCACTCCTGCCCCACCATCCAGCATGAAACTTGGTTTTGCTCTAAGGGTGAAACCCGCCCCATGCAGAGTGGCCCACACAAGGTTTGCTACGCCGCTTAACCCCGCAGCAGAGGGAGGGAAACTGCAGGGAACCTGGGAGAATCAGCGGTGCAGCGCGGCCCCCAGCCCCCTCCTTGGGACGCTGTGGTCTTTGGTGGCGTCTGCTCTGGCTCCGATTAGGTCAGCTCGGAGGGGAATTTGAGGGGAGGTTAGAGGAGCGTCTCCTGGATCCATGCTTCTGCAGCAGTAGTGGAAAGGAATTCCCACATACGGGGTGCAGATGGGCCACAGCCCCATTTTCAGGCTGCAGGCTGCAAATAAACTTAGTAGCAGCTGGGGAGGGGAACCACCAGAGCCTCATGTGCTTTAATGGATCCTGTGTTTCTGCAAATGTGAGTATTCCCTCCCCTCACTAACCCATGCAAATCCTTCTGTACAGTCCTATAAACAAAGCAGTGGATATCATTTTGAAGGAGAAACTTGCCACTAGGGAAAACAGTGGTCAGAAAAAATACAACATACCTTTTTCTCCAAGCAGAGCGTTTGGTGTGCTTTCACAGATTAAAAACAGATTTTGCTGGTTTAAGCAAGCAGGAAAACTTCTGACCTTCTTTTCACATAATAACCCCCACCCACTACTGGTCCCTAACCTGTCCTAAAATAGCTGAGTAGGGGATGGAGCCTGTAAGAGATGTCTGCCCCATTGCCAGGTGGGAATGCTTGTCAGCATGGTATGGACACATCCATCTCTGAAGGTGGGTGCCCTGGTCTTGATCCAATAAAGTAGTCTAATGTGTGATTAGCTTTCTGTTTTCAGGAACTGGCCCTCAACAGGACCTGAAATCAAATGTTTACGTGAACATTTTTCTGGATCATCCCCACTGAGTTCAGTGCTTGCAAGTTGGAGATGTGAGCACATGCTGAAAAAAGTTTGTGGCTGAGAGCAAGGTTGTTTTAAAGCAAAGTATGATTTTTTACAGCTTGTTATTGAGTTCAAAGTTAGAGGAATTTGTGATTACTTTTAGTTTAGCCAAGTGAAATCCACTGGAAAGAAACTTCCTGATTCCAAACCTGTGTCCAAATGCAATCTGAGTGCCATAGTCGTTAGTGAAAGAAATTTACCAAGAGGTAAACATGCTGACTTCTTTTCAGCATGTTTGTGTGCTCGCTAATGTTTAAACTTGGAATTAAATGAGGAATGGAAAAACTGATGTATCTGAAAATTCAAAAGCTGAATTATATCTGAGAAATCATTTTTAGACAAACTGGCTGCATCATAGTCAGTGGCTCTGATAATACACATGAGCAGCAAGGTATGCCTCTGCATGTGTCTGCAGATACAAAGAGGAGACAGTGATTTGTTGCTGCACTGTCAGCCTCACTGTAATAAACCACCGTTTTCCTCCAAATGCATTCAGTTCTCCACAACAGCCAGTACCTGGCTAGATCTTACATATATTGTAGATGGTTGCCTAGTAGATCTCAGTTCAATTTTTTATTCAAGTGGACAAATCTACAAGCATCATTTTTCTGCTGTTTGAGATCAATGTGAGAGTTTTAACTTATTGTTTCTTTTTACTTTTCCTTTCTAGACGAAAATGTAGTAAACAGATTATTGTTAGAAATGTTGAGAGAACGGTAAAGACACAATCTACTTGTCAGGATTGTCTCTGAAAATAATGAATCACAGTAAATTGGAGATATTAAATCAAGTAGAAGTCTAATACTCTCCCTGAGAATGATGCTGCTGCTGGAAAAATCAGATTATTGCCCACATTAATTCTTTGGTTGTTTTCTCTTTTAGCATTGAAACAAGAAAATGAAAATTTAATTTAATTTTTATAGCTTCTCTCATTGAACTATAGAGCAAAACAAAACCGATGATCAGACTTTTTGTTCGGTAATGTGCAAACGACAGACAAAAGAATATGAATGGTTGAAACAAAAACTGACTCCCCCTCCCAAATTAAAGAAACAGAAAAAGCAACAAAAAAGCAAAGCATGTTAATGTAATACTGAGCCTAGGGCCAGGAGCTGCCTCTGATCCATAAGGCTTTTGTGTTATTTTTTCTAGGTTAGTTTTAAGACACATTTGGGGTTTGGTACATACATGGGTCACAGTGTCTGTGAGGACGTCAGCAAAATATGAAAAGGTCTGAGGAACAAGCTATTGGAAGCCATAACTTCTGAGCTCTTTTCTGTTTGCTTTGGCTGTTGGAGTTGTGGTAGGTGTTTCCCATTTTTAGCCTTCACACCTTTATTATGTTTGGGTTGCACATTAGAAATATTCCAGATGCTGTGGATGGAGACTTCCTCTTGGCCCAAGGAAAAAAAGGTTTCAGTCTCCTACGGATTTCCCCTCTGCTGATCAGGAGACTTCACCTACCGTTATAAGGGCTGACTTTTGTGGTACTGGTGTTGATGCTTCCACTTGCTGCCATAGCCTGGAATTGGCACATAGTATCCCCAGTCTTCCAAGCCTTCTTTAAGAAAAAAGGACAGAATTAGAAGACACTTTCAAACTCAATGGATCTTTTAATTTAGACCTATAAAAACTACCCTTTTCCTGGCCACTGCCACTTGGAAGTCAAAGATGGCAAATACTCAGAAAAACAGGTCGATGTCTTGGTCCTTCCTTAGGCTGCAGGTGTGACCTCTGTGGCTCTGTGGAGGACTGTCTGCTCCTCCTAAACCAGGAAAAACTGCTGCTGGCAGGCCCCACTGCCTCTCCTCATCACTCCAGGGCAATAGCCTAGTTGTAACACACTTCACTTCAGCACAAAGTACTGCTCACCAACCCACATTCACTGAAGAGCTTTCAATTCATGTTTTAAAATGTCATGCATTAAAACTGCTTACAAAATTATTTTGAAGCAGTGACCACACCAATACTGTGTGACCCCTGACATGAAAATATGAGCTTAAAAACAGAGGATAAAGAATCTGTTTTATACTGCTTGCCTGCATCTGGCAGCCTGTTGCCTGGTTTAGTCTTACCCACCTCATCACTGCAGAGATGGGTCTTCCCACAACACCAGAATATCAAGTACTAGGATTGCTTAAAACCTTCTGCAGCGATAAAAAGCAGTGTAATGCATGACAACCCTGGCTGGCTGTTTGTTCTGTAAAAGATACCATAATAAGGATAAACTCTACAACCGCCAGGAAAGAAGGTTAGAACTGCAGAATGATTTGGAGATGTCAGCACCCATACTGTGCCCTGCTGTGCTTGATGCAATCCCTGCTGAGAAAGTCTGCACCTAGTATCCGCTTTACTTGTTTTAAACATTTCTTCTTAGTCCTCACTCACTAAGCTTATCCTTTACAGAAGAAAAGGCTAGAAAGCCTTGAACATTATTTAAAAGAAAAAAAAGAGGAAAGTAAGACTTTGCTTCTCTTTTCCAATCCTGTAGCCCTAACTGGCATGACTGGTCTGTGTTTACTTCCCTCTGAAGTAACATACCGACATATGTTAATTAAATATCACTGTCTCTTGTTTCTTTCCCACATTTTCCTGTTTCCTGTCTTTAGATCTCCTTCCATCTCCTGTTTTTGTATTTATATATTTTTATTTTCTCTTTCACTTGTGCCTATGACTATTTTCCATCTCTTTATCTTTGTTACTACCTTTCTGACTCACTTTCGTATTCTCCTTTTTAAGGCTACTTCATTTTACCTGACTATAAGAACTTTCACTATGCTCTCCCTTTTCATCTTCTCATTCATTCATTCCTTTTTACTCTCTCTCCCCCTCCCCCCGAGTGTTTTAATACCCTGTCCCTTTCCCACTTTTCACTTTTTCTTTTCACTTTTTGCTTCCACTCTTTTAGAAAATAGCATTTCACTCTCAACTTGTTCCTTTTTTCTCTGTGGCAGAGTAGGTCAAAGTCCTGTTCTTTTTCTGGAAAAGAAGCAAGTCAAAAGTTAACAGAAAGATGAAGAATGTAGAGATGGCACACATGAAAAATACTATGTTACTTCAGCATTCATACATATAATTGTTTAGCAAAGCTTTTTGCAAAAGATACCTTGTCTAACTTAACGATTCTTCTTGTGTTTCTTTTCACCTGGTATTTTTGGGCCAGCTAACACTTACTTCTTAAAGGATTCTAAAAACACCTTATAATTCATAGAGATATAACAATGATGTTTTCTTGGGGGTGTTTCCTGCCATTTCAGTTACAACTGAAGACTGAAATAGGAAGCACCATTTGTGGAATACAGTTATCTAGAGTGGAAGTTTTTTTAGGACAGTGATAACTTTTAGGTACACTTTGTAGACATTATGAACTGAGCTATGATTTATAACTATTTTCCTTCCTAAGTATAACAGTAAACTGTTTCTGTGGCTACTACTAACTCCAGAATACAAAGCAGACATAGAAACAAAACTACATCTTTGATATGCTTTCTTTCTCCCTCTTATGCAATACCAAGCTATTTTGGCTCTCTGTCATTCAGTTCACATCTCACAGATACTTGCATTTTGAGCAGTAATGGGTAATAATGAAATATTTTACTTTAGGTTAGCATTAATGCTGCAGAAGTCATTAGCTATCTTACTGCAATCTACTTTGTTGAAGGAGCACTGGTTCATCTCAGGCAGCAGTGGAGATAATGCAGTTCCTGTAAGATCTTACCACTCTTGGGCACTTTTGAGGTTGTTTCCTTGTGGTATCAGATACACTATGGTATCCCATCTTCTTGTCCTTTCTTTCCAGGATGACACCTATAGAATCATAAAATGGTTTAGTTCGGAAAGGACCTTGTGGATCATCTATCTCCAACTCCCCTGCCCTACCTTCTACTAGACAGGGTTGCCCACAACCCCATCCAACACCACCTTGCAGCATCTCAGCTGGGTTTGTCTAGGGTAAATTCAATATAAATAAATAAATAAATAAATAAAAATTCAATATATTCATCAATTGTATATTAATTAATCAATTATATTCAATATAAATAAATTTAATAGCTTTAAAATGCTACTCAGAGCATAGACCACCAAGAGTAGTTTTGTCTGGTTTACTGAACCTGGCTTGTAAAATCACAGCCATTTCTCCAAACAACTATTAAACATAGAGATGACAAATTCTACTCTGCATTATGTTGCCTTTCTTAGTGGGTGCCGTGGTGCCTTCTTGGCATGAAAAAAGCCTCCCCCTCCTCCACTTGTTTTAAGCACATAAGAACCAAACCCCATGTGAATGTGTGCATGGTGGTGGTGATGGGGAGATGAACTAACCTGCTGGGTCCCGGTTCCCAACCTGCATCTGTGTCTTCTGGTCCCACGTTTGGAAACTATTGATTGGTCTTGGGCAGCAGTACTCCTAATCAAGCTGAGGTGCTTCAAAGCTGCAGAAGGGATCTGTTTGGTGACAAGAAAATTTTCAAGCAGCATGTTCACTCTTAGAGGAGTTACATTTGGTCACAGGTGCAAACAGTAACAAAACAACTACAGAATTTATTCAGCTCCTACTGAAGTCCAGTTTAGACATTAACTTGACCAAGATGAGAATTTAACATTAGTTTGTAAATATATAATAAATCAAATTGCGTCCCTCTTCCCCTCCTTCATGCAACATGCAGATAATTTCAGTACCTGCCAGACTGCGATTATAAAACAAAATCATACACACCTGACTATGAGAAATAGGAAATTTTCACTGAAATAATTTCTGAGATATAGGACAGCATAAAATTACTATCAGCTCTTCAATGTGCTCTCACTTAGGCAGGTTAGGAATGTCGTATCATTGTGAAGTTTTCCACAGGAACTCAGAGAACTAGTTTTGGGAGCAGATGTGCTTTTATGGTTGATAGACATTTGTCTTTTTTTTTTTTTTTTAACCCTCTGATGTGTATTACCAACTAATACATGAAATAGAAATATTTCCAATTAATTTTTTCTTAATCTATTTATCTCCTAAAAACAAGTTCAGATCAAATATGGTGTTGAAGCACAGCAACATAACAAAGCTTTGCCAAGCATAACAGTCAGTCTTTCAAGGTACATTTTTCTTTAGTGATTTTTCTGCAGCCAAGAATAAAATTAAAAGAATGAGAGGAAGACAGAGAGGGGGAATTAGTACATTTGACTCAAATATTAACAACCCACGAAATATGTTACTCATCAGGCAGATTCCCATCATCCTACTTATCATCTTGGGGCAGACTGCATGTGGTTTCTTCACAGATGTGCAGGATAGAGAGGAAGCTGTTCTAGGACTACACACAACAGTAACTCTTTGAGGACATACAAATGGGATCTAAGAACCATCCTAGCAAATGCTGTGACTCACAGCATGCTGTGTTTCACACAGCACACAATTAAATTGTGGTGCTCATTGACACTGGATGATGTAGAAACCATAGTGGATTCAGAGAAGGATTAGATATTTTGGAGTTGGTAGTTCCGTTTCTGGTTATTAAATATAATGGTAAAGATGAGCTTATTTCAAAAACTTTCTGAGCTGCTGACAGTATCTGGAAGGAAGCTTGGGGAGGGAACACAGGTTATGTGCTCTGGTCTTAAAGTTTTCCAAAGTAAAATACAGCATCACTAAGAGGACATATGGGCTGCTGGTCAGACATAGCTCTGTGGCTAGGTAGAAGAAATCAATTAGTCTTTTGTTTATTATCTTCCACTATTCATTGCCATTTTAGATTGCACTTTCTTCTTGCTCTGGGTGTGGGAAAAGTTTAACTATCAGTAAGGGGTTATCAGTTCTCTATCAGTTAGCTATCAAAGGCTATCGCTTCCAGGCCAGAAACTTTGATAGAGACAACAGGGCTTTACCAGCAAAGTATCTGAGATAACAGTGATATATGCAGGGTTGTACCCAAAGCTTGTTATTTTTATTTTTTTGAGATGCAGATAGTGGCTTTAATTTTAAAAATCCCAGGTATTTTTCATCCTAAATGTAAAGAAATAAAGTTAGATGATAGCACTGAATTTAAATTTACAACATTGAAATGAATTAAATTTTTTTTTCAGAAGCTCTTAAAACTTTATGCTTTTTGCTCTTATACCTGCTAATACTACATGATTGGCTTGTTAATATAACTAACTCACCAGCAGCATTCACATTAATTTTCACCTTTTACTATGTAGTGGTAGTGCTATTTATTAGCCAGACAGACCATTTTTAGTAGTGTTATAGGAACAGAGTGTGCATTACACAACAAACTCAGTTACACCTGCAGCTGACCATTTCTATATTTGTGGCTGTCTGACATCTGTAATTAATGGCAAATGGAAAATATTTTTTTTTCTCCTTTGGCTTAGCAATTATTTTTTTCATACTTTAAAAATAAAAGTGAAGTGAAATACCTGGCATTAATTAGGGGTTTAAAATATCTGCAAGTCTCTTGCCAAGGTGCCCTGGAGAAACAGAATGGATCCTTAGGGCAGTGCACAGGAAAGAAATCGTTAGCCAACTTCAACTTTCACTGGAAAACTTGACTGGAAAAGCCCAGATTACATTACAGTTTAATTTGTAATCGTATCCAGCACCTTTCACTTCAAGTCTTAAGAACTACAGCCTTTCATTGTATGGGTATAACTTTAAGATGGGGAATTTACCATGTATCCTTAACAGATGATTAGATGTTTTGCAAAATTTATAATAACCTTATGGATTTCAAAGTTTAATGAAGATAGGTAACCATCTCTATACAATAATGTTTATCTCACAGATGTCAGTGAATTATTATCAACACATACAGCCTATTTTTTCTCCTTTCTTTCCCACCAATTATGCAACAATACCAGTCACAATACAAAGCAATACACTGAAACACAATTGAAATTCAGCCCATTGTGTAAAATTATTATCACTTAGAGATTTGAGAGGGTTTTTTAGTTAAAAAAAGAAACAAAAAACCTGTAGTTAGTCACTGACTAAAAAGATACAATGATAAAGAAAGGGGTTTCGATAAAATAAGATCAAATTGCTTATGGCACACCTGCAGATAAAGTAAATACATACTGAGGTAGACTCTTATGGAACAAGTAAAAATCAACAAAACAAAACAAAACAAAAACAAACAAACAAATGAAACAAAACCACAGCCATTTGAAACAAAGCTGGAGACATGGACAGCAGTCTGAGAACAATTAAACTATTTTGACTCAGGACTGAGATTTTTTTTTTTTTTTTTTTTAGGAATCCTTGATTGGTTATGAACAAAATTCTGTCCAGATTTCATGGAAAAAAATCATGCTGATTCAATTTGTTTGATTTGTTTGATTTCTTTTTTCTTATATTCAGTCAGGGACATTTAAAAAAAAAAAAAAAAAAGGTTTGTAGGCTCTTCTCTGTTTCATGCAATGCAGAAATCACAATGTGAAAAAAAGCCATAGTGAACATGGCTATCATGAGGAGAAAAGTGAAGGCTTTTTTTTTTTTTTTTTTTTTTTTTAACGAAGAACTGTGTTCTTTCTATGACACTACCTTTGGCACACTTCAGATAAATTCATTTCAGAGAGGCCAGACAGAAGTTTATCCATAAACATTTGAGAGAACCCAAAACACTTGAACTGAACAGAATTTCACATCAGTTCTGCAATATCAGCTTTTAAAATGAATCTCCCAAATCTCTGTGTTTGGCTTCACTGTTTGAAATTACCAAGATATATTCTTCCCAGAGGCAAAACTAGGGGGGATTTCCTATTCTCAAATTCTTGTGCTATTCAGCAAAGAGCTTTGTAACCTACTGACAAGACATATATCACCCTCTATATAGCTGCCGATACTATGGAGATTATAGGTTGACACAACCATTGGTCTTTCAATCACACAATGATTTAGAAATAAGTGAAATGAAAAAGAACAGAGGAATATCCAGATTAATTGTTCCTCAAAGTTAGCAAATTCCGTATTTGTCCTTGTGCTCTTCATTTTAATGAAAGACATTGAGTGAAAATGTATTGGCTGGATTTTAATTCCAGCTGTTCATAAACAGCATTTTTAATGACTGTTTTAGTGTATACCTTCATATGAAAGGTTTTGCTGCCATTCTAATACATGAGAAAATTATCACTTTCCATCAGCTTCCTTTTCATGACTTCACATAGACACACCAAAGGGAAACATTTACAGCATGGTATGGGGATTTGATAGACAAGGTATTAGCAAAGCTAATCATAATGTAATGAATGGATATTCTGCCTTCAGCTCATCCTGATGGGGCTGGTAGTAGGAGTGGTTCTTTTATTACTTTTTTGTTGTTTTTCTTGAGGTCATTCTTGTGGGTGCAATTAAATTGGTGCCAAATTACCTGAAATAATTTGTGGTTATTAAACAAACTACTCAGCATTCTCTGATGTGGAAAGTGCATTGTTCCCTGACATTCCATAGGCCTGCATTTTTTTAATTTTTTAGGAGAAATTGTAGTAACTGATCTATGAAAATAATGCTTTCTGTATGTTCTTTCTTGGGTGGTGGAGGAAAAGGCTAAGCCATGTCACAGAACTGCACATACAATCTACAGCTGGCATGTCACATTATAACCAAAAAAAAATGACTTCATGACTTATGATCTTTAAGGAGGCATTGCTTGCAAGGTTAATAGTAGCAGACAATGAAAAAGACAAGATGCAAACCATCATCCTATTTCCCTGACACCGAATAATGTTGAAGTGTTGTATTTGTATAGTCTGATTCTCCATTGGGTATTTATTCATATTTACCCTATTTCTAGAGCTAGAATTCTTCAGATGCCAATCACTGGTTTGTAGTTTGCTGGAATGGGAGACCTTTGGAACTTTACTAACTTTGCACTCAGGTGTTTGACCAGCTGTTTTTTGTAACATATGAAGGACTCACTTGTCCAAAACAACATGCATATTGCATTTTTTTGTTGTTCATTTGTTTTTGTTTTAATATAAGCAGAGTTAAACTAATAAATTAGACTTTCTTCACATAAAACCTGCCTTTCTTGGTCTTTCAGTGAATAAAGATTCTGTATCTGTACTCATTTAAGTATTCTCCATCAGTTACATATGACAGTTGCTTATGGTTCCTACTGCTTGGTCTTTTGGTTATTTAGCTATCAGATTTCTTATTCACAAGGGTCTTACCATTTCCACTGTATTCACTGAGGAATTTGATACCCACCAGTTTATATTAGTTAGGGCAAACTGAGGCATGTCTACATTGGCCAGTCATCCATTATGTCAGGACTAATGTCTTTCCTCATTTATATTGGTCTGAGCCACATGTAACTTGGCCAGTATCAATGGCATGAAGTCAATATAAAACTCATATAAATGAGAGAAGAACCAAAAGCACGTGTTATCCTGCAGTATTTCTAGGGCAACTCCATTAGTTTCAGTATTTGAATCTGGTTTACGCTAGTGCAGAAGAGAATTTAAAAAAAGCTCCACTTTAACTCATTTGACTGCTTGACACAATTAACTGGGAAATCCCAGCTTGTCTGTCAGATTCTTTTGACATTTCCCATAGGAAGTATCCATTTTAACACAGTCAATACCTTTCCTAGACACTTGTCGATCTGTTTGGCCAAACAACACTTACACAGTCAGCAAATTAAGATGTAAAAGAAGCAAATCAAGACCTCTTCAGGTACTTTCTTTCCACAAACAATGTACAATGCTTAATTTCCTTCCAGGAAATTATAGCGTCTACTGAGATTTCAAAATCTGATTAGTTTCAGAGGCTTGGGTTTTTTAAAAACCTGTAATTCAAAATAAAGATATAAACATTGCAACCGCCCTATGCCTGAAATCTGGAGAAACCTGGTTACTGCAGCCCCTTTGGGGAAAGAATAGGACCCTTTAGATTTTTACTGATAAGGTATGAATAACATTCTCATAAAGCTCAAAGATTGCCCAGATATACACATTTAAAATAATTATGGTAATTAAATAGAGTTGCAAGCAGCTATAGCTCCAGGCAACACCAGTTAAATGTAAAGAGAAAACATCTTCTGCATATGTTTGTGATTTATGTAATTACATGCTTCTACAAGCTACACACCATTCATTGGCAAACAGCCATCTCTTCTTTCATTACAATTTAGCCACAGTAAGTAACATACTTCGTCTGTTTGAAAAGCTCCACTTAATAATGCCACCGAGGATGCATACAACAACACTGTGGAGCAAATGTGAAAAAATTAAATGTCATTTGGTTGTGTTAAAAATAGCCTTTGTGGGCCTGTTTCTGACGTAAATCATGAATGACTCCATTTTAGACAACTAAATTATACCTTGTGTCAGTGAGAAATGAATAAAACCCAAGGTGTGTTTCATGTATGAGATTATGTGTTTGCTCTTGAGAATTGCTGTTTTTCTGAATGTAGTAATTTTGGAAAATTAATCTGTGCTGGGCCACTCTGAGGCAAGTCTTTACCAAATTCAGTGGGAGGATAGCAAATTAAAATGTTACCTGAACAAAAATAGATTTTAAACTTAAGAGTTTACCCAGTGTACAGGCTTCCCTCTGCTAACAGAATCATAGACAAAGGATTCCCCGAATACTTCTTAGATGAAGCCTCTGGACTCAGTCACTACAAACTTTTAGTCAAACTCCAATTAAAATTTTAAAGGAGCTAAGAAGCAAAATGATAATAAAAGTTTTATTACATGTACATATTTTCATATTCCATCAGACTTTTAGATTTCTTACCATTCCCAGCATACAATTATGAGTCCATATAATTAATGTCAAGCAAGTTTTTGTGATTATTGTCAAGAAAGTTTTTTTTCAGTGCAGTCAACTTGCTCTTATTCCTTTATATATTGTATTTCCTCAGCTGAACTAGGTCCACCAGATACAACTAATTTTGAATTCCCTCGTAAAATCTAGTTTGTTTGTACAAAAGGGCTATACTAACTGTAAGAAACTGTTTCAATACAACAGTGGGAATGCAAATGAGAAAAAAATTGTTTAGTTACCTGTGAAAAACAATGTGATTGTAAGAAATCTGCTGTGCCTGTAAAATTACATACATTTCATTAATAAATCTGGTATTTTGCTTATACAGTTGTTTTTCCATCTAGGTGTGCAATTGTGTGTTGAACTATTTAGCATTTTGAATTGCATAAGATGATAAAGTTGTTATTTTGGAAAATATTTCTAAGTAACAGTATTCTCAACCACACATGAAAAAGTACACAGTTAAAAAATATGTTATATACATTACATTTACTTTGTACAGTAATACTCTCATGTTACTAAAGTGTGATGTCTGAGACTGAGTTGAAAATATATTTCTGCTCTGCCAGAAAATACACAATGAATATGTCATGAATATTTAGTTCTTTCTAGACTCTGTCATTCCAGTGCCAATGTGCTGTAGTTTATAATATACTTTTGGGCTCTTTACTTCATCTATTAAGGATTTCAGATCATGATTTTTTGCTGTCAATCTCTGTTGCAGCCACACTGTTGAAAGTGAAGAAACTGAGCACAAAGGGCACTGAAAGGCAGGGGTCCCTGTCCATCTTGGAAGGGAGTGGCATGAAACCAACTCTCTGAAAACACTGCTCTGTTCTCATCACTAAACTCTGAAGCAGCTCTACAGAGCCAATCTCTCTCTTCTGCTCATGCAATAAATAGTTATTAGTTTTCAAAGTACATCATATTCAACAGCGAGTAATGTGAACATTTCCCCACAGAACCATCACTACTCTCTAGTTTAGAATATTTACCTGTGAAGGGAAAAGCCAAGGCTCAATCCTGGATCCAAATCACCCTGGACTTGAGGCCTGCACCTGAATCTTTCATATTCTGGGACCAGGAAAACCTAATCAGAATTTGCACATTACCATGGAGGAAAACTAAACTAAACCAAAGAAAAAAACAAACACCAACAACCTCTCCCCCCCCCAAAACAAAACAAAACAAAACAAAACACAAACAAACAAACAAACAAAAAAAGAAACAAACAAACAAACAAAAAAAAAAACACAACCAACCAGACAAACAGAACAAGATAAAAAAACCCACATCAGCTAAGGTAATTTCTTAATAGATATTCTGATTTTTGTAACTTCTAGGTATTTTCCCAAATTCGGGCTGAGTTGGAGGGAAAAAGGTGATGCTGACTTAATTATTCCAGATGACAGCTGAATGTACTGCAGCCCACAGTGAAAAGCAGGAAGATGAATAACTTGGCCTCAGAGAGGACTTGTTTTAGGAGGATGTTAGAAGCTGCATGAAGGTAGCAGTGGAAGGGTGTTCTGTATCTCAGCCACCACAGGCCACCCCTTAGGATCATCTATGGGTATAGGAGTCACTGTTATAGCCATATCACTGTTCTATGATGATCTTAGAAAGTTATGCCAGAAACAAAGTAGACTATATCACTCTGCACGTTTTAAATCAAGATTATAAGTAAGCTATAAGCGTGATCACCCAAGACTAAACGATTCAGTAGCAGGAACTTAACTTTTCCTCACTGTGTTTGCGAAGTACAATGTAGCGTTAGTCTGCCACTGACATAGTCACTGATACAGTAAAAGTGTAACTAAAGGTCACAATAAATTCAAGTCAAGTCTATAATGTGTGTTTGGAGTGTTTGTACTCCTTATCTACCAGCCCACAGAACATGGGGTTACATGTTTAAGCAACATTTGTTACTTAAAATTTCTGGTGCTGTAAGGGCTCAGATGTGCCACAGTATCAGCTCTCCCCTGTGGCACTACAAGACACTGCTCATGGAAGAAGGATGAGGACCTGGTATACCTAGAGTTCATGGCAACACTATGCAGCAGTCAGATCATGTCTGAAAATTGCCACCGTGGAAGCTATGGAAAAAGAATTGAGGATAGGATTTTCAAATATAGTAAGAGAAATAGGACTTTAACAAGATTTAGATGCTGAACATTTTTAAGCCCTTATGAAAATTGAAATTTGTGACAGCTTTCTCTAAATCTTTCAGAAAAGAGAAAATTGTGAACAAGTGTGAAATCATGACAGGCCAAAACCTCCATGAACATCCTGAGCAGTTCCTAACAAACATGGCCATCTCTATTTCCAACCTGAGGGGAAGTTTCTGGATAAGGAGCCTGGAAAGTGAAGTAACACTTGGTGTGTTTCAGCTGGCTTCCAACTTGCAGATGTTGGCCAGCAGAGAACCCCAAGGTTGGAGCTCATAGGCCCTAAGTGACCTATTGTTTTCTTAGTGGAGACCACTTGCTACTGGATTTTGACGCAAGGAGACTATAATGGTCTGATAGCCTTGAGGGCACATTGCCATGGTTTTGTCTCTGTTGCCCAGGAGAATGGCAGTACTTTATTTTCTGTTTTCTTTTTAACTTTGGTCTGCTATAACATTTTACTAAATCTCTGGGAATCTGAGTAATCAGGGACTTTTTGTAAATTAAGAAAGTAGATAAATAGAGGCTTTTAAGAAGGCATTTTCCCATCATTCTTTCTAAAAGAAAGCAGGTGTTTAGCTCAAAGGGACTTGTTCTCTTGATAGTGCAGTAGGAGAGTAAAACTGCATTGTCCCCTAAAGCAAAAATAAATAACTTCAGAAAACATGAGAACTGAGCCCTTGGTGAGGAGGTGAAATGAGTGTCCACCCTCTTGAACTAATTTATAACACCAAAGATGTCAAGTGACATGCTGAATGAAGAAATGATTTGTGGCTGAGAAAAGCTTAGCAGAGATCCCAGAGGCTTGGCCAAAGGCAACTGCATCTTGATAGAAGTGATCGACTGCCAAAATAAAGCCTAGTGTTAAGAATCTCATCTGGGAAAAGGGAGAGAGCTGCCTTTTCCAACTGTGGCTCCAGTTATCCATAGTCTTTGCCAGACTGTGCAGCCAGGATGAAAGCATGCCAAGCATTTAGCCTGTTCACTGGGTGCCCTTTGGAAGGACACATAAATCTTAAGGAAAGGTTTCAGGACTTTAAATACATCACAAACAAAATAGCATCAGCAGTACAACTTCAGAAAGCATGCAACAAACTGGCATCTAGCTCTTCAGGCACTTGGCACTGAGTGAAATTTTACATGGAGGTTGTTTAAAATTTGGAGCCATGTGCCTACTTATCTGCAAAGCTTTCTTGCCTTCTTATTCTTCTAAGAACCCTAATGTGTACAATCAGAGTTTGTAATTCTCTTGGGAGAGGCAACAGTATCATAACTAGTTTATACAATTTATACCAGCCATGCCAGAATACACGTTCTGGCTTAAACTGGTGATTACCACACAGAATAGACATCTAATCCCTGAGTGAGATTGCCACCTTGGGAGCCCAACACTCAGAGCACACAAATAGGCAGATACACTGCTTTATTGTAGCAGTGGATCAGCCTGATGAATCAAGGCTGTGGGATGAGTTGTGTCATTCACATGTCCTCCTGCAATTAGAACAGCAAAGAGGTATTGCAACACAGCAGAGAAACATGTCCTGCAATTCAGGTTGCAAGGTGTGGAAAAAAGATGTCAGCGGTGATATCAAATTGGCAGCTGTGTGATGTGGTGATTTTCTATCTAATGAAAAAAAATAAATTAACACATTAATATTTTAAAGTTAAGCATCTAACAATTCCAGTTTAGAGGGTTATGATTCAGCCAAAAGTAACATGTTGCACAGCAGAGGAATTTAGCCTTTGACCTGATTAGCTGCTGGAATCATCCAGTTGCATTTTACGTGTGAAACTTCACACAACCCTAATTACTGAAGCCCTGAAGAAAAAGGCCAGAGGTGTTAAAGAGCTGGCAGGTGTGAAAAAAGTCACAGGTATGGGCTCCTTGTATTACTCTCCGCCTCCTGAGAAACAATAGGTCAGAAATGATATACACTTTCATGAAAAGACTTTCTAAAGGTGAAAGGCAGTGGAAAGAGAGAGATTTTCTATCTGAATCCTACCTGTGACTATGAAAATCCCCCCTTTGTCTGGAGTTAACAAAGCACTTAAGAACCTAATGAAACACATTTTAATTATGATATGTGGGAAATTACTCAGAAAGATCTGTTGTTGCTGTTGAGAGCAACTCATTTTCTAATGATGTCTAACAATAGCACAGAAAAAGGTAATTAATACAAATGTTAGTAGAGGAAGGAAAAAAAAGGCCCAGAGTTAAATGCACTTAAGTCAAGAAACACTAAACAGTCCCCATACAAAAATGCCGACTGTCTCGTACTACATGATTAGAGAATAACAAACCTAGTTCCTGTACTTTAGAGTGGGACAAGAGTAATCCGAGCAACTGCAGAACCCATCATGGCTGTTATTCAATAACATCTGAGAAAAAAAAAAAAAAAGAAAAAGAAGTAAGGTTAAGATAAAGACTACTGAAAGGAAAACAGAATAAAACACACTTGAGGTGTGCCAAACATAGATGACACACTAACTCTTGTCACATACTTTGATAAAAATATGTCTTGGTCTACCTGAAGGTTCCAAAGGAAGAAATTAGTTTATTATGAAAAGGGTGAATATAGCAGCATTTCAACAGTTATAAAAAACTCAATGCTGATTCATCATACCAGAGACACAACTAAATGTTTGGAAGGTTATTAGATGATCACCTAAAAGGCTATTAGCTTGGAACAAGATGTATTTAATACTTGTATTAATGACCTCAGTAACAAGCAACTGAAGTGATCTAATGAAGTTCAATGATCACACGGATTTGGGGAACCCTGCCCATGGTGAGGAAGGTAAGAGTATTGCACAGGAACCATTTTAACAGAATTCAGCCACGTAGGTTGCATTGTTATATCAACAAGGGAAAAACAGAGTTTCTCTTATGACCTGAGACCATGATTTACGCAACAAAGGAGGAAAATGAGCACAGTTTTTTATTTGATCACAGACAGCACTTAAAAAGGCAAATGTAACCTCAGGAGGCTTCAGGCAAGGTAGAAAAGGGAATTATTAAAACTATTGCACCATGCCCTGGTACTAATTCACCTGAGGCTGTGCATATAAATTGTCATCACTGACATTTAATAAAGGTAAACTCAGACTGGAAAATGTACAAAGAAGTACTATTCAAATGATAAGAGCAATGGATAGTTTGTCTAACGAGAGACAAGTAGGGAAACTTGGCTTATTAGCTCAGCAAAATGTAGGCCAAGAGGGACTTCAATGTGCTCAATTATTTTATCTGTGCTAGGATAAAGCAGAGAGCAAAGAGCTTGGCACAGCCATCGGTGTGACTGGAAACTAGGAGAAAATTCCCAACTGCTGTGGCAGTGTGCTTCCAGCACAGCTTTCTAGTAGGACTGTCCAGGCAAGAAGCTTTTTAAGGTTTAAGATGAAGAGTATTAGATTTATAAACAGGATTAGAGTGATGCTGTCGTCTGCTGCAGTGAAGGAGTGGGGTCAGTGAGCCATAGTTCTTGTTTTTGTCAGAGTTCTCTGATAAGCAGATTCTAAAACCACACTCAGGGCTGTGGTCTGAGATCAGCAGCTACAGTACCAAGTGTCACAGTCACTACCCAGAATACCAGAACAGATGCAGCAGAAGTCCAGAAACAGAGATCTCAGATATAACCCCTAATACACATTGGTTCAGAATATCCTGTGCCAGACCCCCAGCTGATATACACTGAATGCAAATAGCTCTTAGACTTTGGCTACACTGTAAAGATTTGTGCAAAACTGTTTCCTTCACTTATTCTGATTTAATTTCCCTTCCTTGCTTTCCTCCTCCATTGTTTTAGCCAGATCTCTTAATCTCACACTTTAATCACATTACGAGTAACACCAGTGCTTCTTTTGATTTCGTGATGGAGGTCATCATTTTCCTCTGACATGTGAGATTAGAAGTCATAAAGGGCAAAAGGAGAAAGTTTAGTATTGAAACCAATGTGCAGAACAATTAAGCAATGTAATTTAGCAACTCATAAGGCTGACTCAAACTGTATCTTTGAACATTATTGGGGGGGGAGGGGGTGAGAGCGCTGTAAGATATTCTGATAGTAGGAATAATTATTTACACCAATATGTGAAAAATGTTGCAATTATATTGTTGCAAAAGTATTCATCTTACTAAATGGTTGTTTCGTGGCCTCACTGGAAGAAATTGAATTCCAGCTCCAGTTTTCCCTACCAGTCTTACAAACTTACTGAAGACAATAACAGATACAAAATGCGGTGGAATGACCCTCATTACGAACAAAGCACCTTAAATAAATCTGTTCTGTTACAATTTTTTCCAGGACCCAAAAAAGCCCTGCTCAAAAAAGTTGCTGCATTGTGCTGCCTATGCTTCTCAGAAAAGTGCCTAGTGGAAATGAATGAGAGAAAAGAATGCTCAGGGTTGGTTTGGTTCAGAGTATGAAACAGGGGTCCTGCTAAACTTCATGGACAAATCTTGATCCAGTTATTCACTTTGACCATTGGTTATGTATGAAGCCACAGAATTAGTATGATGCAAAGTTAAAGGGGCTTAGCTTAAATTATGTTTTCAAAACTGTCGCAGCCTTTGAAATGTCACTGTTTTATTCAGAGAGAGGATTAAGGAAAAGTTACTATTCTTTATACTGTTTTAAATACACTGGAAAGCTGCTTCAGAGCATCAAAACCCCTGCCTCAAGCACCCTGTTCTGTTTTATATATTCCTCTGAGCTGTCCTGAGCTCCTTGGTAAATACAGAGATTTTGTATAATAAAGAATGAGCAACAAAATAAGACACTTGTTACCTAAGATATTGTTTGTTATATGTGTGACATTATTACTTTTACAATTTACATAGCCTTTGTGGAAAAGTGGGATTCATTTCCTTTCCTAAGAAGGACAAGTAAAGACAGAGAGAACAATCAATATAAATATGAGATTATTTGGCGGATATTTTTAAGTAAGCTTTCTGATAATTATCATATAACCCCAGGTTAAACTGAGGTTTCCTACAGTACATCTGGATGATCTGAATTCACTAGTTAACAAATGACATAAACACTGTTTTTGGCTCATGATAGTCTGGTAACTTGCTGTTTACATCTTTGAAAGAAATAGGAACACAAAATGAAGTTTGGTTACAAGCAGTGAACAAATAAAGTTGCATTTCAGGATTTATACTTCTAGAAAATGTTTACATTTTAAAATCATCTAGACAGTGAAGAAAATTTTACATTTTTTTCAGTGAACTACCAAAGAAGAAGCCAGGTGGAAATAGTACCATCTACACATAATTATCAATCTAAAAAGCCAAAACACTTTAAGAGGTATGTGATATAGTGCATATTCATTCACATATTCTGAATGTAAAAATTCACACACGACTGAGCTTTCTATCTTTCTTTTTGTTTCCCCCCCTTTTTTGGCAAATTGGACCCATTTCAGTCAGTGTAAAGCACAAAATAGAAAAAAATCTGAAGTGAGGCTCACACTTTCAGAATATTTTCTCCTGAAGTTTTCTCAGTTGATACCGTATACTAGATTCAGAAATACAAGTAGGAAAACTTGGAAAAAAGTGAAACAGAAACTGTCTGCAGTGTTGTTTGTGATTTTCTTTGTAGTTGGTTTACAATAAATTTTGGTTTACAATAACTCCTTGAACATTTTTAGCAATGTTCAGGAAAGGCTTTAGTTGAGACTTAAACCTTTCTTAGTTTTAAGATGGATAAAAAGGGGATCTTCATTCCAATCTGTCCAAATTGGAAATTAGCTTAAATAGGATTTTACATCTGGAATATGTAATTTATTTCCCTTATTTATTTATTTATTTATTTTTAACTCAAGATATTGTGCCAATACTGCCATAAGTAACTGGTTAAAAAGTTTGAGATGCAAAAAAAAAAAATTTTTTTTTTTTTCCTGGCAGAACCAGAGAGAAAGAATAATTTGTAGTTGAATATTGGAACACCATATTTCCTGCTTTTTTAAAAAGGTGTAAAACTTGTTTCACCACAAAAGGCTTCATTCCTCTGCAAACGACAACACATCAGTTATTTCTACTTCACTAGAAATTCTTGTCAAAAGTGAAGAGCCATAGATGCAGATACATATATATGTGCACACACACACTACACATTTAATTATATTATGTATGTTATTATAGATAATATAAATATATTAAAAATGTGTTGTCTTAAGAAGGGAAAATACCCTTCTTAAGAAAAAACACTGCTATTTCTGTGGGTCTTATTATAGTTTTCTTTAGGCATCCCATTAAAAAAGACAATTCTAATGTCATGACCAGCCAAGAATTTCATAAGCCTCCACTATACAATAACCAGTCTGTACTTCAAACAAAAACAGCATTAGAACTAGAGTCCTTATTTGTGAAAGGGAAAAAGGAAACAAGAACCTCTCCCACATTGTTGGGAATGTGATACAGGAGACAATAATCTTGTCTCCCTCTAATACAAGATACTCATACTCAATCCTTTTTTTGTCAATTAGTTGATTGCCAATATTTAGAAAACAGAGGAAAATTTTAACGGTGTTCTTTTGTTGGAAACAGTTAAACACTTGACAGCCTTTTAAAGTTTTAATTTTGATTTAATGCTGTCTTGTATCTGACTTATGACAGAATGTCAAAGAAATGCGCTTGAGGAACCCATTCTGACAATATCAAGACGTTGCATCTAACTTTACAATACACTAATGGTTTACAGACAACTTCTCCTCCTTTGTTTATTATGCAAGGAAGTGGCTGTCTTCTCATGGGACACTAACCCATCTGTTAGACAGCTAGACAAGATCAGCAACAGAGCTGTTCTGTTAGATTAAAAATGGCAAGATCTTATTTTCTAGTATTGTTTCCTATATCTTGCAACAATGATTGGCAACATTTCACCAAATTGGGTCAAAATCATGCCAGAAAGTTAAAAACGTACAGGGCATCACTATGAAATATAAAAACACAAGACAACTGATTTGGCAAACTAGTTAGACTACTGCAGAACTGTGCACTTAGTAACACTGCATATAAATGTATCTTAACTATACAACAATAGTCTATCTGAAGGAAATAATTCATTTTCCAGTTAAGAGATATTTATAAAGCACAGCTGGACAAGGATTTTAACAGAGGGTTACCCATAGCTAAAAGTCTTGAAAGAGAAGAGTCTTTTGGCAGCATCTGAAGTTTGAAAATCTCAAATCTCTTAACATGAGAACAGAGCTGCAATCACTCTGTGAAACATCATTGTCTGAAAAGAAATTATTTTCTTCATTTTCAGGAAGGAGAATGTAATAAGGAAAGTAAAGATGACTGGACTCCATAAATCCTATTTTTCTTTTGTGAGAGTGAGAAAGTTATTCAATATCTTTGTAATTTGTAAAAAGTTATTCAATCTCTCTAGTCATTTGTAAAATGGAAGCACTGGTACTATTTTTCAGAGAAGTTTGGGGGACTGTATTAAAAATCTCAAGGTGGCAAGATACCAGTAATGGATTGCACAAATATTTGACAAGGATTTATTGCAAATGTCATTAAGATGATACCTATTAACAGCAGAGTAAGAAATAAAAAGATGATGTGAGATCAACTCTGTGAAGACCTAATTTAAGAAACATCTAAACACAGGCTTGTCAATTCTTATCCAGAATCATGTTTTATCTTGTGCTCAAAAGCTTTTCTTAATAGCAATGTTTTTCTGAATAAGCTTCACACTCACTAACAGAGCCTTGAAAGTTTTAGAAAGAACGGCTTGAAATTCATCTAACATAACATAACTCTCCATTTAATCTCTTCAGAGATGCATGAATGTGGGCAGCATGCTGTTGCTGAAAACTTTAACTCTTCCAGTTTTGAGCACTGTGAGTACTCAAAGGCTTATGGGAAATCAGGGTAAGATGAATACTTTCTATTTCCCAACAGAGCTAGTCCAGGAAAGACTGAGAGCTGATCTAATCCTCCTGAAACACTTAGTCCAGCTGATGGTAACTGCTCAAAAGCATTAACTGGAAGAATTCCAGTGTGCATTATCTGAGCTTGATGCAACCTTTTATAACATTTACTTACAGTATATGAAAATTTCAGACAGAGAAGCTAAAGAAACTATTTTATGAATAAAGACCAAAGATAAAAATACTTTCTTAAGGGCTTTGAAAACCAAACTGGAGAAAACTGCAAGAATTTAAATCCACTATCCAACAGGAGGTGGTCTGGGTGCTCTTATCAATTCTGGGGACATAATCATCATATATATAAGCAGTGATATGATGGTCTAAATGTTGCAGAATTTCAGCTGATAAATTAAAATCAAGCCATACTGTAGTCAGGACCCAACAGGTACCAAGGGAGGTTGACAAAAATGACTATTTTTGTTTTGTTTTGTTTGTTTCCAGCTACAGTGCAACTCCCTGACTAATCTGTCATTTGGGCAGTTCCCAAAGCACAGACCACAACCTCCCTTGAGTGTAATGAAGAGGAAGACAAACAAACAGAAGGTGCATGACAAAAGTACTGCTCCAAGAAAACGGCAGACAAGCCAAAGTTTAACTAAGAAAGAGCATGGTGCTTCCCTAGACTAGGTAAACAAGCTGGTGCTTGCCATGAAAGTGTCTCAAAGATAAATCATTATCCAGAAATATTTGACAATTCAGAGATGTTGTGTAGTCACTATACCAAGCAGTAAGGGATGTCAGAAACCTGGAACTTAAGCAACAGATGTGAAAGGAGGAGACCAAAAATATAGGAACTAAAAGTACCCAGCTTAGTAAGAGATATCCACCAGGATGGTTAAGATTTTTAAGATTTCCCCAGAACAAACAGTAAGGCCATCCAAGTACTCTCCTGAAATCCAGGTGGATCTCCTGGTGTTATGACAGTGTGAATATATATTTATATACATACCTATTGCATAGACTTCAGGACATTCAGAATAGTTGTCAGACTTCAGAGCTGAGAAACTCTAAGAGCACAGGGGCTAAAGTCACAGGCTGCTCATGGCAAAGATGCAATTTGTGGAGAAAATAAATCCATCTGATAATTGGCAGAGGGTCTGTCAGCTGATCACATATCTCACAGATATATAAAGATCCCTGAAAATCGAATCAATGCTTTTATTATTTTCTTTTAATATGAATAATGTAAGCAGACTTGAGTAGCCTTAAAGTATAGGATTAACCATCTTTGTCCTTTTGTTGTTACCTGGGGTTTGAAATTGTTCCTGAAAGCACCTAACAGAACTAGCACAGACAGCAGTTGTTTTAGGATATAAGTACTTTTGGAATCAAGGCTTTGACATCTCTTTCATCAGAAAACCTATTCTAAGGAATGCTGTTCTTATCTAGCAGATGTTCCACTAAAGAATTTGCTTTGTCCTTTGCAAAATATGGCTCAGAGCCCATATCCACTCCACTGTGGAGATAAGAGTGTTGTTTTTAAGGTAATGAGGGAAGTCTCTTTCCCCATATAAAAGCTCTTTAGGAATCTTTGACTATGAAGAAATAAGCATTTCCCGATGGGGATTTGGAATGTCATTTGTAAACAGTTCACATTTGTATGCAGTTTTTACTACATGAATTACTGTTTCCTTAACTGAAAGAGAAGAGTTGGGCTTATAAAAGTATAATTAAAAAAATAGCTGGGTAAAAAGTTTGCAAGAAATAGCTTGTTTAATGGATTTAATCCCTTTCTCTACTCAGAAATTATCTACAGTCAGTCTTTTGTTATGAATTCCTTCAGTACTCCTCTTTGTTAGTCAGAAGTTTTGTGCAAACAAATTTCTCCCCACTCATTGCACTCCAAATGCTGACTGTAAGTGTTCTCTTTAGTATTTTAATATGTTCACTGCTTGATAGGTTCAAGCTGTGCAATTGGGTGTCTAAGTCACATGGTGTTGTTTATGTTCTCAGAATCCTTTTGCCCTTAATGATTTTCATATGGCCGAGACATAAATTTTGTTTTATGATTAAATGAAACTTGGCTCAGAGGAGCCAAAATTAATTTTTCAGGAGCATTTTGTACAAACAAAACTCCACTGACATAAACATATTAAATAGGGGCTATGAGCACAGCCAGAGTAAAAAATCTATGTAGAAGATGCCAAAGTGCTAGAATGTTTTGTCCTAACAGACCCAATAGCGATTTTTTTTCCTTCATCAGTCCCTAATACTATAGACATTATAAACTTCCTCAATTAAATATGAGTCTGTACGTAATATTATCATCATTTAAACTTTCATGTATAGCAATTTTACTGAAAACTTGAAAAATATAATTTCACACCACTGTTTGTACATAAATATTTCCAGGGCCAGCTGTCAGTCTGCCAACTGTATACAATAAATAATTTGTTATTTCCACTCTCCTAGGAAAGCAGTTTTCTTTAAAACAAACCTTCACAATATGTGTTGTTTGCTACCATTTCAAGGCCTGCTACACCAATGGAAAAGAATGTGCTAAATGTAGCATTATCATGCAGGTCAGGCAGGGCAGCCCCGTACACATTTTCCCACAATCTCTGCTCATTAACATCTAGTTCCCCCATTGTGCAGATTTTTGGCTGTGTTCCATCAGACCAGAGAAGAAAAATGTTTACAATATGCAAACTTGGAGGGACAAAAAAAAAAAAAAAAAAAAAAAGCTTTGAAATGTCGGTCCTTTGGGATGAAAAGTTTCAAAGGGGAAGGTAAGTCAAAGGTTACTAATGGGATGTCTGCAACACCTGCTTTTAGTGGAGGTTTCATAAACAAGCTTTACTTCTCAAGAACAGCTTGGCCTAGACAAAATACCAGCTAAAATATCTGTGGCTAGCTTGAGCAGCCTGGTACCCATGAACAGAAAAGGTCAGGTTTGTTATATCCTAACATGGCCTCTCACCCTACTTTTATTGATAAAATGAGATTGCCTCAGTGGCCAGCATTGCTTTTCACATCGTAAGGCTGAAGGCACCGGCAGCGTCTGCAGGGGAGGAGGAGGAAGGTGATGTTTAGTGTCACTGTTGCAAAAAGCCCTGCTGTCTGAGGAAGAGCCGAACTGTCGCACATGGGAACGAGTTTTTCAAACTTCAGAAGTTTCCCAGCTCTGCTAAATAGCCCTCATGAGGCACTTTCAGTTATCATGAGCAAGTTTCACAACAATCATAACTCAGAGACTTCCAGTACTATCTTTCCTCTGAAAGAATTAATGCATATTTCTAAGATTTTAACATGCTGAAGCAGGCAAGAGAAGTGAAATCCTGCTAATATTTATTACGAAACTTTAACCCGTACAAATGCCTTTTATCCACAGAACATATGTGAAACTGAAAAGCAATACCTTCATCTCACAGGCAGTGACTGAGGTACAAGGCTGAGTAAAATACTTGTCCCCTGGCAGAGAGGTCCTCAAGCAGAAACAGCATCCAAGTCCCCAGAGACAAATTCTGGCCTCCCCTTGACACCACCCTTCTCGTTCAGGGAAAACAGGCAGCAGGTTCTACAAAAGCACAAAAATATTGGTTTTTAATACAGAAGCAAGCAGAAAGCAGCATGATAGACAAGGCCACAAATTGGTGTTTGGGTCTGATTGTATGCAAAACCTGTAACACAAAAAACTTCCTCATTTCTATATCATGGAACTAATTACATTTACACAAAATTGGTATTGAAACAACAAAAGAGAAAATTTTCCCCACAGGAAAGCATAGTCAAATGTCACCTGCTCTCCTGTTCCTACCATTCATGCTTTCTGATCCGTAGCAACTTAAGAGAACTGCTTCAGCAGGAACTGTGCAATTAACCATTACCAAATCAAGACCTCTTTAACAGTCCGTATTTAGCACTAATGCGGAAAAGAAAAAGCCCCAAGATGATGAATAAGACAGTGGGCATTACAGTAGCTATAAACATAGACAGAATTCCAGGAAACTTTAGGAAATTAGTTCTTAGGCTTTACTTAGAAAAAGTATTTGTTTGCCAAGTGTCTAAAAGGAGCTCAATTTGTGGAGCATGGGTGTTTACCACAGTTGATAGAAAATTAGATTTGCTGAGATCTGATTCCTTCAGCTGAATTTCATAATCTCCATTTTTATTTCTCCAAAGAATTGTCAGCACCAAAAAACACCTCACATGTCACAGCTGCGCACCAAGCTGTTACTTGCTGGTGGAGGACAGTGGCAGTATGAAGTTGTCCAAAGTACCTAGTGTGTTTTTAAGCATGTACCTATACAGAAAGAAACCATTTCCTGTTCAAAACCCTTCTGTAAGCTATAACTATCCTAATAAGAAATAATATACACTATCTGGTTATAGCTTTACGGTGATGATGATTCAGTCACATCATTTCTGAAATGGGTTGTATCTGGTCAGCCCAGAATATGGAAGAATAGAATAGAAAGGTAGAATAGAACATAGGATCATCTTTGCCTACATTTGTCTATGTAGATACATAGATACACATATAATATATATCTATTTCCTTTTGAGACAATTTTTAGTGCAATGTACTCTTGTAAATAAAATACTTAATTTGATTTCCATTCACACACAGAGATTCTAAATCTCAATAAATTTCATTTTTCTAGTTACATAGCCTTTCTATGGGAGAGTATAGTTTGGTCTACCTTCGGCAAGTGGCAGGTTGAAGAAAACCTTTAGACAAACAGCCATGAAAAAATTTAATAGATTTTAAAAAGTCAGACAATGGATGATTTTAATGTAGTCTAGAGATAGCAGAAACCATTTCTTTCACGTAAATAGTTATCTCTGGAGAGTGATGTAAACAGAAAGAGTGCACTTTGTATGCTTCAAAAATGCAAGCTAGGCTTATTTATTAATACATTGAAAGCTGAGAAATGTCTTCAATAAAGTATTTGCATTTTTCATGTTTGCAAATATGTAAATCTAGGAGTTCGTTTGGAGAGATACAACAACATTTAGATAAGTTTGTAAGGATGATCCTGCTTCTTATTTCACAGAGGTTTCCCCTCCCTTAAGTTCACTAAGCTTTCATCAAGTGCAGTGGGGATGGTTCCTTTTTATACTCAGTTGAGATCAGAGCAGGGCCTTTTGTAAAGGGTATGTCAAGAGACATGCTTGAGTCAAATGTAAGCCTTTAAAGTAAGGGTTTTTCTTTTGGTTTACATGAAGAACCTATGTAGAAGAACCTTCCTATTTTATATTCCTTCCCTTCTCATACTACCCATGACTCTTTATATTTCTTTGGATATTTTCTTCTTGCTAATCCCATCATAGACTACTACTTTTTTTTTTTTTTTTTTTTTTTTCTTCACTCTTTAATCAGTGTATTGATGTATTCAAATGTCCTACTTTTTGACTAGAAAAGCATTCACAATTTCTAGTGGGGCTTTCAGTTGGGCAGATGTCTGTGTGCAGGCTGAAAGTTAACATTAAGTTCTGAAAAGCAATAAGAGGAAGCTCTGAAGAAGCAGCATTGGCTGCTGTCAGTGTCTGTTCAGCAGGACTCTCAGTGAGAAACTGCTGTTTTGCCCCAGGCTGGTCCAAGGAAGACATGTATCATTGTATGGGTGCTGTATCAGTAGATGACAGCATCCCCAAACAACACTATTCTGGTTACCATGTAATAAACAGACCAAATATAACTAATATTTGAACTCCAGTTTAACTGCACAGAACCAGAAGCATAAACAACCAGAGGATCAGTGTGAAGCTTTGATATCCTTTACGTCTGCTTAAAACCTTCAGGGTACGTAGGCTTTATGCTGTTGTGCATCACAGAAAGGCTGACACATTAGCTGTTTTGAGTAGGGCCGCTCAGAACCAAAAAATACTGCTTGAACAACCAAGAGCATTGTTCATTTTCTTATCAGATTCAGCATCTGGGCAATATTCATCTGTATCAATTATTTCAGTGACCAGTTTCTCTTTTCAGGATTGGATTTATGTATCAAATTCCTTTGTAAGGGTAGGGCTCTGGAAATGGGCTTAGCAGAGAAACATGAATATGTGGTGGTGGAAGCCCACCTCCCTTAGGGCAAAAATCTCAGCTAAAGCACCTTGGCAGCATATTAATAGCTATAAAAGACTCTTTCTTTGCTGACCACAAATATGCTGTGGTCAACAAGAGGTCTACTCACTGTTTTGTTAAAAACAGTGATGATTTATTTTGCTTCAGCCATGTGTGAAACTAGTCACCACATTATGAATAATAATATCCTCTTAGTCTCAATGGAGCTCTTTTTATACAGAAAGATCCACAAGGCATTAAACTAAATACTCAGTAAAGCAATGTACTTGCTGACCACTAAAATATAGCCATATCTGGGATGGAACACTGCTGCTATTTAACAATGCATGGCAGCAGAGCAGACAAAGAGGAGGAAAAAAAAATCTGTTACAAACCAAAGAAAGAGCTGAAGTAAAATAGAACTACCTTAATTAGGCATGAGCATAGAGAAGAGCTAAAATTGTAAGTTTGAAGAGTGCCCTGGAATCTTTCTGCCTGCAAGAAAACCAGGAGTTAACGCAGCATTTCTTGAGAGGACCAACTCCAACTGCACAGTGCCCTCTACCGTGGAATGAAATCTGTAGAAGTTCTGAGTGGAGAAAATTGTGTATTAAATCACTCAGCTGGCTTGCTTTCTGCAGCACTGTCCTGAGGTTATAGAATCTGAGGAGGACTGAATGCAGGTGGTAAAGCTCCAGTCTGGACACGCAGGACCAAGCTGGAGTCTTCAGCTGTGCTCAAGATAGTTGGCATCTGCTAAGCCAGCTCACTGCAACTATTTCCAAAATGGCAAATGAGATGAGTAGAATAAGATTTAGTATGCCTAAGTGCATTTTATACATGTACAGTTCTAGTAGTTTTGATAATTTAGTTTAGTTCCATATTTGAATCCACATCAGTAACAGTTTGCTACACAGGCAAAATTACAGAGTTGTACTATTTGTTCCACTTTTGAGTGACAAGCAATACCAAAATTGCCTAGATCTTGCTATGTGAAAAAAACAAATGTCACTTTAGGAATAAAAAATCCCATCACCTAGCACATCGTGTCCCTGATGCTGCAACATATTCAAGCTAAAATTATAGAAGTCTGTTTGTATTTCTGACATTGAAAATGGTTTTCCAACAGAGTACCACGCTATGACATATTATTTTGCTCTCTGAATGAATACTAAAAGCATTCTACAGAGCAAAAACATAGCAAGGATTTTCCAGCAGTGTACATGAAGGGACCTGGTAAGGTTTAAGTATATGAAGCGTCTCAGGTGACCAAAGGAAAGAAAAGTTAGGTCAATTGCAATAGGCAAATCCTGTGACAAATCACACCTCTATTCAGGAGGCTCACTTGAGCCCTACAGTGGTTCCCTTTTCCCCTTCTCCTGCAGTAAATGCTGTCAGTAGGGCTTACTCACCCTTCTGCTCTCCCAAACACACACACACACACACCCTCAAGAGCCAGGCAACCCTAAGAAATCTGCAGCTGGTGCAATGTTTTCCCTACCACCTTCTCCAATCTGCAGGAAGCAAAGGTTCTTCAGGGAGTTTGCTTCATAAACTTTGTTTATTTAGGGAGTTTTTTCATAAACAAACTGCCTTTAGCTCCAGCTTAAGGCACATTTCTTTCACCCTTCTATTCTCCAACATAAATATAAAGCAGGTATGGGAACACACATTTATTCCAAAACAGATTACCAGGTGTTCATGGATAGGACCAAGTTGCAGGGGACAACAGCAGTGCTTCATGTGCTACAGAAACACTCAAGGCAGGACAGCAGAGAGTACAGACTAAAAGAAAATAATTTTCTGAATAATTTTCAGATCATATGGAAGAGAGGAAACACCCAGAAGTGCTCTTTATTTCAAAAACTTCTGCCTACCAGCTGGGGTACAAATTGCTTGCACATAGCTCTGCATGGCCCTTTGGTGGTTTTAAATAATGCCACGATGAACAAGCTACTTGTTGGTCTCACTCTGCCAGAAGACTCTGGATCCACACTTTAAGTGGTACTAGCTAAAGACAGGTGTAGTTTAGTCCTAAAATAAAGTTCTGTGCATTTCCTTGGGTGTATGCCTTAGGTTTTTAAGAAAATATCATTACTTGTCAATTGCATATCTACCAGAACTCATGTTAAAGAAGGAAAGAAGGTAAAAAACAACAACAACCCAGAAAGAAGTATGGAATAATTTGGCAACATGACTTTTTTCTTAGTTATCGAGTTTTCCTATCACAGTCTGAAGAGATTTATACATCCTATGAACTTAAAGAAGTGCTCATAGCTGGTGGCAGTAATTTGGCTGGACATGGGCTGTACATCAACAGAGATGGTAACTAACTTCACTTCTGAAAGTCATCTTTTGCATTCCCTCTTTATATGCACAAATCTCTGGTCTGCATGCAACATGCTCAATATCATTGCCCCCTCCTACCATATTATTATTTTTTAATCAATCTTTGGAAAGTCTTTGTGTCCTGGGAAATACAGAGTTGGGGTGATGCAGGGAAATGGAAATGTGTGTATTTTCTGTGTATAAATAATCTAAATAGGTCAGATTTCAGCCTAATTTACCTTAAAAGGAACAATGTTCTTTAATTCCTGCTTTTTAAAAAAATCAGGCCTCCTTTAAAATGCTCATCCAATATCAGTTTTGAAAATCTAGATCATACATGAGTTTTTATGTGTAAAGTTACTAAAGAAACATGAAACTCTTTCACTATTATACTTGAAAAAAGAATCACAGTTATATTCTTATATTTCTCTCTCCTGGCTAACTATTTGATTTAATTTTCTACTAGTAAGGAAAAAGAGAAGGCTGAAAAGAAAGGAAAAGATTTACAGTTTAGAAAGGCTTTCAAATACACCAAACATTTGCTTCACTCAATGTTCTTTCACCGCTCTTAGCATAGTCCAATAAGCACAATAGCAGTGAAGCTTTTGGATAAGTTAAAAGCCTTTTTTTTTTTAAAAAAAAAAAAAGAAAAAAAAAAGAAAGAAAAGAAAAAGAACTTGTTTACACTTTAGCAGCTGCTTAAAGATAACAAATTTAGGTTAAAAAGGCATAAACTAACATCAACACAAGATGTTTCTCAGGCATGAAAATTAAAAAAAAAAAAGAAAAGCTCTGTTAGGCTTAGACTGATATTACATGAAAAAGAAAAATAATGTTTTCCTCTTTCCTCTTGTATTTCTGGAGATGGACACTGTTTGCTGAAGAATGTAAAATTCAGTCCTCCCGGGAATCCCAGAGGCTTTTTGGCAGACACTCTGAAACTCAAGTTGACTCTTTTCTGTAACAACTAACATTAGGAAGAAAAAAGTGGAAGAAGAGGAGTAGGAGACATAATTACTTTCAATGTTTACATGGTTCTGGCTCCTTGAATCTGAAGAAGTATCAGGCTGTAAGGACTGGACTTTATACAATTGACAGGTGGACTACAACTACCTTTAATTATTCTAAGTGGGCATTTTGTTATTTATCTTGATTCTTTCTAAAATAACAATGGGAAAGAATACTCAAGTATATAAGCAAAGGATAGTATGCATTCTCTTATATTTGTACTTGTTCAAGCTCTGTGCCATCTAACAATGTCAGCTTTGTGCCTAGAATGACCAGTTAACTAGCCTAACATCAGGGTGGGCATGTATTTTACTGCCAACATCCCTCCAAACATCATTTAACAAATGTTCTCCATTCAAGCTGAACAGATGGAAGAAAAATTACTCTGAGGAACTGTAGTTCTATAGGCATAAATTATATGGATGCTTAGCAATAGGAGTGTTCAAGGCTCAAGAGGATAGAGGTTGCTATAAAACTGATGTGCTTGCTTGGGCATGCAAGCCAAGGCTATTTGCACCCTAAGGAACTATAGAATAGCAATGTTACTTTCATATTTTTTTAGGACATAAATAGTCTTGCTGGCATTTTTCAAAATACCTTCTAATGAAGTAAAGTGTCAAAGATTATTAACAAATTAAAAATGCTCTTATTGCACTATCCTCCCCATAGTTCTCTTCTGTATTTAAAGCTTTTATGATTCTGTGATTCTGTAACAGTTTGACTGGCTTCCCTATTCTTCCCATATAACTTTCTATCTTTACATTTATTTACTAAGACTGGGCCTTTTAATATTTTTCAACTAAATACTGTCTCCCTTTTCCAGTCAACCTTATAAAGAATATTTAATCTATATGGGAGTAACAGAAAAAGACTATTTAATTCTGTGGGAAAATAGGGAAAATACAGAGGAAAAAATAGGTCTAGATCTAATGTGTCGTGGCTGGGAGCTCCAAAACAATGTTTAACAGAACAGTAGCAAACAGATTCAAAAATCCTAACCTAGAAACTCAACTTTTAGTCTCATCCGTGAATCTTGCCCTATAAGCTTCTTCTCCATACCTGTATTTGCTTAATTACCTATTTGGATGCAATACTGTGACTTGTTCAAGTGCAGCTTTACCAGAGGAATAAAATGTTCTTTAACTCACTCCTCCTCCCTTAGCATCACCCTAACTGCATTTTATACTCTCTCATGCTGTTCAAAACCATCCTTTCAATTACACAAGACAAAAGAAATTATACAAAAAAAGGTAATGCATGCATGAGTGCTGCTGTAATGGTAACTGATAAAGGGATAACTGATTCAGATCCTACCTGTTGAATGGACTTAGGCATAAACTGGCCTACTACATTGTCATTAGTCAAAAGATTAGTTCATCTAAGAACCTTTCCTGGTAAATAGATGGTCTTATCTTGTATTAATTATAATTGATTACACATATCAACGCAATGATCTTAGAAACAAGTATGCAAAAAAAAAAAAAAAAAAGTTCAGACAACTCTCTATAAGTGGTGGAATCATGGAATTTATGCCACAGAATCATGATTTTAGAACACTGATACCCAGCTTTATTTGAATTCTTTGGGCTGTGGTCAAATGATTCTTCTGACAATGGTAGCCTAAAGCAAAGTTTTTGGGATTACATTTGGCAATCTTAAAGCAGCCCCTTCAAGGTTCTCATTCATTAATACCACGTAACTAGGTTACTACCTAGATTATGCAGTGAGAATACCAAACAAGAAACAATTAAAGCAAAGAAAACACCAGGTTTCCAGACACAGAACTAGTACTGCAAGTGCTTCTTGCTGAATTTAAAAATCTGAGCAAAGTTTGGACACAGAAGTAGGAGGTATACCATTCAAATAACTTGCAACAGGCAGTTTCCTGGAGGGCAGGTTAGAAAAAACTGAGCTGCATCAGAAACTGGACACTTACTACTTTTTTTTTTTTTTTTTTTTGTGATCCCTCCAGAATGACCAGTTTCTGAGACCTTTTCCTAAAGAAAATAAATGTAGATTTTTATTTTTTTTTTTTAATTTGCTTTACTTTGCCTAATCTGAAGCATCCATTGTGCTTCAATAAGCACATAACATGGACAATATAGGGGATTATGCAGTTTTTTATATCTTTATTAACACTGAAGAAAACCAAACAAACAAACAAAAAAGAAACAAATACACTGTATGAAAAGCCATACCTTTATCCCTTTTGGTCTGGTGTAGTGTGTGGTAGAGGTCCTAGCTGGTGGGTTAGCAGCACCTTTTAGCAAGCACAATATGGCACTGTGAACAGGCAACTCTGATAGCAAGAGCATAGTAGTAATCTATAAGAAGAAAGAAAAAAAGTTTTTAACAGATTCTGAGATCACATGTGTATCAGTTTTTCTAAGTACATGGTAAAGGTTACTACACCAGGGATCCATATATTTATTAGTTAATCTGTCCCAAAGCCATGGAAGGTAATTAATGAAAAAGATAGTCAGGCATGGCTTCAGGCAGCAATTTAATATTACTGAAAATCTCTGCATGAACAAACCCATGAACCAAAGAGGAAATGCATACTGTACAAGGACACTAGTGTTCTGAAACGTGATCCCCCATGGAGTTTTCAGATGAAGCACTTTTCCAGTGATTAACTCAGTACATTTGAATTTCATTACTTAATGGTTTAGGTGACTAGTTGTTTGTAGCGCACAGAGAGGAAAATAAGTTTTCCATGAATAAAATCAGAGTAAAAGTCAGATAATGGCTAAGCCATCTCAGGTCACTCAGAGCCCCATTTCTCCCTGCTGACCTAGTAGAAAGTTCAGTGTGTGCTCTTACAGCTCTTTTGATAAATATGTTATACTTTCCTTACCTTCTGCTGACAATAGCTTCATGCTAGCTATATGGAACTCATTTCCCTTACTGGTACATCCCTTCCTACAGGACTCAATAAAGATCAGCAGAGAAAGGTGCGTGTGGCATACCAGAATTTTAACATATGCTGAAAATGCCCCAGTTGTACCAGCCTTTACAGTGGTATAACAGCCTCCTGCTCCAGGACCCTGCATGCTCGGTGCTTCTAGTCAAAGGAGCTCTTGTTGATTTTGTAAAAGATGAGAGCCCTCAAAGCTGCCTCACAGGTGCTGCAAGGAATGTGCTTGGCTCATGCTTCTCCAAAACTTTGGGAGAGGCAGAACATTATTTGTTTGTCTCCTAGTCTGTTGTTAAACAAGAATCAATTAAGACATCTGAGGTATTCATCAAATTACAAGATCTCCTCAGAGAAATCCATGCCAGATAGTGACCGCTGGATGCTTATTTTCTTTGCCAAGAAGTGACTGGTCCTGCTATACTTCTGGGAAAGCAAAATACCAAGGATTAGATAATGAAACTAAAATTCAGCAAGGATATTCAGGAAAAGGTTAGATAAAAATAAAATTAAATTTCAAAACTTTGAAATTTATTGCACTGTCAGTCTTCTTTCTAAATCCACCAGGCACTGGATTTGGTCAGATATGCTACATCAGAATGTAGTTTTACTCTCTACCAGAATGTGGTATTTTAAGCCTGTTTATGTTCTTTTAGTTCAGCAGTATTTTCATGGGCTGCTTTTCCCTTTTAGAGATCAAAGACAAAATTCAGACTGCACTGACAAACTCAATTCTGGATTACATATGGATATGAAATGGTGTTTCTGTACCATTAAACCGTTTCAGCTTTCAAGCAAAATCTTTTCCTGTTCCCTGTTGGGATGAAAAACAAGGCCTTTTGAAGTTTTATGTAAAAAAAAATAAAATAATAAAAAAAAAATCAGGAGAGCCCCATGCACTGCCAGTTAAAAGCCTGGTGGTCAGAAATCTCATTTTTCTGATTTGGGCTAAAAGCTTGTGACTACGTTTCCCTCAGCCCAGGGAACATCTTTGAACACACGGTTACTGAAATGTTACTGAAATCCCCATCAGTACCTATTTTTGGTACGAATTCTGTCCTGGAGCAGAAAAGTCTTGGTAGAAGCCTAATTAAAATCAGAAAATTTGTATAAGAATTGTAGTGAAGAAAAAAGAAATCATTCAGACTAGTCCAGCTTTTATCAGGCCTCTCACCAGAAGCAAATTATACACTAACCACAGATAGTGAGACATTTAAAAATAAAGTAACACCAAAACCCCACTAAAAACCAGAAAGGCCTCAGCTAAATGTATTTCTGGTACTTGTTCTGACATTTTTGTATGTAATATCTTTGGCTTCCTAGTTCAATACATTAACAGGTAGCAATTATCATATTTTCAAATGTTAACTATAAAGCTTTACAGATTTTGCTGGTCAATTTTCAAAGCATTACCAAAGGCTTGCAAAGTCTGGTGTTTAACATATTCTATATGAAAACAACAACAAAAACAAAAAATATGGCCTTCTGACCTTACTGCTGAGGAGGTAAGGGCTGAAGGAACACCTCTGCCCTATATCTATGCAGCCCCTACCTGAAACTGCAGCTGTTTCTGCCCACAGTGCAGTAATGCAGTACAACAGAGATCTCTTTGTAGGACACTGGTACCCAAGAAAATGAAGGTAAGGCACCTCTAGATAACTAGGCCCTCATAAGAGCCACATCTGTGTTTAATAAGGTGGCACACAGTGATGTGTTTATATTCGGTACTGCCAATGTTATTTCAGGTGACTCTAGAAACAGCTCTATACAAGGTTGCATGCAAGTGGTCCTGGTACCTGTGTGAAGCCAAGAGGAAGCATATGGAGGTACTCTGCAGAGCTATGTCAAAGCCCTGAGGTCAGGACAGACTTCTGAGTGGAGGTTGCTGCAAAATCAAGACTTCTGTGTCTTCAAGACTTTGCAAGTTGAATGTTACAGCACTGAATAAGCAAAAGTGGACTTACAGAAAAAACATGACTGATTTTTTCTTGTTTCTAACCTGCAAGGCAATTTCTCCCTTTCTCTCCACCTTCCCCTTCCCACTTTCTTTGCCTTTCTCTTTCTCTTTTTTTTTTTTTTTTTTCTTCCCTTTTCTCTTTCTGAGAACTAGATTTTCAAAGCTCTATGAAGACCAGTAGAGAGATGATTACTAAAAATGCATTTCCTTTCTCATTTTGTCAACAACTGATTAGGAAACCTTGTTCCATCAACTGAGAATTTACATCAGCCACTAGGACTACTTTTAATTAACAAAAATACATTTAGTGCTTAAAAATCTTTATTTTTTTATACGTTATTTTTGACTTTATATGCTTTTTTATTCAACATTTTAAATTCTTGTCTTCTCATTTACTGAATTGTTTGAAAACAAATATTTTCTTCCATTCCATGCCAAAAAAAAAAGAAAAAAAAAACAAACAAGAAAAACAAAACAAAACAAATCTCACCTTTCAGCTACTGCTAGAAAACCTGTGACAGCAGTACAGACCATATGTCTCAGACATCTTTACCTGAACATTTGATTCAGAAGATCCCTAGCAGTGGCACCTGAAGACTCCAGTGGAATCTTGGACACCAAAATATCAAATCTCCTGTGGCCCATGATGGCTTTTCCTCTATGCAGTTCTTCACTGCAGTGGGAGTATGTGTTGCTTCCTGTTTTTGAAAGAAGTAAGAGAAGTATCACAGGTCAAGCTTGCCCCTCAATTAGTACTACCTCATTGTTATTACTCCTCCTTTCTCCTCAAGGCAAAACAAGGTCTGTAAGCATTTGCTGGTAGTTGTCCTTGGACTCCAGATGCAAGCTACGTTGCCCTTTTGGAAATATATATTTGGAGATATATATATATATTCAGAATTCTTACACTTGCATGTAATAGAGGTAGCTCACACAACTCCGTTTAAGGCTTTCAGCAGGCTCAGGAAGACACTTTGACAGTTACATTCCATTCATATTTTTAACCTTTATTTAATCATCATGTATGAAAACTGAATTATAAACATTTTCATATATGAAAATTCAATCACAGAAAATTATTGTCTTTTTGAATGAAAATCACCATATGATACCAGGGATCCATGTCTTATCTGCCTATGGCTTATTCCAGTCCTGTAACTACTGGACAATTTTTTTTAATGCACAAGTGATGGTGAGTTTCACACTGCAACATTCAAACCCTAAATAGAATGAGGTAATTATTTAAAAATTCCATTGCAGTTTTAATAAAGGTATTGTTTTTGATTAAAAAGTTAAATGTCAGAATGTAATTGTTGTGATGACTGTACCATTTCCACATTATAAATAAAATACATGTGTTTTAGAACAAAAACTAGAACATGCTCCACATACTTCTTCAGTTGTTGCTTAACATGTCTGGAATACATTAAAAAGTCATATTCAGTTATAATTCAAACAGTGCACATCATGAAATATACACTCTTTGTTATAGAGAACTAATGTGTAGTTTGAGTCCCTTTCTCAAAGGGACACCACCACTGCGTGAGTGCCACTCAAGCTTGCACAGACACCAAGTTGTGTATTTAACTCCTACACTGGTCAAGAATTCCTTCCCTAAATTCAACTTTATTGGCTGACTTGTCTCTCCAAACATTATCCTTAAAGAGTAAGAGTCAATACCAGCACAGCTTGCTTACTCTTTCCTGTTATGACAGCTTTACTCTACCTGAAGTTAATGACGTAAAACTGGAACGACAAAATTTCTGTAAATTAATGACAGTAAGAGTTCCCCTTGTTCACAGGCAGCTCATTCATAGCCTTCCAAGTCAATGACAAAGATTCCATTGACTTTAGCAGTGGCAGACCTTTACCAATATGAAGCACAGGTTTTGACCCCATCTTTAAAATGCATCTATATTCTTGCAGTTAAATATTTCTTCACAAAACTTTGGAAAATAGGCCATATAAAAACACAGAAAATATCTGCATTTGTCTCTCTAGGACAACTTCTTCTTTTAAATGCTAAGGCGTATGAGGGCTATAGGAATTTGCTTATTTGAATAGGAAGATGCTTGGCCTCAAATTCAAATCACAGACTACTTCTGAAAGGCAGTGATGTCACCCATGTGATCAATCACACCTTGTTTACTGTTAGTGCATTCTGGGAACACAGATCAGCACTACATTCCCCCTAGGGTTTTATTCAATTTCCTCTGAAAAACTATGGAAAGATGCTCAGAGACTTCAGTGGTGAGATAAATTTGAACATACAATTCCTGAGATAGAGCTGAGAAGCTCCATAGTGCTTCATATAGGGTTAGTTTAAGTGAATATTCTTAGAGAAAAAGACCTTGCTTCCACTGTATATCCACTCATGCTAAGTTCACCTTTAGCATTAAATCTTGGAAGTCTCTTTATACTCAACCAGTATAATTACCCTACTTGCCAATGAGATGCAGTAGAGAATTATTCTCTAATTTTTAATCAAGAAGAAAGAACTGCTACAGACTTTGGAAGTCCGTCATAAATATTTATTTGTTCCTTTCAACTGTTTTATTACTTCCTTGCTATTTAACTGCAAGTTTCCTTAACAAAGGGAGCAAGTAATAAAGCACTTCAGTAATAACTGCAAACTTTTAATGTTAAGTTAGCAGAAACAATCCAATTTTAATAACAGTCTCTCTTGGTAACCTTGTATTTTGACCCAAGGTGAAAGGTGAAGATTAAATCTCCTCCACCTTTCTGAATGCAGCTGCTGTGCATACAGACTTTAATTGATGTGAGACTTAGCTTTGTAACTCAAGACCATCTCCCGCCTGCAGCATTGAAAACGTGCGATTCAAGGCTCAGTTACTGCTGATAGCAGGTCCCACTCAGCTGATGGTTGGGACAGGAGAATAAAGTCTTTGTCATTATCTATTCTCCATCAGGATGCCTTTTCTTCTTCATAACTCCAGTATTCAGTCAGGCCTGTAATGATGGCCTCTCAGTAAGAAACATTATAAAGTGCAACAAACCACAAAATGTGACAACAACCCACAGGTGAAAAAAGCAGTAAGGCTGCAGCATGATCTACCTGGTAGTCACTAGACAATGTGTGTGTGATTTTTTTTTGTGGGGAAACTGTTTGCGAGGACATATATTTATGTGTGTATATATTTATATACACACACACACATATATTTCAATTCTGTTTTGCACTTCAATGAATATAAGGTATTCTAAATCCAGAGCAATTTATTTGTTCTTTTCCTATCTACAGACTTAGTATTTGTACATTCAGGAATTAATTTGCTGGCCCTGGCATAATGGCAGGTCTGGTTAAGTTATTTTTAGGATGGTAAACCAGACCTTTGAAAATCTAAAATCATAGCTTCAAATCCTCAAACAATATTAATATTCTTGGTACTGACTTAAACTCTTCTCTCTGAAATCAGGGACCAAGTCAAGACACGATATAAAAACTAATAATGTGTGTAAGATTTCATAAAACTTCCTTTGCATCTATTGATGTGCAAAAGTATCTGAAAACATTAGAAGCTAATCAAAGCCATTTTACAATTCCGATTTAAATTTGAATAAACAAGTAAAGAAGACTTGCTGAACAGCACTGTGCAGTCTTCTCAGAGACTTAGATATTGCCCTATATGAGACTCCAGTCACAAAGCAGTACCTCTAACACATGGCAACCAAATGCACATGCTGAGTTTAGATGGAGGACCAGTTTGTCCCATACACATTGGACTTATTACTTCAAAACTAAAAGGGGCGGATTTTTTGATGTATACTGGCAATGATGAAAATTGTGTAAGAGTATTCCCACAATACCACATGAACTTTTTATATACAAGACTATAAAGTTAACATGTATTATATATGCATGATCTAAACAATCTGCATTGTTTGCACTGGAAAAAGAAATAATTAAAACAAAAACAAAACAAAAGAGCAAAACCAAAGAACAGTATGTACTTCCAACCTAGTTTCCTATGTCATATCTTTTTGGCAGGTCTACTTCTTTTATAAGAAACTTGGCTTCTACCACCTTGTGATTTTAATTCCAGCATTTGGCAAAATTTAGATTTCTAATAGCTGGCTGAGTTCAGAGGTCCAAATTACCAAAGTGAAGATTTTTCCCCACTGCCTGCCAAGATGAAGCGATAAGAGCGGGTCTGCTCTGTGGCTGCCAGAACACCCAACAGTCTGTGTAACTAGATAGCATCACATTTAAAAGCTAGTGTACTATAAACTATGCTTGAGCTGGGGGGACATTTCTGATGAGTCTCAAACCACTCCAATAATCCTCTGAGACTCCAGACACTTTCACAGAGCAGCATTACCAGAGGATCACCAAGTACCATAGGCTTAGTGCAGGCAGTTCAGAGAGGATTTTTTTTCCCCACCCTGAATAGAACACTTTAATGTGGGAATTACAAACCTTTTAAGATAAATCACTCTCAGATTATGCCTTAGAATTCATTAGCATCTCCAAGGAGAAAAATGACCTTCCCACCTCTGAGAGGTGAACTCACCAAGACAAGAAAATAAGGATGATTAAGGATACATAGCATTTGCTGGACATCTCTGGATTCAGAAATGTTTTTAAGGGCTCTGAGCAATGAATCTGGTTTGTTGATAACTGCATTGTTTTTTAAAAGGTGGTAGGAATCATGTCACCAAGAAACCTGAAAGGCATTGGAGCAAGGTCTATGCAACAGTTACAGAAAGCATTTGTAAAACTTAATTCCTGTGCAGCTGGTAGCTATGTAACAGCACCAGTTTGCAGGCATAGCTAGAACCCTTTTCCCAGCTATTCACTGTTAGTTACATGATCATAATTATGACATCAAAGTTATTACTACACCAGACAATATATTTTGTTTTTTTCAAAGTCTGTGGCATTTTGTGTGTTATGACACGCTCTCCTCAGAGCTAATTGGCAATAACTGTTTAAATGTGGCCAATGGATATATATATATATATTATTTTTTTTCTTTTTCAAAATGAAGAAAAATAGCCTTCCAAGGGACTTAGCAGAATGTCTTATATGAAATATAACTTACTGTGTGTGCTGATTCCAAATGACTCACTAATTAGGCACCAGGTCATCTGTTAGTTGAAGTAATTACTCAGGGTTCAAGAGGCCTTGAAGCACATAGCTATGATATTATATACTTCTACATTCTGTAATTGATGATCTACTGTACGTTGGTCTACAGAGGCTAGAAACAGAGGTGGAATAGGAAAGTCAGCATCACTAACCCAGTCCTAAGTTACCACCTGATTTATTCGTATGCTAGCTAGTGTCTAAAAATAAAAATAAAATAAAATAAAATAAAATAAAATAAAATAAAATAAAATAAAATAAAATAAAATAAAATAAAATAAAATAAAATAAAATAAAATAAAATAAAATAAAATAAAATAAAATAAAAAAATAAAATAATAAAATAAAATAAAGAGGAGGTAGAGGAGAAGTAAAGGTCAAAAATGAAATAACCAGGAATAGTCCCTATTTTAATACAAAAACTAATTCAGGAAATAGGCTGAGGGTGCAGGAGTTGTTAATACATTACTGTGCTGAACTCAGAGCCAACAGGCTGCCAGTTATACAGGAAAATTACATTTCTATAAGGCATAATATAGTCCATCTGTCAAAGCAGTTTAACATTTAAAGCCACAGCTCTATATGGTGTTGCATGTGACACAAATACCTATTCAGATCAGAAATTCCTTTCCCCTTTTCTCTTCCTGGAGATGTAATATGCTACAGGACAGGATTAAGCCCACAAGAGTCCTAAGCAATTGTGGTATATGAAATCAGAAAGAAATGGCTCACTTATTTCTCTCCTACTCCTCACACTGAAGGGGTCAGCCTCTTGTTTACTCAGTTCAACAGAGGGTATTAATTTTAGGGAGGAAAAAAAAAGAATGATCAATCATTATTTTTCCATAAAACTGTTGACTGAAATATGGGAGTTGGAGGCGAGTGGTTTGTGTTTAAAATTCTGGTTGTATTAAATGCAGTAAGTTGAGCCTCCCTTCACTTTCCATGGACTTGCTCAATTCTGTTTCTCCCATAACGATCCAGCAGGGTCTACCTTTGGTTTGTATGTATGCACTATATGTTACTGAACACCAAAACCCCATACTTAAAACCTAACTTTCTTATACCTACTTATATGCCTGTGTACCTGGCTAAGAACAGTTGAATTGTTCTAGTGTATACAATTTTGAACAATCCACATGACTTCTGAATATTGAGCACTAAGGCTGCACCAAACCACTGGTACAGTGAAAGAGCAGTTTCAAAAGTGCTAGGCCTGTGCTACCCAGATTTCTGAACACTGTCTCTGAAATGAGAATACATCTGCTTAACTGCCTATACAAAAAGAAAAAGCACTACTAGCTGGTATAGTCCTCAACAATTTATGAACCTGGAGTATCTCTCAGGACGGTAGACCATACCAATGCCTAGTTATGTGCTGTACACAGCTTACAAACCATGGTATTTGACTTTACTATTTATATGTGCTACATTTGCACTACCAAAACCAGGAGACACAAAACAAGAGATACAGTACCATCTATCTACTCAGTTTTTTTACTATGCTGACTGGTACAGTGAGGTTTACTGGCCTTGTGGTAGAGAATATTCACTTCTGACTTGAGGGCTAACAAAGGCGATGAAGACATTTCAGACAGAGAAGTTTTCCAACAAGATGACATGAAGGCAAGTGTGGAAAAAGTTACCAAGGGGAAGGTTAATTATGTAGCTTAGGGAATTGTTATTGGGACTGATAGGCTAGAAGTAGAATTTGGGGTCCTTCCAACTCATTAAGCAATGTCTTACAAAGGGGCTTAATTGGATAAGATTTGAGATTAGTATGAAAGATCTGCTGGACCTTTTTGCCTCACAGGTCCTATAAGGGGTCAAAAGGACTCAAGAAAATTCTTCTCAAATAAGGACAACCGCAATTAAGGGTACTTACTAATGGTCAGAATAACACAAGTAGACCATGAAGCTTGAGTGAGATTCATGGGTACCTAAGAAAAAAATGATAAGTTTGACTTTATTTTGCAATCAGTTACTTGTGAGGTAGATAGAAAAAGTCACAGACCCTCTTTCCCAGGAGCAAACAATCATTGGTGAACAAAAAGGAGAGTAAATGTAAAGACCAGATGTCGTCTATAAACATGGCTCTGTATGAAACAAAATCTGTCAGTTTAACCTAATAAAAAGCACTTCTCAGAATTTCTTAACCCTAAGATAAAACATGTGTGATACAGAATATGGAGACTTCTAGCCAATAAAGCTTTAGCAAAATTCTGGTATATCAAGTTATTATGGCTACATGATTATTTACTGTGCAATACAGTGTGAACTAAACTTTCTTTATTCATCTCATGGGCCCAGGTCCCCAGATTTATTTAAATGCTTGTCTCTCAGTGGGAGTTGTCTGTTTAAAGAAGTTTTGAGGGTCTGGGCTATGGCTCTCAACTCTTCATTCACTTAAAAAATGTGGTGTGACCGCTTTATGCAGAAAGGGACTTTGACCCAAAACAGCATCTTTGTAAGAGGATTAGAAAAATTCCATTCTTTTAATGACTGGCTAGATATTTGCTCTCCTTTACTTAATGCTCTCTGTCTGTTATTCTTAATTATCAGCATAAATGCTTTAAACCAATGTTGTAAGTAATCTGTCATTTTAGCCAAGGTTTTGTTGAATGGTTCTTTTGAAATGATCTGATTATTGATTTCTTTAGGCCACCATTCAGCTAAATTCCCATGCCTGCCTGTATAACGGCACCTCTGCTGTTTCTTGGAGCTTCCACTAAGATCCACAGTGGTACTACATTTGCAGTAGCACCAGCCCAGACAAATCAGGAGTTTCACTGGAGAGAGAAGACGTGCATACCTGTGCCAGAAAAGACTGTCACAAAATCTATTTTCTGATATTATTAGCGCTACCTAGTGATTGCTGCAGCATTTTTGTTGTTGTTCTAAATGTTAATATTCTCACACTGTTCCAATAAAGATGAAGGTTTCCCCTCTCCCCCCACTCTCCTCCCCAAAAAAACAAAACAACAGTAACAAAAAGCCTCATACCAATCAACTCCCTTGAATCCTAAATAATTCAAAACTAGGCTTTCTGTTTACATGCCTAGAGATGGTCATCAGCACCTAACATATTTCCTTAAAAATCCTGGCTAAAGACTAAATTTTATCCCACTAATACAGTCCTATGTTACTGGATAGTGTGTGATAACAGGCCTTTTAAAACAATCACGATGTATTTTGTAATTTAGAAAATGGCCCTGAGGATCCATTTGTTGGTTTAATGAAAATCTGAAACTACAGGTTTACATAATAGAATTAATTGTAAGGGCTCTGCTGGAATGATTTCTTTCAGACAGGTTATTTGAAGGATTGAAAGAGGGATTTCACAGCTGAAAGGAAGAAAGGATTTGTCCTAAGACCCGCATAAGCAAAACACGTTTAAATTTCATAATACAGTGCCTTTGACTCCGTGGGACTATTGTTTTCACATGTCTTGAGATGTAGGAGATACTTCTATTCACAAGTCTATTCAAGAATATCTTGAAAGAATTCAGTCCTTTCCTTATGCAGGTGTTCATCACCTACAGAGGGCAAAGGAGTGCATTTACTTATTAAAAGGTGACCTTATAGAGTTACAAAGAGTTACATGGGTTTATGTAACATCCCTGCAAAGGTGGAATTATAGAGTAAACAGAAAAAGTATTTCTAACATGGAGAAAAGATTCAGGCCTTCAACAGGCAACATTGATGGAAAAAAAAAATAAAAAAATCTCTCTGTCTATATATATATATATATATATATATATATATATATATATATATAAATTACGTAGCTCAGAGTGAAGACACTATCACCCAGGAGGCTGCAGGGAGTCATCAGCTTCTTATAATTGAAAATGTAATTTCACAATAAGAGTGGTGACCTTACGGGAGAAAATAAACCTTAATAATCCTACGTGCAAGTTTGCTGCACAGGTTCTGAAATAATGTCATTATTGGCTGTATCTTACACTCTTCATTGGTTGTTATAAACTTCTGAGCACGTTGTGTGTTTGTGCCTGCATGAGTGTGGCATGTACAATACTTTGGGCTGTGGCTCCCCCTACCCACATGATCATTCGCCTTCAGTCCATTGGAGAGAAGGCAATTTCTGTCTCTCACCATTTTTTTCTCAGTGACTGGAAATATTCTATTAGCCATTTGGTGGGGGAAACAAAAATATTTTGTATTCTGGCAATTATGTCCTAATAGCGTTGTATCACCCATCCCAGCACAAGGGTGATGCTAACATCAAGCCACAGTGTTTCAGCTAAGCCTTGTCACAAAGTGGAGAAACACACAAGTTTGATTCCATATGGCAGCTGCTCTCACCGGTGACTTCTTGGCCAGTAAGCTATGCCCACGACTGGAGAGCAACACTTAACAGACAGGAACAAATTACACGGTCACAGATGCAACAGCACGTCTGATGCACTGAGAAAAGGAGCAGGTGGGGTGAGGGTCCCAAAGCTCTGACCAAAATTGCAACAAATAAACAGCAACAGTAGATAGTGTGACATGTGTAAAGGGCGAGAGGCAGCGCAGTTTGACATCTTTGCCATAAGGCCTAGATGGGCCGACTGACAGCTCATGTCCTTCTCCCTCACAGCTGCAGTTACCATATTGTGCCCATTCTTTCCTTAAAATTCTGCTGAGAATTCAATATGCAAACACCACAGTTTGAGATCGTGGCAGGAAGACCTTCCTAGTGCATGGACTATGTAAGGTATTTAAAGACTAATTTTGATATCATTATGAGATTAATTCCCTATGCTTTGGTTTGAAACCTTTCCCATCTTACATACACTTTTACTCAAATATGCAGATATATTTTCCAGTATATGCAATTGTTGCTCTGTGTCCTGCTGTAATGCAAATGCCAATGTGTAAAGTAAGGTGTTTACTTGCCTTCTGCTTCCCAGGCTATAATTTTCTGTGGAGGGCAGAAAGGGAGGAAGAAAAAGGTTAAGCTACATTTCTGAACTAGAAACCTAAAGTGTTATTATGGTCATAATAACACTAGAACTATAAGAAATGTAGCCATCTCCACTGTGTGATTTAAAATAAAAACGTAATTATCACTGTCTTGGGGTAGCAAGGTAGATAATTATGCATTGCATTTGTGCCGCTTGTAATTCTGTGCAATTTCTTCCAAATCTGTTATTTGACAAGTGTAGGAAAGCACAACTAGAGGCTGGAATTTAAGGGAGTGTCTTGGGAACTGCCATAAGGTAAACAGATGTTAGTGAATCCCCAGCCCCAAAAGGCCAAACTACAGAAGCTGAGCGCTGTTAAATAAAGCCTACTTGCCAACCTGTGAGCCACCTGCAACTTCATCTCACTGAAGCAAACAGCAGCGCTCAGCAAACCTCAGTTGTGTATAAGGTATATTTAAGACCAACATGTTTTTCCAGAAGGGTATGAAATACTGATTTGAAGCAGTACAACACTAAAGCAATTGCCATAATTAGGCATTCTCCTCCCTAGCATGGCTCTACAGCAAGGGAGTGCATTTTTGGTTCAGCTGCCTTGTATAGGAAAAGTTTGCCTCTTAGATTACAATTTACCCTGTATTCTTTGTTTATAGCCGTTCTGCACCCCCCATGCCACCCAGAGTGAAAGAGGGTTCATGACACTTTTGATGTGTATTTTACAAAGAGAGCATTTTAAATAAGCTAGGGAGGTTAACTCAAGATCCTTTAATCCCAGCATATATCTTTGTTAAGGAGACATAGACCAAACCATTGAAAACCCCAGCTAGAAAACAGGTTTGAGAAAATCCCTCACCCTGAAAAAAAGCCCTCTCTATCCAAATTCAGTGATGTGCATTCAGCTTCTTTCTGCAAAGAGTCAAATGTTGGGGTGGGGAGAGTAGGAAGCACCATCAGGTTGCAGATCCACTGGTACCCACATTTTAGCCCAGCCCAGCCATACACTGTTCAGTGCCCAGAGCTGGACGGATCCTGTACCTGAGCACCAAATATAGAGGAGCTCTCGCTAGAAGCAGCACTTAGAGACAGAGCACGCTTCCAGAACTGGGAGGAAATTTTTATTTTGTCTGCTGGATGACAGACCTGGGCCCTGATGGGTCTCACCCTGGGAAAGTGCAGAGGAGGAAGAAGGGTCTGGAAGCACCAGGCTCGCCACCCTGCCAGTCATGGTGCAGAGTAAAGGGGTGAGGGGGACTGCTGTAGGGAGCATGCCAGCCAGCAGGACCCACAGATCCACAGGCCCCCTGCCTCTCCCCTGGCACAAGCCTGGCAGAAAGGCAGCCATAGAAGGTTTGCTGAGCCTTCTGGGGGCCAGCAGGCTCTGAATATGTCATCTCACAGAGGAGGGGATGAAATCTGGAGAGGGGCAGAAGGTCTGGCAATGGAGCAGACTGTCCTCTATCAGGCAGCTCTCCGGCAGGACAGTTTGCAGAGACACGTGCATCTTTGATCAGGATGGACTGAAAATAGCTCTGTCCCTCTTCTCTATTTCTTCATTATATAATGTCCTCCCTGCCTTCCCCCCCCCCCCCCCCCCCTTTTTTTTTTCTCCCTCAGTTAAAGGGCATCAATATTTATGCATGTAAGTAGATGCTGCCCCAGTTGACCTAGCTGGATGTCCACCCTAAGCCCTGAGAAAACAACCCATTTTGGTTACAAATGACCTCTATTACCTTCACTGACAGCTCGATGTATGCCTCCTATTCATGAAGTGAAAACAAATAGGCTAATGGACTGCACTACCTGGCACTGCTCTATCTCCACATGAAGCAGGAGTTTTAAAGCCTCTAGCAGTTCCAGGCCAGTTAAAATGCTCCCTCAGACACTCAAAAAATTTAGTATTTTCCCATTCTATATTTACTTCTGTTTTGAAGCCATCAGTCCGAGGGAAGAGTATGGCATAACTGCATGGCAAGCTGAAATGGTTTGAAACTCCAATTTAGTTACAGTGTAACATTTCAAAATTTCTTTTTTTTTTTTTTTTTTATAGAGCAAAGTACCATAAAGTAGCAAACAATGCATGCATATAAACACCTGCTTACACCAAGGACCACGTAAACTCATGCTTAGCTCTGGATAAGAAGTGCTTTCTGTTGGTTAAAAAAAAAAAAAAAAAAAAAAGGAAGAGAAAGTTTTTTTTTTTTTTAAACTGAAGCTTAAAATATTTCAAATATATAAGCTTAATCACAGAAATATTTGTTTTCCATAAAAGGTTCCAAACCAGTTTTACTATTGCTGACTTGTGATTTTTTCCCCTCACATCAGCTCTGCTCATTTTTCTCTGAACTATACTGAAAAGACGTCAGCTAAAGTAAACATTTCACAAACCAGAACTGAATCTAGTGATCCAGCACTACCGAATCAACATCTCATAAAAAGGTTTTTCAGTCTTTATTAAGATGACCATTTTTTAAGCGATGACATTCTTTCATGTTCTTTTATATCAACCAGAAAAATCCAACATTCAAGAAAGTAGTTAATAGCTTCAGCAGTACATAAAATATGATAAAATAGCTGGTAGAAGAATTTATCAACCTTTTGAATGTTCTCTGAAAGTGAGTAAGGCTAAAGTGAACTGCATTCACTTCAGGCTAGAAAGCCAAAATTCCTAGAAATATTTGCATGCCTAGAGGTGAGCCCTCTTTGCTAGGCTTGGTAATTTTCCCCACTGCAACTGACATGCTGTCAAGATAAGATAAACTTTCAAGATGTCCTTTCATCAATTACTAATTCAAGCTCTGATTAATTAAGAAGTTTTAATAGTTCAATTTATATTTTTCTAAGAATTTGCCTTGCTCTATTACATTTTGTTTCTCCTAAGAAGCGTCACTCTGCTGCGTTTGCCTATTTATTTATTTTTTTTTCTTTTTTTTTCTCATCAGTACAAAATTGCTAATCGGTTTTGCTTTCCAGTAACTTTTTCATTATTGTTATTCCGTGGTTTTCCAGAACTGAAGGAAAGTGTTTACAGTAAAGAAATACTTCCCAGTCAAAATTGCTTTTCTGTCTGGAAGCTGTGGCCTCCTCATGTTACCACAACCCCTAAGATCAGTAAGGGGCAGGCTCCTTGCAGAGCCAGGAAACTCAGGAGAAGCCTGGGATGATGATTCCTGGTGTGATGTCCTCCCACCAGGTGTGCAGTGGGAGAAGGTCATGATAACTTTTCTGAGGTTGCAGATTACTTATTGCCATTTGCCAGAAGCAGTTACCAAGAGCATCACAGTTCCTCCTGTAAACTGAATTAACCTGCCTGCAAAGCAAATTACAGGAAGGGTTCAGACATAAGAAGTGCCAAAAATACGCAGAGGGGCCAAGGACTTAAATTCCAAAATGCAGAAATGCAACAAGCAGGGACCCAAAAAGCCTCAGCGAAGTCAACGCCTTACATCATCCCCTTTCCAGCTCCTGGTCAGACCATGATGGAACACGTCCTCAGGGGAAAAGCAAGTAAAAACAAATAAACAAGAACCTTGAGAAGCTTTATTTAGAGAGCTGCTCTTCGCTGTTGCCAAATAACTGGTTTTAAGAATAGAGCATTGTAGTAAAGCTAAGTTTGAGGGCTTTTGGACCCACACTTGATACAGTTGGAGGACCTCTTGACTGAGTGTATAGGACAGGGTAGAAACAGGAAGGAGAAGAAAGAGAGGCAGAGAATGCACTGTGTCAGTTTGATTCTGCCAGGACTTTTGACAGCCATTTTCACCAAACCATACTGAAATTGCTCTGATAATGCACAACTAGAAAGATAGCTCTGTGAGATGCTAGGATGACTGAAAGAGAAATGAAGTTATGAGTGTTTCTTGCAACAGGACCTGCATCTTTTCTGCATTTGCAAATCTGCATTTGCAGATTGTGCCACAGCTTAGGCTCCAGATACTCCTGGACTGCTGAGCTGTTATAGGTCACAATCGAGTCTATGTGAATGGGACATCACTGTGCACAGGTCATTCCACAACTGAGCAGTCCTAATGGAAATGTGCTTTTGAGACATCTGACCAAAGCTACTCATCACCTGAATCATTGAATCAAACGTACATCCTATACCCAACAACAAAGAAACAGTCCCAGACTTGTGGTTCAGTAAACCTACTGTAGTTGGAAATAGAGGACCCCAGAAGTCAAATATCCAAGACTTAAAATAAAATTTTCAAAGGAGCAGTTACCAGGAGCATTTACTTTACTTTGTATTAATGTGCCTCTACTTCCAATTGAAGGTCTGTGTGTGGCCTTAATTTAAGCTTTGCCTTTAGAGAGATGCAAGCAGAATTTTAAATATTTTGTAGTTAAAGGTCCCCACTGTCTTTTTAAAATAAAAATACATATATCCTCTGTGGAAAAATGACAAATTCATGTTTGCATCAATGATTTTCCTCTACCCCTCTTCTCTTCCCTACAGTCCTTTAAGGAATATTGTCTAAATACTCTCCAAGGATTTTCCCTGCTCTTGGCATGCATATGAATCTGCTATTAGTGTCAGTGAGAGTTATGTCTGCATATCACAAGGAGAATAGATACCTAAATAATTCATTAGACCCATACATAAGTATGTTTTCCTTGATGAACAGCTACTATCAACATTTGTGGGAAGGTCCATTTCTAAATATTTTTATAAACTAGAAGTTTCAGTTATTAAGACTCTGCTTACAATGTGAGTGATTTAAACCAGAGAAATGTAGACAGCACTGATTCCCTAAGACTTTCCACAGCAGCATCAGTCACTGATGCTGACACAGTAAAAATACAGGGAAAAGGCAATCAATGGGGCTACATTTTGACTTGACTTAATTCATTAATATTTGAAAACAAGTAAGACTGGTTTGCCCCAGGGACAGGTAATAGGATACAAGCCTTTCACCTCTAGGTCAGCAGTTCAAAGCCAACTTTGGTCAGTACTGACTGAAAGTCATTACTATCTATACGAACACTCTTCAAGAGTATATGTAAAATAAGTTGGTGGTCTCTGTTTATTTCCTAATGGCTAAGGCCCTGATTCAGCAAAGCTCTTAAGCATGTACTTAATGAAAAGCAGATGTTTAAATCCTTTTGAATTTGAACATCTGATTACAGTTAAGCACGTTCTTAACAGCCGTACAACCATGGGTAGGCTGGAGTACACACTTACGGAGCTTTGCTAAATAAGAGCCTCGGTGTATCAGTCTGTCAGTTGTACACATGCACATACAGAATGGGCAAGAAAGCCTCTTTCTCCTCCCCCTAAATATTACCCACATGCCGGCACTGTGTACTAACAATGGCAGAAGAACGGGACTGTCAGCTGAAGAAGACTTCCGTTTTCATTCACCCATATTAGTGACAAGAGGTGGGGAAAAAAATCTTGAACTGTTGTTATGTTGTTATAAAGCAGAATGTGAGGTAACAGAACTGCCTTGCCTTTCTTGCTCACCAGCCCAGCAGCTTTCACAAACATGGAATATGCTTTAAAACAAAATGTAACAGAAATGTGGCACTTGCATAGCCTCCCTGGTGCTTATTCATGTATGTGCTGTGCTAAAAATGTATGCATATATGAATCTAGTCTGGAAGAATGGAAGCCTCATAGCAAAATCACACTCAGTTCTTGCCTATAGATGAAGCTCATTTCTTATAAGGCATTTACAGGCGAAAAAGTTCTTTGGAAATTTAATATTTTGAATTCTTATTTGTACTTCAAAATCATGAGGATTGACATACGGGTAGAAGTTTTTAAACACTGCTATTGAAGCCACCGTCTACTCCTGCTAGATTAAATACCTTCTAAGATTACCAGTGTATCGGATTTTGTTTTGCTTCTTTTAAACAGAATTTTATTCTGGGATTTTTCCATGGTGCCACTGCTCATTGTCTTGCATGATCAAAGTCAACTGCTGCAAAACGTAAACTAGTGTTTCAAACCACAGCAGGCTGAGAAAACTACCACTTTAATACCACAACTGTGATGTTAGCAAGGCAAGTTGAATTTCATCAGTTACCAGTGCTACTCCCCATCCCTAAAGACCTGTGCAATGGTATTATTTGTACAACCTAATAGGCCTTCTCACAAAGAAGTGAAGCTGAGCACTATGGAGCATGTTCTGGTCCCAGTTTTGCTGTGCTTCAGTTGAAATCAGTGGAGTAAATTATGTCATGGAACTGAGATCAACATCTAGTGCTGCATTTGGTAAACCTGGCAGGTTTTCATTTGAATAACAAAGAGATAGCCAGAGATCAAATTGGTTCGTAATGAAATGATCACACCCAATTTCCTGAGGCTTAAGCAAAAGTTTTCCAAGTATCTAATCTCAAAAGATTTCTATCTCACAGAATTTTGGGTAAGGTTTTGATAAACATCCTTTACTAAAATGGATGAAACCACTGACCTCATTTAAATTTACCCATTGCTAGTGGAAAAGCAACCTCCTAAGTCAGCATTAATCAAATGTTTGGCATGATTAAGAACTCTCCAGACAGCAAGAATTCTCAGCAAACACTTCTTAGAGTGTGAGTGTTTGCTCTCTTTCTGGAATAATCATAAAAGGCTGTTACCGAAACTCTTTCCTCACTGTCACAGGGAGCTCCATGCTGATCCCATTGTTGTGCACTTTTAGAGCTTTGTTAAGGCTCTCCAAGACAGGCCTTAAGCTCTCATGTTCCAAATGTATACAAAGAATTCATCCAATTTTTCTTTATTCACAAGATTTGATTATGACTAATATACTGTATGAACATGGCATATTTCAAACTATCAATGATTTTGAAACTACTTACCTTGGGTGTTTTTTGGTCTTAAATTCATTATACATTCTTGTTTTTGCAACCTATGATTAACCACCCACCTCCATAAAAGACTAACACAACATATAAGCAGAATCCAAATAGGTGTCTTGCATCATGTCGGAACTGGGGGGGAGGGAGAAAATCACTGCTCAGCCAAGTGATGCAACAGTTTTTGTTACATTTCACACAGTTCTGTGAAGTTTGCTAGGAGAGCCCCCCCCAAACTTTATGAAAGTAGTTCACATTTATCTGGGATAATATTGCTATAGCTCTGGGGCCAGAGCTATATTTCTACTCCTTTATTCCAGGAACCTTTTTATTAGTCACAGTAGCCACAGGAAATTACAAGTACCACCAAGACACACTGACAATAAATAAAGGTTTGGCCTTCCCACTCCCCCCACTGTTTATGGAAGAGGTTTATCTGTTATGACAGTAACTGCTAGGAGAACCAACTTAATTCCAGTTCTCCAGTGTACGTTATACTTTGTTGAAAACAAAGAGGAGATCCTGGTTCATTATTTAAAATGCTATGACTGTAACTCCAAAGAGAAAAAGCATAACAATGGGTGCTCAATAAAGGAAACACCTGTCTTTCATTTTCCTGTAGTGTTTAAATGAAGCAAATTAAATAACCAATTAAGGACAAAAGTTTAAATCCAGGTTAAAAATCAGAGCCATTGTACACTACTTCAAACTGATGAGTAGGGTAAACACATGTTTGATTCAATTTAATTTTTGGTGCTTCTTAATTGCATTTAAGAACCTGAATGGAAAATATGCTATTACCCCTTATGGTCCTATGACAGAATTCCTAATGTCTCACTGCAAGTGCATTGCATTGAGATCTTTTTGTTACATGTGTAGCAATGACCTAGGTGGGGGATGTACTGGATAACATCTTCTACATTAAGATGTATGATAGAGCACAGTGCTGCAAGAGACACCCAATCAGACTGGGAGACATCATTTTGTGAACCAACTAGCCATGCTGAGAAATAGTATGCACTAGCTTCATGAAATAACACAAACAAGAAGCTTCTGGCCTGCACTCAAGCAGGCCCAGCTCCCTGGGAACAACCTTAGTATGTTCCAAAGCTCTGCATTGCACCCCTGAAACTACATCACTGATGACATAGGTATCAATGAATTAACATGGCAATTAGATCACTTGTTTACCATCCATTTCTCCTTAAAAGCAGTGGGTGGTACAGCAGTCCTCATGGCCTCAGGCTTTATAGTAGGGCAGGGGGCAGGCAGTAAGATAGCTCAAACCCTGCAGAGCGGTACACTGAAGCCACTTCCTCCACAATGGAAGAGAAGGGGGAAAACTGAATCATGACACCATGGATTTGTGCAGACTCCACAGAAGCTCCTTGCAAAATGTAGCTTGCAACACATTCTGCAGGGGCTGAAGACTGCAGCCAGAAAAAATTTACACATGCTTATGAGCTAATCCTCTGCCATATAGTGATGCATTTTTGATGCTCTTCATGTTTTCCCTTATGCTAAGTGTGGATGGGGAAAGAAAAACTCTTTTTAATTCAGAGAAATGCATTTTTTGTGTTTATGAGGGGACACCCCAAACCAGCCAATTTCCAGCTGGGAAAAAATCATGTATGTCAGCAGTTCTTCTCTCCCTTCCTCATAAAATCTGGACCGTTTTCAAATTTATAATGAAATGTGGAAAAGATTTAATTGAGAACAGTTTTGCTTTTCCATAGGAATATTTTGCATGACATTAGTTGGAAATAACCCAGGTCTGTTTGTTTTTCTTGGAAGGCCGAAGTTCATTTAGTACAAACCTCTGAAGACAACACCTGTGCACTCTCCCATCTCTCTCCTTTCCTTTGACTTCCTCCAGAAGTCTCCAGACCCCAAATTCTTACGTCAGATGTTTTCGGCAGGGTTTCTCTGGCCTGCTTGGAGAGGGACTTCCTGTGTGAGGAAGTACTTCTGGGAACCACGGAGGGTTGGGCTGATTGTGCAGGGATTCTAGCGACCATGTTGAAAACAACCACCACCGCCACAATCAAGCTAATGTTGCAAAGACAGAATTGTTATCTAATAATAACATTTTGTTAAGCAGGAGGGGACTTATGCAAAAGATACGTTCTATGCAAGTTGTCTATTTGAACTCTTAAGCACTTTAAACAACAATATTTTAAAGACATGCACTTGTAACTTAAGATGGCAGCTAGGGTTTGGAATGAAATTTCTCTTTCATGTGTTTCTGCCAATCTTCCAAGTCATATCTGCAAACAGAGCATGGGGAAAACATATTCCTAAAGGCTTCATTTCAAAGCTCTTCCCATCCTTCTGCTTGTTGGACAACCTTTCCTAATAAAACAGACTGGATGCACAATAATTGTTGGTAGTGAGACTCAGACAGTTACTATACATGCCTATAAACTTGCGGTTTTTTTTCTTTTTTTTTTTTTGTCTTCTGACTATAACACAAAAGAATGGTAACTTCAATAAGCAAAAGCAATAAAACCCTGAAAAAAAAAATAAAAAAGGAAAAACAGTGGAAACAGCATTAGATTTCATTCTCTAGGTTCTCAGAAATCAACAAAAACTTATTTGGACACCTTCACAAATTCAAAGAATCACATCAGACTCACTTTGTGTTAAACATTATCAGGAATCTCTTCATATACCAGCTCAAGGGCTGGAATCAGCTCAAGGGACATAAGAAGGTATGATTATACCACATTTCCAATTTGACTTTGAAGAGTCAGTAGGGACTTGATCCAAACCCTACTGAAATAAATGGAAAAAAATGGTCTTATATCTTAGTTTAGACATATTCAGTTTGGATGCAGTTCAGAGAAGTACTTGTACTTGGCAACTGATGTAAATGAAACATATTAACCTATCATTAGAAAAAGAAGTGTGCCAGAATGGATCTATAAGTATTGTTTTATGCTGTCTAGCCATTCCAGGGTTCCAAGAGCTGAACAGAGAGGTGAAAAACTATTTTTTTTCTATTCATATAGAATTTTTATAGTGCTAGTTAAAATCTGAGTGAAGATCTGAACCTTTTTTTCCCCAATTATTGTCACAGACTAATGCAAGTCTGCAAATAAGTAATGAATTATGTGAAATTAGCAAGGATATGCATTGCTTGTCACAACACCATTCTGTTTTCTTTAATTGACATCCCATGAAACTTTTCTTCTATTTGTAAAGGAATGAAGCATTTATCACAATAATGAGATAAAACTATAAAATCATTCCTAGCTTACTTGAATATTTGTATTTTAATGGTAAAGTAGAACAGAAAAATGTCTCAAACTGTAGCACAGTATTAATTGCTAATTAGTTTACCATTATGGCTGGAATGCCTTCTAGCATTCTAAGTCAGTTTTAATCCATATAAACAGCCCAGGAATGCTCTATCTCAAAACATGTAATTATGGGGGATTATATTACACCTCCAGCATTTTGGCAAATGCTTGCAATGGCAAAAGATAAAAAGTAATACCGGTCCTTCTTGTGATTTCATATAAACAGAAAAAATGGCTAATTATCACCCCCCTCCTTTATTTTTTTCCCCTTTCATTTTCCTTTCATTTAGAATCAGAATTATAGACTTTATATCAGACAAAATTTTTCTACTACATTCTTTACTCTGTTCACATCTCTACTGAAATAGAATTTAGCAGAGCTTGTATTCTCAAAATTTCCAAAAGAATTACTGTATATCACTACCACATGCACTACATTTTATTTTAAGTAAGTTTTCAGTTAAAAGGAAAAAGCAAAGAAACACAGAATGTTGTTTTTGCCAAGAACTAAGTGGCTGTTACGTGCATTGTTTGCTGGCTAAATGACAGCAGTTTTAACTAGTAATCATGCTTACAAGTGACACAGTTCTTTTAGCTCAATTTAAATTAAAGAAGATAGCTCGTGGGCGTTCACCTTCCTTTTCAGAAAAAAACAACTGTCTGAAGCAGTTATCTTATGAGATCTTAGTCACAGAGATATTAACAAGCAGATGAACTTCATCTCCACCCCCCATCTCTCCCCCCCCCCCCCCCTTTCTCTAGGAGAGGCTACTGCCTTCAGATAGCTAGATCTCACCAAATATCCTAAAAACTTGTAGTCTATCCTACAGCCTTTCCAAAGAGAAGTTCCCCCTGAAACTCCTGTGCTGAACCATGAGCCTTCTGCATCCTGAGAGCCTAGCTCATCTCACGGCTTAGGGTGATGGAGCCACCAGGCTCCCGAGGACTCTGCTTCTACATGCCAGCACTGCTCAGGAGCCTTGCTGGCAAGGTCAAGGAAATGGCAAGGGCTTCAGAAGGCTGGGAGAGGGGAACTCTACCCGCTGGAGCAAGGACTGTGTGGAGACCTTTCCTTTTCCATGGCTTGTTGCCTTCCACTGGGCCTTTGTCATCAAGCACAGGTGGCCACAATTAGGAGCCCTGAAGGAGAAGAATGAGAAGGAGCAGGGAAATCCACCACCAGGGAACAGCAAAAAGAACTTCCCTTCTTTTGTCCTACAGCCATTCAACCGGTTTCTTTGTTTTAACATTTTAGCAAGCCAATTTCCCTTCAATTCAAGCCCTGGATTTGCCTGAGCAGACTGTGGATCTATGAGGTAATGATCCCGCTGACAGACATTCAGGCATCTCCTTCCTCACCATGGTGGCCACCTCTAGCTGCACCCCATGTCATTCAACACTTTGCTTTTGTACAGCTCTCCTCTTTTGCATACTCACAACTAGAAAGCCTTTTGCCATATCCCATCCCACCACTTGCATCACTGCTTTACACTGTTTCCTACCTTCAGCTTTTTCAGAATTCTTGCTTTTTCTAGAAAAGTAACACCTCTGTTTTCAAAGAGATGTAGGCTTAGCCCGCATGGATATTAACCGGCTCTGCTGTCCCCCTCTGAAGGCTGCTCACCACTTCTGCAGGCCCTCGGAAGCCTTCCCTCACCTTCCACCATTCCTGGCTGTACTTGGACATTCTTGAAATTAAATGATAAACTGTTTTTCAGGGCCCTTCTGCCAGCCAACTTTAGGCTTACCACTGACTATGATTTTCAGCACCTGTGGGTTTTTCAAGAGGCCTCTCTTCCTTTTTGACCCCTTAAGGAGAGGCCTCTCTTTCTTTTTGACCCTTTAACAATGGGCACATTTGACAAGACAGGTCAGGATTTTGAAACAAATATATATGGTCACTTTCTCCTATGATTTCAGCAGCGAATGAACTGAGTTCTTCTAAAGCTTAGGTCCAGCTCCTTCCTTTTTACATTAACCAAAACCAAGGCAAAAGAAAAACTTCCAGACTAATGGTCTGAAACACAGATTTCTGTTGGAGATGTTTTTGAATCCAAGTCTGTTGCACTTTGGCAACATACTGTTGTTTTCACTTAATTTTCCTGACACCCCGCCAATAAAGCCAAAAGTCTGTTTAGCAAAAGTGATTTAAAGTGCACCTTTCTCATCTGAAAAAGTGACATCTGCTGTTCTAAAGATAACATGGCATTTCCAACGGGAACAAGATACTAAATATCTAAGTCTTGTTTGTCATCAAAACCTGGGAAAACAACAATACTTATTGGAAAAAAAAAAAAAAAAAGGACTTATTTGGAAAAAAAAAAGTTTTGAAATGCATGCTTTAAGATCCTGCCCTCTCTTCTCAGCTTGTCAGACATTTAAATTTTGAATCCTAAAGTAATTCTACTGCTAAACATGATGAATTCAATTCGGTGTTTAAGAAAGTTACCTTACCCCATGAATCATTCAGCTCCTCTCTTGAAAGTAGCTTTACTGATTTCAAATTTTTCTGTTTAGTAAACAGGCCCATCATTTTTTCTGTTGAAAAATCATCACCTTACGGATGGCTCACGCAAGGACTATGTGCCAGCTGACTCACATCCTGAGATAAAAGTTACAATGGTTTAGGTGATTTTTTTCAAAATCCATTAAGTTAAACCAGAGAAAAATCCTTACAACCTAAATCAATTGAGATTTAGCACAAGTCTGAATTTAGTTGGAAAGTTTTTTTTTTTTTTTTTAAGCATTTGAACAGCTTAAGTTTCTCAGTATAAACAAAACCTTTAATGTCACTTAAGTCCTGGAAATAGGGTTTATTTGTCTTATGGACAAATAAAGTCCTATCCCAAGCAACAGATCTCATTCTTTGTCAATCTGGTGTCTTATGCTGTATTGCATGGATAACAAGGCATGCATAATGCATAAAAATCAGAGTCATGAGACACTGGAAGTTGATTATAATGTTGCAGAGTTTAAGGGTCAGGATTAGCAGGCTAGGATTACTTGTCAGTAGGAGTAAAATGACCAGAGAAGAAGAGGTCCATCATAGTATGGTCATAAATGAGGGCATTAAAAGGACATCTGTGAAGACTATGCTTTATTATTAATTATTATTATTATTATTATTAAATTAAAAGGAAAAATCTGATTTTGAAGATTGGTCCCAGGTATCTAAAATTAGAGAAAGTTATTTGATTTTTGAACTTTAAACTTTGTGTTCTTTAACTTTGTATGCATTTCCTTTTTGACATTTGGGAAGCACACTTTCCCTCTGATATTAGTTCCATTCCAAACTTGTGCTATGAAAGGAAAAACTTGATGGAAAGAACACAGTGCCTTGATTGTCCCTATATATTACAAATAATAATAATAATAATAATAATAATAATAATAATAATAATAATAATAATAAAAAACTGGAACAAGCTGAGCAGCACATGGGACTAGATATGAACTAAATACATGTTATGAAAAGAAACGATACCAACTATAGTTTTCAGCCACATAACATTTTCAGATACATTTCACTTCCATGCTGCCTCAGTAGTATTTATCTCATGAATGGCTAAAAATTAGATTTTTCCAGTGGAAAAAAAAAATAATATAAAAAATATCAGAAGGATTTGGCTTGGCTTCTCCAGAAACCTTCAGCTGTTTGTATTCAGGGAGTAGAGCTATTTAACGTGGGCCTGGTCCTCAAGACTTTCCTCAGTTTTATATTCACTCCCTACTCTGAAAAAAATTTTCCAGTTGACTTCACTGGATACTTTTGCTGAATTTTAGGTTTAACTGAGAGCCAGTGCTGTAGACTCTGCACATGATTACTGTTGGCAATGAAAGTCAATAACACTGTTTACTTGACTTTTCTTAACTTTTCTTTGTACCCATGAACAAAGTTTTAACCTTGAGGTGAAGAGCCTTTGATAATTTATCATCAAAGAGGGAAAATGTACTCTTCAGAATTTTTCAAAGAAAATTAAAAATCCCAATCAAAAAAGTCTCTCTCTGTAAAAACAGACAAAATGGGAAAGCAAGTGTCCATGTACTAGCTACTTAAAATATCTGGTGATAGAATCTTTGAGATACAAAGGACCAACCAACAAGTTCTTAAAAAATAACCCCCTTCTTTTGTAGACGATATGGAGAATTTGTCTGATTTGTTGCAGCTTTGTCAAACCATTCTCTGAAGTGCACATATGCTGCTATTGCTATTCCTAGCCCTTGTGGTTAGATTGCCACAAGCCAAGTTTCCAAAATAGAATATTAAGTTCCTCCAACAAACTAAAGTGTCCAGTAACATAGTGCAGTATAGTTAGATGTTAAGATAGTCAGTAAATAAAATAATATATTGCTTATTAGTTATAGGACAGCTGAAGCCAAGTCCAGGAGGTGGGTACGATCTGAAGACTTCCGCCAGACACTAAGTTAGCATATGGTGCTAAGAAAAAAATAAATAAAATAAAAAATCATAAATTGGTGGGACACATTCTTTTGTTGCACATAGTCAAAGGGTGAAATCCAAGCCATGTTGAAGTGACCAGGAAAAATCTCTGTGAGCCAGGATCGCACCTTATTAGAAAGTAATTAACCTCACTACTACTGCCAAGAGTTTGAGTCCGCAGGCACCAACCCACTAAGCTGGGAAACTTGCCTATGCTACAAGAGTAGAAGTTGCAAAAATGTGCAGAGCACAGCAGGAAGGAAGGTTGATGATTGGAAGGTTTGGTGTTTCCATGATTTTATAGGAGTGTCTCCTTTTAGCCATTATCAAAGACAATAAGCAGTGATGTGTAAAGACATAAGACATAAATAACAAGATGGCATTTCAAACATTGTTTTGGTGGTAGACAAAACTCACAGCTTGCAGATCTTACAACTCTGTCTACAGCATAGAAATGGGCCCAGCTCAGCACCCTCAGATCTGAGTATTGGTTTGAAACTTGTGCCCCAATGTCCCGACTGACTTATTTCGAATGTCTGTTGCCTATACACAGAAACTCTAAGTTTTGGAAGGAGTCTACATTGGGTTTATTTGAGGGAAATCTCTAGTTTAGAGCTGACCACATTTTAACCAACAGATTTCTCCCCTTTCCGTTACACCTACATGCTTGCATAATTCCACTCCTCCCATCCACTTTGAAGGGTATAGTAGTGGTGGCTGAAGTAGGAGGAAGGACCTATGACAAATTACACCTTACCAATAGAAAAAAATAGTAAAGCTAACCTATCATATTGAATATCATGTTTATTTTGAGATCGTGTTACTCTTTGTTAGGGCTGCAAAGTAACCTTTCAACCTTAAAACATATAAACCAGAGGTCTGTTGGAAGAGTGCTTACAGCATCCACTGAGAAAGAGATCACTGAACAGTCTTCTACAACATTACTTAATGCAAAGACTTTTTCATGACCAGCCAGGCTAAGAATAACTAAGATGGGTAACAGAAATTCACTCTGAGAGGAAGATCTCTTTATTTGAATTGTCTGGAAAAGATCAAAATGATGCTGACTGAAAATGGTAAATGTTCTAAGTGTGAAACAAGATGTCATCTCCTCTGCCACTGAACACCATCTTCCAAAGGAGTGATATGAAGCTTTAATTTGGATGGCTGGGTAGTGATGTAAATTCAGAAAGATTTTTTTTTCTTCTAACATTACAGAAAAATCTGACCACAGTGAGCCAGATAAGTGCTAATTACAGTAACTGACTCCCTGGAGCTGAACATGAGCATGATGCATGTTTTAGCTGCTAGAAAACACCCTTGCACTCTCCCCAGCACAGACCACCATGTCTCTACCAGGCCTACTTGAAACTGGCATTCATTCAGCTTCGTTGCTGCAATGCAAGTACCAGACTGCTATTTATCTTAGAGGCACACTGTGCTAAAGGGCACCATGAAATCTGAACTCCTGTGATAAAGATGGGGTTACAAAGCCCAGGAGAAAGTACACAGGAACAGTAGAGAAAGCATTTCTGAGTCACTGAAATCACTTTTCAAAAGAGCTTAGAGTCAGGTTCTGGCCACTTAGAGGAACTGCAATTTATTTATTTATTTTTCTTAAAACGCTTTTTAAAAAAAAAGGAAAAAAAGTAAACAACCAAAGTTAACATAAAAAAAATCCTCCCAGATTGAAAAGAAAACCACATCTGAAATACGAAAAACCACTGCAAACACCACCAACTCACAACTCAACAAAATATTAACCTCAAAGACACTGATGTTCAAATGAAGAGGTTCAAATGAAGGCATGGGGGTTTTTGTGGATATTAGTGATGTAGACACAATGAAAATACGTAGAAGCAGGCAGCTGTTATAGTGGGGGCTCAGGTATGGTTCTAGTTTTGCAATCACAATTCCTACTGTTAAATACAGATTTCTTTAGGCATGGTCTGAGGATGACAGAATATTTTCTGAAGTCAGTAACATCTAAGCACATACTGGAAGGCCTGAGGTCAGCATCAGACTGTTAGCATTTTAAAGATTTTTTTTAAGTTTTAAAATTTTCCTTAGATGAGAAAAATATTCTACAAACTATTTCCTCCGAAGAGGAATTTGTGAAAGTGCTTCTACTCTTGTTCAAAGAGTATTTTGATGTTCGGATGCAGTGATTAGAAGTGATAAACAGTAATGTTTCAGTAATGTTTTCTGGTTCAGTAATGATGGATTATGCAGCACACAGTGAGCATTATTGAAATTGGCCTGATATTAGATACCCAAAGCGTACATTTTCAGACTTGTTGGCTCTGATTGTTAGTATGATTGTCTACCATTTTAACTATAGTTTATTTCTAGGGAGCAACTTCTACAGTTTTAAAATCAGTCCATACATGTTGTACTTAAAAGCAAATGAAGAACATTTAGAGAAGGGAAGTAGCACATGTATATTCCCAAAAAGAGAATAGAAAAAAAAAGCTCACACACACACAAACAAAAAACTATTTCAGCAGAAAATGCATGACAGTAAATACTTAGCTGTAAACAGCCCAGCAGCAGAGCACAGACACTTTACAAGGCACACTGGAGAATTGCAAAACACATAAATAAAATAAATCCAATACATAAAATTAGACTAAAAATCTTATTTTCATTTGTGATTATGGGTAGTAGTATCAGATTGTAACTCTTCTTAGCTTAAAAAAATCTAGAAAAAAAAAAGAAATCTCAAGGTATTTTCATTGAGTAAGCTACCATGATGTAGCCCACATTTTCACGTTTGAGATAACGGAACAAAAAAATGGTATATGATTCTGTATGGACAAATAGCACCGTCCTACTAATATTTGGGTCATATGAGTTGTGTCACTCATGTCAGAGTTACAATATCCTGATTCCACCTGTTTTATAACCTACTGACATTTCTTTTATCCACAACAAGGGTGCAACGCCTACCTGAGACTTGATCTGCTCACTTTTTCTTTGATGTTCCTTATTCTGCGCCAGGGGTCATAGTGCTGGCAGACATGCCGTGGGGTATGAATGATTTAAAGCAACAGGTGAAAGTCTTTAAATGAGTGTATTTACTGCCACCTTTCAAGGACTCTGCATCAGCTATGCTTGATCGTATTCCATGAGTGTTCTCAGATGCACTTTCCATTGTGTTGCTGTTTAGTAGCACGGTCATATTTCATGTAAGTTAGCTATTCCATGAATTTCACATGCTCATCCTGTAAAGCTGTTCTTGCATGGATGGTCAATCTCCCAGGCTTTCATCACTCAATAAGGGACAGATGCACTTCAGTATTAAGCAAACTAATAGTATTTCCTACATCCCCATGAAAACACTTCTGCTTGCATCTCATCTGCTTGCACTTTCTTTAATGTCTACCTCTCTCACCTCCTCTTCTCACTACAAAAGTCTGAAAACATTCCTATGCCTTAAAGAAGTTGCTGTTTCAAAGTGATCTTATTTTCCCTCCTTCAAAGCATTTTCTTAAAGACCATGTCTTCTAGAGCTATTTTATTCCATTAAGCTTTGGAAGCTCAGCACCACTTGAGGAATGACGTGACCTTAAGCTGAAATTCTAGCACTAGCCTCTGATCAGATGCTCCTTGTTTGCACAAATGCAAATAAGAAGAAACACCAGAAACACCTCTATTATTTTCTACTACCTCCCAAGGTTTTGCTACTGCATGACAGCTCTAATGATTGCAATCCCAATTGTGCAAAAAATAAAAATAAAAACCAAACAAATCAAACCCCAAAACTGCAAAGACCCTTAACACAGGGGGAAAGAATATGGAGGACTGCAAAGTGCAAAGAATGTCATTGTAGGTCATCTGTAAATAAAATCCAATTCACTAAATAACAGACACAAAAACGACTGCAAGAATGTGAAACTAAGTTTTCTGATCTGATGCTCCAGTAGTGAAATTTTATATACTCTGTTATGAAACTAAAATACTTCCTTCTTATCTATTTTCTTCTTCATTTACCTCATAGCAGAATGAATGGGTTTATCATACAAAGTAAAAAATAAATAAAAAGAATAGGGTGGTTCAGGGGCAATTCAGGCTGGATATCAGGAAACAGTTCTTCACCAGGAGGGTGGTTAGGCACTGGAACAAGTGCCCCAAGGAAGTGATCATAGCACTGAGCCCGCTGGATTTCAAGAAGCATTTGGACAATGCTATCAGACACATGGTTTGATTTTTTGGGTGGTCCTGTGGGAGTTGGACTCAATGATCCATGTGGGTCCCTTCCAACTCAAGATATTCTATGAATACTTCTTGACATGAATTAATCCAAGATAAGAGACGGTCAGTCAGGATATTATGATATTTAGTTTACATATAATAGTGAGATCTGCTCCTAATGTTGATAATAGAAGTCAATGCAGACAAATGGCTGGAGAGCAGATCAGGAATTAGAAGACCTCAGTTTTAATGTAGGCTACACCACTACTTAGTTAAGAAGCTACTACTACTACTACTGCTATTTAATTATGAAGCTGTCCAAAATACTTCATTACATAATGCCTCTATTCCCACTACAATGTGCTTCACAATGTGCTTCTACTATGTAGCAATTAAAATTATATAAATATTTCCTTAATAGATCCAGTAGTCTCAAAAACAAACAAAAACAACAACAACAACAACAACAAAAAAAAAAAAACAACACACAAGATCCATCAAATGCGTTTTTGAGTTTTTGGCAGTAACCTGCAGCATGTCAGGAATTTAACATATTTGGGTGCTTAGATACATCTAAATTACACTTTAAAGTAAATCTTTTAAAAATAAAATTAAATAATAAAACCTCATGGTCAGTAAAACACTGGAAGGGAGATAGAATGTTTTCAGCAATAGCTGATGTCTGCATCAGCAATAAAAACAGTCTCTGAGCATTGTCATCAAGGAGCATTTGATGTGAACAAAGTGACATTTTGTTTCATCAAAGGTTAATGAGTACAGCAGTTCTGTCAGCAATATATTAAGACAGCAGTGTCACTGTTTGTCATACTTGGTGAGCTCAAGGAAGACTGAAAGCATCACCATTTGTGAATTTGTTGGGACTTCTTTTACCTCCTGGTTCAGTAAGTTTAACGTGACAAGTTAGCATTTTACTATAAGCAACTCTACCTTGTTTTTCTCCAGAGTAAGGCAGAAAATTGTAATAAGACATCATTAACCACTTATTTTTTTTCCTTTTATTTTCTTTCTTTTTTTTTTTTTCCCCGATAAAAGTCTTTGATAATTTGTTTTGTTTAAGAAAACACTATATTGCTTAAAGGTTTTCTTTCCAATAAAAAAGTCTGTAAAACTTTCAGTTTAGATATTTATCCATAGCTGTCCACTAAAATCAGTGAAAAAGTGTATAGTAACATCAACAGGGAGACAAGGAAAAAACAGCAGTGAAATGGAGCACAACCCAAGTTCAGCACTCACTCAAATTCTCCTGTTATGTTCAGTGCTGTTGAGCAGAAAGATACTTCAACCAGCTCCTGAGGTGGTAGAGTTTTATGTCAGTATCTCAGCAAATTACAATGCCTAAAAAAGCACATGATTCCAGGACAGATTAAATAAGGCCTGGATGCACAAATAAGACTTTGGGATCCAGATCTTACATGCAACAGCGCTTCTCATGTCCTATTATCCAAGTTTGTAACAAGTAACAGCTGATTTTCTTACTGGATAATATCTTATCTTTCTCTAACCTTGGAGTGGATGTGGACAACACTTCATCTCACATGGCACCGGCTTCCACAATCCATGACAGAAGCCAAGGACAGGAAACTTCTTTCTGCTCAGAAGCCAGCTGGGTGAGGTTAAAGTCTCTGTAGACTTTAACAAGTTAGTGGTGTTATGTGGTGTTTACTATATTACCATTTATAAGCTGTGCTGATATTGTTGCTTCAAATGCTTCTGAGGCCTGCTGCTATTGGCAAATCATAGCTATTTTCAAAGGCTTAAGTTTTCCCTCCTCAGACGGCTGAATGACTTGTTTCGGACAGTTTATTTCCATGACCATGTTTGTTTTACATGAACTAAACTTTCAGCTCAGTCAGTGTCTGGCTAGACAAACCTTCACTGCAACAGCTTATTGCACAAAGGTCTTATTTACATCATCACGTATTTGTGTTTCACAAGGCAACCTAGACTTTATGGAAGAATCACAGAAAACATGGTTCAAATAGAGCTCAGGAGGCCTTATAGTCCATCAGGTTTTCTTATGCCATTCCTGAAAGAGATTTGTGTAATCCTGATCTAAAAAACATGTAATGACAGACAGCCTTTTCCCTGTACAATCCATTTAACCTTTGCATTAAAAAGGTTCCCTCTCCCCCATAAAATATCTACCTTATCTCTTTCTTGATACAAAAACTTGTCTTAATCACCATAAACATGGAAAATAGACTTCTCTTTGTGTCTGTTGCAAGGTTTACCATGTATTATTTCAGTCATCTCTGGATAGCTCAGGTCCACATGGACCTAGGAGTGCTACCACCTGCTTTCCTCATAGCAAGCAGTTGTACTGAATCAGGCTACGCAGTGATCAAGATTTTAAATGGCATTCTGCCTGCTATATTAATGTACAGCACAGTCCCATTTGCATAGTAAATAATGTTATTTCACTTTTTGTCTAGTATCCCACACTATTTGTTAGGAATATAGATAACTTGGAGTTTGGAGATAGTTTTGGCAAGTGCATTCTCTGTTTTTAAAAGCAAATGGAATAAAGAAAGTCATGACTTTTGGCCTGGTTTCCTAAAGAAGTCAGTCCTATACAATCATGCTACACAAGGCTTTCTATCCACTCATCCCACCCTCCCTAGCAACTTCTAATCCTGTAGGTCACTTTCAGCCTGATTTGACAGGAATTAAGAGTTCAAAGACTGAGTATGTGAAAGATTTGTGGAAAAAAAAAAAAAAAAAAAAAAAAAAAGCAACCAATAAAGAACAGAGCCTATCTGAATCAGAATAAGCAGATAACTTACCAGGCATTCAGAATACTTTTCTGAAAGAGACCTACAAATTATCTGTTTGGTAGGACAAGTTTCAGCTGAAACTTGTTCCCTATTAGAGCTGAACTAGCCTAAAGCACATATGGGACTTGCTAGTTCCAGAACTCCTAGGTCCATTTACATTAGCCTGGAAAACGCGTTTGCCATAATATAAAATTCCTAGTGAATAGGGTTATTATTCGTTTCTGTGAGGCTCCTTTCATCAGAGGATCTGAAAGTATGTGACAAAGAAGGCCTTGAGCGTTATCTGTTATATGAATTGAAGAACAGAGAGGGGAAGCACCTTGCCTGAGGTCAATAGATCAATGGCAAACCCAGGTGTCCCTTAAGCAGTTCAAGCAGTTGTCCATGCTGCTTCAGGCACACCTCAAACAGAATCAGATAACTTATTTTTACTATCCTATTCTTCCCCCTTGTCAGCTTGACACTCAGAGTAGTGGTCTAGGCTACTTTTACAGGACAGACAAGAACCAGCGAAACACAGCCCGTTTTCTGCAGAAAATAATGCGTTCTCACAAAAGCATCCAAATGCAAAGGTAATTCCTACACACATTTGTTGCTTTTGAAAATTAAGTTTTCTGTGTTTTTGAGTTAATGGAGTTCAAGAATCATCTTCAGCCATAGCAGTTCTCTTGCAGTCTGAAGGCAGAAACTTGCTGAATTTTGTGCTGGGTTTACTATAATTGTGCAGAGAATTTCCATTTGCTTTCCCTCAATCATGTAATTCTGTGCATTCAAAATCTCAATATATAATTTGCTTAAATACATTGTAGGAGATTCTGTAGCCCTAACTACTGCATTCAGCTATGCTAAATAAACCTGTTCCATAATCAATGCCTATTCGCAAGCAGCTTCTAAAATCAACCTGCCTAAAAGATTCTCACACTGAAAATCAAATTTCATGGAGAATTCATGGTCATTTTACCAGAACCACTTTTATTATTCCAGACAAATCCATTCCATGTAAATGACCATGGGTAAAACCACAAAACAGTGTTCCCTCTGCTAAATATTAACAACAAACAATGATTCATTTGAAACAAGACTTCTAAATGTAATTCTACACCAATAACTAAATAAATGAAGTGCTAAAAGCACTGAAACCCAGTGATCTCTCTAATATGACAGGAGGGGAAAAAAACAAAAACAAACAAAAAAAAACCCTAGCTTTTACCACAGAACAACATTTAAAACAAAATTATCTGACAGCCTCCCTCACTACCACAAGTGGTCCTTCTGATGTCCTCACTTTAGTAATGCAGATTTGAAGGGTCTTAAAATATTAAGATACAGCCACTGAAAAGGATAAAGAATACTAAATGGAAAGGATAAAGAATACTAAATGGCATTAGCTTTCAAAATCTAGTTTCAGATACCTCATTCTGGTCATACAAAAACCTTGATTTTCTTTCCTGTACCTTCTGCAACCTTGGTATAAAAATGCTAACAGTATTATTCCTTCGAGTCCCAGTGAAGCAAGTGACCCTTCTTTCTGTGTTTGGCATTAACCAATATGATTGGCAGACATAGATATCCAACCATCATGACTAAAAATGTGATGCTGCATCACAGGTATTCTAAATATGTTTTAGGCATATACACTTATCTAATTCTGCAGGGATACATTTATTTGACCTTTTTTATTCTAGCTTTGGGCATTGCTCTAGTGAAAGACTTCAGCAAATGTTTAATTTTTGTCATGTATGCAACCGAGCTATCTTCTAAAATGCAGTGCCTCTGCTTCAGTCTTTTTTCACCTTAAGTGCAGAGAGGATTTAAACATGAGCCTGTGCTGAAAACCTCATGCTAGTTGCAGAAGCCGAGCTATTGATAGCAATCACCTTCCCAATACTGCTGGAACATCATGACTGATTATTTAATAAGCATTAAGTCCTGCATTCTCTGCTGAGAGAAATAACAGCATTTTTGAAAAGGATGTTTGACTGAAGCAGTTTCCAATAACAGATTAAAAACAGCACAAATACACTGCAGAGAAAACAAGTGAAAACTACGTAAATCCTCCTAAAATGAAGGATTGTACCAGACATGGACAAGAACACTATTCTGAAAAAAAGTATCTGTTTTGATCTGATTTCTGTGTGATGCACAGAAATGCTCTGATTTCAATAAAGAACATACACTGTTAATTAGGTCTGAGTTGAAAGTAATAGCCAACACTGAGGGGATTACAGCAAAATCTGAGAGCTTGCTCTTACACTGGGTGTGATTTTTCTGATTTTTTAAAATTTTATTATTATTTTATTATTACTTTTTGGTGGGTTAAAATTAATGAAAGGAGAAAAAGAACCAATGGAACATGAATGAAAACCAAATTAATTAACCCAAGTGATTTTTAGATGCATAATCAGTTTCAGAGTCTAACACATTGCTTTAAATGGCTAATTAAAATATGACTTGGGATGTTAAGGATTATGTATGTGCTTGAACAAAGAAATTGGGATTTGGATTACTTCTTTGATCATTTAGGGTATGACACTGCAGCCTTTTATGCACATACCTAAATGGGATGGCTCACATGAATAAAGTTAGTCATGTGCATATGTGTGATGGCCAAGGTCTTCACAAACACATCAGGGGAGTTTAGGACTGAAAGCCTAAATCTACACTTTTGGCTAAAGAGAGGGATTCACAAGCTGTGTATTGCTACAAGTCAGATATTTGTCAATCAGGCACAGAGATAGTGCTGCCACATACAGGATTATATGTTTGCAAGGCTGTGCTTCTGATATGTCTGGTGGATTTGCTACACACACAAAAAACAAGGACTGGATGTTCTGTTTTTATTTGCAGGCTAGGATCCCACTTTGAAAACCATTTGATTTCAGCAAATCAGTATAGCTGCTATCTAAAATGAGATGCATGAGAAACAGAAGTCTAAGTGAAATCTTTTTCCCCACCTGCTTTCAAGGAGTCAAAAACGCACATGCAGTGTGTTTACTTTCTGGTCTAAGAACTGCCCTTTTCCACATATTCAAGCCTTCAAGACTTTTATTTATTTATTTATTTATTTTAAATGTGAATATTGTTTTGAAGTATATAATCTAAGATTTTAATTTGGAAACAAAATAGCATATAGTCAGTTGCATCCTTAACTTCTCTGTGAGCACCCTTCCAGACTTTCAGATATCAGAAAGACAATGTAATGTGCTATGTAGGACTTCAAACTCTCCTACATCAATGCTATCTAGACATACCCCCTCTCCCCCCCAAAAAAAAGAAAAAAAAAAAAAAAAAAAAAAAAAGAGTAATCAGGTACTTTGATCTGCCTTCCTAGCAGTAAGTGATTTATCCCCAAACATATTTACAGCTATATCCCAGGTCCCCACAAAGACTGCATGCTGGCTCCTTCAGTCTGGCTAACACATCCCTAGATTTACCTTTATATATCACAAATGGACAGGAAAAGAAAAAAAGAAGTCCTTGTAAAACTGTATTTGTTACTAGTTTAAAGTGACAGTACAAGATAAATTCTCTAGAAATTCTCTAGTTACCAGTAAAATATTTGGATTCTTATTTACTCTGAATTCCTCTATATTGCAGATCATGCTGTGCATTCACAGGAATGGTCAGAGTGCTTTAAATGCAAGACAAAAATACTTATTGAACAGTGAGACTGAGTGTGTAGTCGCTGCATGTACAACCTCAATATATCCATCTCAGATGTGCAAATCTTGAATAAAAATAGGCACAATGAAAATACAAAAATGCAGAAATGCATAGCAAGTGTTAGAATGCCATCTGATCTTGCTTCACGGTCTGGTTGTGACTTTGAATGCTGAATTATAATACAGAGGCTGAAGATGTTTTGCTAATATTAAGTTTCTATAAAAATTCTTTCCAAATATAAGAGAAGGAATACTGCATTTCTAATTCTCTTTGAAAACCTGATGGAATACTAGGCTTATAAATTGCGTGTGTGGGGAAAAAAAAAAAGCCAGAGACATTGTAGGGATGAAGGTAAATTGCAATTAGTCAAAATCAATAACTGCAGTTCAAGTGGCATGAATTTGCTTAGGCTTCTACATCTCAAGAAAAGTTAGCATCACCAAGCAAACTTTGATCTCACAAACTCCCAGGATGTTCTTTTAGGAAAAAGATGGTATCAAGAGGAAAATTTCGAGCTAAGCTCTGATTCGCTGCTTATCTTCCAGCCTACCTTGCCTACAGGTGTTTCTGTAGCGGCCCTGTCTGTCTGAATTGCCTGCCTCATGTTATGTTTTAACTATGACATGCTCTTGGACAGAATCATCATTCTTCCAAAAAGCTTAGCACAATTGAGTCCTAATCTGTGACAAAGACTCGGAATGCTAAATATCATAAAGTAAGGGTCAAAAAGTTTCAGATGCCATTCCCTTATCATTGACTTTCTGTGAAGGAACAGGCAAATCGGTTCTCCTTCTAAAATGGGCTAAATACCAACATCTTTAGCGTAACGACAGTTACTTGTTTAATACTCCTCGTTTTGAACTTTTGAAGTAGTTGGACTGGTCATTTACTATAAAGACTTTTCCTTCTCTGCGGACACCAAAGAAAACAAATGTTGACTAGGACAGAGGAAAAAGATTTAGTAAAGCTGGATAGATCCAAATCTGCAAGACTCAATGAAAACTAGTCTTAACTATTTCAGAAACTTATCAAAATGGTCTTTGAACCATTGGAAATCATCTCTGTGAGTTTTTGAGTTTGGGGGGATGGGGTTAAAAAGAAAAGAAGATGGAATCACAGACTGACTAAGTCAATTCCTGTAAAGATTTTGGAACAAATTATTAAGCAAACAATTTTCAAGTACTAGAATATAACAGTGATAAAGAGTAGCTAGAACAACAATATGGCAAGTCAGTCCAACTTCCTTCTTTGATAAGTTAATAGCCTTGGTAGATAACAGTAAAGTGGTGGATATATTTCAGCTTAAATAAGAATTTTATAAAGTTGTGTACAATGTGTCAAAAATTTATCAAATAAATATATGAAATGTAAAAACCCTAGGGTAAGTTCACAACAATAAACAGCTTAGACTATGTTCACAAGTGACTGAAAAAGAACATCTATTAGTGATTCACCACTAAAAGGAATTCTTACAGAGGAATGAGTATCTGAAGGATCCTTGAAGTATCTATCCTGGAAATAATTCTCATTTAATGAATGTTTGGAACAATGGAGTAGGACAGGCAAATGCTGCATTCTTGACAACTATGAAAATAGTAGAACATAAGGTGATAAAACAAGCTAAAACAATCAACATGTCTAAAAACAGAAGATGAACTTCAGTGAAGGTGACTTTGGAGTATTGTATTATGAAGGAGAAAACAAATCACAGGTAACCACAAAGCAGCTAAAGGTTGTAATACAGCAAAGAAAAACAATTGAACAGGAGCATACAGTGTGACAGTTTAAAAACAAAACAAGTTTTTGTTCAGGTCTTCCAAGGAGTGTTGTAGAACGTAGATCCTGCAGGTGAGACCTCAACCTGTGTATTATATCATGAAAGACACCTCAAATTACTTTTCATATATTCATATACAGAGATTTTTGTTAAAGTTACATATTTCTTCATCCAAACACTGCATTTGCTTGTGAGCAAGCCTTGTTGGGATCTAGGTATTTGCTCAGCTACTACAACAACAACGGTAACCCTGGTCATTTCTACTGGGCATTCCTCTACTGTGAGGAAAAATACTATGGGCATCTTCAATGCCACTGCTAATGGCAAAGAAAAAAAAAATCCTCTGCTGAAGTCCTTGCATATTATTATTCATGGCACAACTATATGATCAATATCAAAACAATAATTTATAGTTGGTCAAGCAGATTTTTATAAGCTGCAATATGCTGGTTTTCTATACTGTGGACTGTAGAAGTTTCTCACAAACATATGAAGATTTAATAGGTTTAGCAAGGAGGAATGTAGGGCTCAGAGAAGATTCCAAAACAATGCAAATTCAGTCAGTAATATCATGACAAAATGATATGTGTTTGGCACAGCTCTTGCTACCTCTCTTAAGCTGGACCATCAGAATTATATGCAACTACTTTTCATCATGAAGGCAGCAACTATGAGATTTGGAAGAGCAATTAAGTGTTATGTGCTTCCTTCCTCACATTAATTCCTTCCTCATTTCTTCTCCTCAGAGATTGCTTTTATGTTATGGTGTCAATGACTGTAGCTTTTTAACTGCAAGATAACCAGTATGAGAAACAAAAGCGTCTTTTCCCCTACTTAAGCAACTGTGTTAATGGTAATTGGAAATAGGTGTAAAATTGTTATGCTGTGTTTAGTATCGACAATCTGCAAGTCTCCATGGGTTCAGAGCTGTATACATGGAACACCAAAAACTTCCAGCCCTCCTTAGCCACCAAGGTGTAATTTTGGCCTATTACTCAAGAAAGCACCTCTCCAGCTCCTACCCCATCCCTGCCTGCCACGAGCACATGGACTATATACAGATAGCTGATATCCAGCAGAGCATACAGAAAGAAAACTTTTTCAAAACAATTAAATTAATTCAAGTAAATACCTACTTGACTTTGTAAGGGGGGGAGGGAGTAGGTGATCAACAAAAAGACTGCTACATAACTGGGCTTTGTTTTCTCTGTTTGAACATTCAATCCATCCTCACAACATCTTCGAAATGTTGTTTACAATGAGAACAGGTTACAATGGAGCAAGCTTGATAAAAGTTGGTGAAAAACAAGGTCCAGAAAGGACTTCACATACTGAAATCCATTTTGCCTAGGAAATCAGTGAAGAATCACACTACAAAATAATTTGAACCACATGTATAATTTCTCAAACATTTTTGAATATTTTGGAATGAAGGGAATAAAATTAGGCATTCATACAACTGAATTGAAATTCTAGTCAGATATTACAAGAGTACAAAAAAAAAAATCCTGTTATTTACTGAATAATTTGCTGAATTTTCTTCTGGGACGTGCACTGTCATGAGCCAATAGAAGAGCCAAGACAATAAAGGCTGACTGGAGGTATGAACACAGGACTGCTAGTGAGGCCACACATAAGACATGTTAAGCTACACTATGCTTTGCCTTTGGCATCTAACAAACTGGTCTGAGTGAGCATACCTGCCAAAAATTACATTAGCAATGAGGTATCTTATGTCTGTGCCAACACATTTCCCTTCAAACATGGAAATAACCTACCCCACGTGTCTGGCTTTCACTCATGCCTTGAAAGCTGAAACATATTTGTTGCAAATTAATTCAAGTTTTTGCTTTGGATGAAGGGACCAGTCTGCTAGCTTCATGGGATTTGGAGCACATAACATAAGAGGAGAAGCTAAGAGAACTTGGTTTGCTCAGTTTTAAGAGGAGAAAGTGAAGGGAGATCTTATGGTTTGTTTCATCTATATAATAGACATTTTTAAAGAAGACAGAGACAAGCTTCTGGAGATTTACAGTGAAAGGAAAGAGGCAACAAACAAACTACAGCCAAGAAAATTCCAATTATATACTTTTATTTTTTTTTCCTTGCTACGAGGCTGGTCACAGACTGGAACAGGAGAGCAGGGAGATGGAGGTGTGCCCATTGTTGGAAAGGTTCAAAACCCGAATGGATACAGCCCTGAGCAACCTGAGTTATATTTGAAGCTGGATCTAGCTTCAAAGTTGATCTTGCTCTAAGCGTGGCAGCCTCCAGGCTCCCCTTGCGGGTTGAATTATTCCCCAGTTCTCTCAATGAAATCTGCAGCAATGCTGCTCTCTTAGAAGAGTGTCTAACAAGAAACAGGGACTGGTCCTAATGACAGCAAAAAATAGAGGGTCAGCTTTAACATGATTCTCTCTAGGTCCCATACACCAGTGGACTATTAAGAGGCATTATTGGATTGAAGGTTTGCCCCATAATTTGTTGTGTATGATGTAAAAGTATAAAAGTATTTTTTTTATTGTCTGTGCAGAAAAATGAACATACAGACTTCTTTTTTCCTCCGTTTTACTGATATAACAGAACTCTCTTCTTTACAGTTGCACGGCATACGGTAATTCTGTCTTGTTAAAAAGAAAAAAAAAAAGGCAAAAAAACAAGCAACACAAAAACTGCACAGCCTGAAAAGATTCCTATGATTAGAACTAAAAGCAAGCAAACAGAAAACCCAAACAGGATCTGAACTTCATGTTACATTTGCATCCAGCATCTGTAATATGATCGCAACAAAACAGAGGTTTTGTTTAGAATTAATCCGAATTCTAAACAAACAAGAATTAGAAGATGCTCTTAAATCAGATATAAATAATGCATTAAATAGGTACTGCACTGACCTTGGAGACCTTACATTTCCACACAAATACCCTAAGGATCAAGATACTTTGTTTTTCTCTTCCTTGGTTTTCCCTCATAAAAAGAGTTGGGTGTTGCCTTTTTGCTGCTCTTTTCCAGTTTGAACACATGGAAATGCAAATTCAAAAGAAAAAGAACCGTCCTACTATAGCATGGACCTCAGTGCAGTCAATTTATCAAAAATTCCCAAAGTAGTTCTAACATATAATGAACAGAAAGGAAGAAAAAGAGCACATATTCCCTTACAAATATATTCTTGATTTGCTTAATTTAAAAGTGGTCAAACTTTGGATGGCCAAGACTTTTCCAACATCCTTACACAGCACACACTTCCAATTATTCATGATATGCAGAGAGTATCCATGAGCACACAATAAAGATCTCCTTCGTTGAACTACTATAAGGTAACTTGTTATAAGAAAAAACAATTCTTATTTCTCAATGAGATCCAGATTTAGAAACATGATCCCATCCAATCTGTGTTAGGAACCCGAAGGAATCTAAACAAGTGCATTGAGAGTAGAAATCTGACACACCAGGACAGAGGATGGTATTGTGCAGAACAGCATCATCCTTCTGAAGAAATATTTGTTTCTTCACAGTTTGCATAGATGTGCATAGCTGGCCTTGTATTACAATGCCTTAAGATACCACATACAGATACCCTTTGCAGAGTGCAAATCTAAGTAATTTAAATGAAGGTAAAATGCAGAGCAGGCACATTATGGAATGGAAGAGGTTTTTCTCATACTGTTCTTGTTTCTACCACTGTTTCTTAGAACATTCATCCTTAGGCCTTATGGTGAAGAGGTTTCTCAGACCCTCTTAAAGCAAGTTTTCTCCTTGCCTTTGTCTGCACATTCCTAGACATTTTAGAATCCAACTATGACATGTGCTATCTGGAAGCAATGGCCACAGAAAGGGCCTGCCTGCCAATTTATCCTGACTAATGTAAAAGAACAAATCCTCCATTGTTGCCCGCGCGCCATATGTCAATACAATAAAATCACTGTCTTCTGTATTCAAGGTTACATTTGTTTACGATTACAATGTTTGTTTCTTGCTGTGAGACTATAGCTGTGCATGCTCTTTCTTCTGTTAAAATACAATTTTCACCACCCCCTGTTAATCCTTTTCCCACCCCCCACCCACTTCTTAACAGAGCACATAGCCAGAGGAGGAAAATTCTCTTGTACATACATAAAATGCCCTCATGATTTTTTTGTTTGTTTGTTTAAGTGTTAAATTTATAAATTTATAACAGGTTGTAACAGCACGCCTGTAGTGATGACATCTGGGTACAAAATTTTATTTAAGTACCCATTTTACTTAAATATAAGCAAGTTGGTATTTCCATTGAAGCCAACTTGAATAGTTGTATACCTTGCTGTGCTGGGATGCTACTGAAAAGACCACAAAAATAAGGAGACCCAGCTTTTATCCCTGCTTCTCCCACTTGACCTGCAGCAAGTCTCTTTTCCTGTTCAGTGCTTTCCAACCCAACGCAGAAAAAAAAAACAAAAACATATGATATTTTTTTCAAAGTGCTTTGAAACCTGAGGAAGGATCATTACAAATAGATTGCCAATTCAGATTAAGATGTCTAAGACTGCAAAGTTTTCATAGAATCATAGAATATCCTGAGTTAGAAAGGACCCATAAGGGTCATCAAGTCCAACTCCTGGACTTTCCACTTGAAGAACATAGTCCCTGTAGTGGAGAACAATGCTGCTTTCAGGTTTCCATCAGAGAAGATGGAAAGATGGTACCACCTTTTTACAGCTTGGTGGCACCTACAAGAGCTCTGCAGATGGATGCACGAGAAAAAGCTATAGTAATCTTCCTTCATGAGCCTGCTCTTGTCCGTTGGGCTCGCTCTCCACTAAGAAAGAGGACATAGCTCTCAATGTTTACTAACTACAATTTTGTTTTAAATAACGCAATGCTGTAACACAAACATCAGGCAAGTCAGACTCTCCAGTGCTTGTAACAGACTTAATCCCGTAAGAAGTGCTCTCTAGTGCAATCAGCTGTTCCAGAAAGGTTACAGGATGTGGTACTGTCAACACGTGTCCCAGTGAAAACCTATCCCCCATTAGACTCCTGCCAGAACAATAATAAAAAGTTCTTTGCAGTTTCCCATGGGAGTGATAACTCTTGCCTCCCTGGTGTGGTTATTGATAAAAATCCGACTGGGGTCAGGATGAATGAAGGTAGCCGCCAGGTTCCACCCACTCACACAATATACACTTTGTCTAATGCGCTGTTGCAATACAAGCTACAATATCTTTGAAGTAAATATTTGGCTAGTTAAGCAATTATGCTGAAAGGCTTCCCTATCTTTATTATACTAGAAAGAAATGCATAAATCACCTGATCTTATATCTTAGACGAAATTTCCTCTAACTGGGGCAGTGGGAAATGATTTTCAGGTTGTGAGCAGAAGTAAAGAAAGGGGAGGAAGGGGGGAGGAAGGAAAGGCGTTAAGGCACTTTTTTTTTTTTTTTTTTTTTTTTTTAAAGTCAGGCAACAATATTAATTATTTGCTGATGCCACAAAGATTTCTAACAGGTCAAATGCAGCTGCATGTAAAAGGACAAGTGTGTTACAGCTCTGAATGCTCTTTTAATAAAGATAACATCTTTATTGTAAAGAAACAAAGTTCATCATTTCCTGTTAAAGATGCCCATGCAATACTAGTGCAATAGTAATAGCTAAATATTCACTGTTTGTGCAACAGCTTTCATTCTTGAGCTCTGCACATGACTTGCTCTTATAATGCAAGTCTGTGCCGTGACAACTATCAGACTCAAGCTGTTCTGCAGAAACAGGATGAAATTACAAGTTCCTGACTTTGGTTTTTTTTTTTTTTTTTCTGCCTCTGTTTACAAGGACAAGTTGCTTCACAGTTTCAGAGGAAGTCATTACTATAAGGATAATTTGCCTGGATATGGATGAGAAAATACTCAGCAGCTACATTTCTGTTTCTTCTGCCTGTCTCTGGATGTAAATTAACTTATTAACTACCAAGGTAGGTCAAGTAGAACAAAAAAAAAAAAAAAGCCAAAAAAAAAAGCCCTCGGAGACACAAAAGACTGACCTAAACAACTCAAAGGCCTTGTGAGTAATAAAACATCTAATATTTGCTTTTAGAAATGTTACCTTCCTGAGTGACTGGGGAAGTGCGATTTGTGCAGATATCATTATTAATTCATACCAATGAATACCAATAAAAAGTACCAACTCAAGCATCAAGTCACAGCATATAAGCAGAAAATGGGAGATATTTACAGTCCATTTATTCATTAACTGTACTATTCCTAAAAGGCAGAAATAAGGGTAAAAGATGGGTACAAATAATTGGAGATGAAAAAGCTGAAAACGTGATTTTCTTTTGAACAGCACAGAGATTTTCTTCCTCTGTAGATTTTCAGTTAATTCATACAACCACATATGAATTCGCCACTGAACAGTTAGGACCATGAGAAACTATTGACTGTGGTGTTCCAAACATAGCTTTTCTGTATGTATGTGCAGTACATCAAAGCCACAGACAGGAAAATGGTACCAATGAAGAAGATTTCAACATATATCTAAGAACTGTTCTCATACAAAAGAAGAGAATAATTAGTTTGAAAAGCTAGAAGACAAGAATGTCCCTCTAATTTCCCAACATGATCTAAGAGACACCCTGCAACCCTCATTAGACCACACTTGGGGCATGCAACTGCAGGGCATTTACAAAATCACTGAGTCAGGAGTCCTGTTACAGGAGAAACAACATTTGAACTGAAAATAATTAATTTATGGACTTAATTCAAAAAACTTCCAACCTTCTTTACTGGGGGGGAGGGAGAATGTATCAGAATGCATTAAGCATGAATACTAGATTCCTTGCCTCACCTTTTCTACTCAGGCAATATACAATATTTGGCTTATAACTTGGAAAGACTCACAGATCATTTAGGCATAGCATACTATCAGGAGCAGCCAAGGATACTTGTATTCAGAAGGAAACATCTCAGTACTTGGTAAGAGTGCTTGCCTTCATTTATCCCGCTGAAGCCAAAAACTCAGCCTTGACATATGAAGACTAATCTTCCTAATAACAACATGAAAGCTCATGAACCAAGAGGGAACTCTTTGATTACTGATGACTTTGCTGAGGGAAAAAAAAAAAAAAAAAAAAAAAAAAGCTACCTGAAATTTCATGTTAAAAAATCTCACATCACACTGTAGTCTTGTGTCCTGCTTATCTTTCTGTTATAATTAATAAAGGAACCATAGAAAGGTTTTGAGGCTTCAGAATGTTCAACAATTTTCATTATTAGCACAGCAAGTAATTAAGAAACAATTACAATAGCAAACAACAGCACGAAAGAGCAAGAGTAACTCTATTCCAGTCAGTTCCAGAACCACAATTGTAATGTTTACACTCAGTCTGTTCCCTCACCACTCACATATTTGATAGATCTATTGGGATTTTATCAATGAAATGACTTATTACTTTTCAATGACAAAACAATTGATCATTTTCTACAAATTAATGTACTGTTGCCACACAGTTCTTGCCATCCTCTTATAAGGTATAGTACTTACTAAAGGAAATTAACACTTGCAGTGTTGTTAGTTTATTAAAAAGGACTTTCTGCAGAATGCTGATCTATGTGATAATACCCAGAAAATTGTTCCCATAACAGAAAGGAAAAATCAGTGGAGACTACATGGGAGAAGGGCCAAGTTCTCCTGTCATTGACCTCACTATAAATCAGTCCTCTGACTTAAGGTCAGCTATTTCATATTGGTACTCCATGCAGCTGAGTACCTGGGAATGTTAAAAAACAGAAGCTAGGCAAATTTTACTTAAAGAATTTGTTCTCAGTAAGAAAATACATATATATCCTAAACTCTATGCATGACTAGCTTAGATTACTTCCTCTCATAGAATAAAATACACTTTTCACTAACACATCTATCAAATTTGTTCAGGTACTGAAGAGAGAGGAGTTGAGAGAGGATCAATCCAGCTGCTATGAATAATTTTGCAATTGTTTGCTCCCAAAGCTCAAAAGACTATGGATTAAGTTTCCAAGGTACAGAAACCATTCTCTATATGTATTCATGACTGGGACGGGAAGTCATAGAAATATTTTTTTTTTCACCTGTCAACATCTCTGTGTTTCCTTGATACAACCCGTAACCTCAGTCTACAAATTTGAGTACTAAAATGGGGGAAAAACATGATTCCTAAAAAAATAATAACAATAATAATAGAAAAAAATTGCTCATGGAATTTCTGAGTTTAACAGCAAATCATAAAGAATAAACCAAGTCTCTATTTCAACCTTCCACATAGATGAAAAACAAACCAAACTCTTGTTATTGTGTAAATGGTCTTTTATACTGAATACATCACATGCAATTATTGAGTTTTTATGAGCCAAAGCAGCTGTTTATGGCAGAATATAGGAGAGTTCTTACCACTGGTGATTCAAGTACAGATATAACTGATCACATATAACTTTGATCAATCTATTATCAAGGCATTAATACTTTCCTTAAAGAAGACCTTGTTTCTTGTATAATTGAATGGCTTGCTTCAACATAGCAGGTCTGATACCAGCTTTCACGTCTTAGTAGAAATTCTAAGTACACTTTATCCAACCTCCTAAAATACATGTTATCCAATACATTGGGCCTCTTTCAGTTAAATACTTGCCTAGTAACTTTATTTCCCCATATTGCAACAACAGGTTTGCTTTGCAAAATTTAATCACAGCAGTGTTGCCCACAAAACTACACACGGCATGCTCTATTCCATTTTCCCACGCTTTTTAATATTTGTCATATTTCATCTTTTAGTGCAGTCCTAATGAGAGCATATTGGAACACCACAGAACCAGGCTCATAAGAATGTGGTCTTGAAATAAAACATGGAACAGAAGGAGCATTGTGTTACAGCCTCTGTTAATGTTTTAATGGTTGAGAGATTTCCAGCATGTTGGCAGTGTCAGGACAAACCAATTTAATAAATTATTAACACTAATCAAACATTTTTATGATGGCAGTCAAAACTTCCTTGGCAGTTAAGGTTAATTCTGTTGAAGTTTGACAAAGATGTTACTGTTTGATGGAAACCATGTTTAAAACTACAGCCTCCTTCAAATCAAAACCTCGCGCTGCACTAAAGAAATGGTTAAGCAACATGTCTCAAGTACATAAAGAAACAGTGAACGCAGGGCTGGCTACAGTGTTCATAGGCAGAGCAAGAGCTGACGAATGTAAAATGTAATTTTACATAATGAGTGAATAAGTAATAAGTGAAATGTAAATTGATTACAGCACATATAATATGCCTGCCACAGCTTGGAAAAGGATAGATACTTATCGGGAAGAGATAACGTTCAAACTGTCAAAAGAAGAATGCTAAAATCAATCAATAAATAAAATCTAGGAATTCCTGGCATTTGACAACAGGGGTAGAGCATTAAAATAAGAATTCTGCCACTTCTGAGGTATTAAACTTTGGAGAAAATATTTTTAAATTTCTTTCATTCAATAGGTAACTAATAATAACAATGCCAGATAACACAGCATTCAATCTCCAGCTCAAATAGCCCTGCCAGTTAGTTTAAATCCAGCACAGCAGAAGCTAATGAGGGGTATAGATTAACAATACAATGTTTCTTAGGCCTCCCCTGGGGCATCCAAAGTCTATACATCATCAATCTCCTGCAAATTGATGTGGTCAGCCTGTGACAAGGGTCAGGTTTCCAGGACCAGCTACCAGGCATGATCTAGTCATTTTGAGTTAACCAGACAAAGCTCTGTTCTGCTGAGCTCCAGCCATATAAAATTCACAGTTCCCTGGGCTTTTAGTGAGCTGAAATCAAACCATAGAGAACTCTCTGTTCTCCTCTATGCCCTCTACTTTCAGATCAGCTCACCTTTCTGCAGTGATACTGTTAGTATTTTGCTCTCTTACACATGATGCCACCTTGGAAACCTTAGGCTCACAACCATATACTAACCAGACTGTTTATTATTCTTTTTATTCATTGTATGCTGATTAATTAAATCAAAAGTAGTGACAAGAAGAAACACGCTTGTTTATTTTAAACGTACAAAAGCAGTGAGGAAGAGAAAACGGTGCTCAAAAACTTTTGTTTGCTCTTTTTTATTGAATAAGCACACACAGGATCTTGCTTTTATCCAACAACTTATGGGACGCTGTTTTTTCAAATACTCTGTGAATTAGCTCAGTATATGCATATTTGTGCAGCCATCTATTAGCTTAGCTGAAGTCAGTGGATTTGCATGCAAGCTTGGTAAGCATGCCTATGTTCACAGTCACAGCATTGCAGCCTCGTCAGCTGCACTGAAAAGCACCCCTTAAAATAGGAAGAGACAAACAAGCAACCAAGTATACAACACAGAGAAAAGTGAGACGTTATGTCAGTAAGGTTTGTGCAGCCTGAACTAAAGTAGTTTTGAGGTAATAAAAAGTTCTCTGTTGATTTCAATGCTTTTGATGGCATCCATAGTCCTACAGAAACCGCAGCAGATAAGACTTACATAGTACCTATAGGTTTAGCACCACTTAAACTTACAATTAGTAGTTATTTCCAAGGGTAACATTCTTAGCTGTTAATCTATATCTGAAGGATTAAAAAAACAAACTGCCTTATAGGGAAAAAAGTGGATTATAGGATCCCTGCGACCTGAAAGGCAGATTTCTGAGGCATAAAATGTACTCCAGTTAACATTAAATATTTGCAGCTACTTGTGATCCTGAGATGTGAACAAGAAGAAGAAAACAGACCTTTGTATCCATGTGGGAACTTAGACAGAATTCAATATATTTGTTATTCATAATGTTACTTTGACCATAATCCAGAAATACATTTTAGAACGTGGATGTTCACATAAGAATCCTTGCAACTGTTACTTGTGCATTTATTTAAACAAGCAAACAAAAAAACAAGCAAACAAAACCCTCAAATTCATTTTGTATTTTGTCTGCTCCAAACGGATAGCAAGCACTGAAAAACGGGCAAAAGAAGGGAGCAAGACACTTGCGGCATGAACATCTGATGAACATTTGCTCATATTTATTCATGCAAGCACTCTGGAATTTCTCTGTCATGGACAGTCTTCCAAACACAACGTCATGCATATGAATGTACACGAAAAGCAAATAAAAAGATGCACTAATACCTTTGAAGTAACTTTGTGGCTTTTATCTGATTGATGCTTGTAAATGCTTTGTTTCATTATTCAATTTATTTTTTTCTTCCACACTGCCAGCAAACTTCTACAGAGGAAACATCCACTAAATGGCCAGGCAGCCTCAGTTCTTATATTTCCGCTAGCTCCTTTGGGCAACAACGTGGCTTGAGCAAGTTTCTGAAAGACAACTACATGAACGTGTTCAAAATTTAAGCTTGTACTCAAAAAAACTTCCAGGGTTTTTCAAGATGAACTCCCATCACTAGACTAGCCAGCAATAGCAATTCACCTCTTCATTACATTATCAAACTTTTTACATTGATTAGGATGTAGCCAAGGATTGTTTGGGGTTGTGATATTGGGATTATGATATTTGAACCATCTTGCAAATGGTTGTAAGAAATATGAAAAGAATTTGGAATGAGCAACACAAATGTTGAGAAATTATTAATATCGAGAAGACAGAGATACATCGACAGAAGAGATATATCTTTGACATGTCAGTATCCCACATCACTAGAACTATCCCAGTTCAACCAGTAGCTCAAACATTGGGAAACCAGCATGCATTCACCCACATGTCTAAAGGAATTTCAGAGGGATGCTAAGGGAATACAAGGGCAACTGTGCCCAATCTGTGGTCTGTAACACGTAGCCATCACATGTGACTTTTTGAAGAAATATTTTTTAAGCCTTTTGAGGTTCCCCAAAGGCATACTTTATATCCTACATTTACTTAAAAAAAAAATAAATAAATGTTTGACTTGGTGTGTGTACATTCACCTTTGAGTGCCTGTGTGTTTTAGGCACATAACCCATCAGTTAAAAGCAAAGTCTCAGTTTAAGCTGATATGAGTGGAAGTTTGAACAAACAATGATTGCAGCTCTTTCTTTTAGTATATTATTACTCATAAGTGATTTTACCTAACAATTTTGCAGGTCTTTTGATTTATTCTGTACTAAAGACAGAACATACATTGACATTATTGTAGCTGGTTACTATTACAGTTGTTATAGGGAGCAGGCATTTTTAGAATGGCTGATAATATAAGAAGGAAATACATTATTAGAAGTCAGTGTCAAGACTTTATTTAAATACAGATTCACCTGGAGTGAACCGTGAGATTAAGTTACTTTCTTTTCTTTTCTTTTTTTTTCCTTTTTTTTTTTTTTTTTTTTTTTTCCCTTTATTAGACAAGAAGAAGGAACAAATTTCCCCTTCAGGGGAACTATATGCAAAGATATGCTCACAATATGAAAAAGATCCTTTAGAAATTGCTTATGGAAATCATGCTAGTTATCCATCTAAAGTACCCGACTGTGTGTATCATAAGTAAGAAGTATGCAGGTCTGTTCCACTTTGTTTATGCAACCAGTGGCCCATTCAAATTCCACCTTTAAATGGAAGCCCACTAGCAAATCTGTTCCCTAAATGAGCTCTGTGCTGTGGACTTCCATTTAAAACCTACACTGCCGCTTTGCCACTGCTGAGAGTGCTCATTAGCTTCAATCAGTAGCTAAGGATGGAGGCTAAAAACCTGAATCACAGAGAAAATGTAAGCCATCATTTAGGCATGAAGAAGATATCTATCATATCTGTTGAGGGAGCACATTAGCACCAGTCATCTAACCCTGCCCCACCTAGAACAATTGCCTCCACTCCTCCTCAACCACAACAAGCCCTCCTACACAACTATTCATTGCAGGAGTAAGAAATTTTATAGTGGCTACTGCTGTGGAGGAAAACTGCTGAAAGTCTAGCCTCCACCCCCAAACCAGTGTGCTCTATTATAGGCCAGGTCCAACTGCTCCTCCATGTACAAAACTGTTACTGGCATCAGCTTACCAAGTCAAAGTCTGTTCTTCCTATGCTAAAGCTAAAAACAAATGCCGTGCAAGGCAAGTCAGCTTTCCATATAATAATAAATCAGGCTGGTCTGCCTGTACAGTACACAGGAGAGACACTTCTAACTTCACATGAAATTTCACTATTCCCCTCTGAAAAAAATACGGTTCCTCTCCCCACTTTAAAGGCTTCCACCCTCCTCTGCTTCTCTTCCTACCAATCTTTATTTGACTGCTTTTCCAAGGATGGACAAGAATGCCGGGCAATTCTCTGAATCTCTTATTTTGAGAGAACAAAATACCTTCCCCCCCTTCTAAGAGAACTGATGCACTCTGCTGGCTTCAAACTCTAAGAACCATTCTGCTGAAGCAGCTGTTGAATAATTTATATTTCTTAGAACTGAGCTGAGTATATGTACATTTTTGCTTTGATATATACAGTACAGTTGTTTTTCCTTACTTTCCAATGCCATCTTGGTTTTCACTTAAAATTTCAAGGTAGGAAAATTTGAAAGGACTTCAGAGTCTGGGAAAATGATTTGGGTTTAGGAAGAGAGAAAGGCAGTGCTCTTTTGCTCCTCCCAGCCCCCCCCCCCCCCCCCCCCCCCAAATGAAAGGAAAAAAATCCTGAACAGCTTGTAATTAGCAGCTCTGAAAAGTTAAGGTTTCTTCAGTGGCACACAGCATGCCAAGTAAACCTACAAGAGATTCCTTAGTTTAACACGCCTGAAGCTGGACACAGTTCCCCTAAATCAAAGCACAGCTCACACTAACAGTTGCAGTATGTTAGTGGCTGGATGGTTACTTTACAAAGAATTATAAAGTGACACAGCAGCCTGGTTGAAAAAAACACACACCACGCTTTGATGTTTTTAACCACTAACTTCAAGAGGACCAACAGAGACCTTCCTGTTTTTATTGCAGCCCCTCTATCATTCCTCCCCCTGCTCCCTCCCTCCGCTCCCACTGTTAGATGGAGGACTGTTATCTTTCAGTCACTTTGTAAGGTTGACTTGTTTACAGACTGGATGTCTCTGTTTACAGGCCTATATCAGAGAACAAACAGGGCAAGTGTGACTTCCTAGAATCTGAAATGTGATTCTTTTTCCTCTTGGGCAAGCAGGAGTGGCAAGGGAGGGGGAGAAGAAAGATCCCATAATTGTCCTTCTCCTGGTCTGTTTTCCCTCCAGGTTAAATGCACACACCTGTATTGCACCAAGGTATTTTAAATGAGCCAACTGCTTAACAGTCAGCTTTGCACAACTCCACAAAAATGAACAGCAATTGTCTCAGCAAAAAACTGGTCTACTTCAGAATCTGGTTCACCAACAGTAAAATCAATGCTAGACAAAGGCTTCTCTTAAAACCACTATTTTTAAGGTTTCATATTATAGATGCATTTAGATGTTCATTTAGGGAACCTTAAAAGCTTATATCACATTTTACAGGGGACATTTAAAGGGTGTCAATGGGGTAATTATAAGCATACATACACTAACGATGAAATTTTAGAATCTATTAATAGCATGAGTTTGGATACTCCTTATCTTGAATAAAATTTTACCTCAGGCAGAGCCTTTACCCAGTCAGTAAAAATAGTCTTTAATAAGGTCCTCAAATGACATGATAGACAGTTTGCTTATATTACTAATAGCAGATTTCTTTTAGTTTCTCCATGACTCTTGGGTTACAAACACTCCAGACAAGGTATGGTTCATCCTTACTAAGGGTGTTTTATTTTTACACAGTTTTTTTTTTTTTTTTTTTTTTTTAAATTTAAATTGTAGTATTCATTTTTATAAGTCTTTGATTTCAAAAGGCTTTCTTTCACACAAACGCACTTGGGAGCACAATGGACTTTTAAAGGGTATACAAAGAGGCACATCACACTCATTCCTGCAGTACTTCATGGTGAGAGGGTAAGCCAGCCAGTTTTGAGCTTGATCTAACTAGGCTCTCTTGCAGGTTGCTCACCAAAGGAAACTGAAAAACATTTGAACTCAAGAAAAGGTCAAGATTTAATTCAAATGAAATCTAGGAAGTCAACCCTTTTAGAACAACTCCCTCCAAATAAATAGAACAAACAGGACAGGAAAGATTTTGCGTGTGGCTCTTCTTTCAACATCCAGGTCCACATAGGTGGGACTGTAGGACCCGGGCACTTAGTTAGACATAGCCCAGTTACTCTGTGAGGAGCAGTAGCAGTGCCCAGTCCCTGCTGGTTCCCTGCTGGGTTCTTCACACCTGCTCTGAGCTCTGTCTGCTCCTTGTTCCTCACTACCGTCTGAGGCAGAGTTGGCCAGTCTTCACTGGGACTCATAAGTGCTGTGACCTCTGGTCCCTATTCTCTCCAACATCCCCAGTACCTTCCCAGCAGAAGAGTGAGTTCCCCTCCCTCCGGGAATTTCTTTCCTTCTTATTGATAGCTCACATCACAGCTTTGCAAACCAAGGGCTGGAATAACTGCTGCCTGCCACACACCTATGCTGTGCAATAAGACAGACAATCCAGTACGAGGTCTGTCAGCTCAAGTAACTGAACTTTTGAAAAAAAAAGTGAGAATTTTGTCTCTGCTGGAGTTTGCGTACAGCTTACTTAAGCAGTTAAAAACACAGTATCTAATGCAATTTAGCTGAACTGCAGCTAATATATCCCACTGCCTCTCTGCCCACTGCTAATAGCAGAGCTGTTTCTCCTTAGCTGGCCTAGTTTGAAAGCATCCAAGGTTACAAGTCTTTTGGTTTTCCCCCATAGCAGCAGATTTACATGTATCTTGCCAGAGACCACCTGAATCCTCCTAGCCCCTCCAACACACTATGTTCTCCTTCCACTTTCAGGGTTGGCCTTACAGGAGGTGCTGGCATGTGCCCTTATCTGGAATTTCACACCTGCAGGGCTTCCTCAGCCCCAACTGCACAGCTCCCTGTGTGTGACGTGGGCTTCTCCCTCTGCGGTCTTGTTGCTCCGGAAGCTGTGGGCAACAGTAAGCTCGGTACACTCTGCTCCTGCCAAAAAGCAAGCAGCAAGTGAGGAGACAGACTAACCCTTCACAGAGCGCCAAAGCCTCCCGGCACAGCTCTGTGTAAAGGGAGTGCAGAGGTTGCGGCCATTCTGTTTTGTTTCAAACTAAACTGCATGGTCCATCCATACCCATTTCAGTTTTTGGTCTCATCTCAGGAAAACAGGGGAAATTAAGCTATATGAGTAGAAGGTGGTTTTTAATCACAACCACTTTTTCCTTGGAGACCAAAAGCATATGTTTGAATTAATGGACTCTTTCCATTAATCACAAAAGGCCTAGGATAGCTGCAAGAGATGTTAGGTTTTCCTCATCGTGCATGAACTTCCTCCAACTCTCTTCAGCAGTTTCACATGGGGATGATGAAGCCATTTAGTCTAACAAAAGAACTGGCTTGAATCCTGGACCAGAATTCACATACACATTAATTTATGTTTCTGGCATTCAGATATGATTAACTCTTCTTCTGTTCATTTTAGACAGATTCCTCCTTTGAGAATGGCTGAAAAAAAATGCTTTAATGCTCAGTTCTAAGTCAGGCAAAATTTGAAACACATGCCTCTCTTCAGCATGTCCTACCGGAAAGCGTAAATGACTCTTTCCCCTGTACCTCGGTATTGTCAAACCTTATTCTGACATGTGTAGTTCTGTGTCTGCACTACAAACACTGGATTTAACTTTTTGGATTCTATCTTGTAGGAGACACCTAGGCACAAGGTGACAGGATGTTTTGCTCCTTGTGCAGATCTATTCTTTACCACAGAAATCTGTGGTAAATCAGACAAACTCTGCTGTGCCTGAAAGCCAAAAAAAAACCTTCACAACCCTGCACAGCTGGAGAAGAGATGATCACATGCTGCTACTCATTGCTCTGAGGATAATCAAGACTGAACTTCTCACAAAATATGTCTAATTGCATGAATATACCTATCTAATTTTCAAAATAAAGATGCCCCAGTCTCAGAAAGAGTAGTGTTCAGACAGCATTATTTTTTTGTAGCTACTAAGAGCTCAAGACAGCTCAGATGGACAAGGAAATTCATGTACCGGCCTTCATCTTTCCCACTCGTTCTGTCACATTCTAGCTGGATTGCCTTCCCACATGAATTATCACACTCAGGTCCCTGAGGGAAACTATTCCCTCTCTGAAAGTACTAAGATAACTAGTGTAAGTCTCAACATCTACTGAAGGAACAAGGAAGTCCCAGAGATGATGCACCTCACCCAGGGTAAAGGTATGAGAGGTAGGATTGTATTTGAGCTGGGCTGGCAAACTGACTGAACATGGGCTTCTTGAACTCTGCTCCCGTTAATAGCCAGCACAAAACACTAGTTTTTCCTTTTTTAAGCTACTTCTGTATGCTTCAGCAGTATGCCCCACAAAGTAGGGCTCACAGGCAAACGTGTTTCTAGAACATACAGTCATGTTATAGAAAGCATTGTTTTCTTCATTGCATGGTTTCCTGAGTTACTTTGCCCTGTGAAATCCAGCACAAACAAAAAGAACCTGGAACTTCAGAGTTTTTCCTGAGAGTTTGGGTGCCAGCTGTTACTTGTGTTCCTGTATGTATATCTACAGTGATATTCAAGATTACAGAGAGGATCAAAGCTATGACTCCACCAGTGGAAAACAGCTGACAGGGTACTGGGGCTGTTCCAATTCCTTTCTAAATAACACCACTCACCTCTTCTGAGACCTTTATTGATGTCCTGTGCCCTCCAAGACCAATTTGTTCCCACATCTCATATGCTGAAGATGTAGAAGCTCTAGAGAAGCCCCCCACACCTGCTCTGTACAGTGTCTGGGACTGCATGGCTCTATTACAATGCAAGTGCTAATTAACAGCCCAAGCAGGCTTTGTGCAATGGTTGCCAAGCCAAGTTCTCTGCCTTGTACTGAATTGTTTGCCCTGCTTAACGTTTTAAGTCTTTAAGTTCATCATTTACTGTAATGTAAAGTTATATCACAGAAATTTTGGAGTGACTCCCCTCCACAAGTTACTTTCAAACAATAACAAGCCATCACATACTTGTTCCTATGCTCTGAGGAGCTTTGAACTTTAATAAATTAATCCTATTTAAAAGTAACTTAATGCTGCCTTAACTACATCATTGCATGAAGTGTCAATTTGACATCCTCCGTTACATGCGTTCATTGCAACTTTCACATACTGGAAATTAAGAACATTTACACTTGCAACTGGTGTTAAATAAATGCCAATAGAACTCCTTGGAGATTAAGCAATTAGAATAGATTATGTAGCACAAGAAAATTTGTGAATAACACAGTGTTTTGTTATTAAATGACTACCTTCATGAAATAAGATTTTTTAAAAAACTTGCATGTTTAATACTGTAGTTAAGTTTTTAAAAGTGGTCTAGAAAAAAATACACATGTGTACACATGGGTTATTTGCATGGTTGGTGACAATACAGACTTTAATCCTTTTGTATCTTGTACTTCATTCAAGGTACATGAAAGCTTTAAATACATGTAGAATAGTATGCAAGCAATAGTCTAAGTGTAAATACTTAACACACTCAAGCTCCTTGCATGTGAGAGCATGTATCTTATTTATTTGAGTGCACCATGCACACACACACCTAAAGTAAACTGAAAATAACTACCATCATTTGCCCTGCAATGTGTATTGCCAGTACTCACCGAAATGATTGGTTATATACCAAAATTAAAGGAGTGGGCAGGCTGGGAAGAAATGGACAATTAATTTTATGTCTTGAAGTTCAAGGTTAAAGTGAGCTCAATTCACTAATGCTAAAACTTCATAAGCAGTGTAGAGAAAAAGGGGGCACATTACCTAGATAAAGTTGTGTGCCTAGAACATGGAATTCAACATAAACATATAAAAGGCAGGAGGAAAACAAACAAAAAAAAAAGTAGGTTTGGGAACAGAGTGCAGTTTGGAGTCACACCCTGAGTTCTAAAGTCAGCAGAAGTACAAAAACCCATGCTGACACCCACATGGGGGTCATCCCCCCCCCACAGCCTCCACCGTACCAAAACCAACCCCTGCTCACCGAGGTCACCACCAAAGCCACACACACTCCATACAAAGCAGCTCATTGTAACCAAAAGCTTCCTAGAGCTAGTTGGTGCTGGGATACAATGAAGGTGGTGTAAGACGTGAACTAGTTGAGGCGGCATTTATTTCACAGGAAAAGAGGGGATCTTATTTGTAAGGGAGCAGGATTTAAGTGTCAGGCATTTAAAAAAAAAATAAAAATAGGAACAACAACGACAAAAATCACAACGTAAAACAGCTGCGGGGAAGTTGTTTTTCCACTTGATGCAGCCTGTAGAGATTGTTTAAAAGGTACGCCTGTGGCTCTGAAGTCACCAGCTGCAAGAAATCCCAATCTCAGAGTGCCAGCGCCACCTTCCTGCCAAGGATTCAGTCGCAGGCTCTGAAAACGGAGGCGCACACCAAGGGCTGCTAGCGTTTGCTCAAGTCCAAAGCCGCACGGCTTTCTGGCTAGATAAGACACCGGTGTGCTCCGGGAGGCTGATGCTGATGGTCCCACTGCCCTGACCGCCTGTCCCCAGACTTCCCCAAGCGTCCCGCACTGCAGCGCCGGGAGGAGATGGTCAGATCTCCTCCTGTCACCGCAGCACGCTCATGATTCTGCTCCCCTCAGCGAGCAACCAGCAAAAAGCTCTTCCAAGGAAAAGAGTTTAAAACTCACAGGAAGACACTGGAAATTAAATTTAACCCAGCCTCCTTCTAGAAGCTGTATTTTTTTTTTTTTCCTTAATGTTAGAAGACAGCCTTTCTGCTGAGGAAAAAAAAAAAAAGTTTAATTGTTTTCTTGGGTGTAAAGACTTCTCTCAGTAATTTGCTAAGCCAGGGAAAAAAAAGTTTCTCCCATACAAGTACTTTTTCCAAAGGAAAACATTACTGCAGCAAGACTTTAAAAAACAAACAAGATGTTAGTGGGTGTTATAAAGATTACCTAAAAGTAACATTTAGGTCTAGTAAAATGTCATATTTCGGGGACTTAAATATTTATATTCCTCACCACTCAGAACCAGGAATTCAATGCACCTTTAAATCAGCAAGGGAAAGACTAAAACAGCCACCAGCTCCCTGGAAGAGAGGCTAAGTTCCTGGCTGATGAAACCTGCAAGCCACTAAGGAGCTCCACAGACAGGAGCCCAATAGGAAACCCATCTCTTCTTCCTGTGTTGAAAGGCCCACAGCTACAATTGGCAATATCGTCTGCGTGAAAGGAACCAGCAACACAAAAACTGCATCTCAAAGAATTTTGGAGTTATGAAGTGTGCCAGAATGGGTGTGCTTAAAGCTACAATGTACTGTTTAGGTATAGACATGGTGCAGAACTGACATCAGCAGAGGAACTGATTCTTTTTTACGGTCTCAAAGTGCAGTAAATATGACATGAAAAGACATATACTACTCCAGTCAAGTATATTCTGAGCTTCTCCAGTTTATTCCTCTAAAGCAACTGCCACCAAGGGCTTCTCTCGATGCTACCTACAACAGAAAAATAAATCTACCCCTCTGAACCATTTTAGGTGCTTGAATCATTTACTCCATATACCACAAGCATAATTTCACTTCAGTAACCAGATAGTACAAGTAATGGCCTACACATTTTTATGTCTCCTTTTCCTCAGTTTCTACCTCAGATGGATGTGGAAACAAAGTCCCACAGCAAATCATGACATATTTCTGTTCAAGTGTAACTTCAATACTAAAACATTCCAAAGCAATGAGTTTCTTCTTTAATACAGTTTTGTAGACAGCAGTGCATCAGATGATTCAGATAAAAAAAAAAAAAAAGGAAAGGCCCTTGAACATTTCAAGACTTGCTCTCCCCTGCAATCCTCAGGTTAGAAGTGGAATAGCAACTACTGCAAAAGGATGTGACCTTTTAATCGCATCCAGGAATCTGGCACTTGCCTGTCCTCACTACATGGATTAAAGACATGTGACGAGTGAGGAAGAGATGAAGTAGAATTAAAGGGCAGTACATGCCTAGGTTACCCATCTCTGTGAATATGCACAAAACCAGATTTATCAGAGCAAAGAAAGGAGTTTGGATTGTACTTCATAGCAGAGTAGACTGCATGTGGTATTAAAATCTCTCACCTATTTACCCATCCATACACTATGAATTTTAGCTACTTCATTGCTGAAGCTATTAGTGAGCTGTCTACCTTCTGATCTTGAAACACACTGAAATTAAAGCCAGATCACCAGCATTACAGATTTTTGTATGTAAAAATGTATAGACACACACACTTGCAATGAGTATTTAGATAAAGGGAAGAAAAAATGCAAATGAAGAAATAAAAAGACAAAGATAAAGGAACTTTGGATGGAGACAGAAAACACACAAATATAACAGCATGAGAATTTGTCAAATAATAATAATAAAGTATTTTAAACTTGCAAGTTTTGAAAATTTCAATTATTTACGCTCAAGTTCGAAATACTGTACTTCACATTGCTTGCCTTGATCTGAGGGGCATTCAGTCTGAATACATTTAGCTGCTTAAAAAGCAGCAGCAGCAGCTTGAGCTCTGAAGTGAGTGTGTACGTGTGTGCCCTCATGGGGGCTACTCAGCAACTGCATGCCCCATGAGCTCTGCTTGCACAGCACAGTCAAGGAGCAGTCACACCAGGATGGATGGCTGAAGTACATTCACACAGTATGAACTGGAATGTCACAGCCAGCACTCCTGAAGGAGCGGTAGGGTGCAGGGAAAAGGCGCTGACATGCCTTGCACCCAAATCCTGCTGTTTCTCCCTGCTTAGATCCCCAAATCACCCCTTCTATCACTTTGGGAAGCTCCTTCTCCCTACCCAGTGGATGGCTCCAATAGCTAAAGCTGAAGCCTCCTGCAACCCTACCCATTTCCTGTCAGGAGTGTTCCTACATACATATAAATGTATAATATGTATATATATATTTAATATCAATTACAGGGAAGACAGGGCAGTCTTTCAAATGTCAACATATTGTACAAACAGGAAGTGGCACTGCAGCAACAGGTCATTAAAGAAGTCTGCAGACCAACCAAGAGTCAGGAAAGTCATCTGAAAAAAATGACAGAAAAAAAAAAAAAATCAGGCCTTTCTCACCACAGTTGGCAGATCCTAAATCTCACAGTTTCATACCCTCACAGGAGAGAGAGACGTGTTTCATGAAATTCATGAAACTACCAGAGTAAGCAGCTTTATAAATAATCACATATTTTCACCATACCTTTTCCTATGACACCCTATCACTTAATTGCCTCTACTATTTTGCTCCCTCCTTGATACACACAAAAATCCTATGGAGGGTGGGGAGTGGTTGGGGTCTGAAGAGAGTCTGGTCAGAAAGCAGTTTCACATATTCTCCTATTTGTTGGAAGCCTTTCCATTGAAAAGACATCCTGAAATCACCATCCTGCTTTCCTCTCCTTGAAGGCTTTAATTCCTTCCCCCTCCCTGCCTTGCACCTTGAAATGACGTTACAAGGAGAATCAGGACTGATTCATTTCTCAAGAAGCTGATGTGGGATCACAAGCATAGGCTGGCAGCTAGGGGTAATCCAAGGGGAAAAAAAAAATAGTTCAGCCCAACTCAAGTTCTTGTTCATGACAGAAGTACTGGGTAAAGATAGAAAAGCCCATCACCTGCAGCATCACTGTGGGCTTACTCATCTAAGAGAGCATCCCCATCAATATTTCCTATCGCAAAACCAGCTGAATGTGACATATCCTAGTTTGACTGAGAGATCTGAATGGCAGCTCTAAAAAAAAAAGTGAAAACAAAATAAAATTTAAAACCACCGTCCTTACCCCCAGTATTCACCACTTTATAACCCAGACTGTCCCAATACAGCATGAGTATGCAAACCACTGGCTATGTTTTATTTTTATTTATTTTTTTTTTAACATCTACATCTGCTTTTCATTTTCTTAACAGGAAACCAACATGATTTCCATGACAAAGGAGGATGCTGGTGTTATACTCTCATTTATCTGTCATGTGTACACTTGGCAGCATTTGATCTTTATTCTCTAGACACTTAAGAAATAATCTAGGAATTATTGCTTCTTGACAATACAAACAAATAAGGATATCTATAAATAAACCTGCAGTAAGGAGGGAGAGGAGATTTGCTTAGTGCCCACAGAGGGACTGTTTCAGGGCTCATCCCCATTTATTTTTTGGCCATTGCCACACTGGAGAAGTCACTTTCTCATCGGAGCGATGCGTGTGCCCCTTGGGGAGAGCCTGAACACCTGGAGCATGGTCCCCTTGTGCAGAGGACCCTAAAGAAATCTAAGGGCTTCTTCCCCCTCATAGGCACATTGTCCAGTGCCTCAGAGAAGCATGAGCATGGAATTGGGGTGGCAGGGCTGCAGCCAACAAGCCACACTCCTTCCAACCTCCTGCAGCATGCATGGAGAGTGAGTATGGTGCATCGAGGAGCAGGGGGAGGGAAAGAAAGGCCGCACGCAAGCTGCTTATGCTCATCTTAACTTAATGAGCCTCAGCTTGGAAATCCAGGAAAAGGAATAGCATTTAAACAAATTGCAGGCATGAAAACGTTGTTTAACATTTATGCTATACTTATGAAGAGCATTCTCACTAGAACCCACAAGAAGCAGCTAGAATTTTATTTTTTATTTTTAAGTGAGGAAGTTGTCACTGTTTCTAGGATCTCCCCATAGCTGTTCTTGTTTGTTTCAGGCCCAGTCCAAGCAGCTCTCAGAGCAAACACCCAGAATGCCTATTGACTCCTATAAAAGTTGAATCAGGGCTATGGGCAGTAACAGATACAACCCACCAAGCCTTTTTTTGAAGTCTATGAAAGTACTATCAAGCCCATTGATTTACATGGTATTAACAAGATATATTTCAAGAGGCACAGCCTTTCTTGTTTTCTTATCGTTCTCTTCCCTTCTATGCAAAAATGTTGATGGTTACTGCAAGATACATTTGTAAAGAAATCTTCACATTTCATCAGAGCAGATTCTACAAGAAAATCTTGTCAAGACAAAAGATTAAAGACAGTTGTTAGAACTGTTTCAGTTTAAATATATTCACTGCTAAATGATGAGGTTGACCCTGCAAATGCTTCATCATGGCCGGGATTTTCTTGGAAGCATAGATCACAAATCAGTTGAGTGCACATTCCAGGGTCATTTATAGCCAGATCCAATTAAAATAAAATGGCATATTGCCTACCTCCCTGTGGCATCCAGAGGCTGTAGGTGTCTCAGATTTCTATATGGTTAATGAGAATTAGGATCGTCAGTACATGAGCTCGAGCAGCCTTTGCACAAGAAGGCACAACCAACATAAGTGTGTTCAGCATGCAGCTTCTTGAAACAGCCCTACAGAAAATACTGTGTGAGCCATGGCTGCAGACACTGTCCTCCCCAGGGTATGAGACCTTTGTTCCTTGCTGCAGGGAGGTATCATTCCCTATTTGAGATCAACAGCCTGGGATACCTCTTCACATAAGACTGTCTTGCTTTTCAAACAGTTAAGGAGAGGTTGTCCTTTTAAATGACGCTTGGTACACTAAGCCATATTTAATGCAATAACTCTGTGGTTGGAGCATTACCCTGGAAAGTAGGAACCTGGGCTCTAGTTGTTTTTAAGCCAAAATGTGAGCCATCGAAAACTGGCCAGAAAGATTAAGTGTCCAAATGAGAGTACCGAAGAGACTTAAAGTGACAATAGCTCTATTTTTGTATATGCACTTATTTATATTAATCTTAGCTCAGCTCATTTCCTTATTAAAAACAAAACAACATAAAAAAATGTTATTTTTGTCCAAATAGACCTGCTTAAGGTTTGCCAAACCATAACAATCAAACTTTTAAAAAGCAGAGATTTGATGCCAGAGGTGGTCTTAAAAAAAATAAACTACAAAGACATAACAAAACAAAAAAAAAATCCTTATTTTGTAAGCTCTCTAAAAATAGAGGAACAAGAGGTTTGATCTACTTAAGCCATTAAAAAAAAAAAAAAAAAAAAAGAATATGTCTTGGCTCAAGGAGTCAAATTCATGGGTGAAAGCACCCCCCCTTCAGGATTTGCATTTAGATTTCATTTAATAGAAAAAGTACAGGAAACTATAGTTATACAAGTTTTATTTTTTTCCTGTCTTCATGGCTGTAACTCACGTGACCGATCTCACTAAATCTTCCAAGTATTTCTAAGTGTTCAATACTGTTGAAATGATACAGTTTGGCCTACAGACAGCATTAAATCAGGAGGAGAAAAAAATCATACAAGCATATGTAATAGTATTTGTGCCTTTATTGACATGTATCATGTTTCATGTCAAGCAAACGGTACCACGTGAGGAGGACAGAAGAGGACCTAAATGAGCTTCATGAATAAAAAAGTTCTTTAAGCTTTCAGTGATTTCTTTGCATTGTGATTCTGTGATTTACTTTAACTGATAGAAAGAATGTGTAATGCTGATTTAAATATGTAATGCAGAAAGAACTACATAGAATATGTGGAAAGTTACAGTACCTGAGAGGCAGTTCTCCATTTAAATACCTATTGTTTACAGGACATATTATATGTCTGACTGTCCACTGGGAAAATTTTAACATATGCAGTTTTAGATGAATACAAGTCAAGATATTTCAGCTGTCAAGAAGCAAAAATTTATCTGGGGTGAGTTCAACAATAATTTGTGCCTCGCTGAGATGCCACAAAGATTCATGGAAAAATATAGATTGGATGTCTTTCTGTTTGCCTCTGCGGGCTGGCTACATACTAGATTTCACCTCCAGTGACCTGTGCAATCGTCCCTTTAGCTGAATCATAAGTAGTAGATGATGGAAATCTTACAGACAGTATATTATGAGAAACACAGTCCAGCTATGAAGAGTGAGCCACAGAAAGAGACTTCTAGTTAGCATTCTCCAACCTTCAAGCTATTATTTCATCTCACAAACTACACACGCATCTGTCATCTTCCACCTAAGTGAAGTGAATTTTTACTAATGAATAAAGCAATTAAATAACCTGGCTGACTTAAATAAGCCTGTGCATATTGACAGGTCTTCTAACCCAATCTATATCTTCCTCCCATGGCCACTTTTAGTAGGTCTGGTCAAACAGAGCACAGATAGGGTTCTTGGTTTGGTAAATGCAAAAATAGCACTTTATACCATTATTTCTGTCTTATTCTAGCCTTCTAATCTGCGTTCATTGACTTGATGTAAGAGCTGCTATTAGCAGCCCTGTTGTACATTTGTCGCTTAGGACTTCACAGGTGGAGTTCCCATCAGACTTCAAATCTGTGCCACTGGTTGAAGGCAAATCAAAAGGAATTAAGGATCCATTCAACAGGTTTCTCCAGGTCCCATGACTTGTGCTTTTACACAGTAGATAAATTGCACTAGGTCTACTCTAATAAACAGAAACTTGCAATAAAAGTGGACCTAGAATGTTCATTATCCTGCCTCTGTCAAAAGGATAATATCTTATTCTCCTATCTTGCCAAGGTAAGTATTACATCAGTAATTATAGGTGTATGTGTGTGCGTGCATTCTCCACACACATTTACAAATGCAGCTTTATACAGGGAATGTATGAACATACATATGTATGTACAGAAAACCATCTCAGTTAGCACATGGCTCACAGACAGCCTTTTCTGCCATCTAACTATGGCTATAAATGAATAATAACTCCAGGAAAAAAAAATAAAATAATCTGCTTTCAGACTCATGGAAAAACGTTACATTATGTTTGGCACCCATAAAAGAAAAGCAGGGTGATAAAAGAGTGGGTAGAGCAAGGTCCAAGTTCATCTGCATTTTCATGGGTGCATGCCTATTGAGATGTCCCTAGGTTCTGTTTACTTTCATAGACTCAAGCAGCACAGGTAATGATTACATTTATTCTATTTTATCACACCGTAGATATAAAGAACACATTTAGGAGTGTAGCTTATAGATAATGTGTAAATACTGTAAGTATAACAATTTGGTTTTATGACCTGATCTTCATACTCAGCCTATAAAAAGTTTGAGGAAATTAGAGAGAAACCTTAATGATTTACTTTATTTTTGCAACATTCCTCATCTACTCTCCAATGAGTGAACTTAATCCTTAAAGAAATTGATGTGAAAGTAAACTTACTCATAGCTTTTCACTTTGCTTCCATAAGAATGAAATCCAACAATTAACAGCTTTCTAATCTGTTCTGTCACCCATACTCCTAGCCAAAGATACCTGAGTAGTGCTGCCATCCAGAGGAGAAAAGACATGAGAGGGAGGAAGCCTTAATAAAATGAGCAGTCTTGCCCACAAAGATCTGAAACAAATTCAAGAGAGTCTAGTACAATGTTTTTTTACTGAATTATATGCCACTCCTTCATCAAGATGTCCAGCCAGAATGCATGTTGTGCTGGCTCTCTCTGCCATCCTTTCACAAATCTAAAGAAACATACTAAAGAAAAAAGTTGGGCAAAGCCAAAAAATTAGATCCAAATACTCCAAATGCAGGGAAATAAAAATATGAGATGTGTATAGTTCATGTAATGAGCTAACACACTCTTACTACTTGTGTCAGAATACCTTATTTTCATAGATATGTTTCCCCCTCCTCCTGCCAAAAAGTCCTAAGACAAAAACTTGTATCTGTGCTAATCATTCTTTTTGCTACTATATGCCAGCAGGAAAATGGCTCACTGAAGTCTCAGGTGTTGTCACATCCTGATGCCCAGTCCTGAACCTCTAAACTACATGTACTCAATCCTACCCCGTTCATGACTTCTCTCTTCCCTTCCTTCCAAGAAAAAAGCTATTAATCAATCCAGTCAACCTGTGAGCATGCGGGAGATAGCAGTGAAGACACAGATCACCTGGATTGCTGAAGTCCCACCTGAGGTTCCTGAACATACCTCCTTAGATTCTCTCATGCAAAAGAAATGCATGCCTACCAGAGGAGAAACACCCATGAGGAAAGCAAAGCCTGTTACCCTTGTTGCAATTGTCACTGCCTTGCAGCTTCAACAGACAGTGCTCTAGAGGCATCGTAGTGTCTATACACTGTCCATGGGGCAGCAGAGAACTTTTTGTTATAGGAAAACCTTCTGGCTTTGAAAGGCTACTTTAGAGTTACCTCACTGAGCCTCTTGTTATAGGGGTTAGGGAACAGATGGCATTTCTTGACAGTGGAATAGCCTGGGAGCTAAGAAATACTTTCTTTCACTACCAGGTTGCTGCTCAAAACAGGGCATGCACTAACTTACAACAGAGTGCTTTCAGTCCTGCTTTCAGCTCAAGACTGGTAGACAGAAGCATCTCTTCTCTGAGAACCTGTTTCTTCCCTAACGTCTTCTTGAATGTTGATGAACTACAAGCACAGTACTTCTACTGTAAGGCATGATACACCTAAGCAGTTCATGTATGGATGCAAAATTTCCTTAAAGTTTCAGATATCTATCTGGTCTACGAGGGTTATTTCTGCACAAGAGTCACCCATGAGACAAAAATAATTAATGAGTGTTTCTGAGACATCAGGAGTAGAGAAAGATAAATAAGCCATGAATCTAGCACCTTCTCCCATATCCACAAGCCTCCACAAACAACACGTATCTGATATACTTCATCAGATCATATACACACTTCCATGCTTCTACTCCCTAGGCATTAGCACAGCAAGTTTACCAAATTTTTGGCATTAAAACGTATTCAGAGAACCCACTTTTATTTTTGACTTTGATAAGTCAAAATCAATGGTAGCTTGCATGGTGGAGTAGGTGCACAGAACTGGATGCCTCAATAACCTGGTCAGTAACGACCTTCTCCGATACAGATACATCCTTTGTGTCATAGGTAATGAGGAGTATTTGTTATGGCCTCTGGCAAAGAAGAGTGCTTTGATGAAACAACTTCATAGGAGATATTGACCTTCAGTCTTTAGTAAGATATCTCTGCCTGTGTACTAAGGTTTGGGCAACCAAAGTACTTTTCTCATTATGGTTAGAGTAAAAACACTCCACAAATGGGCACCATTCCTATGATCTTCAGCAGAGTTTCAGTCTCCTTATCCCAGAGATTAATTTGGTCAAAAAGTGCAAAAATAAATTTGCTCTGTCATTTTTCAGTGGTGTACCAGCCACTAACAAAAGCAGTTCCTATTAATGATTACATGGGAAACTTTACAGTTCCTCTCCCACGTGGGTCTTTGTAGATCTTTTTGGCAAGAGAGACAAAAAAAAAATAAAATAAAAAATGCATAACTGCAGCTTCTTTTCCTTTAGACCAAGAACTGAGTTTTCAGTTAGCTGTGTTTTTACATTTGGATTGGAAAAAAAGTTCAAACTCAGTTTCATTCCAGCAACTGAGTCAATATACAACATGGACCTGCTTGTATAGGAGAAATAAGCATGCAGAAAGAAAAAAAAAAATTAAAAAATGTACACAGAGAGCTTGCAGGGGTAATGTATGTTTGCTTGTAGAATATGCCAGGGTAGTAGGGTAACAGAGCTCGCATGCAAGGTACCTTGTAGGCCAGTTGTGCCATTTTAATCCTTGCATCACGCTCTGTGCAGGCCTGCATCCTGATCTTCAGGACTCTGTACAGGAACCTGGCATGCTAAAACAGACTGTAGACACAACTTATAAAACTGTTCATTGTTTTGACCAAACTGAACAAGCTATTATATTAAAAAAAAAAAAAAATAGTTTGACAGTACAACTGTATCTCTATTAGATAGTTCTGCTAGGATTGCTGTGCAGGTCAGGAATCATACTTATTTGCATGCAGATGGCCGCAGCTATGCTGGCAGGCATCTGTAGCACAATGCTTGCCTCAAAGGAGAGAGGACAACTGAAGGAAAATTTAGCTCACGCTGAACAGTTTTCAAGTGTAAATTGATTTTACAGAGCAACATCTAAAGTGCTTTGTCTAACCTTGTTCTAATGGAGAAGCCTCAAGAACACTGAAGGCCCTAGGGGCAAGTGGCATGTCACAGATCATGTTCCATATAGCTGAACTGTCTTCTGACCCTTCTTGTGTCTAGGTGTTGCACCTGGCCTATGCTGTTCCTTGCAGCTTGCCCAAGGACTTGCTAGGAGACTGCCAGCTAGCACAGATTAAAACCATAGTAGCAGGACAACTTGGGGTACCTGCAGAAGAGCGCTCAAGGCCATGAGCAGGAACAGTTAAGTTTCCTGCTGTAGACTGAGTTTCTCCATGTACCACTGCATGCACAAACTCTACATGTAGTTTATCTTGGAGATCTATAGGAAACATAGCCCACACTTCGTTCTTAGACATCTTTGGCGTATCAGGTAACTCAAATGCCCGCGAGCGCTTTACTGGAAGTCTAGTTTCACATGATGAGTGACCTATTTTGAGTTATTTTTCCATTATGTAGACACAAAAATAAAACACATGGAAACAGTAGTGAATAGCATGGAGATATCACTATAACAATTCATTTTCCTTGGAAACTGTTTCAAACAACCTACTGATTCAGCTGCTACAAAGAATACAATATACCAGCTTTAACTTCTCCACAACAAATATTTTTCAAGCAAATCTGGTACAAGCAATCTTTCATTGAGTTAATGAAATATTATATATTTATGTACCCTCCACCAAAACAAGAAGACAGTTGGGGATGAAGAATTTTCAGTGTTGGAAGATTTCTTCTGCAGATGAATATAGTCCTAGCAAGCATTGAAAGAAACAGGTGGGGAGAGGATTTTTACTGAATAAGGTAGGGTGGGGAAGCATTCAGTCACTCACATGCATGAAATAGTCAAGTTTCAGAATTACATAGGGGCCTCCATGCTGTCCAGCTTTAGTCCATGGCCTCTTGCATGACAGCACCATCAGAATATAGCAGCTACATACTGTAGCACAGGGGTGTCAGCACATGGTCACCTGCTGAGGTCATTTAATACATGCCACTGAATAATCATCACTGCCTGGGAATCAAAGCTTATAAACTATATTCCTCTGACCCCTCACACCCTCCCCCCCACCCCCCAGAAAAAAAAAAAAAAAAAAAAAGATTAACCCATGACTTAAGAGCACAGCATGTCTCAGAAAACATAGAAACACAAGAGCAAAGACAAGGACAGACATCTGTTCATCTGCTTCATGTCCCCAGTCAAAGCACAGCCAGCTTAAGAGTTACATTAGGCCAATAAATACCAGTAAAATTTTAATTACCCAGACTCGAAGGATGGAATATTTTACTGCATCTCAGTTCAGCTGCTCCTGTGCTTAATCATCTTTTTAAGTTCCAATTACCCTAGAGCTTGGGCTCTACATAACCTCTGATTTTTATGCAACAATGTTCGAAGGTGACCTTTTTACACAATACATTTCTACATAACTTTTTACATAACTTCTGCAGGATTTTTTTTTAATGTGATAGAATATAGAATTACCATCTCCTTCCAATTCCACAGAGTATTTATGTCATATTAAAGTGCTTTGATCTCATCAAATTGAATGCAGTAAAATAATTAGTAATAGGAAACACTTTATATTAGCATCATAGGTATGTGAACACAATACACATGAAATGCATAAGAACACAGGCATATGTTAAGATAGGAGAAAAAAATAAAGTCAGGATGTTGTATTGCCCACAGAGATCAACCAACCAGAGCAGTATACTGCTATAGTTTACTTATACTCTTACCAAAATCTTTTAGCCCAGCCATAACCCAAAGAGTCATTGCAAAAATGGGATCACGCACTTGTGTGTTGATACCAGATTCCTCAAAATAAATAAATAAATAAATATTTTTTGTTTCGCTCATTCACTGCCAGCACCCAAAAGCCACAAACTGTCAGATTTCAGTTCTGCTGCCACCTCTGATTTTCCAGCATAAGAAACAACAAAGAGAGAATAATCAATGCCCTTTAGTAAAGAGCTGTATAGCGCTGCTTCCCATTATGCCACAAAACCTAGCAAGAAGCTTCAGATCTCTAGTTTATAAACAAGAGTAAAAGGTAAATACAAGGAAGAATCCTGATTACTTTCCTCTCTACTACAAAGTTTCCAGCTAGTCCTACTTATTTAAAATAAATATAAAAGATCATATAAACCTAGAGAGTACATCTTACCTTCTTTCCATTCTTCCTATTGACATTTAGCTTTACTACTAACTTACTACAAGCAGTAGAGAAACTCTTGAACTTAAGGAGAGAGCAGTAGTTTGCAAAAGGTCTTTTTAAAAGTATAATGGCTTCACCTCCAATCAACCTGTATCAAACAATAGATAAGAGGCCTGATTTTAGCACAACATTGCAGCTTGAATAGTCATTTACACCTGTGCAAAACATTACCAGTTGATGAGGTAGCATTTTCACCCACTTTGCACTCACTTTGAACAAGTGTAAATGACTGCAGAGTAAAAGATACTAGAGGTGGGGGAAAGCTGAAGGTGTTTCAAGCACTCAATTATTATGCTATTAAAACTCAGGTGTTCCTCATAGAGATTCACCTCTATTAAAGTCTTGATATTTATACAAAGAATAGAAATATCTGTACAAAGTACAAAGCATCAGAGAAATGTTTGTTTAAAATCATATCAAGACATGTTAAAATTCTTGTTCCTATTAGTACATTCCTTAGGAGTCCTAATAATGGCATATTCATTCAGCCCTCTGAGAAAAGAATACTCAATTAGCAGAACACTAGCCTAGGGAAAACACAAATAAAAAAATTCATCTCTATTAGCAAACCGAATCAGTTCATCAAGGGATGAGAGGAAAAAACAGATGAGACCAATGGAAAAAGAGATGTGAGTCACCAGATCTGTTATCTCATCAAAGCAATATGAATTATAGTAGAAGGCAGGGAACCAGAAAGCAAAGCAGAAAGAAACAGTGAGGTGATGAAGTTATCAAAGTAGGTGATTATCTTAATATAAGAGTGGTATTATCTCACTTTCCAACCCGATACTCATTTATTCATACCCAACTGCAGATCTTTCAGTGCAGGAATGCAGCACCAGTTGCAAGCACTTGGAGTTCTAAGGTGTTGCACAGAACAGACTGAGGGGCTGAAGGCCTCAAGTGGACATGTTCAGAGCTGCCTAATATGTGAGGATCTTATTTAATACAAAAGTATAAACAATAATATTTTTGAACATGAAAGCATAAAAACATGTTTATTGCATATAATCTAAATAGCAGTTCATTTTAGTTTTAAGATTTAAATTTGTCTGAGTTTCACTTCTGTAGTTAAGCAGTGCTATAACAGTTTTACTTTCTTAATGTGGTGTTTCACCCACAGTTAGTTTATGCTAGCTCTTCAGCTGCCAGAGGTGGCTATGCCTTGTCCCTGTGTCAGCATAGTTGTTTGAGCAGCTTTGTGGCAGAAGGCAGAAGACAGGGTGCTACCTTTGAAAGTTGTGCTATCTCACGCGAGTTGAAAGTGTATTTGAAACTATAGCTTAAACTTCATGAAGTGATAATACCCCAAAGATATTCCTTACCTACTCTATGAACCTGCCTATCCATTGCTTTTCAACTTGGGTGATCATTTACATCAGTTCTTGGATGAAATACAAAGTTCAACAAAATATGAACACCATCAATTTATATCTAGTCAGCATAGCTGCAAATAACTGCAATAAGAACAGGATATGCTGTTTTGTTGACTTTCAGGTTATATTCTATAGGCTCTGGACCCAAAAACCTTCTCTAAGCAGGACTGTTTTTCTATGATGCCTAATAAGGATCAGGCACTGATTCTGACCAGGATCGTTACAAAAGGCATGGGAAGGTGGAAGGAAATTTTCTCCAGGGAAGAGTAAAAATGGCACTGCACCAAACAGAAAGCCCATAGAACTCCTCTGGACCAACAGTTACACAGCTGGAGCTCTTTTCAGCTGCTCTGGAGACATGTACTTTGAACTATTTTTAATGTTTTATCACTTTTCCATAAAAAAAAATCACTTAGACTGAAACATAGCACTCAAAGATACAATATAGGAGTGTGAAGAATTTCATAAAAATCATTTTTTTAAAAAAAAAAGAAAGAGAAAGACATATATTGTGCTTAATTTTAAGATAAATATACACAAAGAAAAACAAATAGGCTTACCAGTTTGAACTGCCTTCCCTCCCTTGTGCTTGTGGAACTTAAACAAGCTTTTATTTGAAACATGGTATTTTCCAGACCCTTAAGACCTTTGCTTGAATTAGGCATTCCTGGAATTTCTGATTTAAAATTGAAATGACTGAGTGGCAAATACAGCAGAATAAGAACACAAGCTCTGTGCTTTGGTAACTTTATTTATAGCATATTTTATTGCATGTATCAATATTAAAATCTCTCTATAAAGTTTAACTAAGGATTGAAATAACAGTTCATGTAAGATTACATTCCCATCAAACTATTCTGTTGTTTTCATGTTATGGCACATCACAGGACCAATGTTCCATTTTATCATTAAACAGCCACAGTTTCTTTGGGCCACAATTAACTACTGCGTTTAAGTGTGTGGCTAATGTTAGGCATGCAACTGATTCCATTGGTTTCAACAGGACTATTCACTTTATGTTAGACAAATGCTCAAATGTTTCAATGAACTTGGGCCAAACTCAGCTTTAAACAGAGATCCTTCTTCAATTGACTGATTCGCTGTATGGGGGGGAACACTGGGCATCCTGGTGAATTGCAAAGGCTATGAACAAACCTTATCAAAAATGTTAGAGAAAAGAGAAAGGATAAAGAGCAGGAGACTGTCTCCTCCAGCAATAAAATCTGTATATACCACTGATCATTTTCATTAGGATATCTTGGATTAATAATGGACCACTGGACTTAAAATTTGATTTTCCTGGCTTCAATGAAAGTATGATACAAATTTAGCTTTATTTAAACACAGTTCCATCCTGTCTTTCTCCCCTCCCTTTAATTCATTTAACATGTACTCCCTTTGGTTTCATTATGGAGCAAATTTTGAGCACATATAAATCCTGAGAGTTTTACTACCTAATTAAAAACATGTTCCTGTTCTACATATTGATGGGAAACTCATGTCTCAAAGGGTTAATTAACAGTCTTTACACATTCTGTATTTAGCTCAGGGTACAAAGCCAAAAACATAAATAATGTCTTAGACGGAAACAGGAGGTGCAGATGGTTTTTAAATTTGGTTCTTAGTGCATTTTACACTAGCCAGAAATATGCACTGTATAAAACCGAAACAATGACTCAGTAACCATACTTAATGTACAGTTACATTTAAATAGTTCTCCCTTTTGCAATTTTGTATCTTTTAGGCTTATAAAATAATAATCAAAATCATGCTGCAGTCAGATGTCTGTAAGCAAGAAGCCTTGAGATGGGAGTGCAACAAAGATTATAAAACTGAGAGACAAATGACAAATATGAAATTACACATAACAGATAATCATCTGACAAAATCTGACAAAAGCAAAATTAAGCAGAGGGGTGACAACAAAAATTAACATGCTGATTTACTAGCTCTCCCTTTACAAATCAAACACCTTATAAAATATCAGTGATTTGGCAGTTTCTTTTAAGTTTAAAAGAAACAGAAATATTGTCTGAGAAAAGCAGCTGAAAACAAAAGCAAACAAAAAAGAAAAAGCATCCCTCTGAGGAATAAATGTTGAAAAAATTCCATTATAACGGCACAAAATGGAATATCAGCCCACAAGAGTTCTGCTATTCCCTCACTAGTTCTCACTTACATAAATATTCTATTGAATCCAAATGGCAAAGGGACCCAGTAAAAGCCAACGTTAATTGAGACAGCTGAAAGAGACCATTGACTTAGGGGCTGCTAATTGGGTAAAAGTGTTTGCAGGTTTGAACTCACATACAATCTACTGTGAGACAGTGGAAATGAAGGAATCATGAGATGAATACAGAAAACAGCCAGACCATTTCATTCCCTGTTCTTACTAGTTATTCTGTTCCAACAGCTAAGTGGCCTTGGACATGTCATGACATTTGTGTCTCACTCTAATGTCTCTTAATGGGACTTAAACTTTAACTAACCTCTAAAGGTGCCATGAAAGTGAGCTAATTTTTAACAGGCATCTTGTAGGAGATCCCTTTTGTGTAAACTGATGGATGTGTGAAATGCCAGTTACATGTTTGTGAGGAAAAAAAAAAAAAAAGTAATTTAAGATTGCACTGGTTTTAAATATAAAGTACAAGTGTTCTTACAAACCACCTACTGCTAAACTAAAACTCAACTCTGGAACCAGAGCACAAGCTTAAATCCTTGTCTTCCTGCCTCCTTTAGTAAAGAGGCAACCTTGATATCTTGGCATACAACATCTAACAGTTAGGATCTATTGACCCCCTGCTCCTTACTGCAGATCCTTGCAAGAGCATGTTTCTATGTTTATGGACACTCTTCTGCCTCTAAATCACTTAGACATCATCAAATGTTTGTGTAGCTAGAAAACACAGATCTGACACTTAAAAGGTAAATATTATATGGCTATTACCTCAGATAATGTGGAACGCTACAGTTAGGTTTTCAAATATTTCCAATTTTGCTGTAAGACTTTATGAAAGAACACAACTTGAAAAGTCTTCAGACCACCAAGTACCACCTCGCAAATCAGCTGGTATCAGGAAGCCCAGTCTTGCTAAACGGTGTGCAACTTGTGGCACGTACTGTATGTTCCAGCATTAAAGTCACATCTGTCAGTGAGAGGCATGCTTCTCTTTCTACTCAAAAGACTAGTCTCTTATTTCTGCTCTGTCCAAAAAATGATAAAACTGTGGTAGTGTTCACTATCTGGAATTGGTAGTAATCATTGAAAAAGAGCTTTCTTCCAAAAGTAGGTAAGTACTCAGGCAGCACAGAGGAGGTAACTTATCCAGAGCCCTGGATATCAAGGCTAGGATTCAGGCAACAGTTTCATTGAAAAAGGTGAAGCAGGTGGCCCAATGAATAAGGTGTTCAGTCCTCTGAATCAATCCTCTGATGTGGATGCTGGCAATGTCTCTGCCCTGTGTGTGTGTGATAGTCTACCTGCTATCCTCCTTTTTACTTCTCCCACTTCTGGGTTAAGGTCAGAGCTGTGCACAGTGGAAGCTCCTCTCCCTGACACCCCTGAGATGGCAAAGTTGCCCAGCTTGCAGGAAATAATGGTGCAGTGCTAATGCAACAAATCTCCATGCAAGGACTCGTAGAAAGGGATTTTTTTTTTTTTGAAACAACAGACTTCACGGACACTCATACTCTCATAGTCCCCCTGCTAACAAACACTAAAGACTTGATGCATCATGGTGGTCTGCCCAGCATGCAGGCACCCAGATGCTCCTATCCAGGCTTTTCTGCAGCGACACAGAGGACCCTTCAACTATAAACTTCTCATGTATTCGTGTCTTTCTCAGTTGGAAACCATGTGCTCATTTGGGATGTGCCTTTTTGCAAACATTCAGGAGATGACAGTGATTAATCCCTCTATCCTGTTCCACCTCTGTGATCCATCAGGATTTACTTGCTCTACTTTGTCTCCCAGTCTAGGTGACTTGAAAAGCTGCACACAGATGTGTTCTAGGATCCTGATGACCTGCTAATCCAGCTGACATCAACATATGCTATTGTTGTAAAACTTGTCCAGTTGTTTACTCATTCTGGTGTTTCAGCAAACAGAATCCATTAATGCTCCTAAGATACTAATTTTAACATCTTTACAACAATTCTCCATACCCTCACCAGTTTCGGTGGGTTACTTGTAAGCAGTTTTTGGAACATTTTCTGTTGCAGGTTCTGTGTTACCAAGCTGGCTGGATCAGCAAGATACAACCTATTTGGTTATGTAAGAGGGAAGAGGACCCTGCTTTATATCCTGCAAAGGGAAGGACACCAGCAAAAGATACAGCACCAGTTAATGATATCAGCTGATGATACTGAACATATGGGAAACAAAAAGTAAATTTGATGCACTGGACAAAACAGCACTTCATAGCCAGAACAAGACAATATAGACAGAAGAGATCAGAGGTAATGAATAAGGGAAGGCAAAAAGATAGGAAAAACCTCCTACCAACTGAAGCACAGCACAGAAGAGAGGTTCTTTTTCTTTAGCATAGCCCTTTAAGAAGACAATAGAAAAAGGAAAGAGACACCAGGTGAAGAACAAATAGTGGGTGAAGGAGAGTGCCTTCCAAGAAGTATCTGTGAATGCTCTGTAGGGAAGCTGAACTTCTCAGTAAGGGGAGTGCAAGTTTGAAATAGAAAAACACTATGAACAGTGCTTAAGGCTAACATAAGATTTTGCATAGCTTGTATACGACATTATCTCATACAATTGTTCTCAACTAGAATACTACAATAATAGAGACAGAACCACTAGCCAAGGACCTAAACCAAACGGATTTCCAGAATGAGGTCTGCTGGTAGCATTCATATTGTCAGCCACTCAGTATGTCATCTATATTCACAAAATCCATATTCATATTCTTCTCTGGCACTAGATACTATACAGCTCCATATGGGACCTAAGCGCAAACCTGAAATTTAACACTAGAGCATCTCTGAGTAGTTACAGCCTCCAGCACAAGTTGAAGCCTTCTGCTCCAACGTATAGAACAATATCCAGGTTTCACCTGGTGTCAAAGGCTACTGTACGATGTATAGAAATAGAATGTATACCTTGATTTGTGTGAGATTATTGGTGAGAAAATGAAAAAAAAAATGAAAGAAAGAAGAGTGAAGTATTTCCACAAAATATGAATGTAAGACTATGCAGCACAAAGGAAAGGAATAGAGAGTATAATGAGAAAAAGAGAGAGAATGAGCAGTTAGATCCCTTAACTCTCTGATATTAACCTGATACTTCAACTCTATTACAACATCTCTCAAGTGTCTTGCTCAGTTTTCCCCTTATTGCTCTCCCCATTCTCCAACCACCATTCGAGTCAAATAACTGCTTTCCTTTCCCCTCACCTAGTTAGTTTTAGCAGACTTCAGGTTTTCCCAGCTTGTTTAGCTCTCTTGAACCCTTCCAACAAAAATATAGGCATATTTATCCAGCATAATACAGACATTTCAGTATGAAATGCTTAATTTCAGGGTTCACTGCTGCTACCTGCCAAACCTTATGCATTTCATACTTTAATGACTGAACCATAAAAATTACAGCTAATTTTGAAGCACTGCTGGGGACTAGTGGGAAGAGGAAAAGAACCCTGGAATTAGAAAATTACTAGCAGAGTCTGGTTAGGAAACTGATCATTTTCCACAACGTGCTTTCTACAAAGAATACAAGTGAACAGTGCCTTTTTTTTTTTTTTTTTTTTTTTTTTTTTTTAAAAAAAAAAAAAAGGTATCCACTCTGGATTTCTGACCTTATTCAATTTGGTTCTTTTCTTTTAATCCTCTTTTCCACCAGTCTGTTTAAGTTCTGTTTCAAGGAACATCTGACATCCTGAGCAGAGGCAAACAGAAATATCCAACTGTTATGTCACAAGAACAATTTTTTTTTTCTGTTTTCTGCAACTCGCTAACTTTTCTTTTTTTTTTTTTTCCCTTCTTTTTTTATTATTTTTTTTTTCTTTAAACCAATCTAGGGCATGAATCCAATAGGTAGAGAGTTCTCACCCCAGTCTAAATCCATCCCCATCTGGACTAAAGATACTTTTTGCCTAATGAAAAGAGGAAGACAGTTACATTATTTATTTATTTATTTATTTATTTATTGCAAATCATCTAAATAGGAGAATAAATGTAAAATTTGGGGCTAAAAGAGGATGTCCATTCATACTATTAAATGTGGAAATTGCCCAAGTCACTTGAGTTCTTTAACTATTCATTCCTTTTCATTCGGGAAATTATTAGCCGTATCTTCCAAGAAGTGATTTTTTTGTACCTGGAAGTTATAGACCAAATCCTGCCTCTGTTCTTCTAGTATTTCCATTTCAAGGCAGACCTGCTTGAATAGTAAGAGAATATATTCCCAGAATGCTTAATATGCAAATGATGCTTTGTTGTCCCAGGGATGTGTTAGTTCTTTTACTTGCTGTGCAAGAATTAGTTTCATCTTCTAAAAGTTAAAATAATCTCATTTCTCATGTATGCAACACAAATGGATGTCCTGAAGAAAAACAACATGGGAGTAAATTGTAGCTCTTCTGAATCAGCAACTCCAGTTCATATATTGGAACAGCATCTACAGTCTCTGTCTCCACTGAGCAAAAGAGTTAGGGCCAGATAATCTGGGGCTGGTCCAAAGACCTATGAAATAAAAAGGAAAAACTTCTTTCTCTTTCAATTAGCTTTAAATCCAGTCCTCAGACATTGAGTATAACCCAAGTCCAACCCCAGCTTAAGCTCTCTGCTTTGTCTAACCACATTCTGTCTCGGCTCCAGGTAATGTAAACCTGAAGCGATAGAGGCGGTACTGAGCTATCCCTATGCCAACATTGCAGAACACAGTGTTTGTGCATGGCTTTCTGCTGGCCTCTGTCCCTTGGTAAATTTCACTTCTATATTTATATCAGGATCAAAACCTGTACTCAACATGGTCACAAGGAAATCAATTTTTGTTTTCTCAAATATCTGGATCTTTTAAGACTTTTTAACTTGGTAGAAAAGAGGATAAGTAACATCTGTAACGTGATGGAAATATCACTTAAGTAAGCTTTTGGTCTAGAGTCTTGGAACTGGATCCAAAGGAAAATAAGATTTTGTATCTTAATCTTGAAAAAAAAAAAATGGAAAAATTAAGTTCAAAATGGATTGTGCTTTATTTCTTGGCTTGCCAATGGAAAAACAAACAAAAAACAGCTAGTCCATTCAAGCGCACGTTATGTACTCAGAGTAGCGTGTGTGTGCCAAGAACATTTTCTACTACACAATTCTCTTACTATGTATAATTGTATATTTCATTTTGCCTAGAAATAACCTCACAGCATCACACAGTAGAAAAACAATGGCCAAGAAAATTAACTACCCACAAATCAACATTGCTGTATGAGCTTGCAAGCCAGCACTTCAAATGATTGGGAAATCCAAGTCTATTTTTAATTTCATATTTGTCCCCCAACCATTGCTTCATCAGCATGATAAACATTATAATTTGTGGCTCAAAAAAAAAAAAAAAAAAAAAGACAAAACAAAAAAAACTACCCAGGCAAAACCATATTTATGCAATTTTGTATTCCATAAGCACCCAGAGTGGAACATGTGTATCTGCAAATTTAAACAAAATAGTAATAAAGGAACAAAGAAGTTACCTTCAGTGTTTTCATTTTTTCATTTATGCTATGCTGTTATACTATCTTTTGATACTTAATGACTAGAGGACATAGGAATCAAAGCTCTTTAGTTAGTTTGTGAACTCCCACTTACTGCTGTAAGCATTTTGTTTTCTGCCCAATGTATTTATTTTTTCTGTAATGAACTACACGGTGGGAGCTGTTGAAGGGGCAATGTGTAGTGTATTTCACTATTAGTATGTGTGTTTTCTTGACTTTCCTAGTCAAGAAAAACAGGCAATATTGAGAGACAAATCTGACATACTCTCTTGATGGTTATATGCTTCATCAATTTATACAACCACAAAAAATAAATCTAGTGTCCAAAGCAGACAGAACAAGGAAATGGAGCTGATGAATGGACAGAGTACGTAATAGAAATGGCTAAATAGAAACACAGCCTAAGTGTTACCAGTGTGGTGGAGCCAGGGAAAATAAGTACAAAGACCCTGAGATATTTACCTGCTTCTTGTCACCATGAGTCTGTTGTCAACTACAATCTATTTTTATATGGTAATTTGGACCTTTTACACAGACATTAGCATCCATTATCTATGAGACAGTTTCTTACTGAATCATCTGTACTGAACGTGAGCACATTTTATTTTCCCCATTTAACCTTCTAGTAGAGAAGAATTTGGAAACAGTAAGTTTAGACATTACATTACTATGAGCAGTTGAGCAGAGATGAGCAAAAAACCTTTAGGGAACACACTTAGTGATTTCAACAAAGTCACCAATACTGCATATCTGTTTCTACCTTTCCTTTGATAATTAGAGACCATAGAAAAGAGTGAACAAAATGAATATTCCTCTTCCTTTTTGAAACTATCCTAAAATAAACTGTATCATCCTAAACTCACTACAAAGGAGCATTTCTTCAAAGTGTGAAGAGTCTTTATCAGGTTAAAAAAAAAATTTTGTGAGACAATGTGTAGCCATTTCAGACCGTTACTCCCAATACAACACTATAATATATGTTGCTGCTGATGCAAAAGTACACAGTCAGAGATATGACACCTGGAAGAAGGTCAGAGAGATACCTCTTCTTCATCTTTCTGTTATACTTCTGTTAAGATTTCCTGCAAGGTAGTGGAAAGACACCCTAGAACTTTTATTCATCATTCATAAACTTGTGTGTTAAAGCTAGAAAAATGAAAAATGACCAGAGAAAGTCAAAGGAAATAACAGAGTTCATCACACATCAATTGGAAAATAAGGAAAACTTGGTAGTTTCTCTCATTCTTTTTATTCTTCCCAGACCCCAATATCTCCTTTTTTTTGGCCTGAAGTAAACACAGCTGATAATTTTGGAAGTTTGTCTTTCCTTTGTGAAAGCTAGAGATCCCCCTGCTCAGCTAGTGTGTGGCATATCTGAGGCATTAATACACCTCACCTTGGTTGGATAAAACTGTGCTGAGGTAACTGTTTGCTATCACCACTTCTCCCAGAAAAATAGAAGAATGGCAATACAGTAGGCTGTGGGGGTTACAGCATGTAGGTCTGTGCAAACAACAGCCTGATCCTGCAAGTTTCTTGTGTGAAAACAGCTTCCTGAGGAGAAATAATTGAAAGATAATAAAAATACCCCAGAGCCCCTGCCACCTTATTGATTTTGAGTAGTGTCTAAATACTTTTGTAACAATATTTCCTTTATTTAACCTCTGCAGAGACCCTCTTGGCAACCCAGTGTAGGATCCTGTAGAAGAGAACAATGGTGTCAGTTTATGACCAAAAGCAAGTAATTGGGATAACTTAGTGGCAATTTGAAGACCTCTGTCCTTTTTGAGGGGGACTGAGCTGTGGCTGGAAGCCCAGCAGGATATTGTGTGTGTCTGTATCTATGCGTGGTTGTTTCAGGGCGATCTATGCATGGGGATGCCTGTGGGTTTCTGTTGTGAGCTCTGTTAAAGTAGTTATCCCCTTCCCATGGACAGAGCTTTCTTTTTTTTATTATTATTATTCCCTTCCTTGTTTCCTCCTTCTTGCTCCCTTGGCAATAGCATAAGACAATGGTAAAGAATCAAGAAGGAAACATTATCTTTCAACATGGGGCAAGAAACATTATTGGTATGAGGAAAACAGCACTTCCAATGGAGGTGGTCCGTTTCTCACCCTCCACTTCACTAAGGGGAGCTTTTGCCTAGATCTCTCCGTTCTCCATTCCTTCCTGACCAACTGCCCAATATTGTTTAAAAAGTTTACAGTACTCTTCACAAGAGAAGGTCAGAGGTATTTCCAAATGTTGCTCATATTTAGTTAGCTTCTGATGAGAGAAAATAGTTATTTCTGAAAGCTGCTAGCACCAACCTCTCCTTGAAAAGAACTAATTTTCTTCTATGTCAAATTTAAATTCTTCACGAAGTACAAAACCACATCTAAAATACTGTATTTCTTTTAGAAATGAGGTGAAACTGGGCTGCACTGAGTTATTTTGTAATATTGAGAATTAAGAATAATAACAAAAAAGACGTGACCACAAATTTATAGCACTTTTTTTTTTTTTCCCAGTACATACATGACACATAAAAAGCATTAAAGTTGCCAAGATAAACACTCAAAGTCAGAAATGACAATATACTTGACCTTACATTGGTCCCCTTGTGAATATATAACACAATGATTACACATTCAGGTTATTTTGGGGTGGGTGGTTTTTTGTTTGTTTGTTTTTGTGTGGGTCTTTGTCTCATTTCGTGAATAGAATGAGAAGTGTTCACAAATAAATTAAACAACAACAACAAAATCAATTGGCTATTTTGACTTATTCTTCAGTGTGTAATCATGGCCTTTACTTGCTTTACTTTACTCAAAATCTGTTTTCAAGACAGCTTTATTAATTTCCTCAAGGCTTTTTCTGTCATATTCAATACAATAGTATCCAAGTGTTTCATATTTTTAATTATCTTCACTGTATCGTTTTCATTTTGCAGCTGAAATGGTAACTATTTCAGTTTTTTAGTTGTGACACATCGGACTTAAATTTTCGTAATAATTATATGCCCAAAGTACAGGTCATTTTTTTCACACTTGCACCTCTAAGAGCAGGATCCAGAAAAAAAGAATGCCAAATTCTCAGCAATATCTGAAAAGGCTGGTTTGAATGATTTGCTTAGTATCACTGTACCGTGAGAAAGATAGGAAGAGACCATTCTTCCTCTTCTAGTAGAGCTCTTCCTCATTTGACATGGCGCTATCATCTCTGAATCCACCTCCAAAAGGCAATGGCCTTATTGACTTCGCAGTTGTGGTGCATCCTAAAAGGAGCTATATCTTCTGCACTGACTAATGCAGGGGAACTATTGTTTAAAAACCAAGTGCATGATTAAAATGCAAATGCATGACCTGAACTGAAACTGTATATGCAGTCTTAAATTTCACTTGCATAATTTTAATTAGTTGCCTCAGAAACATTAATAATGTTCTTTTAACGTGGACTTGCACATGTAGTACATATGCATAATATCTGCTGTGGGAAGGTTTGCTGGATCTCTTAGCCTCACTACTATACAGACTTTTTAGCCATGCATATGAGAAGGCTGAATAAAAGTGAAGGAATACAAATGAAAGAGGCAAAACACAGTATTAATCCCAATGTCTTCTACTTTCAGAATCCAAATAACATTTAATTGGTATAAATATCTTCTGATGATGGAGTCAAATTTTACATTGCTTTTATTAACATCCCTACTATTTTTAACTGTCTCTATTAGAAAATAAAGCTTAAAATATCATATTTAACAAAATGTGAAATCCAAATTCACTCCACAAAATTTATCTCTGCTAAACCAAATACTGTTTTAAAGAAATGAGTAAGCAGCAACTGCCATTCACAGTTCATTGCTTAACCTGCTTTTGTGTCCATCACAAGAAAATGTACCCCTATTAATTGAACACTGCATTCGTACACCCCATCAACTTAAAGAGTTCTAAGTACTGCACAAAAATGTATTATGCTTAGATTTCTTGTAAGGTACTACCATAGTTAATTGAAGACAGATAAAGGAAAATTCTGGTGAAATCTACAGAGGTACCATTACAGTGGTACAAACCTGAATATCTTGGACGTCAAATAACGTAATGAAACTTCTCAGAAAATTCTTCCTGAGATTAAAAGAAAGGTAGCAAGTGGTTCAAAGTTGGACATAAGAATTTAAGGGGTTTTTCTAAGGTCCTTGGGGAATCAATTGTGATATTTAGGCTGCATTCAATTCTTTAGGAAATTACAGGAAGATTTTTGTCTTGGTAAGAATAAATATCTGTCAGAGCTCCTTCATATGGAATATACAACGTGGTATCCCTGGAGGAGTCAGAGGATATGCACAGCTGCAGCCTGTACCTGCAGGAGGATTCAGGAAGCCCTGTGTAGTGTCTGTTCCTCAATGAAGGCATGAACATAGCTGGAGAAAGTTTCTTACTGTACACAGTAACAGGCATGAGTTCATACCAGAGTTGTAGATCCAAAATTTTCTGAACTGCTTTATATCTGAGTCCAGGTCGAGAGCTGAATGTTAACATTCCTCCTCACTTTGTAATTGGCTTAACAATTTTCTCTCTCCTCTTAGTAAAAATTGAATTTGCAATTTGATTGTTTTTAAGTTTGAAGGGCAGAACTGGAATTTGTGACTTGAGATGTCTTTGCAAAAGCTTGTCTGCCTCTGCATACCTGAAATTTCTTATGAGGATATGTTAGCTAGCTCTCTTTTACTGATAATAGAAACTCAGGCTATTCTGATACTAATCCCCACTATCCGATACTTCATGAAAAGTCTGGTTTTCCTGATGAACTTTAAAAAACAAACAAACAAACAAACAAAAAAAAAACAGACCCCAGATTTAGGTAAGAATGAGTTGCTTATATATATACATATATAGCCTGATAAAATAGAAATTCATACCTGACAAATTGTCTTTCAGTTGAACTAATAGGGCCTACACTGTTGCTGCTGTAGTGATGATTGCTAGGATGAATAAAGTATCCTGTATCCTGGCAAATCACCCACTTCATGCAGTGGTCCAGAAACATTTGCAAACTTCCTTTGGGGACCAAAAGAAAAGCATTTTCCAAGCAAGATGAAAAAGCAGGAATAGTGAGTCCTCACAGCTTAATCTCAAAGCAGTGTTGTGAAAGAGTTAACAGCAAGAGCTGAAATTTATTTTCTTCCCATGACTTGATTAGCACATGCCTTTGTCATGTGATATTATAAACAGCATTTTCCTATCTGAAACACCAAGGCATTAGGATCATGCTTTCTACTATTCTGAAATTTAAGACTCCCCATTGACATTGTAATATTGCAGCTGTCAAACTATTGGGATCTTTCTCTACCAAAATACAGTGCTAACGATCAAAGAATAAACAGAATCTGCTTCTGAATCAAGAGCTCTCATAGGAACTGCTAAACAGCTGGAAAAAGAAGGCAAGCTTGTGTGTTGGGGTACATGCTGCGTGTCACACTGGATTCTAGCTACAAAAAGTACAACTCAATTTGAAGGGAGTTGCAGACAAAATGGGACAGACTAGGTAGGTTAGATATGACCCCACCAGACAGCCTCCCAGATCTTTATTCATTTTTAGAACCAGACTGGGACCAAATGTTCTTAAGCTCTTGGAATTTCTGAAGAAGTGTTTTTTCGATTTCACTGTCCAGCTAGGATGGGAAACAGAAGTGCTGAAAGCTACAGGAAAAATGCTGCTCCAGCCCAGTTTTACAGTCTCAGAAAATCTGGAGAGCTTTTATAAACTTTGGATCAGTGACTACAGCTTTTTCTGAACCAAACCTCTGAACTTTTGAAGTCTGGCCAGGATTCAGATAATTTGTTGACTTTCTCTGCGAGACAGTTAAAATACTGAATGTACATGTCTGCCCAGTTACTGCCCAATAACACTATGTAAACACATGGAGACTACTCCCTTTTCACCTGGAGAAGACAGTGCTATTGCCATTGGGGTCCTTTTGTTATTTCTCAGAGAATAGCCAACAGCACTTATATTCTGAGCTCAGCAGTTAAGGCTACATTTCCCCCTGCATTTCCCCTACCATTTCCTGCCAAGCGGGGTTGAGTACAATCCACTGTAAAGAGGCCTTTGCCTCATCGTGTCCTGTGATATCTACTGAAAAAGCAAAGGTTTGTAAAGACTCTTTCCTGCTAGTCTGCTTCCATCAACAGGTCCTCAAAGACTGGAACAGTTTGTCTTGGACACCCTTTGTCCTGTCCCTCTGAACACAGCAGTGTGAACACTTGACTTGAGAAGGTAAGATCAGTGTTGTCCTTCTCAGCGAGGGATGACCAACAACACACCACCACATGATCCTTGACTTCAAACTTGAGAAACACACTGTGACTTTGAAAAGCAAAACAAACAAGCAGCCTAAAGCCTAAATCTAAACTTGTACCAAATATTTACGCTTTGATGTTTATAAAATACTCCACCTTTTTTATTTACATGCAAATAGACTGATGAAACAGATGCAGTAAAAATAGAGAACTCAAGCAGAAATAGTAATCTTCCAAAGTGACCAAAGTGGGTAAAAATCAGAGCATATCTTTTAATTTATTAAATCATCAGGAAATAGCTTGAATAGTATTCAACAGTTGTACTTTCTATAGCATTCTATTATTTTAATAAGGAGGTCATTGTACATAGAGCGTAATTGCTAGTTCTGGACAAAATTAGCTATGCTGACTTAATTGATGCTATTTACTTTTGCAGTCCATTGGCAGCAAGCCATTTTCTGTGAATACCAGTCCTCCAATTAATCATGATGTTCCCTCAGCTTGCCAGAGTTTTCTGCAATGGCAGCTGCATTCTGGTAGCAACTATCATGTCTGTCAGCAAAAGAGCATTCTTTCTCTTTAAATTTAAGAATAGATTGTTTTATCACTCAAAGCAATGTCCTGAGGCATGATCTTCTGAAACCTCTTTTACCATCATTGACTTGGTCAGATTTTAGTTAAAGGCCATTCTACTTTTCTATCTAGTGATGCAAAACATCACAGAAGAGCTACTGAATAACAAATCAAACAAACAAAAAACAAAAACAAAAAAAAAAAACAACACTCAGGTAATACATATTACAAAATATTAAATTTCTCATTAATACATTTTACAATTATTCAGAAATTTCCTGAGAAAGAATCAGTAGACTGAAGGGTAGAAGGTAAGTGGGAAGAAGAGTAAGAAAAATGTTGCTTTTCTGAATCCAAAAATCTGAGGCCCATGCTTGTTCATCTCAGAATACTGTTGCCAGAATGAATGCCTCTATAGTTTTCTACAGGAAATCCTCAAACCCACTCATTCTGATGGCATGTTATGATGATCCAAGAAGGTGGTATTTGTAGAACTGAAAACCAGGAAAGAGTACATAGTATTATGCCTTTGAAGAAATCATCTGGATGCGGGCCCTCTTTTGACTCACCTTCAGCTTTCTATGACTGATGCCTGTTCTTGTTAGCCTGGCTAAAATAATATTTTGTTATTGTTGTTGTTATTATTTCAATATTTAATGGCTAACAGATGTGAGCTAGTACATCTCACTTCCTCTCACTACATATACAAAAGTAAATGTCTCTGCAGCTCATATACAAAGAGCTGGAAGCACCACCTCCTGGAACTGTAGTATTATGGAAAAAAAAGGGTTTATTTATACATATATGCATGTATGTGTGTATACATATGTATATATACAAATACATACTTACATATTTATTCATAAAGAAATGTAAGCTAAGCAATGAATTAATCTCACAAAGAAAATTAGTGAAGAATAAAAATCTATTTCACAAATCCATGTGCTGATTCAGAAGCATTACTTAAGTGATATGCTTTGACCATATGTGTTCTGATCCTACTGGGATTTATCCAACTCAGAGTTTGGGCCTGATGGAATGAGGGTGGAATAAAGATGAAGCCAATGACATTCTCTTTCCATTAGCTGGAAAAACTGGCTAAGAGGAAAGAAGAGATGATACAACTGCATACCCTCTGTTAAATTTGCTGCATAGATACACATTGTGTGTCAGCACCAGGAAAATGATGTGTTATAACACAGATACACCTGGGATTTTCTTTGCACAAGATGCCCAGTCTAGCCTGCTGCAATTTGCTAGCGTTTGATGTTTTAGATACATCCTAATCAATTCTATACTGTTACTACTAGAAAAAAGCATGAAACTCATGCTTAATCAAATAATAAATATTAATAATAAACATGTATGTAACCCTCCATTACTTTTTCTAGGCTTCCATACTTTTCTGTTACAGTATACACACACACGTATATATATATATATGGTATATATACATCCATTCTCTGCATACACGTGTATTCTTGCATCTATTATAAACATCAAACATTCATGAACTATTTGAAGCTACACGAAGCCTACTTAATAGAGTCTCTGTTCTAATACACCAATAAAAACAAACAGATTTGAGAGCAAATCTAGAAACCTGTTTTCTGAACATAACCAAATGGGTCCTCAGAGTGCTTACATCACATTTCTTCTGGAAAGCCATTTGAGAGAGGAAGTATGATAAAGTCTGTGCTGTATACACTATTTCCCCAGTGCAGTATAAACTCCAAATTAGACCTTGCAATGAAACTGGTGAAATTCTGAGGTACAGTTTATAAGGCATACAGTGTAACAGTAGGTGCACAGAGAAGCACCTGTGTTGTTAAACCCTACTAACCTTTGTGGAGGGATTTGCAAAGACACTGTATGAGTTTTGCTTATGTGCTATTGTTCATGATCATCACAAAACTTACTGCCATGCTTATTAAATTACAATTTTCCTTGTCTGTTGTCAGGTATTGCAGATTTACTGAACATCTTTGGCAGTGGGGTGTCCCAACAAAACTGCCATACATTATTGTGTTTCCCACTCATTAGAGCAAAGATTAGATACAGAGCAAGCCAGTCATTTCTGATGAAATGAAATTACCTTGCAAATGATCACTTGTGGAACCTACTATGTTTCACTTAGAACCACTAAGGTGTTTGCCAAATCCAACATATGGTTCTGAGGTCACAGGTAGAAGAAATCACAGAAGAAAAAAGAAGAAAGTGATTAGGGATGGAGAGGAGAAGAACATTAAAACACCTCAGTTCTCATGGGATTTCACAGCATTTGACTGAGGATACATCCTGCCCAAGCTTGTTGTTCTTGGGGAAAGGCTATGATTCCTCCTGTTAGTCCTGAGCTGGCTGTTTCAGGGCCAGCATTTGAGATCCCTGGCTCTCAAGGCAGAGCTCCATAGACCTCTGCAAATGATCAAAGCCTGAGAGCCTGAACTTTACCCAAAGTCATTCTACTCATCACTATCACAAATCTTTGTACCTGGAAAGCAGAATTGGAGGAGATTCAAGTCTCCAGGCAGTCAAATGTTACGATGAATGTGACAAAAATATGGACTGACTGGAATAAAGAGAGACTCACCTGGTAGTCTGAGGAGCACAATACATTTTAGCTTTGTTTTAAATATGACAAAATCCATTGTTGCAGAAGGTTGTTCATCACTTGGGTCCTACTTATTAATCTAAGAAAACTATACCTCTAGCATTGCTTCAAGAACCATATTATAGATTCCACTGTTATATATCACTGTTTATATATCATTTCAATATCATTACAAAGAAAATAACACATTTCACCTCAGAGAAAATAGGTGTCTTAAACAAGCTCACTAAAAAGAGAGTTGAAAACAAAGCAGGTTTAATTTCTACTTTCCTATTGCTAAACCTTTTTCACATTAAGGTTGCTGATTCGCCTGCCACTATGAGTCTTACCAAATTCCACCCATGAGGTTCTTATGATCAAGATTCTTGAGTAGACCATTTAGTTCTGGATAGATTCAGATGTATTCCTTCCCTCAAAACCTTAGCAGCATTTTTATATATTCCTTTTGACACTCTCCAGATAGGCTCCTATCAGCCTATTTGTGTCTACAATAATGCATGTTTCAACAGAAACTGTTAAACATTTTTTTTTTTACAATCAATTCTAAACATTTGCAACTAGAGACATCCATTACATTGCAGAAGCCTAGTTCAGCATTAATATAAAGTGTCTTGTTCTATGACCTTGAGTCAGATGGAAATTCAGCGATCTGCCAGATGTTTGGTATCTCAGCTGAATATGAAGGGAGTTTTCTTCCCTGCTTAGGAGTAAAATAGGGAATGGTGGAATTTCAAGCATTTGGCAATGTGTTTGGTTCTGTATGACACAATACTAATTGAGATAAACAGATGCACTCCAATAACATTTCTTGCCAGGTGAACTTCCAAAGACTAGTTTAAGAGAATATTTCAGTCAGCAAGAAGTCTTAAGCTAATGCTTACCTCCAAGGACATGTTTAGTTTCCACTCATTTCAACAGGACTTAAGAAAAGGCTCTTCTAGTTGAGGGCTGATATAAAAAAGTGGTTAAGTACCTTTCTGAGTCAAGGCCAAAACTGGAATAAACAAATAACAATTAAAATATCCAATGCAATGTATAACATACTCTCATTCCACTCATGACTTGTTTAGACATATACTGTCCAAGCGCTCATGCTGCATACTGGCTGCCTACTCTAATACAGGTCTAAATGTCCTTTTTTTAAAAAAAAATAAAATAAAATAAAAAAATTGGATACTCTGCAAGTTTCCAATGCTTATGTTACTGTGGAGGAGGTACAACGCATGGGAATTTTTTGTTATATTTTCTTTTAATGAGTCCTGTAAGCAATTGTTTCACAATACAGTCTGAAAGGCTAGAACAATTAAATGACTACAGATGTGTCAAATGATGCAGGAAAACCATGAGACACTTCCAAATGAGTAGGCGGAGGGTGTGAGGAGACCATATCCTGTAATATATGAATCTCAGATTCTTTGGCATGCAGTTTATTTTTATGGAAATATCCCGGTAAGCCTGGAACAATCTAATGGTTTTCAAAGTATTTCAAATCAACAGCATAAAATATCTGTTGAGAACAATCCTTTTACCCTATGGTGATTTTGAGTTGGGCTGGGAAATATGCCTAAGAATAAAGAATATGATGGAACTGAAAGGTCCAAATTATTATTACATTTGCAAGTTGTAGGTGGGAAAAAATAATAGAGTTCATTAGTGCAAAAGGCATAGAGGAAACAATGCCCATTGCTTTCATCTACTTTTGCTGACTCTAAGCTTGGATGTCAGCCATGGACACAGCTTGCAACAATAATAGGGTTACTCTAAGTTATGCCATCTTCAAATAGGCTTTCATGAAGGCTTGTCTTGCAAGTCATTACATAGGAGCCACATTTGTTACTTTGTCTTCCAAATCTAGCAGTGAGTGATTATACAAGGACCAATTCCAGCCTTTTTCTCTCCTATTTTCCTGAAGGAAAGGTCTGGTAGTTGTGATCCCATGGCCTGCCCCAAGTCCTAACTTGGAATGAACTACCCTTAATAAACAGAGGTGGGAGTATGTGTCTTTTCATAAAGAAATTCAGACAGTAAGTTCCTTTGCATGTGGAAGCCCCACACAAAACTGTGTGCCAACCCCACCTGACTGCTAAGCTGGATGTGGTAATGACTCCATGTGTGAGTAGAAAGGGAAATGGGCGGGTGGGCAGGGAGATGACAAAGCTCCTTGCAGGAAGCATCTGATTTCAAATTGCAGAGTCCTTCATGGGACATGTCCCTCTGTCTGATGCTGTGCTTTTGCCTTGTGCATAAAAAAGACTGGTGAAATCCCAAGAACAGTATGGTCTTCTCTACAGCTTCATGCTTTTTTAGCAGAAAAATAAAATAAAATAAAATAAAATAAATAAAATAAAATAAAATAAAATAAATAAAATAAAATAAAATAAAATAAAATAAAATAAAATAAAATAAAATAAAATGGTAGTCTTTGTTTTAATTAAAGAGGAAAAGAAGAAACAAAAACCCACAAACTCCAATTAGGCTCTCCTACACTACTGAAAGTTTACGGAAAACTGTCAAGGAAAATCAAACATGAAAAGTTGATTTTAGGTGAGTGTATTTCCCAGCAGCCCATAGTCTGAGAGTCTCTGTACCCATAAGGCTGTAGATTGTTACAATATACCACTTCAAGAGAAGTTGCATGCCTGAGCTTCTAAGCTTTTGTGCATTAGCACTGGACCTTAAAAGAGAATGAACATCTTGCCAAAAATACTTGGAGACAACTAGGGCCTGAAAAATAAGCCTCCACTATTTCAAATATTTTCTTTTCAATTCAATAGGTCCCTCCCCACCACCACTTTTTTTTTTTTTTGAGAATGTGATTAGATTTTCTAGAAGTCTGAGTGCACATTAAAAGCTTTTATATAAAACTCTCTAACATAATAGACAAATGTATAGAAACAGATATAACCTGGAAATTTAGTGACATACAGCAAATTTGTATGATTAATGCTTTACACTGTGTGAAAGAAAGACTCTGTTTAGAAGAGTGTTATATAAAATTGTGTTGTACATAATTGTCAGCAGATACTAATTACCACAATAGCTTGTGAGAATATAACGGAAAAAAGTCATCAGGACATAGGAGAAAAGCTATTAGACAGACATCTTGTTTAGCCTTCTAGTCACCACAGTTATGTCACTATTTATAGAGATCAAGTAATAAGGGTAATTTCTATCATTGTTTGGGCTTGTAAAGAGGTCTGTGGAAAATTTCCTATGCTTTACAGCTGAATACAAAGGAATGGGGGTCTGTTCCTCTCTCTTGTCCTGTCCAGAAGCAATGTCCTATTGGATAACCTGAACTTAATGTGGAAGTCACAGTGAAGTCTGTACTAAGGCAACCAAGAGTCATTCTCATCATGATGCAAAGTTCACATCCAAAACACAGGACAAAGCAGGGCACTGCAACAGATACAACTATCAGGAACTGTCAAGGACAGCCCAGGTACCATACCATTACTTCTCAAATATTTCCAACACATGCAGATTGTTCAGGTTTACTGTAGCATTCCCATGACAATGAGAGCAGCTAAAGAAAACTAGATTCCCCATAGAGTGACCCATCCAGTTTTGGTCTTACTCACAATTTTTTAATGCAAACAAACCTAAACTCTGACTTTTCCTCCACCTTTCAAGAAAAGGGAGTTTATCTGGATCTATTTTTCAGTTCAGAGTAACTAATACAGCAGACAGTCATCAAAAATAAATTAGGTATTGTGTGTTTTGTAAGTCAAATGGTATAATCATTTTCATCAAAATGCTTTTCTTAATGTAAAATATAAAAATAATTTGATTAATACTTTTCTTTATTATCCACCTGTCCTTAGTGGAGCATGCTGAGTATTATTATTAGTTGAGAGTATTTTTCTTTAAAATGTTAATGGATAATTCCTTTTAGATTTGCTCAACTCTAAATGTAACTAAGGACATTATAATATAAACACTTGTGTATGTATTATGTGAAATATGCATAAGCTCTAGCAGAATCAGTTTTAGAACTGTGATATTTTAAATAGATTTTCTTTTTCCATTAGAGAAAAATTTCATCATTCACATATTAGCTACACTATCTTCAGTTTTGCAATAGTACCTTCCATCCAGCCTCACTCAAGTCAGCGGAAACCTCTTCCTCAGCTAAGAACTTTGGATCAAAGATCAACCAAACCACCCACACACCACACCAAAAGGAAGGCTGAGGTCTGGGAAAAGCTGGAAATGAGTAAAAGTTAGGGCAGAAAGATTTCCATGTACAACCCTCTGCTATGTTAGATACTTTCAAGTGACATCTCTGAGGCTTATCAGTACATAAAAAGAAACAAAATAAAACAAACCAAACAAACAAACAAAACTACATATCACTCTTTTTCATTTAAAGGTCATTTTTTTTTTTTGTATTTATAAGAATCCAAAACCTCTTTACAAAATCAAAGCTAGTCTTGGAGTAATTCTCTATATATGAACATCCATGGACTAATCCTGTCTTTACAGATCTGAAATGAAAAATATCTTAAATTTGTACATGTTTTTGTCTCACAGCAGCAGAGTTGATTTCTCTGAAAAGGACTATATACTTCAAGGAACGTGGAAGTACTGTAGAGCTACATAGAGCAGCATAACATTTAGTTTGCGTGTACTACGTTCTCAACAAAGTATCTTAAATATTTTTACATCTTCCCCATGTAAAATAGAAACAAAACAAAACAAAACAAAAAAAGCATTCCAAGATCACCAACCAGGCCAGCAGCTTACTTGATTTGATGGGAAAAGAAAAGATGGGTTTAAAAAACAGAATGCCACTTGTGGCTGAGCCTTCAGGTCAGGATGAGACTGGTCCAGCATGTAGCTGGGCCCCTGCCTGTAGCTGGGATCCTCTCACAATGGGAGAGTGCTCTGGGAGGAATCTTTGTGCTGCACAGAGTGGCACAAGGTTCTTGCAACTCTGCATATGAATTCAACCCATATATTTTCTGTAGGTTTATTCCCCATGATTCAAAGGAAAGATACTCTATCATGTTACCCATGGTTGCTATGTCACTTCTTTGGGTGACGAGTTACACCAATCCTCAGTATCTATTCCTTTATGTTATTCCCTGCCATGCCATGCTGCTGCCTTCTGACAGCTGTTGCTGCTGTTACAGCTAATTCCTACAACTCAGCTGAAAAAAGACTTTGCCAGCTTTGCTATTTAGTGAGTCCTTTTAACCATTGTCAACAGCTTGTCAGATGGCTAAAACGAAACTGAGAAACTTTAGCACAGAATGAATCATATTCACATCTAGAAATATGACTGTAAATGTTTAATCCCTCGGAAGACAATATTTCAAGCCTCTTTCCTACAGTTTAGTTATCAAAATTTGTATTTTGCAATGAAATATTGGGAGGAAAATACTGAGTAAAGTGGAGCAAAAATAAAGTGTTTTCCCAAATTTTTCATGTGCCGTAAGAAGCAAGCCCTACAATCTCATGAATTAGAGTGATGTTTCTTGTGTTCAGTGAATGAACACAAAATATAGTTCCTCTGTGGGTTCAGAAAGTAACTGGCTCTGAACTAAATCAAACAGAAATTACCACAATGGAGCAGGTCATAAAATAGTGAGCATTTTCATGGCAGACTTGGAAACAAAAGGGAAAGTTGTTTTGGAATGGAAAAAATGGAAAATGGAAAGATGTTTTTTGGTTTTATCATAAAAGTTCCTAGGAAATTCCAGAGAAAAGCAGAGGTCATGTTTCTGAAAAGAAGGATCGTTATCTATTTAGGTCATTTTATTACGAAAAAGTGAACTTCCCCTTAAAAATGAAAAAAAAAATAGAAAAAGGACAGTCCATATTAGTTGAAAATATCTTGAAATAATAATTTAACGAAATAATAATTTAACTTTACTTTCCTGTAAGGAGTATAGCAGACTTGGATTGAGTTATATGGCATATATATAATGCAAAAATGTTTTTGAAAGCATATCATGTACCTCATAAGCTAGACATTTTCATTTGTAGGGTAAATGCCTAGACTTTACATTGGAAAACTAAATTCAGCGTATGTTCATACCATTGCCAGATTTGCTCAGCCTTGTAAGTCAGGGGAAACAGTATTCCAAAACTGATCTCAATTGTGTATAGCAAATATACAATATGATATATGTGTTTGTTCATTTCCTATCTAACTTCATTTCATCAGCTTGACTTCAGACGAAACTTTTGATTCCTTTCTCTTCATAACCACAGAGGCTTCATGGGTCTGTAATTAAAAATGTATTTTCCTGGCTATGCTATACAAAATACATTAAGTATTTGACCAGATGCTGAAGACTGGCTATTTTGATCAAAGAGATGGAGAAATTTCAATAACAAAATATGGCAATATTGGAATCTTTATAATTTATACAGGAGAAAAGTCTAGCTCCTTCATATATTTAAGAAATTAGCAGACATTTGAGAAGTAAGGAACACAATGTCTTTTTTGTTTTGTTGTACTCAATATTTTATATTGATTTTTTCTGTATCATCACATGAGGAAGAAGCATTGATTTATTGTATTCAGTCTGATCAAGGTCTATGTTTCAGGTAAGAGTTTTTCACCTACTTTTTAAAATTTTATGTGATGTACCAATGAAGGAGCATTTCATTCTAAAACTTTCCCTTAATCCAGGAATCAGTAACATATAGAAAACAAAAAATCAAGAACATGCATTCACTGAGATTCATAGGATCTACTTCTTCATATTTTGCAAATATTCTTTTAAACTTGCAACTATGTTACAACCATTTTCTCTCTTTCACCCCTCAAAAGGACTCATAAAACCCAAGATTTTTTGAGGTAAAAGTTTGAATATTTTGCCCCAAGAAATGAGGAGTAAACAAAAAGCTCATGTTTCAAGCAATAATGTCAGTTTAGAAAAGTTTGTGAATACTGGATACACAAGTTAGTTTTCACCTTCATTTCTGAGCACAATGATGAAATTAGAATCATAGAATCATAGAATATCCTGAGTTGGAAGGGACCCTTAAGGATCATCAAGTCCAACTCTTGACACCGCACAGGTCTACCCAAAAGTTCAGACCATGTGACTAAGTGCACAGTCCAATCTCTTCTTAAATTCAGACAGGCTCGGTGCAGTGACCACTTCCCTGGGGAGCCTGTTCCAGTGTGCAACCACCCTCTCTGTGAAGAACCCCCTCCTGATGTCAAGCCTAAACTTCCCCTGCCTCAGCTTAACCCCGTTCCTGCGGGTCCTGTCACTGGTGTTAATGGAGAAAAGGTCTCCTGCCTCTCGACACCCCCTTACGAGGAAGTTGTAGACTGCGATGAGGTCTCCCCTCAGCCTCCTCTTCTCCAGGCTGAACAGGCCCAGTGCCCTCAGCCGTTCCTCGTACGTCTTCCCCTCCAGGCCTTTCACCATCTTCGTAGCCCTCCTCTGGACACTCTCCAACAGTTTCATGTCCTTTTTATACTGTGGTGCCCAGAACTGCACACAGTACTCGAGATGAAGCCTCATCACATCACATAGAAGATTCTGGTTAACAGTTGATACTTGCAGTAAATACATATATACAACTCAAAACCTCCCACCCAAATCCAATACCGTCTTTTAAAATGTTTTTCCAAATAACTGTACCATTGTAGGTTTTTAATCAGTATACTTGATAGACATTCAGGCTCAATTGTTTTCACACAATTTAACCTTACCTAATAGCTATTAAATAAATAAATACATACATAAGCTAGAGTTAAGCATTCTGAAGTTTGCAATTATAATTATTTTTATTTATTTTTTACTCTTCCTCTTTTTTTGTGTAGTTCTGTAACCAGAAACATCACAATACTTGGGCCAGCCCTGTGGTAGTTCCTCAGGCACAAGTCTTGTTGATCTAGGCTTTTGCTGGAATAAAGAACTCAGAGCTATTCCTATTGCTACAACGTATGGTGTTTTCTCAAAAGTACTGAATGCAGCTACTAAAATTCTTTTTCTTTGTTCCCATAAACATGAGCTGAAAAATAAAGTTTTCTTATATGATATGAATGAAGTGTGTATTTAAATTATTTCTGAATGAAATGGTGAAGATCAATTTAGCACTTTGAAAGATACAAAGGAATTCAAAGTAAAAGAGAAAAGATTATTGTTACAACACTGACTGAGGAAGAAGTTTGAGGTTGAAGAGAGTTTAATTTTAGAATAAAAAACAGAAATCAAATCCTCCAGAGATTAGACTTGTCATTCAGAGTCCTCCACATTAAGGTCACCAGTTCAAATCTAGTGTAGGTCACTTACCAAGTGGTCATTACCAAGTCATAGATGGTCAATGAGCTGGTGATCTCATAGACAGGAATCCACACCACTAAAACCTCTGCCACAATTGGCACCTTTATTGGATATTTCACTAAAGAAACCAAGTACTGAGTTAGACACAGCGACAGAACAATCCTTTTGCCATAAGAGATGATGCCTCAAAAAACAGGTTAGTAGGATTTAGGGCAAGCTTGTCTGAGCTGAAAGTTACTGCTCACATTTGTAACCAATAATCATGACAGGAAATATCTGGGTCAGATTCCTTCTGACCTGCTTCAGTGTTGTGATGCCCAAATAAATGCCCAAATAAATGCTAGATAAACAAGTTATTCCTGACTCTTTCATCAGGGTAGTGATTTCTGTATTACATCAAGAGAAGACCACATAATTATCCCCATATGGAAACCATTTCTCTCTCTCTCTAAATTATAATTTTAGATGTTGATTTCATTGCCAAGAAGAATATTCAGTTCACAACTAGATTAAAGTAGGTTTTCTAATAATACTTGACTTTTAATTTTCATGCACAAAAGGATGCTCCAAACATTCATAGCACCATTTAGAAAGCATGCAAAGCAAGTGAAATGAAAATATCAGGGCTTCACATATTTTATGATTCAAAGACAATTAAATGCACTGCTGAGTTCATTCCTCCTCACGGGTCCTTATTTTACAGAACCAGCTTACTCTTATATGTTATGATACATTTACAGAGACATAAAAGTATAAATGCCTGAATCTTCAGAATTTGGAAATGTAATGGTAGGTATGACTACCTCTGATCACCTCACACACACTGCAGATGCCATCACTCTATATTCAAAGAAATAAAGCATTTTTTTTACCATATTCTGTAGAAAAAAAATACAGAAGTCAGAGGTTCAGTATTTGTTTCTAGGTCATACCAACAGTTAGAACCTTGTTGGAACATAAAAGCGTAAGTGGCTATACTGATTCAGACCAAGTGCCTAGCTAATCAAATATTTCATGGTCATAACTGACCATGTGAGAAAACACAGCAGGGTAAGCGTAGATGTTATTTCATCTCTTCATACTCTTCCTCTCTGCAGCTGCTTTTCACTCAGCAGATTTTCTGAGATTGTAAGGATTTAATCTATTCAGTAACTCTGGGGGCTCTCTGTTTCAAATACTTCTCCAGTATTTCCTTGAAGCCATGTACATTTCCTACATCTTCAATGTCTTTCAGGAAGATGTTCCACACTTTGGAGTTCTGTCCTTCAGGTGAATTACCTACTTTTGATTTGAACTAGGCTCTGACTAGCTTCACTTGTTGGCCCTCAGTTTTCACACTGAAGAAAATTTTGAACAATTGGTCTTGATCACTACCAAATCTCCTCATGCAATTCATGATTTCATAGATCTCCTTTGTGTCCTTCCTGAGGCTGGAGAAACCCTAACCTTTGCAATCACTCTTCCTATGCAAGCTACTTCATAGTTCTAATCATTTCTGTGCCTTCTGTAGTTCTAATAAGCTGCTTTTTTAGGTAGGGAGGCTAAAACTGCACACATTATTCACGTTGTGAATGAATTGTGCATGATGGTGTTTTTCATTCTATTCTTTTTCCATTCCTAAAAAAGTCTAATATTTTGTCTACTTGCTTAACTGCTGTTAAGCACTGAGATGGTGTTTTGGTGTCTATCACAGCACCAAGGTCTCACTCTTCAGCAGTTGCAGTCTGTTCAGAGCCCATTATTTTATCTGTGAATCTAAAAATGAATTTTATTGTGGGCCACGATACTTCACTGGAGCCAGTCAGGCAAGAAGCTACAGCTTTAGTCCAGTTTGAGCACATGGAGAAATGAAAGATAAAACTGCGATTTAAAATTGGACTGCTAACTAAATAAAACAGGAGCAAGAGAGCTGGCAAGATACACTTTTGAAACTGACTGCAATCCTTTATTCTGCCTGTCAGCAATGATTCTGAACTTGGCCATAGAGGAGACATTGTAACTGCTGCACTGAGATTTTAATGCCATTGGAAAAAAAAATTCCTGAATTTTACATCCAATAATATTTTCAATTATGTATTACAGTTGTGTTTGTACATTTGCATGAGAGTGAAGGGGAAGTAGGGACTTTTAATTCTGTTACAAACTTGACAATAATGAAGAAATTACTGCACTTCACTGTGTAGTACAAACTCAGTCCCTGTTAGCGCCACTGGTAAGAAGGAGTATGAAGAATGAAGGATAAAGTACTTTTCTAAAGTTTCCAAGAAATTCAGTCTGAGTCTGCGGCTTAGGAACACTATACTGACATTGCTGTGAAGAAAACTTTTGTTGCAGCTGCGGAGATTTGACAGATAAGTTGCAAATTTTAAAGATCGATTGAGTTTTACTGAAATTTGAAATAGTATGCCTGGAAGTCATTTAATAGTTGGCTATTGAGATATTTCTTTTAAGTTCTATTTGAGTGCAAGGATGGTCTTATGTCTAAGGCCCTTCATTGGCTGTCAGAATAAATATGTTAACACTTAAATTATTTTGGTGTGATTGGGGCTAGTTATTCAAATTCATTATTTCTCAGCTTTATATGCGACTGAGGGACAATGAAAAGACTTTTCTTGTTTATATGTGGGTTTGTCTTACAATACGTGACTGATTGCATTACAACTTTTCTAGCAAAAGTTAGCCCATAGAGCTTACGGATCATAATTGTAGCCTTAGTTGTCATCTTTTCAACTCAATTTCTCTTTCTACTTATTTCTACACTGCCAAGTACACAGAGTCTCAATTTCTGTGCACAAGTACCACATGTGGCTAGTTTTAAGTGTTCTCTTCCTGTAGTGTTGGAATGACTACAGAAACTGCCTTTTCATTTCTTGTCTATTCCTTCAGTAGACTGCTATGGATGCCTCCTCAAGGCCAAAAGGAATGCCAGATTAAGGCTGAGGTTTAATCCACAAAATAAACAAAATAAAAGCTGCTTATAGACATTTACATAACGTGGACCATTCACAGGAAAATGAGAATCTCTTTCAATGCTTAAGACTTCTGCTATTTTTTAACACATATTTGAACCAGAAGAAATAAGCCATGTCCAAAAGTGTGTCTAAGCCACATGGCAAGAGCATAAGGGCAGTTTCACAACAGGGAATTCAAGTCTTATCTCCTATCAAAACTGGAAGTGACTTCTCTATTAAGATTTTCCCTTTATTCTGTCCCCATACATAGAAGCTATTTTAATCTTATAAACATACCCAATAAAATTTTAAGATGTATTAAGCCAAAGAAAATTGGAAGCCCCTACTAGAAGAGTCTCAATAAAAGAGGAAACTTCATCATATTACAAAGTGTCATGGACCCACATTCCCTTTCCAGGAGAAAAAATGCCGCACAAAGCCCATTTCCCAGCCTTGCTATGGACTCATATCGTCACAAGCACCGGAGCTCCTGTCTTGTCCTAACTGATTTTAAGTGAGAGTCTAATTGTCAACAAATTCTCTGCTACACAGGTCTCACCTCTCATCCTTTCTCTCTCTCACCCTTTGCCAGGCATGCACAGGAGGATATATTAAACCTTTTCTAACTGAACTCTCTGGGACTGGAGGAGGTACAGGCTGCAAACCTGGTATGCTGCCCATCCTACACACTCCCCTTTAGAGCTCTGTAAAAGATCCAAGAAAGGAAAAGCCAACATAAACCAACAAAACAAAATATTTTCCTTCTAATGTCTCATTGAAGCAGTGGGTTTAACAAAACATCAGACAGCACTTACCTCAGAATTCTTACTAAGAGCCCTTAATTTTTTCTTGGAAAAAAAATAAAAATAAAAATCTATGAGCCTAGCCAAACTAATCCCCTGAAACACAAGAAAGACACAACCAGTGCACCTTGGGCGATTGCTATCAGCTCATTTTTTCCTAATCTGAAAAGTTCATCTCCAGGCTAGGGTCTCCACCAACATGACACAGGCTAAGAATTAGCTTTTAACAGGAACATACCTCCTTTTCACTTTGTCTCATTGGCTTGTTTACTCAACATTGTCATGCATTAGTTACTTAAAGAAACAAAACCTGTGCTATAGCATTCTTTTCTGAGAAAGAATTCCTAGATGCCTGCAAATCTGGGTGTGAAATGTTAGTAAAGGCATACAAATCTGAAACTGAACAAAGCCATTACAGATCATTATGATCCTAACTAAATGCCATTGTACCTGGTATGCAGTAGTTCAGTGCCCTCAGTATACAGCAAAAGGCAAAATATTGTTTTTATAATATAAAGTACTGCATGAAATGCAATCAGCTCACATGACCACTGCTGCGTATGAACAAAATGGGTTCCTCTGGATCTGAGTTTTACAGAAAACCATACTGTGTTGGGAGAAGGTCATCTCCTTTGGGCCTTCCACCGTGTTATCACTTTTTATTTGGATTACTTTTTATTGAGCCTTCAAAAATACAACTCACCAGCAAAACCAGAATGCTAAATAGTCACATTTATTCAGTGAATATTTGTATCACATTGCCCAGCAATCCCTCATCATCTGTCTTTAGCTTGCACAAAACAACAGCCCAGTACTATGTGGTGATTTTTCAGAAGATTCTTACTTCACTCAAGTCGTTATCAGGACAGAATCTTGATCCGATATATTTTGGATCTCAAAGGGTCTGTTAGTGAAGACTCAAGTGGGCATCAGCAGTGTCATCTATTTCCCATTATTGTTTTTGGCTGAGCGAGCAATCTGAGCTTTCCCATTCTAAGTACTCTGGCCATCAGACAGCTGTCAGATGTTTCCAAAGCTGCCAGGTTAGCCATAAATACTAGACCAATACTTTAACACAGTCAGGAAGATGCACTGAAGCTACATAAAGTCATGACACTCACTCTCTACTGTTTTTGTTCAGACACATACTGAATAGACAGCCCATCATGTTTGGGAATGGAAAAGAAACTGTTTAGCTCAGGATGACCACCAATACTTGCAAAATGCATCCATGTAGTTCCATATAGAGCCATTTACAAATGACTCTCCGGATTACCACAGACTATTCAGTGAGTCCAGCTTTACCTCTGAAATGCCTATTTCCCAGCTGTTTTTGGTAGTGACTCACTCAAAAATGGTTAGTATTACAGCTCATCGTGGATAAAGTGAGGCTTGGGCGAATCCCAATGGCTGGTTCTTTCTCTCACTGAATAATTAGGATACAGGCCAGTCCTTCCCATGCACACCAGCTGTGCACTCCTCAGCCACCACTAACCAGATGCATAATCTGGAACTAGTAGTTCCTGTCAGTCAGCTGGCTGTTACTACATCGGGCACAGGATAATCTCCAGGACATTTTGTGAGGCAAGAGGCTCTCAAAAGAACTTATTGACAGTGCCACATGTGCAAGAAGAAGTGAATAAGAGAGAAACCAAACTAAACAAACAAACAAACAAAGAACAAGATGAGTTTTTCCTCTAAAAAACATGCCACTGAAGCATGCTTAAAGTTTGAAAAACCCACGTATTCCCTTACATCAACGCTCTTGTTCCTAGCAGAAAACAATGTTCCTGAGCCTATTCAAGGGGCTCTTCTTCCTGTAGCCTGACAGATGACAAGTCATCACTTGTGGAAAAAAAATAAAATAAATAATTTCAGTAACCCTCCTGCTTTTGCTGAGCATCCTCTTCCTATTTTATTATTCTAGATGTAGAGCAGTAGCAGGCTTTCCAGGGTTACACCAGAAAAACTTTGTTGTACCTGTGAAGATCAAACACTCACACAAGCAAAAAAACTCGCACTGTAAAGAGAAGTGGGGTAGCTGAAACCACAGGCGTTTACATAGGTCCTGCTCTCAGTGCAGAAAGACACACTGGATATAGACTATTCCTTACATGGGGATCCTTCACCTGGCCAGAGCTCTAACACAAGACATTCCTCAGCTTCAGAGCCAAGGAAGTAAATATGTAAAGAAATAGATCAGTTCCAGTCTAGGAAATACAGTCAGTTAATTAAGACGATGTATCTCTTTTGGATCTTGTCATCCCAGTGTCAGTGTTCAATGTAAAAACTTATCAGAAAAACTCCACTTACAATTAGGTATCTAATGAAGGTGATTTACAAACTGCCTGGTACCCACCAGCCTTTTGAAATGTACAAGCAGATTTTCTAAAGAATTCATCATGTCAACGTGCTGCACTTCTTTTTAAAATCCGTATTTGTATTTTGGGAGTTTCCTTTGATATCACAGTCAAAAGGGTGTGGCTGTGTGTGGAGCTCTAAGCACTGTTGGTTCTACAGTATCTTTTATATTCCCCAGGTGAAGATCTCTATATTTCAGAAATGACATAACATACCAAATACCAGCAAAATAAATTACTCATTTCAATTTGCTTTGAGAGTTAACAGGCAGGCTTTAAAATTCAGCACATACACATAACCCTTCATAGCTAAAACAATCTGTCAAAATGTCATTTATAAGGCAGTTAATCTTCCAGGGAATATCAAGTTTAAGAAACATTTAAGAGCAATCTTTTTTAGACAGCCTGAACAGTACAGTTTGCCTGACCTTTTTGAAACTGTTCATCAGGACACAATATCTCTTAGAAATAAAATGTGTAGAGAGAAATACTTCTACTAAAAACCTTCCTCAAAGAAAAATCATGAGGTGAAAGAACTATAAACAGTCTGGCCATGGATGCTGCTCCCCTACCCCCTCCCCCACCACTCTTTTTTCTGGCTGGAAAGAGTAACTTCCTGGATTCAGAAATGTGTTGTGGACCTACATACATGCCTACAAAACATTTCAACCTGGAACACTGGCAAAAACTACAGTTGGGAGTTTGAACAGGCACAACAGTGGATGTGGCAATTCAGTTTCCTTTTAATTACAGCAGGTTGGAAAAATTCTTACCGAATAGCGTTTAATTGGAATTTGATGATTTGGCAAATTTAGAACTTTTCACAGACACAGTTTAATTTCAAAGACGTTCTGACAGATCCTAGGCAGGCTCCAATACAAGCTTCACTGCCAGGCAGGTTTTAAAACTCGGGTTCTTGCTGGCTACCTCATCCAGCTTGTTGGCAGCCTATGTAGCAGGCTGCTGGGAACCTGGATTTTCATGGTCTGTAGATCACCAGTTGTCCTTCCCAAAACAGTGCAAGAGCTCTGTCCCCATTAGTAGAATATTCCAAAAGTTTTCATTCTCTTTCTTCATTTGGAACAAAACCAAATACCTAATCAACAAAAACCTCTGAGGAAAAAAAAATAAAATAGTTCCATCTCTGTCTGATTCTAAGATCAAGGAACATAACTGAAGGATTAAAATGCCACTTGGTGGGAAATACTTCATATGGAGACTATCATCACTAATAAACATAAACCAGATAATGAAAGGAAAAAAGTATGTCTGCAACAGAGTCTACTTTTGATTGATGTATTTTACACATTTGTAAAACATCACAAAAGGATTCTGATTTCTTGGTCAAAATGCAAAATATAATCAGAAAAACTACATTGTATTAGTAAAGGGAAATCATTGCCAGACCTTCCTTCATAGTGTTTGAACTTTAAAGGTAAAAATAAGGTCTTATCAATTATCATTAATATTCATGCAGTTCCCACAACTCCAAACTGAGATGATGACCTCATTCTACTATGCCTCATACTCTTCTATCCTAGTGAGCACTAAGTTGGATTAGATGAAAACAAAGAATGGAAAAAGAAATAAAGCTGCAGGGTGGCTGAGGTGATTTAAATGCTGAAGTGAATTGCTGCCCAGTTTTCAATTTAGATTTATGCATGTGAAAAAAGTTCCTCTTTTGTTTATAACTCTTGTGGAACACTCTAGAAACATAATTTTTTCCTGTGTTTCTATTTGCACTGAGATTTTGCATTTTTGAATTTGAAGCTTTGGAAAGTTAAAGAACAGGAGAGAATTTGGAGAGAATTTGTACCTGTGCAGACAGCATTGGCCAGTTCTTTGAAATCCTGTGTGCCACTTAGCAAAGTGTCTAAAAAATGAAAAGATGAGGAGAGGACAGAAGAGGGGAGGGAAGAATTGTTAAGATATATACTGCAGCAGACTTCACGTAAATGAAATAAATTTGTTCATCCATTCTCCGTATGCCTCCCTTGAGGAGTCCCTCTGGGTATCTCATTGGTATCTCAATGCAAATACTGGACATTTCATCCTGCCTGTAACCTACCATGTCCTATAAACTCCACCCAACTTCACTCATACTTCCTCGAGAAACCTTAATTTATAAATTTAAAGCAGTATGTCAGGAACTACTGAATGATCATACTGTCATAGTTATTATCTTCAGAACTGCTTGTCTGTGAAATGTGTCAGAAGCTTTTATTTATAACTCATAACACTGGAGGTGGATTTAAGAATGCCAGGTTTAGTCAAATGCCTGTCTCATCCTGCTATACAGTTTCAATATTAACACTACAGAGTAGATTCTAAGTGGTACCCTTTTCCCATGTCACCAAATCTGACATAAAAGGTAAAAATGCTATAATGTAAATCCTTAACAGAAAGAAATTAATTAAACAAAATACCCTTTTGAGGCAAAGAAGTTTTGTTGTTGTTGTTTTTTTCAATGATCCTCCAATGTTTTTCCTAGTGAAGTTCTCTGTCCTCTCTTGCAACCTAACAATGTAATAAAATAGCATAATTAGAAAACTGCAGTTCCTGGGAAGGAATACTATTTAACCTCCCCTTTTCTACTTCCACTGCTCTTAATTTCTATATTAGTGAGTGGAAAAAGTTCACAAAAACTGCTGGTTGTACCTGGCTCATCATCCAAAACATAGAGGCAACATTCTTCCCTTTGTCTCAAATAGATGTATGTATTTATGCTGATTCAGCACAAAGCAAGGGATTACATGAAAATATTCTGCCATGAACCATATAGATTGAATTCAGAATAATAATAATAACTGTTCTTTTCTGTGGCAACAAGGAATTGGGGTTTTAGGCCTGGCAAGGACTCCTGGGTGTTAGAATTCAACAGACTTACATTACTGGCAACTACATCATATATTTATTTTCCTCCTATTTCAGTAACATCATGAAAAATGTTTAGATCTTGTGGTAAACATGCTGAAGAGGAAGTAGTCTTAGTGTTCAAACATTACCTAGAGGACTTCCATGAAATTATCCACTACATAGTTGTCACATACACGGAGAACAACAGACATGTCAAACCTGGCAGATTTTCCTTTACGGAAAGTAAAAGCAGTACAGTGTGGGGAAATGTATATGCAAACAAAGGTGACAATACAAGGATACAATGTGATGATCCCTTTAAGAATGAGAATCACTCTACTGACATTAAACATGCAGTCATCAGAACTGGGAGGTACAATGATGAACTCGTCATTAGGTCTTTAGGTGCCTGCTTTTTTTCCCCCATATCTCATCTTTCAGAAGAGGTTCTTACTAGGGTCTGGCAGACTATTTACATCCTCTGTTTATACTCAGGTATGAAATTCTGTGCCTGCAATCAGTTTTCATTATAATCGGTTGTATTTTAACCTGATCACATTCTGTGTTAAAGTTTCCAATCTCTATTCCCTTATTTAAAGTTTATTTAGAGAACAGAATTGGCAAAAGGGCTCTATCAAGATTCAGACCTGATTAATGTTTTTTTTTTTTCTTCGTTTTGACTAACATCATCTACATATCTAGGGTCAGCCCTTCCTTTGTTATTGAAGGAAATGACAGAAGAGAATGGTACCCTTGCTCTTTGATGTACTTTCCCAGAATGGAAAACGTCCTTGAAATTATTATTGCTGCCTGGTGTAATTTTTGAGCACACATCAACGCTCTTTTCTGAAACAACCTTCACCCATTTTTTCCCTGGGTTTTCAAGATTGCCATAGGCATTGTAATAAGATTTAGAAAGACTTAATCTAACCCGTGTAACTTCTTGTCAATTATTATTTTGGAGAAAACAGAGTTAAAATGAGTTCTTATCTATGGCAATATTGTATACAAGGAACATAAGATCAGATTCTAAAGTAGAAGCTGAAAATTCACACCTCCAGGCATGGTCAATCAAAGTTCCAATCAGATATCAGTCAGGGAAAGCTGCGGAGAGTCTTTACAAGAATTTCATTCCCTGTGGGATTTGGTCTAATGACCTTGAATTTCATACAGAATTCCATACAGCACCCATATGCATGGTGCATTTGGGTTAACGCATCTTAAAACAACCTCTGTGCTCTCTTTGGATTGTTCACCTTCCCCACAAATCTAGATTGATCCTCAGACTAACATACTCATACTTGCAGGTCTACATTATTTGTCTTACCTGCACCCAATTCACTAATACAATACTGCCTTAGCCTCATGCTTGGCCTAGGCGTAAATGAGGTTTTTTTTTTTTCTGAGGAGTCTCAGAAACCAGCCTACATTCTAGGTGACACTTCTTCACCAAGGGGGTTGGACTAGATGATCTCCAGACCTCAACCATTTTGTGATTCACAACATTTGTGCCTGAAAAAACTTCCTTTCACTACTACCAAAGATTTAAGTTTATATTTTGCATAGAATTAAAAAACATGAGTGTAAGAGAAAAACAGATAATGTTTATTACAAGTAGTTTAAAAGTTTCATTTTCAGAGAAAGCATGTTGGGGAATTCTTATCCTTTCTCCTCTATATGTGTGTGGACTCCTTTTGGGAATAGTGGAGGAGTGAAGAATGCAGTCATGGTTTGATATCCTATTAGCACAAACCCAGTGATTTTATTTTGAGTACAGCAAATGGCTAGACAGGGTAATTCCTTGCTCCATGAAGTATAACATCCTGAGTGTTTAGATTACTTAGGATCATTAGTTCTTTTAATGATCTATGGTCCTTTTGGGGATGATATCCTGCTTTTAAGGCTCAGCATACTATGAGTAACACTTCAGAGAAAACTCAGTCTTCAGTGTGATAGAACCAGAAAGAAACTAAATGATGAGAGAAAATCTGGAGAAATAACTGCATTTCTCAGTGCCTGACTCTTCCTTCATCTTATTTTCTCTATTTTAACAGAGTTGTTTTCCTAACTGATATCATGGTTACTTTTGTGGGCAATTTCATCAGAAATCAGTTGAAATAAAAGATAAATCCCTTTCCTGACAAATGTCAGAACATTTGTCTATCAAATACTATTCAGACCAGTGGCAACAACGATAAGAAAAAAAAAAAAAAAAAAGTAAGCTATAAAATATGCCTGATGTTTCCCTTTTGCAGAAAGCTATGGGCAACACAGAACAGCTGGTGAGACCTACGCTAAGTACAAATAAAACTGGCATGCATTCTTAGGAATACACAGAATTTAAATGAAGCAACAAAGAAAATGGAGATGGAGTCCTGGAGCTGAACAAATGAAAACAAACACATAAGGAAAAAAAAAAAAAAAAGGCAGTTAAAATGCTCCAAAACACAAAAATGGCGTAAGACTTGGCTTCCAATTTTCAAAGGAATTTAATGTAAAGGTGATTTAAATTATTTTTATGCTACAGTTTATTTCATAACTGGCACCAAACTCACCTCACAACTTTTGGAAAATCTGTCCTAAGGCACTCTGAAAAACCCGTTTTGACTGAAAGCATTACACAAACAATGTGTGGAAGCCCTTTTCATTAACCTTGAAAGCCAAACAGAAAAAGGTATGCAAAAGGTATGGGAAAGGCAACTGATGGGTAAGGGGCAAAGTCTCTTTTTTAACACTTTGTTCTTCTGTCTTTGTCTCAGAAAAGTTACTTGACACTAAAAGATACTTACACGCTGATTTAGTATTATCTCTTCTATCTAGTTTTCTATTTTTGAAGCTATATTTTCATGCCTTTATAGATTAAAGTTACCTGCGTTGATTTGTGTCACCTTTATTTTTCACTGAGTAGAAGAAACGAAACGAACTGCAGATGATACTGAACTTCCCACGGTCCAACATGGATCAGCATGAAACCTCTAGCAACTGTGTGAGTTGTTTTCAATTTATGTTCCCAACACTGGTCAATTCTTCTACTTTCATTCACAGTGAGACCTTTGAAATGTTGCCTTTTTGGTTTTCATAAAAAGGACTGTGCAGAATATAGATTGAAATATACACTAAAAGACATTGGAAGGGAAAAGTAGAAACAATTCTGTTGCATTAACAGTTTTTGTACTGTTAGATGGAACCTGCATTTCATTTACAAGTGAACTCAATTTTGGTTCAAGTTAGGTTTTAAAATGAAACTGGGTTTAGTGCCACAAGAGGAAAGGAAGTGGCTTTAAAACCTTGCTAAGGAATTAATATGTGTATTTCATTGCATAAGAGTATATGGTTCATCTGTCCTATGTAATTATTAGGTCTTTATAATTATAAGAGCTTTACATCAAATCCATTCCAAGTTCATAACAGGCTTGGTTAACAGTTTTTTTTTTTTTTTGTTTTGTTTTTTTTTTTTTTTTTTTTTTCCCAGCCAGGAGCACAAGCTTAATTGCAGACACATAATGCTGAAAGTTGTTCTCATGATATCTCTGTGCTGGCAGAAGGAAATGAGTGCTGGAAAACTCATAAGAAAGTCTGATCATGTAACATTTCCAGTCCTATTTCCAGACCAAAGAGGTTTGGACAAGTTTTGGTTAAGCAGACTAAATTTTGGATGGTTATCTGAGCTGAATGGTCTACATTTTTTTTTTGAGGTTCAGCATTGGTTGTTACCCGTTTGAAGAGCTGTTGGAACTTCTATACATATAATCAAAAAAGACTTTCATTCAAAACACTTCCAGCTTGTTCTGTTGTGTTTCTAGTGTATGCTCATAAACTGTCAGTGTTGAAAAAAAGCCTTTTTCTGAAATAAAAATTAAAAGAAATGTGGCAATAGGTTCTTCAGACAAAAACTGTTCCAACTTTTCATGCATGCCTTCACTTAGACAATTCTAAAGTGAGGCTTTGTCTCTCAAATACTACAAAATCTGCTTCAAAGAAGCTGTGACAGTGGGATTTTGGTTTTATAAGCCATTAAATCCTAAAGTGAATTTAAGCCACCCACCTAGTTTTACTGTCATTTCAGTGGAAAAAGTATCTCCAGAGCTGCAAAAAGGCTGCTTTGAGATTCCATGATTTTCTGTATCTAAAATTTCACACTAGAAGAAACTGTCAATATGGGTGTTATTTGGATAAATGGATGGACAGAAATTAATTATATAGCTATTTCTGCCCTGAACTCTTCTATGAATTTCTTCAGCTTATACAGAAGGTATCTTGTTTAGTTGCAGGGTTTGTTTGTTTGTTTGTTTTTAAATTGGACCCCAGAATTAATCCTAATAAAGCAGAATGTGTTAATGTGACACACTGTTCTTCTGGAGCCAGCAAGAATTTATTGGGATCTCTGGGATGCTTAGCGTAAGAAAGGTCTACAGAAAGAGAAAACTGGATTAATTTTTTTTTTTTTTTTTAACTAATTTCATGTCTAAGCTTTTGTCCGCAGCAGTATAATCCAGAAAAAAAGGACTTCATGAAACATTTTTAGACCAGCTTCAACATGAAACTTCTAAACCTTCATGTCTTCTCATATGTATATGTTACCTTAGCATATGATTTTAATATTTTTTAATGTTTTGCTTAGCTCTCTGATGAAGCTCTTCATTCCTCCTTTTTTAAAAATTCCTCTTTGGATCTACAAATCCAAAGATTTATATTACTTACATTACTTTCTATGAGGCTTTTTCTGGTTCTCCCAAACATTTTGGTAAGAGCATCACCAAGACCAACCTAACTAACCCTGGACCCAGGTAAGGGATCACCGTAGCTCACAGAACATGCCTATGGCTGCTAAAGACAACTTGCTGTTTGTCTGAGCAGAGTTCACAATGAGCAGAGATTCACCATAGAGCTATTCATAATAATCATTTTTTTCTCTGCCTCCCCATTGCCCCTTCCCCCCCCCCAACAAGAAGGATTAATTTAGAAATACTCAACATGTTCATGGAACCTCGGCAATTCCTTGGTGTTTACCTTGCTGAACCTCACATTCTACTATAAAGTCCAGTTAGTTTGTTTATTTTTCTTGTCAGCCCATATTGTACCTTAATGAATCTTTTCCATTTTAGTTTTCCTTCCTAGCTTTTTCTCTGCCCTAGATCCTCCTTCTCTTATTTGCAGCTTCACACTGTGGAAACTTGCAGTACTATGACTAACGGAGGAGAGAATGATTCATAAATTAGTCACTAGCAAGACAAGCATCTTAGCAGCACCACAGTGGTTTAAAACATTAGACTGGTTTCTGACCCAGGGTAAGGCTCCTGGAGATCCTTGGGTACACAGATCTAAATAAGCGCTATTTAAGATTATTGACTCTTAACTGTTCACCTGTAAGGAGTCCAGATATACAGCATTCTAACAAGCCACAGACAAAGGGAGACAGGCATCTGCTCATGAACATCTTGTAGTCTTTTCTAATTCTCCTTGCTATGCAAGGAAGTAAACATGATATTAGGAATTTGCTTTTCCAGTCTTTGTGACACAAGATGTAAACTATAGTGCATTACTTCTGTCCACTAACTGGATGATTTGACTATTGCTTTTACCCAAAACAAATTAGGTTTGGTTACTGAAAAAAGTTCAAAACTCCTCAGCTGAGAACACCTCATTGTATATCACTCCAGACAGCATGAAAACAAGGCTAATAAAGCAAGACCCAGTTCCTTCCTTGACAAACTATCCACATAGAGGCTCACATTGCCCTGACTAGTTTCATGGCAGAAGGCACATTGACACATACCACATGTTGATAGGACAAGGGCTAACGGCTTTAAACTAGAAAAAGGGAGGTTTAGATTAGGTATTAGGAAGAAATTCTTCTCTATGAGGGTGGTGAAGCACTGGAATAGGCTGCCCAGAGAAGCTGTGGATGCCTCATCCTTGGAAAGATTCAAGGCCAGGTTGGATGGAACTTTGGGCAACCTGGTCTGGTGGAAGGTGTCCCTCATGTTCCTGCCCATTGGAGGGCTGGAACTGAATAATCTTTAAGGTCCTTTCCAACCCAAACCATTCTGTGGTTCTTTTTAAGTACACCTGCTAAAATACACAAAAGCCAGTAAATCTAAAGTTGCTGATTCCCCTTCCTTTCACTGAAAGGCTAGTTTTCATGCTGTATCTTATCGGGCACAAACTGTGTGCTCTCTGCCATTTCCAAGGAATGCTGTTGACAAGCAGGCCATGCTCTGAATGCACAGCTCAACCTCAACACACTGGGTAGCAGAACCAAGTTTCTATCACTCCCCTGGCTCATGTCAAGTTTTGGAACTGTGGGTTCTGGTGATGTACGTAGCTTCCTACATAGGCTGGGGAGAATCCAGCATCTGCACAGTATAGTCCTCTACTCAAGCTGTTGAGCTGTTTTCTTATCCTCAGTCAGGGTACATGCCTCACACTCATAGCTGGTTCTCAGCTGAAGGGAAAATACCAATTGTACTGGCTGACAATTTAAGTGGCAGCAGCAAGCACAACCGAGAGAAAAATGAGAGTGAATACTTTTGTAGGTTGTTACTGGTGGCTGCAAGATAGTAATATGATTCTCTGGCAAACAGCAATTTTCTGACCTGGACTCTCTTTGACAAAGCCATTCCCAAGCACTGCCATCAAGCCACTTTTCAAGATAGCATAGAAGAATTCAAGAGGGGGATTTCTAAGAGCACATCACTAAGTTTTCAACACTACAAAAAATCAGTTCCTGCAGGATTTTCTCTGAAATGCAAACTGGGCACAGATTGCCCAGTACCACTCCCCTAGCAGGAAACAATCTTTTTCAGTTTTAAGTACTCCCACTACTCCTCTTGTTCACTGATTGATTTTGTTTTGCTTGACTTGACAAGACCAGTTTGGTCAAATCTGAATTATCTGCATGTTGCTGACTGGATGAGCTGCATACCCTTTAGTATGCTTGCCATTTAGTCTTATAAATTACATTAATGAGAGCTGTAAATCTTTGTTCTCTAAGGACATATATACAATAAATAAATAAATAAATAAAATTCAAAACTTTAAAAAAGCAAGGACATCCATAACATGCCGGCTGTTCTTTAAATTCATTGTGTCCTCTCTTGCCCTGTATTTCTTTCAGTTAGTTTTTTAAATGTAAGTAACCTTAAAAGAAAAACTAAGCCTACCACATAGGCCAAATTTTGTAAAATGTTTTCAGAAGAACGTAAGGAAAATGCAATAGCACAAATTGTGAAATACTGCACGATTAAAAATATATGGCAAAATGTTGTGCAAATACATTTAGAATGGTCTATGAGTTTGTTCTGGTATCTTTAATCACAGAATTCACAGATTAAAATAATACCAGCTTCTAACTCATAAAATATTATGTACTTTTTGTCCACCCTCTACCTATTCTAATCTAAATAAAAAATATGAAAAAGAAATAAAGACTGGCAAGACATCAATGCATAAAAACACAACAATTTTTAGAAGGAAGAACCTGCTTAAAATTGAAGTTCCCTGACTTTCAGTACTGCAAGAAGTACAAGATGTGTCAAAGTCCATTCCCAAAATCAATTTCCTCTGGAGTCAGTTGGTACTGGTTCTTCAGAGAAATAGAAGGTTTGTTAACAACTATAGTGCTATAACGCTCCCACCGTTTCACAAGTTTTCTTTACAAAGCATTTGTCATCCATCTACACATATTAAATGAACAGTCTGAGTTATATACTAAAGTGTAGGTTGCAGCTTACACTGAGGTGGCCAAGACAAGAAAGAAAGTTAACAATATGACTTCAGATGACAGATATTTTGAAGATTTCTGTCATTTGACTTTGTTTAGCTATGATAGCCTGAGCTATATGTATATCACTTCCACACAGTGATATATATATATCTGTATTATAACAGATTTATCAGTTTAAAAAAAAAAAAAAAAAAAAGCAAGAAGCTAAAATAAATACATTGCTTGTTTGAACTGATCATAAACAAAAACCATACCATCTCCTTTGGGGAATCATACTACAAGACATATGATAAGATGATAATTTCTTGCAGTATTAGAATTCTCTATCTTCCTCTTCCTCATAGTCTTGACTTTCTTTGATATGAATACACATCAAGAAGTGCCTTTTTTCATAAAAAAAAGTTTGGTTTTCATACAGCTTCTTTGCTTGCACACAGGGACTGGAGTCTATTACTAATGCACATGCATTCATTGGTTTGACAGGAACACAAGCATTTAACAAAGTGAAATCTCCCAAGAAATGTCAACAGCTACAAAAATTCTTTAATTCTCTGCATCTCTGTGTAACTGTGCACTTTCCACAAGCCCTGCAAAGGTCTTGTTAACACTATTCATTGTCTGAACTAGGCTCATTCCATTAATCACACAGATGTGTATTGAGTAATGCAAATGCTAAGGGAATAATGGACATGCCAGTACTTCTCTAATGTCTAGCAATTAATAAGTTCCTAAGTAAATTTCTGCTTATTCTGAGAATTACTCATTTCCTAAGATCCTTCCAACTCCCATAGAAAAAAAAAAAAAAGTGTGAATGTTTATTTGGATGTCTGATCAAAACATTTCCATGTGAGGGAATTATTCTCAGAATGTTCCTTCTCGAAAGTGTGCTCTACCTTCTGTAATTTCAGAAGGTCCTCTGTGAAAACGAGCAGGAGAAAGGAGGATTAGTGATCAGTAATTAAACTGGCAATATCACCATATTAGAACTCTCTTTTTTCTCTCATGAGTACTACATATTAAACTAAAGATATAGTAACTATTTTATATGTTATTATCCTAGGTATTTTCAGTTTTTGCCAATTTTCTTGAAGCAGTTCAGTTTTAACCTGTCCCTTGATTAACTCTTACAGATGCATCTGTTTTCATCAGTTTGATGACACCAGCTAGCTTTCTGGATGTATCTCCTGGAGTCTCAGAACATACCCTTTTGTGTGGTTTACATATGAACACATCATTTGTATTTTGTAATTGTGCACAGTTCAAATTTGGATGCCTAAGTCCAGGATACACTGGCACAGAGAGAATTATGATGCAAAAGCCCAATCCTTTTTCCATTCTAGCTTATGCTGACCTTAACATTACATCGTGATATCAAGGTAAGAGACCCAGAATTTCAGTTACCACCATCTCTTAGGATCTATAAAACACAGTTAGTAAATCTAACATTTCCTGCTCAAAGAAATAGGTTCCACTAGATCTTTATTTCATCATTTTTGCTAGCAAATGCATACAGGCAAGTACCTAAAGCTGGTTTGACCCTTCCATGGATCAGTTCAGCTGTTTAACCTTCCTGAAAACTAATTAGCAAAGACCAGGGAAGGGTAGGAAGAGCAGCAGAAAAAGAAAGCAGAAAAGTCTGCCCTTTTTCAGTGTCAAGAAACTGCTGGATTTCTCAGCTGCCCACAGCACTATAGCCTCAAATACACTTCAGAAAGGGGTATGTCTTGTAAAATGAGTAGCTATAAAGGATGGCATCAAAATGTGCTCAGCAGATGTTGCCACAAGTCTTGTTGACACATTTAAGTGTTTCTTCAAAATGGGAAACACTGGCTGTGCAATTACCCATAACAAGTTCTTTGTCTTTTAAAGTAGTCTTCCATTTCATTTGTGACCTGTTTTAGTGACTTCCTAGAAATTTCTCTTTTTTGAAAGCCATGGCCCTTTCTTTTCTTCTAAGTAACACACAGACGTTGTTTTCACTGAACATTTTGTGGCTTCTTTGATCAAGCTTGGGTATTTCAGCTTCATTCAAAATTTTGTCAACATCCAGAATTGAATAATCAATGGGAATCTGATCAGTTCTCAGAAGGATATGTTACAAAGTATATCCCAAAATTACACTGTATTGCTATTTTGGAGGAATACCACTGACATTAAATAAATTAAAAATGTCTTCTGACTAAAAGTACTTGGCTCTCTCTCTGTCCTCCCTCACTGCTTATCGCAAATGTGATCTTCACCATAGATGTGAAATGTATCCTTCAACCCTGTAATATACCTTAGAAATGCTGTAAACAACAGAATAATTCATCAGAACTGTGTTAACACAAGCATCAATACTGAAAGTACAACTGAAATTGTAGAAGTGCTATTTATGGGGAAACCATAGCACAGATGAAAAGATACTGCCAAATTTTACTAACTGCCTATTTGTCTCATTTTTCAGCTTTTGCCAGTTATTATCTTTGTTCATGCATTACCAAGCAACTTGCTAAAGCAGGGCCTAAATGAAGAGAAATGAAATTTTACTGGGGTAAGGCTGCAAATTTTCTGTTTTATTATTATTATTATTGTTATTAAAATTAAATTATTATTCCATAGCAAACATTTATAAAATGTTTAGATGTGGTACACTTCTGGGCCTGAGTGCAAGTAAACTAATTTCCTAGCATTACAGTAAAACCACTTATCTCATCTACCACCTATCAATTACTATGTTACAAATACTGGAATAAACACAAGGCCAGGAATGTGGAAAACCAGGTTATAAGGCTCCTTAGACATTTTGCCGTGGTCTTTTCATTAAGTTCAAACATAATTACAGGTATTAGTAACAAAGACAGCAGTGGTAAATCTGATCAATGAAATTACAAAATGAGATGGTCTGTTGTAATTTGTGATGGCACTGCTCAAGAAACAGGAATCAAGATAAATATTTTAGAGCAAAGCGCCTACCCCAGGTGGCTGACTGTTTGGGGCACTGAATGTCATTCCTGCTGCCGTACATCCAACTGGAATTTATTACCTACAGGGTATAGAAAAGAGACTGCAAAAGAAATCTGATTGCTGAAAGAATGACTACACCTACTGAAAGCATTCATCTCAAACTGTTTTATTTTCTAGCTTCGATGTTATGGCAAAATTAATTTTTACTGTAATTATAAATCCTGAAAATTTAATCTTATAGCCAGACAACCTGGCAAGAAATCTTATGTTGCCACTGTGATCACCTACCAGAAAGGGCAACAATTTTATTTTAATAACATACAGCTTTAAGAGACAAACTCTCATTTCTAATCAGATCTGCAAACAAAAACCTGGCAAAGGTCAATAGAGGTTTTGACTGAATGAGAACTGAGTTAAAATTTTGGTCTTTGGGCCAGCATTAATAATTTCAACAATAAGCCAATTTTGTCTCTGATGTAATTTCACCCGTTCCAGTTGACAGCTGGTCCTGTATCAAATTGTACTATTCATTTTAAAAGCATTTAAGCGGTCTTACTTTTAAGAAACATGCATAAATCAACTGATAAATTCATCCTGGAAACTGAGAATATTTTCAAAGAAAAGGAGCCTTAATTGTAAGATACAATTCTATAGATGTAATTCACGGTTTCACTATAACCTATGTAGATCACCAAAGAGCTAAATTAACAGAACCAAAAATGATTTATGTGTGCTTACAAAATATGCATATCTAAAACATGTTAAAATCTACTAAAATGTTACTGGTTCTTTAAATTCACAGTTACAAACAGATCCTTAATGCAAAACAGTCTATTCCATTCTATTTTTATGTTCAAATCCACGATACAGATCTGCCCAGATTGTTTTTATGAGATTAACAAACAAACGTACGCACTTAAATGTCCATGCCTTCATACAAACATGGAGCTTCATGAAAAAATCAGAAGGTTAGGTTGGATCCAAGGGAAAATATGCCTGATAAAACGTCCACTAAGAATTGTGTGTTTCCAGAGAACACACTGAAAAAATCCAGAATGATCTTTGCTTCTTTTGACTTTCCAGGTCTGAGGGTTTGTAATACATCTACATTTTGAACTGAAAGATTAGAAACCCTGCTGAACCTAGACTGTCTTCAGCAAGGTAGGATTTGGGATTTAGGCTCATTAAGGTCAGTCAGAAGATACAGTCCATCTCAAAAAAAAATGTTTGTCTGCCTTGAGGTTTAACTGGCTTTTCCTAAAAGAAGTACCCCGGATATACTAATCAAGAAAAAATAAAAGCACCTGTATATTTAACAATATTTGAAAGATTGACACACACATCATTAAAACATTTATATTTACAAGGAAAAAGTTTTGTTTGTTTGTTTGTTTGTTTGTTTGTTTTTTCCATTTTATATAATGGCTTTTAAAATCCCTCCATGATTTACCAAGTAAATGTCTATGGATGTTTTGCCCAGTCATAAAACTTGGTAAAATACCTTAGGGTATACAAAAACTAATTCAAAGACAGAGCCTTACTTTTTTTTTTCTTTGTCATGCTTAAGACTGAATAAAATGGGGCTTTTCTTCCCGCAGCCATTTTCTTCTGTTTTGCTTTTCCATTTCAGCAATGAGGAATGCATCAAGGGACAGAAGAATTAATCTCCAATACCATATGTATACATGTGAATACTTCAGGATGTTCAAGGAAACAAGGCTTTTATAACTACTGTACTCACTGATGAAGGAGCTTTTTTTCAGTGATTGTCCTAAAAGTACACTGTAAATTTTCTCTTTCGTAAGTCCTAAAGGCTCTGAGCAAGACACTAGAATTCCATCTGTACAATGCATGCTTTCATCTTTGTGATCACCAACACATGTTGAATATGTTTCTGAGTTTGTTTTAAAGCTCTGGCCATGGGACATCATGTGACCACTGAATCATTTTCTTCCAGCTGAGGGTACATTTTATCTTGCCAGACATTTTCATAGTTTGTGCAAGCAGTTCCTGAAGTCTGATTCAGCTGCTCATGATGTGGCTGTCTGCTTGTCTGAGTGCAGGAGAAGGTTTAGGATTTCATACTCCTCTCCACACTGCAACTTTTAATACTCTAAAATGTTTCCTGAGCACTGAACATATGCTGGGTTGATTATTCCTGGCAAATGGCATTTAGAAATAGTTGTTGATTAATTCTAAATCATACTGTGATGGTCTTCAAAGAACACCTTAATAATTTTCAGTTAACCATGAGGAAAAGAGCTATTTTCATCCAAAATACCTTCTGCTGAAACATTTTTCATATTAATGAAAATAATATTTTCATGGCGTGTTAGGAAAGCCTTTGGAGGTATGTAATGTTCTTATCTGCCCCATATTTAATAGGATTTATTGCATACAACCCCCATTTAATAAGGTCAAATGCACACAGCAATGTCTGTTAACTAAATAAATTAAGTCTAGCAGCTGCAGACTTCAGGTAACTAAATCAGTAGAACCAAAGATTTAATAGCAAACTATGGTTATCCCTAAAAGTGTAGTGGATTTTTTTTAATGCCAGATCAGTGCGCATGCAATACATTCAAGCTACCAAAATGTTAACCAGAAAATAACCAGAAAATTAGGTTAATGCAGTGAGCACCCTCAGCTAACTCCTAACCTCAGTCAACCACTCCTAGTACCAGCAAGTCAGAACTGCTTAGACAGTCAAGCTTTTATACCACAGTGAGACAAACAGGTACAAATCAGTAGGTATAGGTGCAGCAGTTCTCTTTTCAGAGTTACACGGCTTTAGTTTCTATCTTATTTTGATTTTTTTTTTTTCCTTGAAGATTTTCCTGGTTAGCTTTACAAGTGGGTTACTGAAAACTGTCTAATATAAACTGTTTGGTATACAAAGATGAGCTTAGGCATACGTAGGCAATATGTGAAATTGTACAACTTCTGATTTCTACTAGATGTCAGAAACACAGAAGGTCTACTAAGTGATCCATCCCATTTCCCAGTCTCATTTATAAGCTGGATTTTTCTGTGCTTCATCCAATCTAGTTCTACACTGTCCTAAGTAATGTGGCTTCCTCTACTTCCTGCAAGAGACAATTCAGTACTCTAATGGATCGTGCTGTCAGTATGTTTCCCCTGATATTCTGCATATTCTTCTTCTTTTTTTTTTTTTTTAATTTCATCTTATTAGTGCAAGTTATACTCCCTTTCCCTTAATTTATATAATTGTTTTTCAAAGGAAACATAACAAAAGTTTTAATGAAAAGGAAGCCTGTCTTGTGTAAACAATAAAAATCCATGTTAGAAAGAAACATTTGCCTTACTTCTGTAAACCAGGGAATTAATACGAGGAATAGTAGTAATACAGGGCCATAGCTCATGCTGTGTTGTGGTTAAACAGAACTCCAGCAATAAAGTTGCAAGAGTGTCACTAATTCCACTACCTATTATTCAAGTGAGCTATAAATCTGGTAAACTTTTTCCATTGGCCAACCTTACTTACTAATCAAGTTTAATTAGCAATTTACGTAAGGGTTTGATTCCAAGGCCTTTGAAGTCAGTGGGATTCTTTCCATCAGTTTCATTGGGATCTGGATCAGGCCTACATTACAGACAAAAACACCACTTCATTTAATAGTATGCCAACAGCCTAAAAGTAAATAGTGTGGGAATATCTGGAAAATACTTTTACACAATACCTTGTATATATATATTACTTCTGCAAAAGTGTCTTTGATGAAATCACCTGCATTCTACATTTATAGAGCAAGGCAATTTTTCAAACCCGCTCAATTTTCATTTTAAAATTATTTATGTTGTAACAGCATACAGAATGAAGTATCAATTTCTTTGACAAAGAATTCATTTTCCATATGGTTTCAGTAACAAAAACCTTTAACCTGTTTACAGTAGTTATAAAAGCAGTAACATGAGTACCTCTCCACAGTATTACTGGACCAATTTAAGATAAGGTTTCACCTGTGTATTATCACTTTCTTTGTTCCCTCTCTATAATTATCTGGTCAATTGAATTTCACAAAGCAAATCTCCATATGGGAGTACAGAGGAAAGTGCTAATAGCAGCTGTATTCTACCTCTCTTGCATGAAGTTCAGAGATGTTAAATGCATTCCAGTGTATGCTCTAGACCAACGCTGTGCTCAGCCTCTCTCAGATAGCTTGGGGTCTTTTATTTTGATAAATGACTTGGCATTCTGAAAGGTGGTCAGTTTTCATCCAAGCAAAACAGGCTGATGTATTGGCAATGAGATAACATCTCACAGCTTTGCTCAGTGATGTATACTAAACCTTCTAAGCAAGGCATGAAGGCATATACGCCTGTATCTGACATATGGACTTCATCTCTTTCCCTTGCCTAGGCACTCTCTCTCCCCTTAGCTATGTACAGGCAAAACTCCCATGTTCGTGCTAAATCGTTGCTGGTCCAGTTAAAGTAAACAAAGTAGAGATAATGCTGCTTTTCTTTCCAGCCAGAAATGCTGGTTTCCTGCTTAAATGCATACCTTTGATGGCGGTTCACTGGCAGAACTTGCCTTAGGTAAAAGAAACATAATTATGCAATTTTCAGCTAAAATGTTTTTGCCCTTAAAGAGAGAGGGAAACTAAGATTTAATCCAATCTTCCAAGGAGTGTCCATTTGTGAATTTAAAACTGTTTTACTGCTCTAAGCTAATTTCAAGTTTAAAAAAAAAAAAGTGACCAGAGTTTACATGAAGCTAGCAAGCAGAAATCTAGTGGAGCCCTGTGGCTTGCATGAGCTTCACAGTGAGCCAGCAAGTCAGAAGTTTTAGGAATAAAGTATATTACATTCACAAATTATATATGTAGAATGGGTAGGATATATATTTTTGTATGATAAACATAGTGATACAACATGAAGTACAAACTGTCTGCATTATTTCTACATTCCCATATTCTAATGTGAAAGAGGGCAGTTCTCTCTCCTTATCATACTGTCAATCTTAGAAGCCAGTTTCTCAGACTTGAAGTGAGTGAAGCTGAAAGGCTTGCAACATGTCATTTTTAATGGAACTGACTGAACTAATTGCTGTGAAAGTACACTGTCACAGTCTAATAAAACGAGATATGAGGCAAGGCTATGTTCACTAAGAAAATGTTCTCTTTACACAATATAATTATGATGCTGGATCACAAAAGTGGTGTTGCAGTTCAACCCAGAGTAGTGACATGTGGTTATTATAAATACTAGTTAATAGATAAAATATGAGACATCATATTTCTCATGATTAAGGGGTCCATGCTATTTTACTGTTGATATTAACTGAGATGTTTTCTTCCTCCTCCCATTATCTAGCCTACAGAACTCTACCCAGAAAGCAGCTGGGAAACAATCCCTTGCCTGAAGCTCCTACAAAAATACATGCACAACATACAACAGGCTAATAAAACTTTCTCATATTTTCCCTGGTCATGTCTTTCCTGATCTTTTCAGTGCCTGGGAAAGTTCTGATGCAACCTTTTATGGCTCGGCACTTCCCCCACTGGGCAGCAACAATCATCAGTACTTAGGAAGTCCGTTTTTCTATGCTGTTATGAAAAGAAGCAGTTAAATTTGTGTTTCTCAACAGGATTTAACATGGAGTTGGTCATGTCCCAAAGGCAGTGGATGCACTAAAAATGCTGTTCTTCCCTTTGCATTCATCTACCTTCACCAGAGCAAAAGCTCAGATGGAGCAGAGTTTCCCTCCATCTGCAAAATGAGCACTGTGAGTGATTCTAAGCCTCCTGAGGTCCTGCATGGATCATAACAACCCCATTTCAGCTGCAGGGTATCTTCACTGACATCAGCAAATCTGGCTCAGTATCCTCCAATAGATGGCCAATTTGTTTTCATAATAAACAATACCACAAATCACAAGAAAAGCAGCATAGCTGCCAAGATGTCTTCAGCCCTTATAAGAAAAGAAACAGACTCTGTTATAATCAAAGGATTTTGTTTTCATTTTGGTGAAGTGGAATATTGCATTCCATCGGAGGGTTTCTGTCTGTGATACCACCAGTCTTTTGGCATTAAGGACAGTAGAGACTCTCCTGTGGTATGGGTATGCACGAAGCCACTTTGGAATAGGAAAAAAAATATGAAAAAAATATCAGGTAGATTTCCAACAAAATTAAATGAGAAAACTATCAGAAATAATTAACTGTATGAAAGTAATTGTATGTTACTAGAATTGCTAGTTGTTTGCTGTCTGCTTCTTTGAGCTACAATAACCGTTTTAATTTCTTAGACTTTCTGTGATGGATGGAAAAGCGTTCTTTTTTTCTTCTGAATGAGCATTAAACATTTAATAAATTTATGATGGACATAGCAGGCAAAGTAAATAATGAATAGAAAACACTTTAAAAGAAATTATGAGTAGTTCTTGGTGAAGCTCATGTACATGGAGAAGAACACCTCAGACAGATGCAGTTTAATGGTGGTTTCTTGACTCTATATTCAAAGTAAATAGCACCCATAAACAGCTGCTATTCACGAAACATAGCAGGACTGGATTTGGATGCATGTCCACGGACATTTCCATAGTTTCTGATCTGCCCTCTTCTTAAACAAGTAAAAGAGAACAGAGTACACACTGTCAGTACCATTTGCTATTTGAAAAGATTTCTGTACGCGAGCATGCAATGCCCCCAAAACTACATAGTTAGGTTTTTGAGAGAGAACTTAGCAGTGTTAATTATGAATTTGTACTTGGGGAAAAAAAAAAAAAAAAAAAAAAGCATAACATCTATACGTATATTTATCTGCCAAGGACATATTATTTTGCCTATACATTTTATTTCAATGAGTTTGTTTTTTTTTTCTGAAAACACATAAAAAGGCTCGAGTCCCTTAAAGATAAATTATAGCTAAGACAATTCTCTTCTGAAATAAACATGTATAATACCATTTTAAATATGTTTCAATGGACATGGAAACCCCAAATGTGTCTTTTGAACTTGTTCAGGAATCTGTTTGATAGTTTGGAGTCTAGTGGAAAGGTCCGATATTTTCTTGTTCAATTGTAACTTCACTCCTCTATCTTAATGCTGCTTGTTCCTGGCTCTTAACAACCCACAGCCTCCTATTATTGTGGTGCAGGATGTCCTCTCCTTGGCTTCAGAGGAATGTGGGAAGAACATATTCCAATGTATCTGATGTTCAAGACAACTTTGAACTGAGACCTGGACTATCACTGTAGGCAGATAATATGTTTCAGAAGTAATTTTTTCCTGTAACATTTACTTGGTATGTGATAGTTTTGTTCATTTATCAGAAAGAAGCCACAAAGCTGAAAGTATGGAAATACAATTTTAAAATGTACGTTCTTTTCTTTCCCTCTCCTAAGCATCACATCTCTAGCTATTGGAAGTAAAACCATACCCTGATATTTTTACATGTATTTAGAGAAAACTGAGTTCAGTTCAGACTTTAAATTTCACTGGATTTTGAGTCACTGTATTAGTGAGGGTGCAGGAGAAGGTTGCTCCTTTTTGAATGGAAAGCAGAAGGAGCAAATTCCCATCAAAAAGGCAAAATGGAGAGCCGTTATTTGAATATTGGAAAGCTTGATATGCATGTGAGAGGAAGGAAGGACACAAATTACTTCAGTGCCATATCAAGGAATCATATCATAGTACACCTTGGGTAGGAAGGGACCTTAAAGATCACCCAGTTTCAACTCGCCTGCCATAGGCAGGGATGCCACCCACTAGATCAGGTCACCCAGGGTGTCATCCAATCTGGTCTTGAACACCCCTAGGGATATGTCATGGAGAGGTACCTAAATTAGTTTTAAGCAAGCAAACTTTGATGGTAGTAAATCAATCACAGCAGTGCAGTGCACCACACAGATGCATTTTCTTCACTTTTTGGAGTTCCCTGGTTCCCTCCCAACCTGTTTCTGCCTTGTGTCATCCAAAATGAGATGACCTAGACACATCTACATTAGACTGCAGTTTCCTTTGTGTCTCCTTCAGTATGTGGTAAAAAATGACTACAGAAATCACCGTAGTTTTTCATTTAGGTTTCTCAACTGGAGAGTCTTGCTTGAAACTTAAATCTGCTCTGTAAATTCCACATGCCACTCTTACCTGGAATTAATGAATCCAGTCATTCATGTGTCTGCACGTGTGTGTGTATGTAAATGTACATATATAAATAGATGATACTGGAAAATCAAGTGTTTTTAAAAAGAGCAGACAAGCAAAGTGAGATTTGCAGCACTACATACCACAGGCAGCAAAAGGATACTATTCATAGCCTACCTTGAGATCAAAAATATCAATTAATAAGAATGCTAAGAAGAAGTTAGCACTTCTTCGATTTAAGTAAAATGTTCAACAACTGAGGAGGTGAGATAGACATAACACTTGTAAGATTTGACCATGATTCACATTGAGGCAAGACCTCTTTAGCGTTTCTAGCAGGATATAAAGAAATTTATTAAATGCTAGTCTCTCTTTGGCTGTCAGGGTGAAATAAATGAAACGCCAGAGAATACCTTGATTTATATTATATTACCCTGAAATACAGTGGATTACTTTGAAGATCTGGCAGATATGGTCACTTCTTTCACTTTCCAGGCTTTGAGATCATAATTCATTTTTCTACTGAAGAGCATTAACTTTATTTTAAAACCAATGCAGGGTGAAGTGAGGTTAAAGATGCCCACTGATTGTTCCTTACATATTCCACCATTCAAGAAAACAATAGTAGAGCTTTACATAATGGAATATCTCTGTCCAAGACAGAAAAAGAAAGTGAGAATAACTGGCTGGAGTTTACAAAACCACAGAGGGAATTTAACTAATTATATGATGTTGCCATTAATGTTATCTGTTTGACTGTGCCTTGTAAAATAAACACTTCATAAAGTTACCATTCTGATGTTTTTAAGCTTTTCCACTATATATATACATATAATATACATATATATAACATATATATATATTTATATATATATAAAGTTTCAGATACATTTCAGATATATAATATATAATATGTATATTCTGCAGGTGACAGGTCTGAAACTTTATATATATATAAATATATATATTATAGATATATATATTATATTATATTATATATATATTATATGTATATAACACCTGCAGAATATATATATATTAAATATATAATATGTATATTCTGCAGGTGACAGGTCTGAAACTTTTACAGTATTTGCCAACTGTCTAACACTAAAAGCAAAGTATTTCCTTGGGGACAACACTGATCAGGAGAATGACTCTGCAGATGTTTTCTACGTAAGTCCAAATGGTAACATGGAAAGAGGGAAATTTTAAGAAATGCAAACCTAACTTTACAGGACAAGTAAAACAGACTTCCTTTTTTAAAATCTCCATGGCAATAACCGTATAGATAGCATAGGCAGTGCAGGTAATGTAGATTGCATTTCATGGAACACTTTTTTTAATATCTAAATACACTAAAAATATATGGCTGCAACCAGATGTGTATGGATAGCAGTACGGACACTGGAAAATTACCAACAGGATGCACAACCATCAATCTGCACATACACAGACTAGAACAACATGCACTGGAAAACTTGCAAGAGTTTATCAAGATGTGGTGTTGGAAGTAATTGTGCTTTTGTATTTCCTATTTGCTTATGGACTTTATGTAATCTTTCTCTTTTTCCTTTTTGCCACAGATGTGGGTAACTCCAAACATGCAGGCTTCAAAAGAGACTAAAGTGATATAGCTGATTAAAGAAGTAGTGTATGCTTACAACATCAAACAAATTACATATATCCAAGTTACTAAGACCTCAAAGAAGCTTGGTTGCATGCATATAAAACTGAATTTAGCTAATTATGGTACTGAATTTGTACCAGACATAGTGCAATTTCTGATAGTGTCTATGCCACAAGTTCTGTTGTGCAGAATTTTATTTAAAATATTTCAGACATTAATCATGATATTTCCAAAGAAAATGTCACTAACAGACCAATTAATTGATTATTTGACAAGGAAAATCACTCAGAACATTTATTAGCAGTAGACATTCTAACTTCTCCTCCAAACTCCTGTCTCTATAGATACCAGTATTACATGCATGTGTGTCTGTGTGACTGTTTGCCACAAGTACAGTTGCAAATACCTTACATCTTATTTTAATTGAATGATAATATTGAATATTGTCATGCTATAAACATTTGCATGCAAAAACTAAACCCTGGAATTTTCTCTCTCTCTTTCTTAAATCAATGACAGAACTAGTAAATTAAGTGGCTGTATGAAACCATTTATTTCACAATGCCTAAAACATCTAGTCTATTACTTTTGTAGGCAAACAAAAAACTAGCTAACTTTCTCCTCCACGAACGTTTGGTTTCACTGCAGAAAACCCAATGTATGATTTTCAGGTATAAAAAATATAGAGAAACAGTTTAACTGGACACCACTACATATGCTTTTTACAGCACTGTTGATCTAAACTTAGTTATTAATTATTTTCCTCTTAATGCAGATTTTATTCTGCAGACTGGTTATTTTATTCAAAATAATATAATGAGAAAAACACCATACTAAAGGTTACAGTTATAACAGAATCAGATTTCTGTTCTTTTAAAAATGCCAGGGTTCTGAATATTTTCTTGTTCTGCAACAGAAAGTAAGAAATTCTCCACACTTCTCTTGAAATTAAACTGGAAAAAACATATGTAGGGTTGAGCAAACATTTTTGTTTTGAAGACAAGCATGCTTTAAACTTTTTCAGCCCTTACCAAGAACTGGTTTAGAGCAGAAAAAGCAGAATGTTTAAAGATGTAGCTGTTATGTTTGTTTGGTTTTCAACAAAGTGAAAACATTTATCGACTCACAATCTTTTTTTGATATTTTGTGTTAGCTGTTTAACCCTAATGAGAGCCATCTTAAAGTTTGATGTTTAAAGTTAAGCACCCTGATAGATCAGTTCTGCTTGCTGGTATGCTAAACCACCAGTGACTGTCAGTGGTCTGCTGGTGCAACAAAGAAGGGAGGAAACTGTAGTGAACAAGGTGCATATTTTGAAAGAAATAGGTGACTTATTTTGAAAGAAATCGGTGACTTCTAAGTCAGGAATCAAGGTACATAAAACAGTTATTCAGGAGAGACTTCATACTGACAAGACCACTTTTAAAAATAAAAGGAACAGCAAACCAAACTAGGTGTAGGGAAAAGCAGAGTTGCTGCACAGTCAGCATGCATGCGCTTGGCTAGGTCTGTGGCTATGACCACCTCATAGCCACCCTATTAGAACGCATGTTTTACTACAATATTCTTTTAAATCAAAGGAACCTAATGAGGACATACCAAATATGTCCTCATTTTAAATCCTATAAAATAAGTTACCTGTAACAAGACTGCTTTACAAATCAGAGATTACATGCTTTCAGTTCCCCTAAGGAATAGAAATAATCAAAATGATGATGTACACAGAAGTAAAGGCTGTTCTGTGCCAAGAATTTTAATCGACAAGCAGTTATGTCAAGACAGCAAAAGACAGCTGTGTAAGCTAAAAGAAATTATTTTTTTTTTCTCCCCTAGAAAAATAGTATGGAAGTATGGACTTCTTCAGCAATCAGTGTTATTTTGCAGGCTGACATACCAGTCACCAATAGGATTCAAGCAGGTGGGGCAGTGCTCAGAATTGTTTGGGAGTTTTAAAACTTATTTTCAGTTAAGTGTTTGCAACAAGAGGCATATGCAAGCTTTCAAAGATGCATTACTAGAAGAAATTAAGCAATCAAGAATTGGAACCATTACACTGTTCAGCATACTGATCCCCTTTTCTGAACTGGGCACTGAGCAGTAGCCCTGAAAATGCCATTGCATACATCACTTGCAGGCAGACGCCCTTAAAAGATTTACGCTTGCTAACAGAAGATAGGGAGTCCAACATCCAGAAAGAATTCATCTTATGACCCAGCTAGATGATTTACAAAGGACAAACACACAAATGTGTTATTGAAGGATACCGAGAGCTTGTTGAACGAGATGTTCAGTCAGTCAGTCAAAATGTATGTTTAGTTTCCTGGAAAACAATCATCGCTGTTATCTGAATCACAATGAAAACAGTAAGTTGGAGAATGGAAACTTCCTTTATTCTGCTGAAAATAAGCTCAGGCCTTCAAGGAGACCTGCCTGGCTCCTTTCAGGGACATCAGAGTCCTTCCTTAACAGATGACTTAACCGGCTTCTGGCAGTTTTCTGCAAGGACTGAGAGAGGCCTTGGCTCCATGTTCATCATAAGGACAAGCAGGAGAACAAGCCACCAGTCAAAGATATATTTTCATGTAGTAATAACTGTGTTGCATCCTGCAAGCTGCTGGCTGCCTAGGTGTCACTGCTTTTAAGGTATCAATGTCAGGACAGTGCAGGTAAGATTGTAAAACTGTAGGTAAGACTGCACAGGACAAAGTCTGTGGGTTTCTTTTAAACACAATGCCATATAATCACAAGCAGACAAAATCAAAGAGCGAATTCCTGGCAACTTGGTGATACAATGCAAAACCAAAAAGTTTTATTTTAAAAAAAATAGAAGCAATCTGAATAGCTCTGCTCTCTGTCATATGCTTTTATTCACTCCCTCAGTCAGTAAGTACTTCTTGGGGGAGGGGTGCATCCTCCAAGATACACAAGCTAGCTGTGTTAGGGCACCTTCTGATACCACACATGGTCATGCTGCTCTGGTAACAGCAAGTTCATCCCAGCTGTTACAAAGTGAGGCCTAAGAAAGGGTGATCAGAATCAGGATAGAGATTTCTCTAGAGTCCATAAAAATGCTGCCCACCCCCTCATTAACCTTCTCTCCTGCACAGTTAGGAAAATCTGTGTACTATTACAGGACATAACTGAACAGACAATTGACCCATGTGTAGCCTAATAGTAGACCAGCAAGTAAAATACACTTTCCTGAAGCAAGAGACACTTGTTTTTAATGTCTTTGAGGAACTGAATAATAGATAAGTTCGTTCTGGCCCTTTACATTTTGTCTTCAGTGCACAGCATGACCCATGATACAAGACCTTAACTTGTTCTGTTGCAGACATATTTCAGTGGTGTAGAAACAGAATACTCTTGAGAAACTTGTTGCTTATCTTGTAGTGAAAAACAGGCATTAATGTCCACATATTTTGTTGTAATTCTCCATCTGATCATACATCTTAGTTTGTTTTCTAGAAGGTATTAGCAGCCTGCCTCTCCCTTTTCTGTTTGAAATACAGCATGATGAAATGTGAGAAGCCATAATATCATCAGAAATCTTTTTTCGAGCCTTAACATCCTGTTTACTACTATAGCTGGAGAGGAAAGTGGGAATTCTCTTAAATTGCAAAGATAGTATCTCCTCCATTCAAAAATCTAAGGTATACTTTATTTTATATCCAAGGACAATATATATTGATTGATTCATGTGCTTCAACACAGAGCAATGCTAACACTACCAAAGCACAGCAACTCTGAATGATCTGCATTGATGTCTCCAGTTTTAAAGCTTAGCATTACTGCAGCATTGTGCAATTTAGCTGTCTAGAAAACCTCTGCAAATTGAGAAAAAGTTTCTTTCTCAAAGCCAAATACAAGCAACCAAACAGAAATACAAGAACATGTCTGTGCTTTTTTTTTTTTCTTTCCTTACTCTCCAGAGCTGTTGGATATCTTGCTAACTGTGTTTGCCTTTCAGCTTCTATATTGAACAAATTGAAACACAGGAATCTCAACATGAAGATTAAGTTTTTATGGTGACTACGGGCATACATGTAGCTTTTGCTTTTATAAATTACCTCGTATCTCTGCCAAGTGGCATGTTTTTCACTTTCTGGTTTAGTTTTGGCTACTACGTGTAGTGTGCAGAACATTTTGTTGTAGCGACTGGATCTCTTTTCCTGTATCTAAAAGAACCTCAAAATCTGAGCTTACATATTTCTGAAACTCCAAATAACTTTTGGACACAACTACTGATGTCACTGGAGAGAAATTATTTAGATTATAAACTGAAAATTATTTAGCTCTTTCTCAGAGAAGGGAAAAAACAATGGGTGTGAGGAAAAATCAGAACTAAGCTGATAAATATTTAGGGCAGACAGCATTCAAATTTCTTAATCTATCTTCAGTGTTAGACATTTGTTAGGTCAAAATGATTTTTAGATATGCTGAGCTCCATCTTAGATGAATCTCTTTAAAAAGGAGAAAAAGAGCAGAAAGGTCAAACTTACCAGGATTTCAAATCTGATCTTGTTATAGAATTGAAAAGCTGATTCCTTGTTTTACTACCCAAGATCTTATCAAGCTTACAGGCCAACATCTGGGTATCAAAACCTCAATCATGGACATGAATAGTCTACAAAGGTGCTGTCTTCAACCAAGAAAATACAGTAACAGTAATTCATAGATATGGTTTTGATTTGAAAGTACTTTTGAATCTCTATGGCTTATTCCATACACAAATACTTAAATCTGATCTTTCTCCTATGTGGCTTCTTGTAAAGAATAACAGCGTTTGGAAAGACTATGGAAAACAGCCCATTTTCCACCCAGTGGAAGATCATTCCACTTCAGCACACTACACTGGGCTTTGCTGAGAATCACTTTAAAAACTCCAGACAACAGGATTTATACTTTTCCCTAAGATGTCCGTTCTGCAGCCAGTTTTATCACACTGCAAGGACTGTGGTGTGTGTGCATCTTCAATGTACATTTACTCTGCATTTTACTTGACTTTATTTCATTTGTCTATATGTTCCATGATAAATAATTTGACCTTGGCCATGGAGACCGAAACTTAACTAAATCAATGGAGCTGCTTAACTAAGTCAATAGAGCTATGACAATTGACGGAAACTGAAGATCTTCTCCAGGTGTTTAAGACCTAAATTCTTTGCTAACTGAAGTCATGCTAAACTGCATATATTTTTTTTAGACTTCATAAATTAATACTTAGAGCTTTATTAACGCTAGCTAAACCTTTTCCAGTGTGTCAGTATCTTCATTGTAAGACGTTATCCAGAACTCCAGTACTGGCTCATCAGTGATTTTTGCTTTTGCAATGAGATGACTTCTCACAAGGAGCCCAAAATACTGTAAGCCTTTTTCATAACCATAGTGTTTGACAAATTCGTGTCTATTTGGCATACACCGACATAACCTGATGTTTCTTAGTATTGTTGTTTTCCAAGAATAATTTTTCTGTAGAGAACAAAATGTTTTAGGATAGGTTCTTTGTTCTTAAAACTTTTTTTTTTTGTTGTTTAGCAACAGATTGGCCTTGCATTTCTGCTTCTCTCCCAGCTATCTTTTCTACTGTGATATCTTTTTTTTTTTTTTTTTTAATGTCATTGTCTAGACTGAGCTTCAGACTCACAGCAGTTTTGGGACTGTTAATTGACTGAGTGCCTAACTCCTTTTCCAAGTTAGTTACAATGACATCACGTGCAACAGCTCCTAACTGTCTAACTAGAACTATTGTATGATTTCACTTACCATACTCTAAATGTACCTGACAGCTTCATTTCTTACTGTCATCATTTAGTCTTTTAGTTAGGTTTTATTCTGTTTATATTTTTGTGCAAAGTTGAATTAACTTTTTCCATACGATTTCATGAAGCAATTGTCAATGAAGTACTAAAGATATGTATGTATTGCCAGCATGTTGCTTTCAGCCATTACACAACAACAACAACAACAACTTTATTTTCCAGCATAAGATTAATGGCTTGATCAACTCATTTTCTGCAGTGTAAGTTTTCAAGGACTCCAGCATAGCAATTAGTCTAGGTCATGGTTAATTTCAGAGATGAGAGTGGTCCTAGTGATTTTAAGACAGTACACAGTAAACCCTACACATGGTGAATAAAGGATATGGAGGCCATCATTTTATGACTACTTTCACATAAATCCATGCTGCTGCTGAAGACAAAAAGCCCCAAGCTCATTCCAGGCACCACCATTGTGCCAGCACTAGTCAGTGCAGTACAGCAGCAGTCAGATCAAAGAACTGACCCAACTGAAATCCAAATTGGTGCCCCCTACACTCTTCACCCCAACCCTCCAAAAGAGCTTTCCTGCTTTCAAGAAACCAGAATGGTTCCATGCTCCAGTGATCCAGCACAATGCATGGCACAAACAGTAACAGACGAAAAAGTGGGAAACAGAAATATCTGGAGCAAGGAGAAGGGAAGATCACCCCTTTCAGCATGAGCAAGTATCAAAGTGATCATGTACATATCTACAACTCCTACTGAAATAAATTTGAAGAAAGAAAGTTTACTTTTCTCTTTTGCTTGCTCTTGCAGTGCTTATGAAGTGTGAAAGTGGTTGAAGGATTTACCATGGTAAAAAGTAACATGAGAATTGTCACACTGGATCAAGCTAATGACCCTTAAAGAACACCATGTCTGCATAGCACTGACATTAAATTCAACCTGAACTTGGAATCTTAGAAAAAATAGTAAAAGCTAGCTTCCTACACATCTTCATTCAAACTGACCAAAGACAAAACCAATCTCGTAGCCAAGCTGCTCTCCCACTCCTGCACAAACCTTCTCCTTAACATTTATGATGACATAAATCAGCAACAATTTTATGGAAAACACTGCTGGCATTGATTAGTATTTGCTTATACGTAGTTCCTTCTAAGGAGATAAAATCAAAAGTAAGAAGGAAAACCCTACAAAAAAGACAGAATTCATAGACAAAGCATTTGACAGCCCATATGCCAGAGAATTTTCTACATCTTCAAATGTAATTGGAATCCAGTAAAATAAAATGTTATATTTGCAGGCATATCTCTCTAAGGCCTCCAGAAATTTAAGTCCTTTGAGAAAACATACAATATTTATAGAAACAAGAGATCCATATCACACTTAGTCTAGTTTATATTTGTCAGTATATCACACTGCAAATTATCACATGCTGCTATTGATTATTTCATGTAGATCACAACACAGGGGAGATCTGTCTGAGAGAAGTTCTTTCCTCTAAGAAACCTGATGAAAGTAGGAAACAAAGGAGGCATTTTAAGTTGAAACATATGCCTTAAATGTCTCAGCGAGCCTGGTTCTTGGTTCATCTGCTTTGTAAAAAGGTTAGGAAATAGCAAGGAGTCCTGAAAAACATAGGAATCAATTTTAGATGGATTTTCAAGATTTCTCCAACTTCTTTGGAGCAGTTCTCAGACCTCTGAGGTTCTTTGTCTCTTAATTCCATTCTTGGAGCAATATATCACATTCTTCATAATATCAATGACATGATTCTTATGTTCAAGGTGACTTAAAAATGTTAAAGAATTAATTCTTTCAATATCTATATAAACTCAGTTTTGACAAATGTTAGTCATTCCTTCCTAGCTAAAGTCTCTGCTGAACTGACAAGAGTAAATCTCTCTTACAGCCAGGATTCTTATAGAAATTGTGGGAGTACACAAAATCTTGAAACAAAATTTGTCAATTAACCAATAACAAACACGGACAGGAAATGGCAAGGTGGTAGTTTTAGGTGAGTAATCTCATCCCTTGGCTTTCTTTTAGATTAGTTTCCCACCACGAACCACAGCTACTGATCTTTTGAACTTGGGTGATTCAAAGTATTTATCATCTCCTGAGTAGCCACTGTATTTCTAGGGGACTTAGACCTGAACAGTGCCAAAATGAAATATTTTGATATTTCTACATTATTTTTGTCACTATTTCAGCTGGCATGTCTTAGTTCAGAAAAAAAAAATATCTTTTTTTTAATGGAAATTTTGTCTTATTTTGGAGGACACATTATTCTTAAAATTATTAATACTCTCTGCAAAATGCATGTATGAAAATGGCAATTTTCTCCCCTCTGTTCTCAACTTGTAACAGGGTGAATTTCATGAGAACAATGAAAGGCACTTCACTGCCAAATTTCAGCACACATCTCCAAACCACAGAGGATACACAGCTGCTCAGAAAACCAAATGTAGAAAATGAACACTGATAAAAACACCTGTTCTTTACTGACCTATTTCTTAGAAATCAATGACTTATTCTTGTTGAAACTTAAATATATGTTGATGGAACAATCTATGGAAAAAAAAATCAGCTTAAATTATTATGATGAGCTAGCTGGAAACAACCAAAACCCAAGAATTAAAGGCAGAAAGTGTTAGGCAATATTCATTGCCTCTCGCATGCCTCTAAGCTCACGTGTCTGCTCTCTCCAACTTGCTTAATTCCCATGCCTGTCAGCAGTAAACCCAGCACAGGGAGGTCTTTATCTTTGCGCTCTCCAGCTGGGACAACACTGCTGCCTGCTTTGCAGGGAAGAGGAGGTGAAGCTTGGCATTGGTCTGATGTCCTAGTCTGCTGTCTGACAACTCACCCAAGCATCTGTTGCAGAAAGTCACAGTAACAAAAAGCCAGAAATACTCCAACTAATTTTTCAGAGAAATATAAGCCTTGTTTTCTAAGAAAAGTCTGGAAAGTATATTTCTGGAGTTGTGGAATATTTGGAATATGCCTGAAGGCTCAAAAGGCCTTGATACTTGCAACAATGAAATTACCTTCTCCCTCCCCAGATTCCTCTGCTGCTTAGAGGCAACAAATTTGGACAATCTTTATAAAGAAACAGGGTTTCATTAAAGACACTGAATTTTAGGAAAAACTACAGGACCTGCTGACACAGCTTCTTGAGCAAAATGGAAAACAGGAAGATGGTTTGATTAAAGAGGCTTTAGTAAGAACAGCAAACAAACAAAAATTGGAACTGCCATGTTTCTGCATATGGTGATTGAAATGAAAAAAAAGTCTCTACAAACTACTTATTTAGAGAACAAACATTAGTTGTGTTAAATAAAGAGTTAATACAAAACGTCAAAACGTACATCCTTTACCATTACAGGAGTAGCAAACACCAGAGAACCACTGGTGAAAGCTCTCTGTAACACGTTGTTGAGCCTTGGCCCAGCTTATGATGTTCTGATTACAGTAATTATTTTGTCTTCTCGTTCACAAGTTGTGTAAAATGTTTTTAAAGTATTCATTAAAAGCAAAGCACTTATGCCTAGGAGCTGCAGGCACAGTCTTCATGCTTCCTATGGGGAGAACCGTTTTACATTTGGTGCTGAGACTGCTCATACAATCTGCATGTTTCAAATGAATAATTACATAAAATTACACAAAAACTATGTACTTCAAGTGCATCAAAGCAAAAAAAAAAAAAAAAAGCAAAAAAAAAAAAAAGCGCAATCCCCCTTCCTCAATCATGCTATTGTCCTGAAAACCTTTTTTTAATTCAACAGTGACAAGATGCAGACTCTGTGGTGGTTTACATCACTTGACCCTTTTCTTTCTAAAACATCCCCAACTATTATTATAACCCTGTTTCCGCTGCACAGGCCCAACATATCCTTAAGCATCTGCATAAATATAAAATCATTCCCCAAGTTTTGGAACCAATTTAGACATTATTATACAATTTAAATTTTTTCTACTGAAAGACTAAAACACGCTTACCACAGAAATACAGTCATAATGTTCCAGTCATGACTGGAACTCACCACACAAAAAAAAAAAAAAAAAAAAAGTATATTTACATTTTCCGTAGCTCAAAATGGCTTAAGTGTAGAAGTATGTTATATTGATTATGCATTTTTCATTAGATATTAGCTTTGTTTAAATGCCTTAAAATGTGAATATTTATCTGAACTGGATGTGTATTTATCATTTTATCTCTTAAATAACCTGTGTCACATTGCAGATAAAATAGTGACTCCAAGTTACTTGACAGTTTAGAAATAATCTGTATATACTATTTTGCCCATCAGTTAACAAAACACTGCAGAATTCTCCCTGGAAAGCACACCCATCCATGATTTATTTATTTTTTTAATTCATTTATTTTACTAGAAAACATCAGCTGGTTGAAATTAAAGGAGGAAAAGACAGTTTTAATTAATGTCTCCTTCAGGAACAAAGTTCCTAAAGTTGCTGAAGTGATCCCTTTTGACATTTTCAAAACAAAAAATCCCATTTGTATGTTTGAAATGATTTTTCAATTTGAAATTTAAGACACAAAAAATACTAAGTCCAATGAAAATGGAATGTTTGGATTGCTCAAAAGCAAAACATTTTTTCAGATTTCTGGCTCACTGAAATTGTGCACTTTTTGTGCTGATGTGAATTGTAATACAAATTCTAAAATATTTTTAATATATCTATGTGTATACACACGTGTATATAGAGATCTCTCCCTATACACCTATAGAGATAGACAAACCTACATATACAAACACAAACAAAGATGGAGAAGTAAGTATGCACACATATGTATGCATATGTGTGAACACACAAATGTATGCATATTTGTGAACACACATTTATGCACACAACAGTCATTGAAATCTAATGGGCTACTTGACTGGCAATCAAACATCATCTCTAAGGCGTATATGCTTCCTGCACTGATTACCTCAGGTGCAACAATAATAAACTAGATTGGTTTTGTTCTATCTCAAAAAATAAAATCTAAGTTAATATAATGTGTTTCTTGGAAGAATGAAAGTAAATGGAGGGAATTTAAAGCTCTGAAAGGAATTCAAAAGGGCTCCCACTATCTGTTTCAGAGTTTACATTAGAACCTGAAGACATGCTAAGGCTTTTGAAAGGGCTTTTGGCTATAAATACAGATTTCTAGAGGAACAGCTTAAAACTTCAAGGGCCATTTCTGGTATGAGAAATAACTGATGGATACTTTAAAGAAAATATCCTAAGTGCTGATAAGTTAGCTGATAATACAAAAGATTATAGGCCGTGTTTAGGAGAAAGCAGAGAGTGCTGAGCTGATTCAGAGTTGGTTTTGTTTTGTTTTTACCAAACAGCTTTCAAAACTGAAAAACTTCTCAATTTTTTAAATGTAATTAAAATTCAAGGCAAAATGATTTATTTTACCCCTGTTTTTACTTGGCACATTTAAAAAGATTTAACTGATAGTATTAGGCTCGCTGTAGAGTACTGCATTTAGTGTTAGGTTCATATTATCCCAACTTAAATATTCCACACAGCTGGAAGTTGTCAGCACAAGGAATAGGAACAAGGGGGCTGCAAACAGTCTCCTTCAAGTAAGTACAGGCATGCTGGCACTTTTCCAGGTTTATTTATTTTTCAGGTTGTGCTAAGGATATAAGGCTTTGATTCCATCATTTGTCCTGGTTTTGTCCCCCTTGCTGACATTGCATGATCCATCTTTCAAACATACTGCCTTTAAAAGAAATAATATTTAATTTATCTTTGTCCTACAATTGGTATGCAGTGAAGCCCCCACCTCCACTCCAGTGTGTCACATGAGCGTCTGAAAACAATGAAAACTGAATAGATTTTCACAGAGTCACAGAATCACAGAATTACTAGGTTGGAAGAGATCTCAAGATTTTGATCTTACAGGCCTGGGAAAAAGCAGGGGTGGAGAAGGACAGTAAAAGCGTTGCCACAAAAATAGTCCTTGAAAATGACTCCTTACAGTTTTCATTTCCTTCTAGTAACTGAGAGATGTAAACAGTCAGAAAACCAACAATCTCCACCATTGTGCACAAACTTAAAGAAAGTTTGCATTCAAGTGTTAACATCAATTTTAGAACTTGAAATGTTTATATGACAGCCCATACACAAACACAGCCACCAAACTGGGAACATTTAAAAACAAAATCAAAAGAATATTCAAATTCCTGCTTCTACACTCTCCTGCAATACAAAAGTCTGTAAGTAAAAGAAAATAGGAACATTCTTCCATAGACCATAAGCCTGGAAGCATTTTGTTACAACTATCTAGTAGGTTCTGCAACTTAAAATTGATTCAGAAATTTAAGGCATTCAATTTGCATTTTGTCAAATTTAACAATAAAACCTTCATGGACATTATTCTCTTATAGATGGAGGCCCCTTCAGACCTCTTGGGGAAAAAAAAACAATAATTAAGTAAATTACACTCAGTCAAAAACCGGAGTGCATCCAAGTCTGCAGGAAATTCTGATACTTGATTTTAATCTCTCAATGGAAACTGTTCATCTCTCAGAGGCCATTTGTAAGGAAACAGTTTTTCTTGGAGCTACTTTATAGTCAGAAGAAAATAGGTAAGTTTTCCTTATGTCTACAAAACAATCAATGAGCTGCAAGCAAAGTCCAAGTCCAAAAAATCTGGGCTTTAATCTCATTTTAAGTAATCAATCAGTGATCCACCAATGTACCTTAATCAACTGCTCTGTTATTTATCTCTTATCAACATCTGCACTAATACAAGCAGGATGTCCATTTCACTCACAGCTGCAGAGGTCTCTGGCCCTGTGAGACGTTAACCAGATGCATCTGCCCTACAATAGGTATCCCAAGACATTCAGTGTCATTGATGAAAAATTGAGAAAGAATTCAGAAAACATTCCTCTGACTGAGCCATGATGGAAATCCATCAATCTAAGTGTTCCAAATACAATGTTTGGGTTTTAAGGAATTAGCATTTTTCATTAAAGCTTTAATGGCACTGCAACATTTCTAATCTAATCTAGCAACCTCTTCCATATTTTTATTTTAATACTTTCTTTCAGCTTGGAGAACAGTTAAAAGGAGTCTTCTCCTTTTAACTAAAAAACTAAAAAACAGGAGTAACTAAAAAACAAACTCTGAGGAAGTGAAAATTCTACTCTATAGTGTATTACTGAAACAGTTGTATGCAAAAGATTTAATAACATTTGATGCATGTCAGAGCTTGATAAAAGACAACGCTGTCCCAGTGACAGGGAATTTGCTGTACATAATGCTCTTCTGACACTCAATTAAATGTTTTTCTTGTCTTCTGCCCCACCTCTGACATCTTCCACCCCTCCTCTCAGCCCATCACACAACAATGAAACATTTACCTACATAACATCATTCATACCATCCACATTCAAATACCGATATATATGTATATAATTTTCTACACTGAAAATGTTGAAATATGGAACTGTTATTGTATTATTCTGTTACTAAATGAAAAGTAATAACATCCTCTACTACCTAGAGCAGTAACATAAAGACAACAGAGGAAGAATCTTGCCTAAAATTTACATGCAAACCAGCACAGGCCAGAACAGGATATTTTAGAATATGATTTTGTTTGTTCTTTGCTTCAGTAGTACGCTTGAATAGTAAGCCTTCATGCATTCATTAAGACTGGCAAGAATGCACATGGATAAATTTAAAAAATACATACTTTTGGCTTAAATGAGATTTGTACTGGAAAAAGAAAAAGAGGAAAACGAAAAAGAGAGAAAAAAAAAAAGGAAAAACATCAAAATACTATAAGAGAAAAAAGTTAAATTCTGCTATAGTAAAGGCTGAAATGAATACACTCAGAAAGCATAATTATATATATATGTTTAGTAGAAAAAATATAAGATTGTCAAAGTTGTATATAGTTATATAGAATTGTATTAAATTTAAATATTTTCCCTTTAATTTAGGAAGTTGCAGCTATCTTTCAGCATACTCAGGGATGTATTTCTGTTAGATAATATTTGCTTTTTCAAAATTCTCAGCGTATAAAATTAAAAATATATCTGTTACTGAAAAGGATGGAAGGTCTTTTCACATTTGCAGGAATGATGGTGTAGTGATCATGCTCCAAGGATATAAGAAAGAGGTATCCAAAGGTTGTATCAAACTTACTGCCTCTGCTATGGTGGAAAAAATGGAAAAGCTTTTGGTATCAGCCCATTCTTCCTACCCATGAGGACCAAGAATTTGCCCTTCTATCACCTGATGACAGGGTTATGTGCTCAAAAGTGTTACTGGTTTCCTCTAGTGTAACAGTATAGTAAAATATGCCATGTCTGCCCACAAATGCTGACTTAGTTTCATTTTTTCCCATTTTCCTTGTGTATAGAACATTCTTGAGAACACTTCAAATAATATTAAGAGCTCATTTCAACTTCACAGAGATGTTTTGTCTTTCAACTCTCTCAATGTGCTAAGGACACAGTGTTTAATTAATTTCATCAAGAGCTCTATGATTCATAAATGTGAAATTGTTTTCTAAGTAATGTTTCCTTGTTCACTGTTGTTCTCTTCCTGCTTCCTTTATGTCTGACCTGAACTAGTCTCATTTGGCATTCCCAGAGCAGAACAGTTTTGTTTTTCTAAAGCCAAGGGTAGAGCTAATGGTATAGAGTTTCCCATGAAGTGAGTCGCATAAATTGAGTAAATAGCACCTGATTTCCATTGACCAAAGACAGGATCAATAAAGTGATGAGAAGGAAAAAGAAAAAAAAATTAATCTAAAAACAAAGCTCTCTAGGTACCCTAGATACCTTTAAAATAGTGGGAAAATTAAAAAAATGCAGTGTTATATCTCTCAACTGAAGGAAATTGAACTGGAAATAATTCCAGTCAGGAAAGTATACTCAGGTCTGAACTTTGCTTTTCAAAGGTGAGAGCTTTCATGCAGTGATATTGTGCGAATGGGTGTGAATTCATGGGAAATAACTTCTGAGGTAGATATCCAGATTAAATTGAAAATTACACTGCCTGAATCCAGAGTATAAATGCTGATTTGACAAAATGAAAATCTTCTGAAGCAGAAATGTCCTCCTTACCTATCTTTTACTCTTAATATTGCTTTCTCTTCAACATGTAAAGTTATCTATGACTTTTCATTACAAAGCAATAATTATGAAAGCACTGAGAAGAATGGGGTGAGAATAGATATGGTGTGCCTTCTGCTTGATTTGCTAACGTGGATACAGGAGAATGACAAATATTTTAGCTTTTTAAGAACTCTTGATGGCTTACACTCTTAAGCTCCTCAGTATTTTTCAGCTAACATCTGATCCAGCTATAATATGAATGTGTTATAATAATAATATGTAATGTTATTATTAACTTGTTATTAACAAATAATATGTTATGTTTCTGAGTAGAAGACAGCATTATTAAGTAGAAGTCTGTAAATTCCATATCAGGAAATTAAAGAGTATATCAAAAAGAAGTAACTGCTCACATGTATACTTTACTTGCACTAAAACAGCTAAAATGTAAATACACCTCAAATTGGAAGAAAAATAGGTATCTTCATACTTGCTAGCATTTTTGCTTCCTGTGTATATCTAGAAAATTACAACTGTTTTCAATGACCCTTAGTTACATCTAGTGAAGAACATGAGTTTCTAAAACAGATCTGACTCAGATCTGAGGCCCAGATGTCCAAACTGAAATCCAAAATGCTTCTTAGCAAGACTTTATTACTGCAGAGGGTGTTTAAACTTACAGCACTCCTCCCCATTTGACCTGAAAGTTTCCTAGGTGCCTGCTTTATACATGCTTAGAATTGCCCTAGTCTAAATAACTCAGTGCCTATTTCTCACATCCCTCCCAAGATAGGATCTAGTAATTTGGCAAAGGAATGCATAGGTCCCCTACGGCATCCAAAACATTAATCATTACTGAATAATACCAATAACATGCTGACACGATGAGGTTCCTCACAAACTGTGGTCTTGCTCACTGCCTTTTAACAGGATGGATGGGAATCCCAATCTTCCATGCAACAGCCTATAGGACTCATCAAGCGAGAGAGATGGATTCAATGCCATCCTAAGCCTATAGACATTCAAGCCTCACATCTCACAGCCCAAGAGAGAACCCTAACTACCAATCACTTACACTGGGCGCACATGATGATACTGTCAATGCTAAGCCACTCTAGAGAAAGGAACCCAAAATGAAATGGGCCATAGAGAGTGAGCGAGGGACAGCATGATGTTCCCCCATCCTGGTTCGTGTAGGAGTCATGGATTCACATCAGACAGACAGAATTCAGATCTCCCAGCTGACAGTCCTAACTACTAAGCCATTCAAGACACTGCCTTCACCTCATGCTTCAAAAGAAACAGAAAAGAGTGCTGTTTTTCCCCTGGCAGAAAGGCCTCTGCTGTGAAGAAAGCATCTGCTGTGGCCCAGGGTGTCTGCTCTGAAAACTGTGGTGCAGTTCAGAGATACTCAATCTAGCTTTAAAGAAATTAATTCCTTGCATTGCAAGGAATTACAGCCACATCAAGTTCTATCGCAACAAATACACCTCAATAAAAATATGCCTGAGTGGACACACAGTACCACATAATCTAAACTGTGTCAGTCTGGGTTTTCAGATATGCCATTGGTCCCATATTTCTATTTTAGTTAGCTGTATTAAGCTCCCTAATTGGCCAGCAACTTGTTTAAATTCGGCTTAGAGATCCTGCCCTGTGCAGAAAACTTCACTGTACAAATGAGAATTTAGGATTTCCACTACAGAGACTAGAAAGGATAACTTCAGGGCTCCTAAGTCATGTTATTCAGCCTAACCTTACATTTTTGTGGTTGTTGATAATCAGACAGTGCTTGAGATAATAGGCTGATTCGATCCAAAAACTCACCAGCAAATCTAGTGTCCCAATTAAAGATTAATTGCAGCGTGGGGCTTTTTTAGGAGGCTGTGAATCCATGCAGATATTATCAAGCACAGAACACAAAGGCAGGAGAATTGTATGGATATTATTAAATGCACAACCAACTTTCAGAATCCTTGTTACTTTTGTGCAAAATGGAAATGTGACTGTTTTGCACTTTTCAAGCTGAATTTTCAGAATCAGTAACTTAGTCACATGGTCTGAATTTTTGGGTAGACCTGTGTGGCACCAGGTGTTGGACTTGATGATCCTTGTGGGTCGCTTCCAACTCAGGATATTCTATTCCAACTCAGGATATTCTAACTTGAAAACAAGCAAACAAAAGCCATCTCAGCTTCCTGCTTATACAGTAAGCATGATTTAATAGTAGCCCTGTGAGATACAAGCAGCTCTGTAAATACCCAAAAAGCCCTTTTAGCAGGTTACAAATTAAAATGCATTTTAAAATTACACATTTAGCTTGTCTGGAAATACATATTAACGAGATACAGAGAAAGAGATTTTTTTCCTGTCCCAGCATGAGCTGCTCAGGTAAAAGAAAATTATGTCAGCAGTATTTCTTCCCTTAGGACTAAATCTTTGCAAACATTAAACGTAAGTTGAATATAAAACATTCATACTTAAAGTTGATTTTAGGTTTTATTTTTAGTTCTAGGTAAGTATTTTTAAAGAACTTAAAGTAAAAATGAAAAAAAATAAAGCAAGAGAACGTTTTCATTATAGTATATATGAAATGACCAGTTCAGCTTCATACTATGGTGATTTATTTAGCTTTGCTGATTTGTTGTAGCAGAACATACTGTCATCTGGATACAGATTAAATCTATCTTCTTTGGCCACCAGGAAAGAAAACTACAGTATTTAAAAAAAAAAACAATTTTTAAAACAATGCATGCAATTTCCTGCATTTCCTTGCAGGAAAAACATATGTAATAGAAATTACTGGAATTAAATCTATATCTGGCATGATGGTTTCAGTTCAAAAGCCTTGAGAACATTTTTATGCTGTGCAAGTTTCTATCTCTGAGCTTTACTTCCAATTTGACTCTTCCGTGACAAGATAAATGTTCCAGCCCATTGTTTCCCAAAAGTCACTGTATCAAACTGACAAGTATTGTAAAATGACCGCTGAAACCTGAGCTGAACATCGAGCAAACAGCCAACAATCCCAGTCTCTGAAGCCCTGATCTTACACTACTGGAGCTAAGAGGAGCAAAGCAAGTCAAATGCAGAGCCTTCCCAACTAGATCATAGGGAATATTGACAAATGGGACATAATAAACCCAGCATTGTTCTGATGGACAGCAGAACTGCCTCGCCTGTTTGTTCTCAGTGTACTGTACATGACGCTCAGCTGCAGGAGCGTGGCCCAAGCCAAAATGAAAGCTTTTGTTTACATTGTCTCAGTACATACTGGCAGCAGGGCCAGACATTCCCAGAAAGCTCAGGTGGGGAGTGCTTTGGGAGCACAGGGAGCCCAAGGATGCTACATTGACTTTGTCTGATACAAGAAGATTTGTAAAACTGCCAGTCCAGGAAGCAAGACTGCTCTGCAGGTCCTTTCTTTCCTGGGCATAGGTGTGGGGGAAAGATTATTTTCAAACCTTTAGATAGTTTCTTTCTGGCTCAGGAGATGAAAACTTCCTCTACTGAAAATAAATAAATAAATAAAATAAAATAAATCTTGGTCTGAATAAGTTTTGCTATAATAAAAATTAACTCCAGAATCTGGAAGACTTTTGGTGTTTTTTAGGGCATTTATTTTAAGGAAGAGGAGAAAAAAAATATAGAAAATCCAACTCATTTTACAATCCATGAGCGGATTTGTAAACTGTAGAACTTTGCCACATGAAAATAATTGGTAATTCAGTAAATCTAGTTTCTGAGCTGGTTAGTCATAAGACAGTATAACTTATAAGTTTGAATAGGCAGGATTTTTTTTTTTTTCTCACTGATCAACAATTGGCAAAGCCGAATTCTTCATTTCACTTTCTATTTTAAATCCCTATTTATTCAATACTTACTAGGAATCTGACTGGTTACTATAATACAGAACTATAAAGCAGCTTTATATAAATTATTCTATCAAAGAGGATGTACCCCCGAAAATAAAATGATTTAATAACCACGTGAAGTCCAACTCTAGTATTTAATGAAGTGTAAATCCATAGTGAAAATATTAAATGAAGATCTGGCTTGTTCCTTTATGGTTTATCCCCTGCCAACATGGGCTCATTCTTCTTCCTGAGCTACGTTAAAGCCAGACGGTGAAGAATGATATAAGTGTAAAGTAATAGAATATAAGCATGTAGATAAGGTCATATCAGACAATCAATCAACAAATCAAAATGAAGTCATTTTAACAACTTCCTTGAAGTGACATTAGTAAAAGAATGCATCGAAGAACACATTGAGTAAAAGATTTGAAAAGAATCGTGCCAGGCTCTTTGTCACAACTTAGAGGAGGAGTTTTATTTACAGAAGGTACATTTTTAGACAGAAGGTAGCACTGTCTCATCTTGGTCCCTAAAGCAACAAAACTGGTAGCTAAACAAACAAACAAAAAAGCAATCAAGAAAGTAAGCAAGGTAAAAATGCAACACAAACTAAGAAACATAGTTTGCTTCAATTTCTTTGTCTCTCTTCTCTTCTCCAAGATTAAAATGTTCACTCTGTGCCTGATGCATTAAATAGTCTTTGGAAATGCACTTACATGTAACTGCAAAGCACGTTTTATGTTGGCACCTGGAAAGGCACCTAGAAAGAGCCCTTTTTCCATCAAGCAGAAATGGCTTCATTAGCAAAAGTCTTGCCTCCCTGTAATGGTACTTCCCTTCTTGTAGACATTTGCTCCTTCCAATACACAGCACTAGATGTAAAGGACTGTATCCTCCTGTGTCCTTCTGCCATGGTCATCTGCACATCATCTATCTCCAAGTCTCTTCTTCTACAGCAAGTCTCTACTCCAAATACCAGTCAGAGTCCTGCCACCAGCACTTTGGCCAGATGCAAATGGAAATTTGTCTCCTATCTGTTCTTCCAACCAAAACTCCTGATGGTGGTGGGCAGTAAATTGGGGGTGCTAGTGAAAGGACAAGATTAAATAGGCACAAACTGAATCACAGGAAATTCTTTTTAAACATAATAAAAAACTTATTTTATTTTTCAAATATGAGGATTGTCAAACATTGGAACAGTTTGCTCAGAGAAGATGCAGTCTATATCCATGGAGACACTAAAAATTTGACTAGAAACACTGCCCTGGAGCAATCCTCACTATTTGACCCTGGTTTGAGCAGAGAGGTTTAGGACTAGGTGATCTCAAGAGGTGCCTTGAAACCTCAGCCATGCTATGGTTCTGTTCAAAAACAGAAGAAACACTACTGATCCAAAAAGAGAAGATGCATCACATAACTGCTGAATAAACATAAACATACTCCCTACTATTGAATACATTACAAAACTAAAAATGCCTGTAATGATCAAAGAGAGAACAACATGAATCCCCCTTGTATTTTCCCTTGCATATTATGGTGGAATTTACTATGATGTTTCAGATACATAGATATTTTGTGGAAAGACAGCTAGGTTTTGCATGCATTTCTTGAAACTATCGGTATTTCAACACTGCTGCTATGCTCCTAACTAAGCCACACAGCAAGTCAACAGAATGTTTGCTTTTGCATTAATATTTAACTTCTCCTATGAATTAATTGGAAGATTTCTTGATAAATTTTTGGAGTGGTTTATATGTACACAAGGTACAGCCAGCTGCCAGTGTAACCAAGTTAACTGCTTGCCCCTAGTAACTTCTGTGCAAACACAGCACAGTCTTCCTCAGTTCAGCCTGATTAATAAGCAAAGACCTGGCTTATTTTCCTTAAGATCATGAAAGCATAATGAATACTGTATATTCCTCTTCAAAACTGAAAGATTTTTTCTTCAATTCAAGAATGAGATTGTAACATTCTTAGTTCAAGTGTGTGTATATGTACATATATATACAGATATAATATTTTACCACTTCTCACTTTCTCTAGCCTTTCTGTAGTCTCAGAAGAGATTTTCCCTCAAGCAGATTGCACCCTTTTAATAAAGTGAAGCAAGCAGCTATGGAGAAGAGGAGGGACTGGACGGACAAAAGAGTTGATGTTTTCTGTACATGTTTATTTCACCATTGTCAGGAAAACTTCTTTTGGCAAACAAAATAATTAAGGATCTAAGCCTAACTCTGCTGATGGCAGATGAATCACAAGTCTCCAAGATTCACCCCTGGACACCCGTGCTTCCATTTACATCCATGCGTATATCCTGAAACATCGAATGATCATAGAATCACAGAATCATTAAGGTCAGAAAAGACCTCCAAGACCATCTGGTCCAATCATCTCCCTACCACTGCTATTACCCACTAAACCATGTCCCTAAGCACCATGTCCAGCCTCTCCTTGAACAACCCCAGGGACAGTGACCACCACCTCCCTGGGCAACACCTTCCAATGTCTAACTATTCTTTCTGAGAAGAAATGTCTCCTAATTTCCAACATGAACCTTCCCTGGTGCAACTTGAGGCCATTCCCTCTTGTCCATTGACAAAACAAGGAAAAAAGGTTAGAAGCTTTAGACTATCTAACTTTTTATGAATCAACGTAGAATCCATTTCTCCATCATGAGAATTACTGACACACCTGACAGCTGTGTCTGCAGTTGCCATATAGTGTCAAAAGTTCTCCTTGGATATAGGGACAGAATGAATCTGAAGCATGGAGCTGTTGTGCTGGTCTCCTGCCTATGTGTGAAACACAGAGGTATCCCCCCTTTACTTAAAGTCATAGAATCACATGTTGGAAAAGGCCTTCAAGATAACCAAGTTCAATCATAAAACTGATCTGCTAAGACCTATCACTAAATGATGTCATTTAAATGCCACATGCACACCCTTTCTGTGAAGAAATTTTTTCTGTTATCCAATCTAAACCCCGCCCTGACACAATTTGAGATTGTTTCCTTGCATCCTATTGTTTGTCACCCGAGAAAAAGGACCAAAACTCTCCTTCTTAGAACCTCCTGTCAGGAAATTATAGAGTTATAAGGTCTCTTGTCAAGGTCCCTTACAAGCACAATAACAATTCCCTCAGGTGCTCCTCATATATCTTGTTTTCTAGTCCTTTCACCAGCTTTACTGTTCTTGGGGTCTGTGAAGACCCCAGTTTGAAGAAAGTAGTGAAGGCACCCCAATTTGAAGAAAAACAAAACAAAACAAAACAAAACAAACAAACAAACAAAACAGATGCAAAATACCAACACAAGTTCATGGGAATTGTGAAATTCATTTCTTTAACACAGATTTCTTCCTGCCAGCTCAGATGTTATGGGATGACAGTAAATTAAATTCCCTTCCATAAATGAAATTACCCCTGTGGTTCACATGGTTGAACTGCTTTCTGCTTAGTCCAGTTACTTCTTGAGTATGTTTATTGCTTGCTAACATGTAGAAGAAATGTACCTAACCCCGTTAATCCTCAGAAGAGGTGCCACAAATTCAGAGCTTAGTGATATGTTTTAGCGGAGGATTTGTTAGTGGTAGGTCAGAGGTTGGATTAGATGATCTTGGAGATCTCGTCCAACCTTAATGATTCTGTTATGACTGATGCTGCAAAATGCTGACTTGATACTCTTCCCCTCAAGTACCAACTGTAGAATCATCTCCTGACCCTTCAGAATTTTACTACAACATGAGGTCTTGATGTGAAGGGTAAAAAAGACTGTTTTTCTTGACTTCCACTATGATCTGTAGCAACTTTACTGTTTTGCATGGAATCTACATGATTACAGGTGTTTCTCTAAGAAGGAAATAGTAACAGGATGTTCCTGATCAACACCACATCAGAGAGCAATAACCTAAGTGCTGTAATCTATAAGAGAATGGGTGCTGATGTCTGTCAGTCCCTGAAGGAGAAGGGATTGAAAAAGATCTTCCTCTCCTCACTGCTTCTTGATGTTTTACCTTTCCTTAGTGCTCCATTACAAAAAGTAATGTTGCGTGAACAAGTGTAGCCCTGGCAAATGAGCAGCAACTGTCCCTTGCATTGCAGTTACTGAACCATATCGATAGGCAGTTAAATCTTTGATGGAAAGCTCAATACTTTCTGCTACACTAACCCACAATATAGCATTACTTGGAAGAATTCATTCCCGTGTTTTTGTAACACCATAACTGGGTAACATCAGAAGCTGTAAATTCAGTGGTGACGTGAACACAAAGTCTTGAAATTCCTTGAATGTGGAGGTTTTATGATTGAAAAAAAAAATATATATATATATATATATTTTTTATAATATATATATAATAATATATATAATATATATATTATATATAATATATATATATATTTTTTTTTTCTGGTTCATTATTAAAAATTTGAAAACATAAAAGAGGATGTTCTCATCCTTTTTAGGTTACATTCCCCTTCACTAGACAGAAAAACAGCTGTGTTTAAAAGCTTGATCTTGGGAAAATTCAAATTTTCTGAATCTAGTATAAGCTCCTGTTCCACTCAGGGGTTCCTGCCTTGACGTCCCCCACTGTCCATGATTCTCTTGCAGCACAGCTCCCTTATGGGCATGTTCCTGTCTTTCTCTCATCTGTTTATGCTCCTGCTTTGGTTTTTGTTCTGTAAATGCACCAACTGTCCCTACCTAACTCAGCCTGTGAGACAGTTACTGCTAAGCTTATAATGTAGAAAGCTTGCTTGGGTTTCCTTTGGTACCCAGATTATGCAAAAAATTATCTGCTTCATTTCCTATACAATTTTTTTTTCCATTATATGATACAAAAATTGCAGCAAATGTCCATCAGAAAGACATCAGCAACCAAGCAAGCAAAACATAGTTTTCATACGATCCCTGTATGTTGTTTTTGTGCCTTTTCAGTCTTGTTATATACTAATTCCTGAGTATTCAGGTGTATTCAGCTGTGGAGTACGTGACAGTTTTGTCTGCAAATAGGAGATGGTTAACATTTTCAGAATCAGAATATTTCAGGTATTATAAATCATGTTTGCCTGCGTCTTTTCAGAAAACTACAGAGACATGGCAAACAGCCAAACCATGAGTAAAGCTGTGTATTGTTAACTAGATCAAAGAAACGTGCCACAAATGGGTTTTTAAAAAAATACATACTCTTGTTTGCACACCTATGTAAATCCTTTTCTAGTGATTTAAATAAAAATAGTCACCTCAGCAAACATTTGGAGGCACCTAAACTTCTCACAGATACATATGTACTTAAATTACTTCCTTATATGGAAGAATCATCATCATATGCCCAAAATCATATTGCATTTCCCTCCTCATCTAATTGTTTATTAGCAATACACGGCACTGTGGAAATTGATGTTATTAGGGCTCACAATAGCATATGTGCTACTATATGTAGCTTATGTGTATCAGAGGATGAAAGTTTTAGAACTGTCAAACTTCTTCAACAGCTAATGCTAATGCTGTCTCACTAGGTATTCCTCTTCCAATGCATTAAAAACAGCTTTCATGACAGGACACACAAGAAACAAAACAAATAAAAATGGGAACAGGCATTTATAGACAATGTACAGAGAAATTTAGAAAACATTACTATGGTGATATTCCCCTTCTATAAGATCCACAAAACACAGGACTGACTTTCTGCCCATAATATTTTACCAGTTAATTTATGTAGGCACTTCTAATCCATTCCTGCAGACTCTCTCTTGACTGTGACTCTAATCATTTCCCTACATATACTGAAAGTGAAATACCTGGCCGCACCCTCTAAGAATGCTTTATCTGATCGTCCTCTCCACGGCAACAAAAACCACTCTGTTGAAAACCATTCCTCAGCTTTGATCTTGAAGCTGTGAACTACATTACCAAGGCCTAAGAGAGCCCAAGTTTACTTTCCTTAGCAAGCATGCACAACATAAAGAAACCAGCCCGCCCAGGCATATCCGACACCTCCCCAAGAATCCGGCTAACTCATAGGAGTGAGAAACCAGATATGCTCTCCACCAGACTGTTAGAGCCAGCCATGTATACTTAGGTTTGTCTCTCTCTGCAAGCTTTCCAGTAAAATAAAGGAAAAAGATAATGTTGCTTTGAACTATACCCATGCTTGTTTTGAGTAAGCTATATAAATATTACTAAGCAATAACACTATATGCCTTATAAACACTGATACTGATGTATAAATACACTTATATTTCAATATTCAATTTTACTTTATCCATGGTGTGAGAAATTAAACTAGAAATCAATGATCTAACTTCCTTGCAGCCAATTTAACAAATGACATTTTATTTATTAATTGGAGTATGCATATTCAAAGGCATGCACTCTTCCTCATACACACAGAAACCTACACAGAAATTAAACCACTGCAGCAATGTGACTACGATATTCTATGCCTTTCATGAAACATGTGGAGCAAAAAAAAAAAAAAAAAAAAAAAAAGAGTAAGAGTATGAATAAACAATCCATATGGCTCTCAATAGTATTTTCTTTACCAAGAAGTGAGTAATGAAATTAATTGTCTACAGTTGCCGTCAGCAGGAAAGAAAAAAATAAATTGGAAGGGGAGAGGAGTTAGAAGAAGGCGGCAGCAGGAGAAGGGGATTTGTGGGGAAGCTGGTAGCAGATTTGTCTCTCTGTGAAGGAGACAAGGAAGGTGTTGTCCTGGCTTGTCATACTGCTCTGCTCACCTAGTTGAGGTGGAGACTTTGCTCCTCTATGTTTAGCTTACATGGGATGTGAGCTGTCAGTTTTAGTGACAGTTTGTTAGAAAAATCTATTTCCACTTCGTTAGGGAACATTCTGCAGACATGCTGTGTGTATTCTGGAAAGAGAACTGAATATGATGATGATGAGTATTGAAAATAGTAAACAAACTTCCTGAAGGGAGACATTTGGTTCTAATGGATGAAAACAAGTTAATTATTATTATTTTAAAAACGTATTGCAAATACCGTAAGGAATGTAAAAACAAAATGTAACCTAACATGTGGATTGCCTGACTAAAACATTTACAGGTGGTTATGGGATTGGTATACCACATAATCCTTACATGTTTTTGAGGTGTACAGGAAAGTTCAGCAAATGTGAGGTACATTTCGTGTCTGTCCTTATGCTGTTAGGACATATTTGTTTCTGTTGTTGCTAACTGCCAGGCTGAGACAGATACTCCAAATTAATCTGCAGAAAGCAGAAAAGAAAGCAGCAACTTAGGGCAGTCTGCAGACACTAATACTGGAAGCAAAGCAGCATCTGAATAAAAGATCTTTTTCTTGATGCTGGCAATGCCTATACAATTAGGTTTAACAAGAAACCTATTCTGCAGACACTTCAACTAACTGGAAAACAAACAAACAAACAAACAAACAAACAGCTTTTGCCTGGGATGTGTTTGTCACATTAATGTGTTACAGAGGCTGAGCTAACAAGTGCAGGCTGAGGGGAGTTGTTCAGTGAAGAACAGCACGTGGGTAATCCTGCCACGGGCGCTCCAGACCAAAGGTGACTTGTGTCTGTCCAGTTGGCAGTACAGACTGAGTAGGTCCAAACTGTCACCACGCATTTTAGAGCAACAGTTTTCATGTTCTGAACATTCTGAGCTGAAAAGGAGAAAAGCCACTAGTACTCTTGGAGCTTGACTAGAAGAGATGCAAATATGACAATGAAGGAAAAGTGGTACTAGTGATTTAGAAAGTGAATTCTAATATGGGACACCATCTTAACAACAAGCCTCTCTACTACTTTAGTAACCTATTATGTTATTTTACTTTAATTTCCAAGAGGACAGCATCAACCCCAGGGCCTTGTGAAACTCGCAGGCCTGACTATTACTATAATTTTTTTTAAACATATATTTCTATTATAATTTCAATTAGCTGCAATATTTATTTTTTATTCACTAAACTGGTAGATGCTATTGCTGTGTCTGTGTCCATCACCCCTTCCCCCAAGGTGCCATAAGCCCCAACAGGGGCAGTTTCATGTGCATGGCATATGAAATCATTGCTATTCAGACAGTTTGCACTACCAAGTCCAGTGAGGTCAATTGGAAGACAGACGCCTCCAGAGCAGGACCAGATCTTGCAAGCTTAACTGGCTGAGCTGTAAAGTACATAGATCTTTTGATATAAGCAGAATTGCATAAATACACATTAAAGTAAAATACCATCATCCCGTTTTGGTGACGTCACTACATAGATTTAAGGCTTCTTAAGTAGTCTAGTTTCTCCTGTACCAGGCAAGTGATAACTGGCCTGCATTCAAAGTTCAAACACTTCTGGTGTGTTTGAAGAGTTCACTTGCTCAAGGAATACTGGAGATTTCATAGGTGCATTCCCCACTAGTTTTTGCAAATGCATTATCTGCCTAATTGATGGAAAAATGTCACAAGCAACTGCAGCCACTCATGACTGAAATAATTTGTGTTTGAGCTAAGGGACATATATTTGTTTCTTCTCCAGGGCATGCAGTTTTGGACCAACACTTGAAAAATCCTCAGATAGAAAAAATCTGTCTTAGCATTACCCTCTATATCAAATCTGAATAGGTTTGAAATGGCAGCCAAAGAGCATTATGACTTCTTCAGTTGAAACCAGTAAACTTGATCTTTCACATTTGGGATCAAGGACAGTGTAGAGGACAGAAAGGACTTTAAAGAGATAGATGGAAGGTCTGCTGTCAGTAAGCAGATATCCATTCTCATCCTCCTTATCTTCCAGCATTATCCAACATCATCAGTCCCGGAGCACGTCAGGGATCCAAAGGGAATGTGTTGAAATGATTTAAATCATTCCCTCCAAATAACAAAAACAGGTAACTGCATATCCATCCTTATACTTCTCATTTACACTTTCAAAGAGGCCTATTCTCACTTAAGATATTTTCAACACCTCCAGGAACTAAGAAAATGACATAAACTTGTCTGGAACATGAAGATGACACATACCTCTGCTTGTATTCCATGGCAGTGATCATCTGAGTACATCATTTAGGACTGCTCCTAAATTTATGTTACCAAACAGTTGTAACAGTTACATCTATGCATTACATATTTACCATCTTTGGGTGAGAGAAAGCTCTTCCAGTTTGTCCTTACTTATATGTAGTATTTATACGTCTTGTCTCCAACAATACCTAATGCTCTTTAAAAATATCTGTCAGTATAGCACTTGAAGTGGCATGGATTACAATAAATCCACTACACCTTTTCTCCATGCTCTGCATTGCTTTCTTCCTTGAAACTGAGTGAAGGTCTTTACCTTCAAAACACTCGGTGACCTGTGACAAAGATAATGGGAAAGACAACTTACAGAATGATAGAAAATGCCAATTGGAAGTAAATACTCAGGAATTTTCTATCACGATAACTTCTAATGAAAGGCTTCTAGCCTTCTAAGGCTTTTAAGCTTCAAATGAGTAGCTTCTAACTGAGGAATGAGCTCCATCAGAAACTATGAGTCATCACAAGCATTTCCACCTCTTTCTCCAAGTGCATGACATCTTCCTTGTCCTGACCTCTCACATCAGATTATCCATTTTTAAATAGGATTTATTGCTTCTAGAAACAAATTCTCCCAAAACCAAAGAGTGAACTATACAGTCAATTTTCAGCTCACAGACAGGATGAGAAAAAGAATAAAATACACATCATAGGCACAACATATATTACCTGTCCAGAAAACAGTGCAGATGATATAGAAATGATGATAACACAAGATCTGTTTTAAAAGAAATATGATAAAATCTACCTACTGTGGTAAGACATCTAAAACAATTTAATTAAAGAAAGGTATGCTTAACTCATTAGTGCCAGGTTTTGTTGTATCTCACTTTCTTTTATCTCATTTATATCCATTTTACTCAATACCTAACGTATAAGCCTGAAAGACTGCAATTATTTAAAAAGGATTACAATCACTGTATGACAAAATTTTATCTTTATTTATTCAAGCTGAGCCCTGGCTTCTACATCCACTTTTCAACCTACCAAAGCATGTCTTTCACAGAAGTAAAATTATTTTCTGTTTTCAAATTTATTTTATATTTCAACAAGTCTATTTATTTTCTTGTAAACATTCCGACAGGATGATCATACATTAGAAAACTTTATTCCCTTCCTCCTAGCCAAATTTCCCTCTCCATAGATATTAGATTGAAGTTACCACTGTATATCTTACTACTACTCATGATAGTTTTAGCAGAGATCTGTGAGTTATCATGATTTTACAACACCAATAAGCACAAATTATTATAACTAATAAAACACACAACTGCGTATCATGACATAGCATGGCCAATCAGACTGCCAGAGTCACTACTTGGACTGGATTGTCTCTATAACCTAACTCATTGCATGTCCCAGTTAAACAAAGTCAAGGTCCACCAGCACATCACAGAAACATAACTACAAAACAAGAAGAAGAATAACAGAATAAACAATTTATGTCTGATGTTATTTGATGTTATTCATTTTATAAAACCATGCCCTTTCAAAATCCATAGTTTTGTGTTTTGAAGCACACAAGCACACAAAGATGATAAACAAGGCCTTTTTTTTGAGGTGTCAGTACTGTAATGGATAGCTATGTCTTGACTCCAGAATTTTTATATTGTGCTATGGTTTTAATTTGTTTCTAATATTTTTTTTTTTTTTTTTTTTTTTTTTTTTTTTTTTTTTTTAGCACTTTGAAGAAGAAAAGATACAAAGCAGAGGAAATATGCCCATGAAGGTCCCAGTCAGATACTATTGTAAAATTAGGCAAGGCCCCACTAGCCTCACTGTGTGACTAGAGGTCACACATATACTTCAAGCTATTCTTTTTAATGTGCTATACAGACTAACTGAAGATGACACAAAGAACTAATTCAGTCACATATATCGCTCTACTTACATTAATCTCCAGTGTTTATGTTGGAGAAAATGCAGAGATTGAAGTCTCTGATGTTTTAGGTTTAGATCCATGAAATGGATCACAAAACGTCTCTGTCACCAACAAACTAAACATATAAAAGCCAGGCAAAAAAAAAAAAATAAGAAGTGCCTTTATGAGAGACCTCCTTATCTTTGAGAGGGTAAGTAAAATAACTTCCCCCTATATCACTGCCCAAAAATGTACAGCTGCATCGGGATAAAACTCTTGTATCAAATTATTTCTTAAAACATCCATATCCAAGTACAGAATTTCATCATAAATGATCACACTATGGAAGTTGATAGAAGATTTATTATCACATAACTATTCTGACGACATTTCACAGAAAAATCTCTTTATTTGCACAGAATTAACTCCTTTACATTGACAAGCACTGCATATACTTCAGCCTTGGCTAGACTTCATCATTTGAAAACATTTTTTCTTACTGATTTAACTGGAAGTGGAAGCCTCCACTAGTGATGGATGATACCATCTCCAATAAGAACAGTGTGCCATAAAAGCTATTTAGCTGCAAGTACTGACATCTCAGAAAGTTTTCAGGGATGGTTGTTGTCTACATAAAACTTGATCATTTCTAAAAATGGAGAGAACACAGCCATTACATTATAAGTATCAGCTGGATATTTCATGTAAAGTCAGTACTATATAAACTTGCAACAATCTTAAATTTCTGCTACTTTGATTTCTCCAAAAGTAATTTTTAGTGTTTTACTAGCAGTTAACATCCACCTCCTATCTCAGGAAGATACACTAATCATATATCCCAGTTTTAACTTATTTGCAAAGATTTCCAAGGAGACTAAAAGGAAAAAAAACAAAACAAAAACAACAACAACAAAAAAACAACAGCCAAACAAACAAAAAAACCTGTCTTCAGTACACATCATAAAATTGTTAAATGTGGTATCTTGTTAACCAGTTTGCTGGTGTGCCTTGGGAGTACTTAGAGGTACAGAACACTTTTGAGCAAACTGAGCAATCTCAAAATCTTCAGCATCCTTTACATCTATAACACATATTTCATAACACAGTGGAGGACTGTAATCTTTACATAAAGTATAAATGTAACACAGGAATTTTGAGGAGTTTCTCGGATATAGAGATGCATCTTCTACAGGTAGTTCCCTTTTTAAATCTAAATACTAGGAACCACTGTTGCACAGGTGTAGTTTGTTGCCTCAAAACACAGATTTTTTCACAGAGAAAAACTTCAACAACCAACCAAATTTTCAATAGAAATGAGAAGGCAAGAGAAAAAAATGCAGGAGGCAACTGTGTCACTGCATGCCTGCAGCTAGTGCACATACTCTGCTCCTCACATACATCCCTCCTGCTTTACCTGTGTTGACTCAGGCACATGGGCCTGCAGAGCACTTTACTCTTATGACTGTTTCTATTAAAGACAATGGGATTATTTATGTGAACAGTTTCTAAAATGTATCAATAACTTTACAGATGGCCCTTCAAAATAGCCTATGAATTGTTTGCTTGATATACTTATTAACATTTGCTATCTAGATGGAATCTGTAAACTGTTTTAAACTCACTTCTGGATTCACAGTAAAGCTGAAACCAATCACTTGCCTCCCTACATAGTGCAATCAGGTTTCTGTTACCTTATATAATGGTTCACATTAAAAGAAATGGTTCATGTTCTAGGGGATTACAGGACCATTTTGCAAATTGGATTAGAATTAAGAGATTTAGCATTCTTCAGTGGTTTTACAAAACATAAAGGGAGCACTGTAAGAGCCTTTGGGTAAACTGTATGTTTACACCGAACTTCCCTGACCACCCAAAGAACTACTTTGAATTGTGTTAATCAGTAGCCTCAGAAGTATGATTTTTTTTTTTTTTCCCAAGAACTGTAACACTAAAATCTTAAAATAAACAATTTTTCATGTATATAATTCTAACTCTTCTATCATCAGCACAAAAATATAAATTAATAATGAAATCTGCTGACATAGTATATTTTTTCCCAGAAGTTGGCCAGTATTTAGCTAATAGTATTCAGGCAACTTTGCCTATACTAATGATCACAGCTGACTTATTCCCATAGAAGAGATCCTATGGAAGACTAGTTCATAACAAATCCCATAATCAAAAACTTATTCAACAATGCATAAACATGGATTGATAAACTGATTAGCTTTACTACAACTGTATTAAGCTGTCAGTCACAGTTTCAACAGAAGTACAGCTAAATTTGCTCAGATGTTTTAAAACATTCTATAGAGAAAAAGTGACTGCCTTCTCAATGGTCTCAATATCTTAACTATTTAGCTGTTTCTGTACAAATTTTACCTGAAGAACAAAAGAAGGTGCTCAACTGTGTTAGCACTGAAACCGTAGTACTCCTTTGCTAAGGTAAGAGTACATAAGAAAAGTTATTTATTTCTTGACAATGCCAAAAGTAATTCTGAAGTGTTCTGAAAGCTGTTTTTGAATCCAGCCTATTAACTTTCATCAGTAAGCAACAGCTAATGTCAACTAATACTTAATATTACCTTTACTTAGTCCCTCATGCACAAATATTTACTTCCTAGCTGCTTTTCTGTCTTTTGTTTTGCTGACTATATATTAGACTCTTAAGATGAAAGATATAATTAGTGTTTTAATTACCTTAATTAAAAAAAAAATGCCTTAATCACTTACTTATCTCTTTCTATTGTATGAGGGTCGGTAAACAAAATGCTACAATAGGTGCACTTTGACCTTATAATTCTTAAGTCCTTGATTTTTTTCCTGGTTTGTTGCAAAGTAGAATTAGGTGGAAACTTTGGATACAGGCCCAGCTTTTTGAGGACGTTATTGTATGAAACAGCAATATGTCCCGAAGTCTCTTGCTCTTTGGAAGTAGTATGACACAAACTTTCAAACCAGTCTTGTGAGGTCCTGATTGCACTCCATTTCTACAGAAGCACAAGGGAGAAGAGAGATTTAAACACCTGGCTGGACATGTTTCTATGTAACGTTAATTGTGAACAGAAATGCAGATATTTGAATAAAATATTTTTAATTTAAGGAAATGCATCAAAAAGTGTTTTTGATGCTTTTGAACAGTCTGGTTCAGATAAAATGTAATGGTAAAAAATCTTATCTTTAAAGCTTTGCTGCAGAAATGAAGCCTATAATGCCGAAATTATTCATTGACAAGTTGCATGAAACTAAGTCTGAGATACTGTTATAAAGTTCAGTTGCCACTGTAGATTGAAGCTGTGTATTTCAGATCCAGACTCTGTGATGAGCCTTTTCTGTACCTACTATCTAGTTTCATTCAAGTTTTAGCTTCCACAGGACCTAAGAAGTGCAAAAGCATATGCTACAAGAAGTAACAAATCTTACAAAAAGTAAGGGTTAGCTCAGTTTGGGTTCAGGAAGAAAAATCCTAATGGCTGTCAATTTAGCACATTCTCACAGTTCTACAAGTCAATAACTCTGTGAAATATGAATTGTGAAATATGAATTTTAATGAATTTAAAGATAGTTTTGACAGCTAGAATTGGCTACTCTTAGGTCAATTGATGTAACAGAGTCCAAGGTAAAGTATTGTTCAGCATGTTTTAGTATGGAGGACTTTGATCCTTAGAAATGCTATACAATATTTGAAAGAAATAATCACTCTTCAGGAGTTCAGTTTAGTTTGAACTTCTGTTGTTGACTCTCATTTTATTTCTCTGCCTTTAATACAATCGCAATGCAAACAATCTTAAGAGTTTTAATTTGCTCAAATTTGCTTTAAAAAGTAAATACGTTGTATTCCAGTGATGTATATAATAGATCACAGGCAAAAATTTATGTTGTCATAACAGGAGAGTCAGTATTTTTGTGGAATATTCTTGTGTATTATTCACGCAAAGTAATTAATCTAAGCAGTAGTTTGTCTTAAAACCTATCCTGCTACATGCTAAACACACTGAGACAGCCTTTAGAAAATTCTTGCCGCTAGACATGAGAAATTTTATTTATTTTCAGTGTCTGCCGAGTATGAAGTTTTTGAGCAAGAAATGGTTACAAAAGCTCACTCCTTTTTACCAGTCCTTACTATTACTTATCAACTGTAGTAAAAGAGCAACTCTGTGCTGGATGCATGGAGATACTGGAATAGGAAATAGGCTTACACATCTCAATATTGTCTTTTCTGTGGTTAGTGCCAGAACATTTATTAGTATCAGAAACAATTTCTACTTTAGCAAAATTTAGGTTAATATAAATAATTCTTTTTGTAAACAGCAATGAAGTTAAGTTCAACAGCCGAATATGATGGAAACAAGATCACATATCTCATCAATAAATATTTGTTAAGCTCTCTTCAGAGCTTTTAGAAAAAGCAGAAACGTAAAGAATGGAGATAAATTGGACAGTTCTGTTTGGCTGAAAGAAAGGAAAGGAAGAAATTGTCAAAGGAGGGCATTTCTATAAAGGAAATAATCTTACACTATCAATTCTTTGAAAATTACTAGGCAAAACCATTACAATTACATTGCTGCTTTTTATTATTGTCATTACTATTGTTCACTGAGAGAAGCTATTTACACGGCTTTTTGATTATCAGGATCTTCTCAGTAAGGATGTGAATATTAAAGAAAGCAAGAACTAAAACTAACATTCTGAAAAGTGCTGTCAAATGGCACAGGGAGTACACTGGAGAAAATAGAAAAAAAAAATCCCTTTGTACCTTCTTTGAATGGCAATATTCTTATGTACTGCTGCAAATTTGAAATAGGAAATGAGAGGGAAGTGTGGTCTTTCAGCTCTTGAAAATTGTCTGAATTCAGCCCTTAGTTGTTACATGACCCACCAGGCCTCTCCAACTGGTCTGAACTCACAACATGCACCAGTATCACTGTGGTCCTCTTTTTTAACTCTGTTTGGTAAGCCTTATAATATACCCATTTGCCCAGCTGTATTCTTTCTAATCTCACAAAATCCCACTTGGCAAACATCAGTGACAGAGAAAATGTAAACCTGAGGCAATCAGGGAAGACTTTAGTTACTGGTTAACCTTCAACCCTGTATATACAAACACTGCTTGATCTCTGACCATTGTTGGGAACTGGAAGTTTCATGGCATTATTTAACCAACTCTGTTTGCTTTGCAGGATTACCTCATCCCTCCCTGCCTCCTGCAGCCATACACTGTTGAAAGGCTTCCCCACTGCAGCCTCCATGACCTTTTCCTTTTCTTAAATGTAGCCCTGATGGATCCAGCCGGATGCTGTCCTGCGCATATGGCATTGCAGGACCAGGCAGTGGCCATCTCCCTGGCTTTGTTTCTATAGCAGCAGTTATTTGCACTCCACTACTACTGAAGTGTTTCTGATCACAATCTAGGCAGCCATTTAAAGCCAGCTAGAGAGTTTAATCCTGGCGAGGACTGATCAGGAAACAAAAAAACAAAACCACAAGTCTATCTTTTCTCCCACACTTAAACTCAGTCAACTTCCCGACAAATGCTGAAATGAACGGCACTTTTTTTTTTACACTTAAAACATTAACGAGTGTATGAGAGCAGATACTGGACAGAAAAAAAAAAAAAAACAAAAAACAAAAAACAAAACAAAACAAAAAAAAACACCACACCACTATTTTCTTCTAAAACCCTTTCCCATTCATGTTAATTTTCTGTATCAATATTTCTCTAGTCACTGAAAAAAAGAAGCCTCTTTTTTTTTTTTTTTTTCTCTCTCTCTCTCCCCCTTGGCTATTAATGCTGCAGATATTACCAATACTACCTCCATAGTTATTTCAGGTGTCTTAGTCTGTGTGAGGTGTTACTTGATTAAGAGTATATCTGTTGAAATGTTTAAATTTAACACTTTATTTCTCTGTTCTCTTACTGCACAGTTTCCAATCTCCCAGTGATGCTATTCTTTATCTTAATTTGCCATGCTCCAAACTAACAGCAATGTATTTTGTAAAACAATCTTTTTACATGAATATTTTTTGGTGATATATCAAAATATTTCATTTTTAAAATCCATCATTTAATGATGGCTATCAAGGATTTTCCAGCAACCTTCCTAATTTTACTAGCACCATTTGTTGAAGAAAACAGCATCCTTTGCCTAATTGAACTTGCATCTTTATTTTATTTTAAAACATACAGTAAACAGAAGACCCTAAAAGTAAATCCAAAAGGTCTTTGCTCTAACTTCTGTTAGTGAAATTAGTATTTATAAATACATATTTTTGCTTACTAGTGTGGGGTTTGCTTTTTATGTTCTTTTAGTGGAATCCTAGTTACGTATCAAAGTGTATTTTGCTATCATTAACTATATCATAAGTTAAATGATAAGTGTCAGTGTCACATTCTTTGCAAACCACAGTGTATATCATCCATTTAAAAGATCTTCCAGGTGCTAGTAAACTTGAATGCCTTTTTTTTTTTTCTGTGCCCCATCAGCCATTCTAGTGATTTTTACTGAAATTCTTTTCAAGCAATACCCTTCAAAGCTGTATTGAATATATTTCTCTAATGATGTAAAATGTTTCCCACTTTAAAATGTTTTTACAAGTGGCAATATTCTAACTCTGTAACTGCTCTAATATTATAACCATTTGCTATTAATCTTCCTTAATACTAATTTTCTTTTTTCTCTCTTTCAGTCTCTGAAAATCTGAACTGTGCCTTGGGAACTGTAAAAATAACCGATGGGCCAATATAAAACCCTATATTCTGACATATTCCAAATTTGATTTCAATCCAAACCCTACATATGAACATGTTAGCTTTGGCCAATATTTATTTAAAAAATGAAGTGTGCATACAGTGCAAATTCACAAATGTTAAAATACAAGGTACGATCCTGAAAAATCCAGGTCCTCTAACAAAACCACTTCTGATTTTACTGGCAAATTTTGCCTAATAATGAACACAGGATCTGACCCAACTTTTTGTCATCTGTCAGATATAGAGATTCTCCAGCTCTAGCCTTGTTAGAAAGGTTTGTCCTATTGCACTGAATTCATAAAAAAACATGTTCTTTTAATGATTTTAAGCTTTATAGCACAACTCCTTTGCAGCTGTTCACAGCAACAAAACAGGTCTTGTCTGTTTAATTAGTGATTTCTTCCCCAAATAAATGAAATAACGGAAGTCTAAAGCCCCGCCTAGAAAGCCTGAAAAACAAGTAATGCTGGGCTCCTGGGTACACAGGCAACTCCTCTGACACCAGAAGAGTCTTGTGGGCAAAGCGAAAAAGATTTACTGGGGAGAGTGAAATGACAGAAACATAGGATGTTTGGGTCTACTCTTCTGCTCTTATATTACTCAGCAGCAACTGCATTTTATCTGCAAACTTAAATTTTAACAGCATCTGACTAAAATGCTAAGCTGCTACATATCAAAATTCAACAGGGTCTGACCTATACTGTCATTTCTGCTTATTCACCAGTAAATGAAGGCAAGCTTTCTCCTCCATAAAGAGTTTCTGTCAATGGGGATCTCTTAACAGAGTTGCAGACTCCCCAAGGTTCACAAAAAGGTAACCACAGAAAGCTCCTCCTTCTCCAGGCTTTGCACCACAGGCCTTATTTAGTAAGGCAATGTCAGAAAGTAATCTGACTTTACAGGGATATAAAATTTTACAAAGTCACTACTATGCAATGCATATGCATATAGTAAAAGTGCATGTGAGGGGGCAACTCCGGAGTTTCACATGCTTAAAACTAGTTTGGATTAATATAACTCATCCTCAAAGATTTTCTTGGTGTAAATGAAAATTTTTATTTTTCTAAGAAGTACCAGAGTAACTTTCAGACTTTCCAAATTAAAAAATTCTACCCTGTCAACTACAAAACTTTTTTTTTTTTTTTTTTTTTTTTTTTCACTTGGATAAGTCTATGGAACAACAGGATAATGTAAGAATATACAGTAACTCTAGAAAATAACAACTTCCTGTGTATTTTGTGATGTATTTTCCAAAAGCTTTGAACCACTAATATGAGCCTTGTGTCCACTGCACCGGGCTGTAAATGGTATCCAGAGACATGACTTCATTTTCAGTGGAAGACATAAGCAGAGAGCACTTAGACTGAAGGTTTCAAAGCTTTGCCTGGCATGCAGGGCACATTGCGGGGATATCTGACTGACTGATTGGCCTGCATTCACGGTGATGGGGGAAGGAGTAGCTTTTTATCCTGTCTGGCACATTCTGTTAGAAAGTCAGAGGCCAGCCTGCAGCAGAGTCATTGCTGTGATTTCATCTGGGGGTACCCAATGAAGACTGAAGGGAAATGCAAAGTACAGAGTGGGATGACAGAGTCTTTTGAAACCAGAAAGAGTTTCCCAGGATTAATTTATAGTCCCATGGAAAGCTTTTCATTGTCCCACTGAAAATCCTGCCAAGGTTGCCAAAATTAGAATCATTTTCAAATCCACTAAACATTTTTCATTTTTTTTTTTTTTTTATACTGCTTGGATTTTTGCTTTTTTTTTTTTTTTTTTTTTTTTTTTTTTTGCTTTTTTAGTAGGAAGGATAAAGTATGAGATTATTCCCTTGAGAACTATTTCACTGTGGGGGATATTTCATTTTCAGGAAGCCTGATTTCTTAATTTAATCCCAACACCACACAGTATTACCTGTGTATTCATTACACAGAGGTGTGATGGATATATCTGGATAGATGGATCTATACACTGTACACTGTACGTACATGCATACACTCTGTGAAAAGCTATACAAAACTGTACAAGTATTATTGAATATAAATATGCTACTGTATATTTTATACAAATATTATTCAATATTGAAAATTTAATTGAAGATTATTTATGAAAATTGCATATGAACAATTAAATGGATGTGCCAATCAAAATGAAGACAAGAAATTAACATTTGAATATTTAAAACATACCCACTGACTGCCCAAGGACAGATTTTTTTTGCTATATGGTTCAGCTCCCATACTATATCTCCCACACTTCAAATCATGAAATTACCTCCAGAATAATGAAAATGAAAATAAAAATAAAATATAAAATAAAAAAAAAGTAACCCATTGACACAAAGCATTGAGTCAAAGCAAGGAAGACAGGAGTACTTAGCCCTCTGGGAAGCATGGAGCCCAGTTACTATGTGGCAAGATGGGCAGCAAAAAATAACAGTGATTGTTTTTAAAATCTAGGTCATAAAATGTTGTATAATGCTGACCCTTAATCAGTACTTGCAAAGTAACAGAAAAGCGGTGCTCTGTTGTTGCTGTTATTTTTCATGATGCTTTAAAATGCATGTCAAGTATTTTTTTTATTTTACCTTAATGTAAAAGTCTCCTATTACATTACATGTTAGTCTCCTCAATGGGAATTTCACAAAGGAAAAGGGCCCCACAGCATGGTTCCTGATAAAACAGTAACAACATATTTCAGTCTTAAACAGGAATATAATGAAAAGAAACCATTTTTCCTCCCATTTGTTTATTTTTTAGAAACCCATTAATATAAGTCTAAATTCAGTTTCAGATTTTTGAGAGACTGAACTATTTATTTATTATTTGGGATTAACAGTAATACTGACTATTATTAGCAATAATTACCTCTACTTATTTGTAAAATGTGTGTTGTCTTTAGCAACCATCTCTGGTTTATTTGTAAGACTAAGTCTTTGTTATGCAACACCCAGCTCAGAATGAATGAATCATTCATTAAGATCCCTCCACCATTTTAGCTCTTTTATTTCTACTCATGAAGTAACACAATTTCATTTAAATTTCATATCTATTGAAATTTTCCTACACTGTAATTACAGTTTCAGGATGGCCTTTCAACTACCTGTACGGCCACAGGAATTCTCAATTTTACTCACATACCAGGTTGATTTGGAGACTGTCAAGACACCCTCTCTCACAGCACCCAAAGGCCTATTCTGTCTCAGTACGCACACCCATAATGAGAATCAAAAGTAGAGAAGTTTCCATACAGTGAGACTGAAACAATGGTAATACACAGACTTGCATGCTAAGAGTGTTATACAGTTATTTCACATATGGTAGCAACTATTTTTTATTACAACCATGGCTATTTTGCCATATTTTTAAAATACCTGATGGACTTAGTGTGATTTTTACACTAGCATTCTAAGCCATTCTAAGCATTTTTATTTAAAACTAACATTTTTCCTGTGTATTATGGTTAGAGGTCAAAAAGTATTAGAGATTTGCTTGGAGTGAATATTTTAATCTTCTTCTACCTCTTTATTTTTAAGGGAAAAAATTTTAATGAGAAAGTTCAAGGGGAAAAACAAAAAAAAGTCTTTTCTGCAAACTAAGCAGGATCAGCACATTTTTTCAATATCTAGTGTAGTAACCCTCCCCCCCCCCCCCCAAAAAAAAAAAAAAAAAAAAAAAAAGCTGGATTTGCTTGAATGTTTAGGCAGACCTCATTTAGATCAAAGAGCTCCTAGAATTCATACCACTGTGCGATTCCTAACACAAGGCTGGGAGCTGTCAGTTCTTGTCATAAAAATAGTCTCTGGTCAGCTCTGGACATACAACCATTGCATCCTGATTTTGATCAAAGCCACTCTGGTAGCTATTGGTGACCAGGAAGCATGGAAAATGGCTGACATTGCTCTGGCAGAGGAGCGATGAACTGTCTTTGCATCATGTTCCTGTGCCAGTTCTGGCCCCAGTAGTGCAGGAAAGATTTTGATAAACTGTTCAACAAACAAGTTCAGTGGAGGCCGCTGCTACAGCTAGGGCTGGAGCACTTGTTCTCTGAGGAGAGGACAAAGGTTTGCTTAGCCTGGGGAAGAGGTGGATTTTGCAGGGGAACCAAGAACATCTCCCTCGTGTGCATGTAGAGGTTACTGAGAGGATGGAGATGCAGAAGCTTCTGGGGTTAGGGAATATGGATTTACATGAGACAGGTATCCACTGTGGCAGGGGAAAGATAACTCTGAAGAAGCACTCAGTAAGTTATGCCTAAAAGATTCTGAAGAATCCTCACTTATGGACTGATTGCTAATGCTTTTTCTTTAGCAGAAGAGACCGAAGCCCTCAGACTACTGGAGAAAGAGATACCACAGGATCTGATGGTCAACACTGGAAATAGAAATTGCACAAATCCATCTGACATCTCTGGAAAGCTGTAGGAATTCAAGATAGGAACACAATACACACAATAGCTACCTGTAGTTCTGCTGCAAGAAGGGTAACTTATAACGTGAATACTTTAAAAACTTCTGAAGACTGATAATTCAAGTAATTAAAGCATTCAAAACAGTTAAAACATATTGAGGCGGGGGAGGAGGGGAGCTCACTTGTATTCATTTAGCTGGGTAATTTTTACTTCTTTCTGTGTCACATCTATTTGAATTTTTGGAAATGAAGATCATCAAGATGACTGTACTTGTTCTTCCAATATGTTCTTTCTTTATTTTTTATCAGATTTGTGACATAAAGATGCCAAATTATTATCTGATAAGGACTAAGCATTGCATAGGTTTAAATTACATGATAAATTTTCAAGTAGCTATATGAGGAAAATAGAGTAGAAGTTATAAAACAAACAGGATAATTTGAATGAATTTTCAAAGTAAATGCAGAGTAGCAAAGACTGGTATTGTATCAGCTCCAGGAGTTTTCTTCTTTTGAGTACTGTGTAGCCCAGTAACCCAACAGAATGTACATTTATGACTGGAAAAGAATACAAAGAGCAGGACAAAATCAACAGCACATTTTATACTCATCTTTGAATTCACCACTGTTTGGAAATGTAGCTTAAAAGAAAGTTACAGCTCCAGCCACAGCCCACTGAACTTGATATAAGTCTATTTGTTGATCTGAGCACACATGGAATAAGCCATTATTCAATAAGAAATATGCTGTTCAAAGTACCCTCAGATTTTCAACAAGGATTTAACCCCAATCCACTGCAGTCATTGCAGTTCTCCAACCTCACAATATAAAATCCATATTGTTCAGAAAAAAACATGAATTTCCTATTTGTTTTTCCTAGTGAATGGTAAGAAATATTCTAAGTATCTTCAACAGGAAAATTAAGTGTTTTGTTGGAGGCTGTGATGCCACTGCATTGCATTGTAGGTTCTACTATTGCCAGACAATTAGAAAATTGAAAAGTATCGAACAAATCAATGCATTCATATTTAGAAAAATGTCTGTGCATCGTGTCTAATTATTATTTTCTTATTGAAAAGCAACATTGCAAAATAAAGAAACCACCTTGGAGCCTGTCCAAACTCTCTCTCTACATATGCCAAGATGGGGCCCACATTCTCAATCTGACAGAAGTATCATGGAAAGTCACTGTGTTCAAATTCCTCATGCAATTCTACACCGAAAATTTTCAGCAGTTATATGATTACTTTAATTGCTAATAATATCATTATTTTTATCATCATTCCATGCATAAAAAGACTACAACCTGTATATTTTGATAACATATCCAGAGTAAAGTGGATACATATTCCTTTTGTGACCAAAACCAACAAACATTTAGCAAGTATCTATTAAATAGGACTGAAATAAGGGAAAATTGCATCAATAGCTATCTAGGAAGATTTACAACACTTCCTTAGAACAAAAAGTATAATCCACTCATCAATGTCATCAACTTACAGAAACACTGCTAATTCCAAAGTGGATATAAAAGAACTGTTCTTTAATAGATTGACAACTCTGTTAACCACCAAAAATTACTAAAGGAAAAATCATTACCATCTAATGCTGCTTAGTCTGCTCAGATCAATGTCTGTGTGGGTGGTTCTTGGATTATGTATTTGCAAAAATATGTTTTGGAGCAGCTGAGCTATAAGGATATCAATTATATCCCCTTGTGGGTTTTCTACTTCTAATATTCACTCTTGCTCCTTCAAGTTCAGAAGTGCAGTACCTATCAGCTTGATGATCTCAGCTAAAGTAGTATCTGTCAGATACCTGCAACGATTACATTGCTGCTGCTCAGTCAGGGACAGATTTCCTATGTCCTCATTTGCATTGAATGGGATGCAGCATGTGTAACAGTCGATAAGCTGCTTTTGGACCATGATACTGTCTGGAAAGAAAAACAGAATCATAACTTGGCTTTAAAAAATGAGCAAGCTGCAAAATTCTAGTCTGGATCCATACTCTGAAGCCCAGAATATATTATGAAAGGTTTTAGTGCTTGATCATATAGTTTTGGTTTGGCTGAAAGTAGCTCAAAATGCTAAGCTGAAACAGAAAACGTTTCTTTGAATTTAAATTTTGTCTGATTGCTGTTTTTGGCATGGGTCTATCTGTGGTTCTCCACCCTAATTTCTAGTTCATAAATTAAACTGAACACCTAAATTAAACATTCAACTAGCACACCAGATAGATAATAAAGGGCTTACTAATTATAGAAGAAGATGGTTTTGAAATATGCATAGCAGACAGCTAAGACTTGGAGCATGAACACTGCTACACACATTCATGCTTAAGCATTAATTTTCAAATGACACACTAGAAACTGGAAAAAATTTCTAGTCTTCTTACAAAGAAATTTGCATTGTGTGACCTCTTTCTTTATATTTCTCTATAAATTTCCTCCATCCCTTGGCATTCCTTTCCACTCCTCTCATGTGAAAATGCACTGAATTCCAATGACAGAGTCCGCACGTTGCTCTCTTTCTGCCTTCCTAATTGTTACTATTGCCTTTACTAAAGGCATTTTGGATTCTGACAGCAAAGCTGGTAAGACTTAAATAAAACTACTCCATACAACAGGGAATTTTTCTCCAATTTCCAGATGATTTCTTTTGTGTTAAATCCAAATTAACCTAAGGGATTGTCACTGTGCTTTGTTTTATCTTTTGTTTATTGCATACTGCCTTCCAATCTTATAGATAAGTTAATCATGATTAAAAACCAGCAGGGACATTTAGCTAAAAATAAATATGCTTCAAAGGAAGTTCTTCCACAGAAATGCCACTTTTTCTCTAGAAACTGGTAATGTCTTTTTTCATCGAAAAATCATACCTCCCTGACTACCGACAAAGGAAAGTATTTTTCATCTACCAACAAAAGCAGAAGGAAACACTGCTAGGTGCTTTCATCACAAATTAAAAACAAACAATCAATCAAACACAGCTGTTCGATTATGCTAAATTTGAGATTTTGATAAAATCTCTTTCCTCAGAAATCTTTGTGTTCTGCTGCACTCTGTATCCTGATTTGTGATGGAGCTTTTTTTAAAAAAAAAATAATTAAAAAATAATTAAAAAATCACTAGCTCTACTTGTGGGATGTGAATATATTTCTACTTCTAACCAGCTTTGTTCTTGGCTACTCTCACATCTATTGCAACAAAAAAAGAAGTCTTAGGCATATAATGAAAATGAGGATCTGTGGATGTAGTTGGCTTAAACAAATTCCAGTTCAGTCCTTACTCAGTGTCCAGTTGGTTTTTGATTTTCATACTGTCTTGTAACACTCTGGTTGAAAGCACAGCATGAAAAGCATTGCTCATGTGGAATTAGAAGCATTCCTGCTCTTCAAGCTCATAAATAAATAAATAAATAATCTATCTGTACAGGGTCAGACCTGCTCCCCCAGGATCCTTTTAAAGCTTACATTTATAGAGCAAAAGTAGCACAAACTTTGATAAGGGTTTTTACGTCTTTATGTTAGAGAGAAGCATGGTTAAAACTGATTTATCTAATATACTTAAAGAATCTCTGAAATTGATTAAATTTTGATTAACTTTGTCTTCAAGATGTATTTTGTAAACTCATTCAGAGGTGTATGGACACTACTCAGTGAGAGTCATGAAATTAAGTATGAATTATTCCTATGCTAAACATTCCAGAAATCAGTAAAGGTCATATGATGAAGTTTAAAATAATAACATAGAGAAACCTTAGTTAAAAGTCTAGATCCAAACTCTTCACACCTCTGGGGAAAGGCAGACTCGAATTCCAATTTTGTAATTAAAGATCTGTGTACCAAAGCAATATAGAGCACTAATCTAAATATGCAAAGGAATCTAAATTGTGAATTTGAAATTATGTACAACTCCTTATTTTGCCATTTAGCTCTACCTTTGCAGTTAAATAAATGAGTGGGGCAATTAATTGACCTCAGTTTCTGTAGTGCAAGGATTTCACATCCCTTTCTCTACAGCTGGTAAAATCTAATGGCTGCATTGACAACAAGGCGGAGAGGGAAGGAAATATAAAGGATTACAACACGCCATTCAAAAACAGTCTTAGAAAGCCATAGACAAGCGGAGAACATAAAGCCTCATGTAGGAAGTGCAGAAACAAATTCTCTATTATGCTCAGATAAAAGCTGAACTTTCAGCAGTGATGTAAGCAGATAATCCTTTTTGCTATTTTTACTGTTTTATCTTACCTCCAAGTATGCATTTCTTTTTCAGCATTTTATCATGGTGGTTTTAGAGTGCCTATACTGCGTAGGTTTATGCCACTTTGCAATCAATTTAAGCTCTCTAGGATAAAAATTTTCAAATATCCTCACAGTAGTTTGTATAATCTTGTGAAGCATGAATGAACTAGCAGGTTCATCCATATGTCATAGGAAGTCCATGTAGTATTGTATACAGCTTTTTTGTTTTTGTTAGAGCTGCAAGTCTTGAGATTGCTAGTCTTCAGTTTGAACAAAAACAACATGTTGCAAATAATTTTCCCACATACTCTAGTCCCGTTTTTCCTTTATTCATTTTGCCATCTTGTATAAGTTATGTGCAGTGTTGCAATCAGTAACATCATCTACACATTTACTGTATTAAAATACTGTAATATATACATAAATGCAAATCTGCCCTTTATTGTAAGTCCCGTATGGTAGAAGGAGTAAACTTGCCCAGGGACAAGGCAGCTCTTGGAATCAATATAATTAAGTGGGAAATGTCTAACAGCCATAGACACCCTATTTAAGTTGGAGTGTCCTAGCCATTACAGCCTGCTCTTACTAAAAAGAAGCCATATGCCACTAAAACCTCAAGAGGTCAGGGACAGAACGGTCTCTTCCAATCACTATGAATCGTTTTCTCAAAATATTAATGGACCTTGCCTTTGCTTTGTTACTTTAAAATAGTAGTTTCATTGTTATATGCAGATAATACCCACAACATTATTGCCACTCTCACCAAGCATAGTGACAGAAATCTTTGTTAATGATCAGCTTGCACTATGTGTCCATTCAGAACAATCTTAGGAGTAGATCACACTCTTCAGAAACTTCCCCACTGCAGTCAGTATCCTGTTTACACAATGTGCTTCTTTTAATCATTTCAGAAGAACACTGGATTTATTTTCACATCATTCTTTACCGTGAAATTTATAGTTTATAAACAACTTTAAACTATGTTTGCCCTTGACAAGGTCAAGAAGGGCACACAAGCCATCAGCCACACCTCCAACTATAAAGTAGCTCAGATCTGTCATTTGAGTCAACCAATAAATAATAAAGATTGATGAAAGCAGCTCTTAAACTACTTTCGAAATGCATTCTATTTTCAGAGTCACTAATGGCCAGCCATTAAAAAAAAAAAAAAAAAGAAAGAAAAAAGGAAAAAAAGAAAACAAAAGGACTTTTTTTCTTTTTGCTGGAGTTCTGTATTTGGCTGAAACTTTGTCTGCTTAATACTTTTTTTTTTTTTTTTTTTTTTTTAAGTGGAGAGCGGTCTGCTGCCATGATGGAACCACCATTGGGACGAAGATAGCTGATACATGATGTTTGTTGAACAACACTCTGCAGAGTAGTTATAGAAAGTAATTAATACTTTATAATAACAATAATAATAATTGTTTCTTCAAAATATTAGTAGTAGCTAACTAGTAAAACATGTTCCCAATTCCCAGGCTTAGACAGGACTTAGGGAACATGGGGAAGACTTGAGGTAGAAAGTGCTAAACTGCCAAACTGCTTTATATAAACTGTTTAAACCTCAGAGAGAAAGTTATCCTTCAGCACTCCAGACATACTCTTCACTTTAAATTCAGAATGCCAGATGGTAGAATTACCACAAACTTCAGTCATTCACCTTTAAAATTATTGTTCAGGGGCTGCAACACATCAAAATATCATTAAGCAACACAAATTTGTGCATGCAAATAATGCATGGAAAACTAGGCATACTGGTAGGTTTTATTTTCAGGAGTGTAATCCAGGCTGGAATTCAGCACTATATGTAGCAACTATGTTAACAGAAATGCCCAGTCAAGTTAGGACACAACCAAATAAAGTCCACTGTAAAATCATAGTCTGATATGATTCTTGAAATGGGGGATGACATTGTTTTCCACTCAGAGCAATATCTCTGCTCTTTTCTTCTGTGATTTGTGTAACAATGAATCTCAGCAGCCAGGGAAGACGACATTGCCTGATTGCCTCTTACAGCCCCATACTAGAGCATGAATTATGGCCATGAGGAGTTAGCAGATACATGGTCCAGTTGGCAGACTGGAGAAATATGGGGCTGGAATATGCTTAATATGAATGGATCCTTCTGATGGCGCTGTTGCCATGACTACATACATATATAAGACTTGTAGAGGTTTATAGTTTGGCCATACCTCAATAGCTTTCCCACCAGAATGACAAAAATATTAATGACTACAAAATTCTGTCCCTCTTCTTCCCCCCAATAAAAACATAGAGTTACTAGAAATTTCAATACATTAGCTACATATCTTTAAACCTAAGTAAACTAATCCCTCCTGGTGCTTTCTTAGCACTGGGTGCACTCTTCTTGCTGAACATTTTCCAGAATTATTTAGGCTGAGGCAGATATCCCACATGGAAAATATTAACTGAAATTACTAAAATTTGGCAACACTATATGCATCTGAAAATAACCTATTATAAAGCATTAGTCAGCTTTAATGCCAGTTATTTCTACCTGTGTCACCTTTGCATTAAGATAACTTAGGCATTACCAAATTACAGTGTTTAATACAATTTAAAGAAGGTGTGGCACAATGAGATTCTTCAAAATGATCAGAGGAAGATGATGTTATGGAACAGAAGACACTAATTTTTTGTTATGGCTATCTGTGTACACTAATAAATTCTAGGTCTCTATCAGACCTGGACCATGTCCAGAACCAGACCTAAAAGAAAGTTAGGATGTTCTGAGCAGATTTCCCCTGCCTTCCCTTTCTGCCAAGTGAAAATCTGGTAAAGATGTCCAGCTCAGAGGATCTAAACTTATTAGTGTCAAAAAACGAGTGGCATTGAAACTGCTTTCAGAACAGTTGCAGCATTATTGTACTGCAAATATTGCTAATACTCATATTTTATTTCTAGAACAGATTGGTGGCCTTCCATAAAATAGGCTTTTCCCTTTTTCTCATTTCTGTAATGATCATAAGTATAGATAGATCCACACAACTCACTAAAATGCATTTTAAAATATCACATTTTATATTGCTGTTGATCTATGAGCTGCAGCACACATATCACTTGATGGGCCAGTCACCAAAGACTGAAGGGAGGTAGCCTAAATTTTAATTTCAGGAGTCCCTTGAAACACCAGATGCATGTAACATCAGACTGAAATTCTAGCTAGTGGCATTCAGTTATCCTTTCAAGTAATCTTCAAACCCATGTCACTTGACTCTTCCCCAGGTTTAAATATATACGTATATATATATATAGTTCATCTACGCACTGAAATCTTACATACGTTCATCTCCAAGCAAAAATAAATGTGACTTAATATTACCATGATTCATTTCAGTCCTTGAAATGTCATGACTGAAAGGGACCTATATGTTTCCACGCAAGGTAGGTGGTACATTTCCACCCGTTATCTTGTTTCACACACATTCAATAGCAACAAGCCTTTCATGAGAGAAGCAGTGAGCTTAAAATTCTTCTGAGAGACAGCAGCTGAACTGCATTGGGTCAGCTAGCACAGATGTGAATCCAACAAATTAACGTACACAAGTTAATTTCACATTTTATTTTTTTTTTTCTTGCAAAGCATATTTTAGGATGCTTCATAATTCATATACAAAACCATACAAACACAATTTGGAAATGAAATATATTGTATACATCAGCTGAATACCTCATTTATGGGTAACAGTGCCAAAATTATACAATGGATTGTTAAACTCAACACACCGTGGCCATGCTTCAATAACTTGTCACTTGAAATGTGAAGAAAATTTTAATTAGACTATCAGTGATTTCAACGTGATTTTCAAGGTTCAAATAGTTTGCTATTCATCAGAAAGCAGTTTTTAATGTTGCTATACTGATTTTTTCCACAATCATCTTTTGGAAGAGAAGTTATTACTCGCTCTTTTGGACACATAATTTTATTTTGGAAATTCAAGCTAAGAGCCTAAAATTTTAAGATAGCACTTAGTATATTATCAAATGATGGAAAGTGTTTGTCACTAACTGTAGCTCCTAGTATATGAGAGGGAGGCATTTTGAGATGAAAACAGCAAGAGGTATTATCATCTGTATACACTACATATGTTCAACAAAGCTCTGCTCAGAAAAAAAATATATAAATTATTGGTATCTCCCCTTCCCTCTCACCATGACAGAATTACTTCTCCAAAGAGAAATTCTGGAATTGTTACAGGTTTACAGGAGTTATGCCTAGCTCAGTAATAATGAATTGAACAAAGAGCTCACAGGTAAAGAGTAGGTGGGACACAAACTGAAACCTGATAAACAAAATCTTCCAAAAGCAAAAAATCATTTGTGTTATACAACAAAGCTCCCTTATTAGCCAGTAGGGAAAGATCACGCTATGCTAGCCATTTCAAAATCAGTATGGCTTTCTTCCCCTAGCTCCTCAAGCTAGCCTTTGCAAATTTTCTGCAGAGACAAGATCTCACCACATTGAGGGTGCTTCCTTTTGTGCCAGGAACTAATATGGATGAAATTAACGTTGATCTAGTGATTTCTCCCAGTTAACAATTACTTTGAGAGTATTGAACAATTCAGTTCTCAGTGAAAGCTCTTACTGACAAACACAGATACTAAAGGATAGCTTTAACAGGCAATAAGTATAGAAATTCCTAGTACAGCAGAGAAAAAATTATGATCACTGTGTTAAAAATTTCAAAGTCATGCTTCTAATGAATTTGATATTCATGACACTGAAAAACTACCAAGCTTATCTAACAGGACATTATTGTATTATATTGTTGTTTATGTTACAACCCATATATAATGATATAGAGTAAAAATAAGCCATCTTTTGCAAACACATTTTATTTTCACATGGAAAAAAATAGGCTTCTTTCTCAAGACAGGAAAATTCATTTTCCCCCACCCACCCATTTGATTTATTACTCCTACTCAAATGTCAGCATTTAGTTGTTTCACCTGGTTTCTTTTTTTAGCTATGTAGCAAACCGAAATCTGTCCCTCGTCAAATTGCACAGCTTGGCACAGCTGTGCCAGAATTTTTACTACAGATGGGAACTTATTTATGCCATTACAGACATTTTTATCATCTACACAGGCCATTGTTTTTCAAGATAGCAATGAAATACTCTATATGGAGGGATAATAAAGCATGCATCTTTTTTACACAGGCACATACACTCAAAAATAAAGATACATTTAATATCCTGTCCATACCTGTATGTCCTTTCTTTAGAGACATCAGACAACAAGCACCCCATTTGGGCTTCTCAAGGGACAATACTGTAAAGCAATTGACAGCATACTACCCTGGGAAGCCAAGTGAATATGTACTTACTGTATGACTTAACATGAATTACAACCAAAGAACTGCACAAACTGCAATCAAAGAAAGCACTGAAATCTGTTTTCTGATATTGAAGAAGCTTATTCTATTCATATATGCACCATGGATCAGAACCACAAATATATTCTCATGGAGTTGTGCTAGGTAAAGAGCAGCCTCCCTCCTCCACCATACATACATGTATGACTGAAATTTGAAATAATAGGTTTTTAGAACTTGTCTGACAGAAACTAGGCAGTGCATTCATGTACTTCTGTGCAGGCCTATAGTCACAAAGATGGAGCTCAGCTCAGCCCCAGAAACCAACATGAGTGGCCAACGGGTGGGGTGTTGGGACACCCATGCACAGATACAGCCTCCTTTCCCCATGCTAGCACTTTACTTTCACTTTTCCAAAAATGTCCCAATCCACCCCCAGATACTGAGGTGTCTGTGCTCATGTGCACAGTGGTTGGCACCGTGGCAAACACTACCAGTGTCACCCACTGAAGTCATGCCTGTGCAGCTCTGAGCTGCCGTTCACTAAAAGCACCAAAAGTTCACTCTGTACCCACAGCAGTCTGGCCTGTCATCATGTGGTCTGTGCTAATGTTGATTCACTTCTCAAGATATGGTAAAGGAAGAATGGGATTCCCTCGTGATATTCAGGTTCCAAAAATGAGCTGATAGTCACACAGAAAGAAACTAAACAAAATTGTGATAGAAGTTACAAGAAATTTGCTACGGCACAATTGAAATTCTTATAAAAACTTCTGAACTTTATAAAATCTTGCTTGAGACAAGAAATTCTCCTCATAAAACTTACAGTTCATGTATATTTGTCCCACAGAGAGTAACTCCAAATAACTGTATGAATAAAAACAACAAACAGTTACAATCCTCTTCTAACATTCCAGATAAGTCAATGCTGGCTTCCAGTAACTGTTACTAAAGCCTCTGCATCTCTTGCTTATGATCTGAAAGTAGAAATGTACAAACTTCAAAATCTCAGAAAGGATTACAGTATTTTAAACACTTCTGGTGTGTTTGAACTAGGAAGTGTTAGAGATTTCTTTATTCAATGTAAATTCTGCTTTTAATTAAAAATAAAGAAATAAATAAAAAGGAGGTTCAAGGAGGTTCAGACAAGTGATCAGACTTCTCCAGAACAAAACTCTAAAATGCTGGGGATTCATATGTGGATAGGGAGGAAAAAAAAAAAAAAAAAGACTAAAATAACTTCAATCTCTATAGAAAGCAGTACCATTTGCTCAGTTACTAGGTCTGTGACAAATGAGCTGTCACTGAAATGTGTAATATATGATCTGCCTCACTGAGCATTTCCCTTTCGTTTGAGAGAGTGCCTAAATAAATGTTGTATTCTATTAAGCACATGGCCTGCACAGTGTCAGAGCGATGGCTTGCGAGAGCGCTCCTGCTTGAGAAATTCCAACGCAATGGGTCCTTTCCCTGAGCGAACGTTTGGGGTACTTAGGCTTGTTAAACATAATGATATTTCTCAAACTACAATTACCCAAGCACCGTGGTGTCATCTTAGCTGAAGTAGGACTGTCCCCAGCTTCCCAGGAACAGGCTTGCCATTGTTACAATCACTCCCCATGTGGTCACCTTTTTAGAGTCAAGTTTTGACTACTGCCAAATGACTAACGTGCTACCATATTGTCAGCATGACTGTTCCCATTCCAGAGAGTGTGGGAAACAAAGCAAGCATAAAATATGAGCAAAATGACTCAATAGCTAGTACACTACTGCATTATTCTCATTAAGTAAAGCACTGCATGGCAGCAGCTAACACACAAGATCAGGTCTTCTGCAATCATCTGCAAATACAGCGGCCACATGAAATACATAGTAAAGAGTTATGATTTGTAGGCATGCACAAGTGCAGGAGCAAATGGCTGGTGACATACATTTACTTTTCTTTCCTGTAGATGATCTGGGAGAAGGGGATTTCTGTTTTGTGCACTGCAGAACTGAGTAGGATTCAAACAAACCTCAATGAGCACACCTCATGAAACACACCACCAAAACTGAACCAGTGTACAGAAGTTCTGGTTGCATCTTGTCAAAACACACGATTCAATCAGAGAAACTAGTAATAGTAAGGACCAAAGTCAGACAGGTGCCAAGACTGAATCCATAAAATATGTAAATACACATGCAAGTCTGTATTTACCTTAGCAGATTTGCATGTGCAAATGGACAGTACCATGCTTTTACCAATTATGTCCACACACGACTATCTTTGGCTCTTTTTGAAAAGATACCTATATTTTTCTTGATAAATCCTGGCCAAAGGCCTAGGCCAGTTGGAACTGCCTTTGCCAGAAACTGTGGACATAAAATACTTTCCAGGTGGTACTCGGTTCCTCACAGAATCAAGCCCCAAAACAGGGAGTTCTTGTTGGAGTTTCTACAGTGAAGCTACTGATGGTTATGATGATCAAATAAGCAGGGCAGCCCAAAGGCTTGTTCACAAGCTTAAAGGAAAAGCACTGTAACTGTGAACTTGCACAGAATAACTGCTTATTTAGCTTTCAGTAAATGAAGTGTTCTATCTAATAGACTTTTTTTTCTTCCTCTGATGGCTAAATGCTTCCCCTATTACTAACGTGTGAAATGATCTAGAGTATTAGTGTTTGCATTAAGCAGTTACTTGCACAGACCTTGGAAAAACGACGGCTTCTGGCAAAATTTACTGGAGAAAAAAATTTCCAGATTCAGATTTGACTTAAGGCATTACTGTTCAATGAGGAGTGGCTTGGGCAAGATCTTATTTCCACTTTTGCCCTGCAAGAAAATAGGCAATGACTAGTAAATGAGTTGGAAATTATTACTATAATTAACATGTCTTCAAAGCAGCCGTTGGAAATTGTGCATGCAGCAACAAACTAATGAAGCTCCAGTTGCACAAAAACAAAAGGTCACAACAACCTGAGGGAAGCTAGGATAGAAGCTGTTTTAGAGAACTTTTCCCATATTGAAGGCAGACTCTGAAGAAGATAGTGGCAACGCCATCCCACCCTGCATAGTTTCATTGTCTCGACAGTGAGTCTCCCCGTAATGAATGCCTGGTGCTGCTGTCAGCACACATGGAGGCATTTGGAAGTCCCTGCAGGAAAAAGAAAACAGGAGGTATAGAGGGGATGGGGGGGAGAAGGGGAGGGTTGATGGGGGAGTTAGGATGAAGCTGGAAAAACGCAGCCAGAAAAGTATATTGGCAACACGGAGAGCGATTTGTTTGGCCAAAACTTGATTTATTGTGTAAATAATCACTTGGCCAGTGTGCGCTTACATATGGCATACACCGAGCAACTTAGTATGAGTCTTTTTCAAATGGTACAGCTCAGCTCTGCACTTCAGTTTTTCTCTCAAAGGGAAGATTATATTCCTGTGGCTCTCTCAAGCATACTTCAATTAAAATTGTTCCCTGCCTTCAAATTCTGCCTGCTTTTGCAGCATAAGGGAAAAATATCTTCATACTAATTCTTGCTGTTTACTTGTACATGAATCAAATTCATATTAAAGCTTCTAATTGCATTATTTTTAAATCAGCAGCTAAAAAGAAATAAGAGTTGGAAAAGCACAGCACAAGCATATTGTGTACAGGCTTTATACAAGCGCCCACGCACATATTTCTGTCATGACACCCACTTTTCCACATCATTCCTAATTTGCAGTGTTCTTGTTGCTGGGCCTGATCCAAATCCCACTGCAATGAATGTAAGGTTTTCAGCTGGTTTCAGATTGCCTGGGATTCAGTCTAGGCATTTAGGCTATAAAGAGCATATCAGGAATGCTAGCTCAGGAGGGGGAGGAGGATGTGAGGGGACTTTCACAATGTTGATAAACAACCAAACATACAAATGATAGCCGAAATTTCAAGCTACATTGGAGAGAAAGCAAAAACTGCCCTTCTGAATGTTCTGGTATACGACAAAGTGATAGCTATCTCCAATTAACTCCTCAATTCTTCTTAGAAAAGCCTGAGAATAGAAGTCTCTAACTATAAAGATTCACTTAATTCTATTATTTTACTGTTTTGTTTTGTTTTTGAAATGGTTCCAGAATCCATTCCATCATTCCTGGCAGATTATTTCTCAGGCTGTGGGGTGAAACCAGTTGAGTAACACATGAAATTTCCTGGATACTAAACAACAACTTACTCAAAAAGTGTTACTTACTGCACAGCACTCACTCATTTATCTTCTTTCTGCACAGAAGGAAATATCTGAATAATCTTCTTTAAATTAAACGTGATCTACCTTCTCCCCCGTCATCAGCAGTTAGTGGTAATGAACTAAAAGATTTATCACCCTTCACACTTTCTGCTTTGGGTACCCAAAGAAAAATTCACATCTTCTACAGCTTTGGTCAGGAAATAATGAGGATGCAGAGGATGCCTACTAACCATGATTTCATTTTTCCTCTTAACCTCTAATATTTTCTATAGCAGATAAACACCAGGTGCGATTTTGTTTTGATGCACTTCTTTCTCTTACACCTCTAGTAAGTTATTTCGGTGATCTGATCACAGAGCTACCCTTTAGTACCTACTCTGTCCATGAAAGCGATCCACTCACATGACATTCAAATGGTATAGCACGTAGAGCCAATTCCACTGTAACAGATAGCACACCATCTGTTAACTACATTTGAAGTCTGCAGTGGGACATGCTATAATCTTCTTTAAAACATCTCTGGGGTTACTTTTACAGGCCTGGAAAGATAAGGGAAAAATATTTCTTCCTTTGGAAGTAACACTGCATGTATCTTTCTTTTATGGCAGGGCATGGGGCAAAACAAGGTATACATAAAGCAGTGGATGTTTACAAAGCTAACACCACCTCTTAAATCTTTGTGAAGTCTGGAACTGTGAGAAATGTGCAGTTTTCTGACAAGCACTTCATGTTCAAAATAAAATAACTGTTCAGATAAAATCAAGCTTCAACAGGCAAAATTTTACCATCCTAGTAATCCTGGAATTTAGTGTTTACAAATCAGAATATTTATAACAGTGGAAAGTGCTCAGGACTCAAATGGCAATATTTCATTAAACTTTTTGAATAGTTAGGACAACAGGAACTCTTTCTGGAAAAAATAAAAAACACACAAACCCACATCCTTTGTAAATTATTTGGTCATTTTACCAGATTTTTTTTTTTCAATTTTTTTTTTTTTTTCAGAGAACAGTATTATATTACTTTGTAAACTCTAGAAACTAGCAAAACTGTGTCAGAAACTATTGCCTGATGATGCAGTATAAACCAGCCCTCAAAAAATTTTCTTTCCTCACTAGTTAAGTTCAATGATACTTGAGAAAGTGGACCTAATAAGAAAACTGAATAAAATCTACAGTCTTCCTTTCCCTTCCTGCTGTTTTATAAAGCAATTTGCTTTTTGTTGTTTTTTTTTTTTTTTTTTTTTTTTTCTTAGGAAACCCATGTTTCCCTTTATCTCAGAAATGGACTGGGTCTGAGATATAGAACCCTGATCTCTCCTTCTCCCTGCAGTCTCTGTAGGTAATAACTAAACAGAAGCAGCTTAAGTGTTCCTATGTGATGGTCTTCTCTCACACAGCAAAATGTCCCTAAGCTGAAAAGCTGTATTAGACAAAAGAGTCCCCACATGATTTCCTCATCTAGTCTGCTAAGAGTCCTTTAGCCTCAGACAAACCAAAAAAAAAAAAAAAGACACCTTCCATGGCTGCAGTAGCAGTACTACAAAACTAGTCTAAGAGATGCTCATATTCTTCTCGTGACCCATTATTCTGCTTCTCTTTCATTCAGTTTTGTTGAAAGATACAGATCATATTTTACATCACTGCTTCATAAATGCAATAATTCAAGGTTGACTGAAGCCCACACAAGTTTTTACATGGCATTTCTCTGCTTGGGTCAGTTTGAGAAGCATTCACTCATCTGTAACTCCATTAACTCCATAGCTGCTAAAGCAAGGAGGAGATTGCCTCATTTTATAATAGATTTCCCTTTCAGATTTCCTTTATTCCAGAAGAGAATTTGAATGCTGACAGCGGTTTACTGATTTGTTTTAATCAATTAAACAATAGTAGTTTGGGCTGTTACTTTCCATTGAGAAAGATGCCACATTTTGTGATAGTGTCCATTAAAAGCTCTGAGATACTTAGTTCTTGAGCACTTCTGCAGTGTTTAAGAAGCATGAACCATTTTGGTAAGTAACAACCATTTCTGTTGAGTAACTTTAAGGAAAAAATACAAAGGTTACCTAGCATTTCAAGAAAAAAAAAGGCAAGGCTGGTGGTATTGCCTCATTAGAAAGGGGATACCCAGTTTAAACAGCTCCTTACAGAAACAGGCTATAAGAGTAAATACCAAAGCTGACTCTCTGATCACCTTATTATAAATAGGAAGTTCAAGGAAATCATTAACAAGTGATGATGTTATAATGGATGATCATTTTGCTTGATAAAGCCAGAGATTTTACAGCATGTTTAGAAGCTAGGCAGGAAATGTGTCAAAGTGATTCTTCTCACGTTAACTGAGAGATAAACCACTGAGGGCTGACTTATCTGCACTCTCAGTGCACAGACATTTAAGAACAAGGTATTTTGCATCTAGCAGTTCAGAGCGCAGAGGAGAAGAGTAGGAGGACTCCTACTCCTACAGGATCCCCTGTAGCCTGCAGGCTACAGTAACGGATGGAGTGCTCCTCTATTGTTCTACACCATGAGAAAGCTTTCATTTCCATGCTATGGCATCTGCAGGTTTCAACAAGTCATATTTCTGTGTCTAAAAGGATATTTTACCTCAAAGCACAAAATCAAGTCTTCAGGTACATTAAACTATGATTTGCAGCTTGTCAACTGAGGACTGATTCATGAGCGTATTCTGATTACAACATTCTTGTAAACAAGAAAAAAAAAAAAAAAAAAAAAACACTAGGAGGCCCCATAAGACATTCTCATCTAAAAATCACCCTATTCTAGATAAGCCTTATTTTCTTTTAATGTCTCGGGGGATAGAGGGAGCTACAGAAAGAAAATAAGGAAAAAAGAGAAAAAAAAAAAGAAGAATAAAAAAACACAGAAAAAGGAAGGAAGGAAGGAAGGAAGGAAGGAAGGAAGGAAGGAAGGAAGGAAGGAAGGAAGGAAGGAAGGAAGGAAGGAAGGAAGGAAGGAAGGAAGGAAGGAAGGAAGGAAGGAAGGAAGGAAGGAAGGAAGGAAGGAAGGAAGGAAGGAAGGAAGGAAGGAAGGAAGGAAAAGCCAGTAAGACAATTGAGGGGGAAAAAGTGTATCTACTGTTTCAGCATACTTTATTTATAAAGTGTTTATAGCTCAGGTCAACTCAGAGGTGCATATAGAGATCCCTGTGAATCTATGCTTCTATTTTTAGAGCAATTGGAGAATACAGGAATATCTTCCATCTGGAATTGTTTTTAGAAATGCCATCTACAGGGGCAATGCAGAAACATGCTGTCAAAGAATAAACAGCATCTTTATGTAAGGCAATTAATTCTCCAAATGCAGTCCAATCTGTGACTGACTGGTAAACAAATGGGGTAACTGCCAGTATAAATATTTATTTGGGAACAGAGGCAGCTTCAAAACAAGCAAAAGTTTGTCGCAAGTAGTTAGTGTGTGCACTCTGAAGAGAAGGAGCATGAATGGCTCTAAGCAAATGTTCAGTGGAGCTCTGCATAAAAATTGTAAATATACAGGAACATTTAAAGACTTGATTGTTGTTAGCAGTTAAGCAAATTGATCATCATGACTTTTTTTTTTTTAAATTCCTTCAGTGAAATTTAGTACAAGCTGTTATTAAGGCAAATAAATAAAAGTCCAGAAAGCTATTAGATCCATGTTATTTGTATTAGATCTACTAATGGTCTGATAATAATCAGTGCACAGACAGATGCAAATGTTAGTTACCAAATAGCAGCTACAGCCATTTGACATTTTACAAATCTTAACTTTTTAAAAATATTTAAATTTAAAAGGGGAAGATCTAAGGAAATAATGAAACATTCTTAATTTGTGGGACAACTTTAGAATGAGTTAGCATTTTCATTAGAAAAAAATACTGCTATGATTTTGTAATTGCAAATTCAAAAGGAAAACACGGTAATGGTACTTCCTTAATTTGTTAAAGCACAATTACATTTCCTTGATTAAAACATGTAGATGCAATTACTGGATATGTCATACTGAAATGTTAAAAATGGAGCCTTCTCAAAGGACAAGAACTGCTCTATGAAATTTTTAGTCCATATGGCATATTCTAGATCATCTCACAAGCAAAATAAGACGCCCTCCAAATACAGAATGGTAGGGAGCTCTCAATATAAATATTTCTGAAATTATCCTTTGGGTGAGGCATTAGGAACCATGTGGTTTTAAAGCAGAAATGCTCAACTAGCCACTATTTAGTGCCTGTGGTCAGAGTGTGCTGACTGGCTGACAACTGTGACGTCCAGTGTACCACAGGCTAGTCATGTTCAGTAAGAAGTTCTGCCAAGATAGAAAGGCATATCATTAAGGAGCCTGATACTGCAAGGTGCTGGGAGTGCAGAACATGCTGTGCCTGGCACAACTGAGGTCAAAAAACATAATTATTTCCATAGATACTGAAAAAACTTTCCTGAATACCTTGAACACATAACACTCGCAGAGGAATATGTTTGCTCCACAGAACACGTGTGCAGTATTAGAGTAAACTGCCATTGGAGAATGATAAAGTTAGCTTAAAATTTGGTACTTCATTTATTTTCTTCAAGGATTTCTGTCTGTGGCTATGTAGCAGATTATTTTTTCAGTCTGTCTTTTTAAGGTATGTTTATTTCTTATGTAAATGACGATCAGATGCTATCTGGAATTTACCTTCTTTTCACGGCTCGTCTTACTTCGAAGCTTTCTGCCTCAGTATGTTTTCAGAGAAGGTAATTGTTATAGGTGATAGCAAAACCTGCTGCCCTTTCAAAAGGGATGAGAATTTTGAAACTAGGTTTACCATGATGAGAGGCTCTGAAGTAAGGGCAACTTCCATCTTCCACACTTGATATTGTCTGTTATGCCTGATGATTCAGTTACTTGCTGGTACCTGCTTTCCTAAGAAATTGACTTCCAAGTGGCAAAAAAGGTTCAAACTGTGATTTTCAGTCACAAACAAAAACACACAAACACACACATGAGCCCTCTTCAGAACTAGAAGATATTTTACCGGGGACTGAATCTTGCCATGTTGCTTGTCACTGAACCTGACCTTAAAATGAATGGGCAGCATGTATCATCAGCACCTTGGCTTGTTACAGCCTGTTCCATTCAGCATGCTGACTACTCCCAGGCGACTGATAGCAGAGAGCAATGGGAGTCCTTGGCAAATACTTGGTGATATTTAAGAATCTAAAACAAAACTCTGGGCTAAAAAGTTCATTGACTATCTTTAGTTGTTAGACTCCCTAAGCTGACAAGATATTTCCATTAAAAAACAAGACTTTTTTAACAGCTGTTAGATGCAATGGTAAACAATTTGAAAAGGAACAAATGCTTTCTGCCTTCTGAAGTTGTAAGATATGGTGGTGATTATTTTTAAATATAACCCTGTGAAATTACTTGTTTTGAAGAACAAGAGACTGATATGTACTTCTGATAAAAAAACACACTATCTACTGTCATTTTAAAACAGAACAAAAACCTAAAGGGAGGAAGAAACATTGTGCAGCAACACCAAAGTCCTTCTCATATATTAAAAAAAAAAAAAAAAAAAAAAAAGTTACTTTATAATGTTCATTCATTTCTTGACATTAACAATAAAGTTTCCCAAACTTAGCAGGAAAATTCTACTCTATTTCCTACAGCAGTATGTGAAGAACATACTGTCCAAAAGAAAGAGTTTGATGACATTTGTTTAATGAATTTTAATAACAAAAATATTTTGAAAGTCAAAGGTTTAAAACACTAGGTAAAATTATCAGAAGTTTATCATAGATGTAGTAGAGGGGTCAAGGGTTTATTCTTATGTTATAAAAGCTCTTTCTTTCAATGTCCACTTTCCTTTTTAAAATTTATCTGCTGAACAGAAAGACAAAGAAAACCAATATTTTTTCAAAATATTATTGGAAAATGTGAAAACACTGCCAGGTATGGAACAGCCTACTTCAGGTAGGAATACAGAGAACATTGTTCATGAGTTGCTTGCATTATTCAGACTTAGATGTCAACTCAGGAGAGCTGGGGAGGGGCAGAGTAATTCTGAAAAAAGTGAGAGGGCTTATTTACACTCTGCAAAATGCATTGCCTTGCTTTCTTTCCTTTATCTAAATTGCAATGCCTTTTTATTCTAAAGCTCTCATTTCTGTAACATTAGGCATATTGAAATGAGCCACAAATCTGTGGCTATCTGGGAACTAAACAATTAGGTGAATTTCTTTAACCATACTGTGCCTATGTAATGTTACAGAGTATAAGGATAATTTCTCCTAGCTGTAGCCTATGCTAATCTAATACAGTTAATTTGCTATATAGAAGGGCTAACAATCTTCAGGCACACTGCACAAATACCACTCTAAACTTCAGATATTTCCACTTCTGTTGAAGCAGGTTCTGGCAGAATAGTTAGATACAAAAGGTATCTCAGAATGGTAATCACAGAATGTTTAGCTGAAAAAGGTATCAGAGAATGATTAGCTGAAACATTATATCTGAGTAACAGCAAGTATAGGACCACCTCCAAAAGCTACAGAAGTAGCAAAACCACAGACATTAAATCCTGACCAAGGTTCTGAAGTGGGGTGGCAAAGGAAAGTCTTGGGGCTTTCCTCTAGCATACCGCAAAGCAGCATAGTAAAGTTTGCACCATAGTATTTTAATAAATTACTTTCGTGATGTTCCAGGGAAAAACACCCAGTCAGAGAAGCTATTTCATATGTTGCTGTTAAAAAATAATAAAATAAAATAATATAAAAATAAAACAAAAAACAGCAGTGTATTATGTGGATTGCTTTGTTTTCTATTATACTAATGTTTCTAAAACCCATTTCCTACCTAACAGAACACCTTCAGAAGCACCTGAGGGCTGTTTTGTAGGCTTTTAAAAGGAAATCTGAAATTCAACATCAAGTAGAGCTCAGGCTACTACAAAGGGGTTGCTATTTATTGTTATCACCAAGTACAGTCACATAAATTTTACTAGTGTTATATGACAACAATGTTATCACATAGCTGCAATTCTGGGCAACTTACAAATAGGAAATTTTTCAGCCTGGAAAATGACTGGCCTCTGAAATAATCTGTAGTAATAGTTTGATGACAACCACTGTGCAAGTTCAAACAGCAAGAGAAACTCATGACCCACAAGAGGGGAAGGATCAAGCTCACACCTGGACTCAATATGTTCATTAAGTAGAGATATGTATTCACTTCTAGGACGGTCTAGAGGCTAGATTTTGAATCTCTTCCCCATTGGAAGAAAGCTGTTTCTTATCTGCATCTCACAGTATTTTCTCACTTTAAAACTGCTTCCTGAAATGTAAACAGAAGTTAATGCACCATTGCTATTCTTTACTCCAGTCTTCAGTTCTAAAAGAGAAGTCATATCCCCCTCCCTTGGAACAGGGGGTATGGAAAAGCAACTGGAAGTGGAATAATTAATGAAAAATAAAGAAAATTGATTAATGAAAAGCTCAAGAAGGATAAAGTATTTTTCATGTAAATTCATTAATTATACTCCTAACTATTCTAATACAAAAATGCACTGTCAGATTTTTTTTTTGTTCTAAGTCACCTCCAGAATATGAAGATATTCATTAAATGAAAGTCTCATGAATTTCAAACATATGTGCACCAGTGAAGTTAAAGAAGTTTCATTCATTCGTGTTAGTCAAGTTTTTTGCATGCTGACTTGTTTGTAGGATTCAGACTTAGTAATATTATTTATTATGGTATAATAAAGCATTTGTATTTGTAAAATCTTTAAATAAGAAAAAATATGTATAGAGATGAATCAATATGTTCACAGTATACTATAGCTTCCTGTAGCTTTTTCAAAATCACCTTCCAACCCAAACCATTCTACAATTCTATGAAAGTGCCTCTGAAGTTAAAATGCAGGTACAGCAGCATGTGTTTCATAGAAATGATTATAAGCTGAGCATAAACTCTTCCTGTATATTCCTGTCTAAAATAGGTAAAATAACATGAATGGTTAAGTTAAGGTCTGAATGCTTATCCAAACTTTAGAGTGAGCATGAGGTTTTCTAACAGTTCATTTTTATTATATATTGAGTGACATAATTTTTTAAAGATAGCCACCCTATATGTGAGTTATTTACTACTATTATCTTGAGAGAATAGCACTTATGTAAATCCTTTCTTGATAGGTTCACTGATCAACACATTTTTTTCTCAAAATTCCAGAGTGTTTGACTTGCTATAATCTTACTTAAGTCAATAGAATGTTTTGTGCCAATTTAAAGAAAATTCTCAAGGTTTTCTATTGATTGTTCTTCAAGGCAGTCATATATAAAGGCTTATACTCTTTGGATTCTGTCTTTCATGACCAAATAATAGTCATAGAAAAAGAAAATATTACTTAGTTGTTTTTATTTGAAGAGACAGCAGAGTTTTCAGTGGTTGTGAGATTTCAAAATGGCAATTTAATGCAGAAATTCGTTAAACTACTTTTTATGCTTTATAGCCTTTTGTTTAGACAAGCAAATGTAAAATGGCTCAGTAGCTCAGAAAATTGGTGCACTTAAGTTGTAATTGTTCTTCCTGGGCCACATATGAGTGGATAAATAGCATAGGAATTAATAAACACTGGTAAGTAAAACTTCTAACTACTGATTCATGAGCTATTTATCTGTAACTTTACTATCCCCCCCCCCCAAAAAAAAAAACAAAAAAACAAACAAAGAAAAACAAACAAACAAAAAAAAAAACGAGTGCCACTGTATCTCATGAGTTCTGAAACATGATTTCCAAGTTTTCTTAAGAAAACATGAAGCCAGAGCTTTTGAACTGAGAAAGTAGCAATGCCAGGGCATATTGACTTTTATTGCAGTAAATAAGAATGGTATTTCATGTTTAGTTTCTTTGTAGATCATGAAATGCAGAGGCCATATACTGTTCCTTCTGACAGGAATGGGAAATGTTTTTTCAATGGTGGACAAATATAAATAAATGAGAACTGATTCATAATGATACATAATGATTCCTGGTGAAATGTTCTATTTTGCATAGCTTCTGAAAGAATGAAGAACAAATCCAAACTATAGAAAAGATTAAAATGTACTTTATCGTAAACAAAAGCCCAAGAAGAAGTATTCAATAATATGACATGGTATCAAAATGTAAAAAATACTGAAAAACAGATAGCAAAAACAAGCCACAGACTTTGACTAAGCAGAAGAAACTCTTAGTCTACATATACATTAGGTAATTTTTCCCATTTGGTAGTAGGCAAGAGGACCATAACTGAATTTCAGTAACTGTTCTGAATATTATTGCAGAAAAGATTTTCTTTTTTAAGACACTGCTAATTTAGAAAATTAAAGGTAACAAGTGACATACTGTCAGGAGAAAACACCCCTAAATCATCATGCCTTTATCATCTGCACCCGACAACTTTGAGAAAGTAAGGTGAGGAGTCTTTTGGATCATTTATATTTATTTTAAAATATTTTGGAATATTTCCACTGAGGAACTTCCAGAAGTTTTTTGTAAACAGAAATTCTAATTTGTTACCAGGTTGTTCTAAGACTCTGTCACTCACCCAGAAAGATCTGATTCCTAAAACTATCAATAAAATCTTGAGGCTGAATATAATCAATGTCATTCACTCCTTATATCTTTATAAGTATTGGTAAATAATTATTCTTTTGCATTTTGAAGATCAATTTGAACTGAAGAATATGTCTTACATTTATATGTCTCAACTTAACCCTGCTTTTCTTCTGAATGAGGGTTACAAAAACTAAAATTGAACTCAAAAGAAAGTCGTTGTCATTTCCTCTTCCCTCCCCCCCCCCCCCCCCACCCTTTTTTTGGTATGTTTTTCTTGTTTATTCGTTGTTTAATATTGTTCTTAAGCACTATTTACCTAAAGAAAAAATAATAATATGTCTGGCTACAGTTTTTCAAACTGAAAAACACAGAAAACTTGTGACTCAAATGCTTCTTACTTCCCCATCTCTTATTAGAAATCAGCATCCTGTTAAGGTTATTTCTCTCATAATCTTCCATTCCCTCTGGTCACATAAGACTCTCTTGCCTCTGTCTTCCCTAACTCTTCATTCCCATCTACAAGGTGCTATCCTTATCTTAATAAAGTCAGTAGCTTTGTCATTCACAGAGATTGGGATTTCCCTTCTCACATTCCTTTTAAAAGGAGTCTCCAACAAGAACACCCTCAATCTTTCCACTGCTTCTGACCCACTCATCCTTTTCTCCTTCAAACACAAATACTGAAGCCTCATTGCAAACAGCATCAAAATGTGGGGTGGGGGGAGGGAAATCTCTACATAGGAGAAAGAAGCCACTTCCTGAGGAAACCTTGTTTTTGTTTTTCTTTCATCTGTGCTCCTTTACAAACACCATAAAGCCACAGTGGAATAAAATTAGAACAACAAATAAAAGCTCTACAGCGACATCTCTCAATGGCTGGAAAAATACATTTTCATGTGAATGATGCATGCTTGCTCCTCTCTGAATTTCTGGCTTGATTTTGGGCATTTCCATGTCTTATTTTCTATTTTGCTTTCTATTTTACCTTGCTGCAATCCCCAGCAAAATTGCCATATACCTATTCTATATATGCTTGTTTTCTGTGATGAATAGTAATTGTTCCTTCCACTACTTGTCTGAAATCACGAATCAACAGACACTGCCTGACAAACTTGTTGAGACAAATGCTGCTTTACTGAGTTAAAGAAAAACATCCCTATTGTTCCTAATTTACTGTCAAACCAGAAGAAAAATGCTCTATTCAAAAGGCAATGATTTACACGATCTTAAACAATACTTGTCTTATATATGAAGCTACAGTAATTTGGAATTTCTATGCATCCAAAAAAAATCTCATTGACATGACAAATATCAGGATTTTCCCATTTAGAATAAAAGCTATTACTTTTAGCTGATTGCATTTCTAATCTGGAGGTGATAAGAACAATGTTATGACTTGTTTGTTTGTTTGTTTGTTTTCTAGTTCCTTGAAAAGCTGTTCTTGTTCTCACTTTAAATGACGAATTTGGGGGAATTCAGCCTAAACGTTATAGGAAGCTGAAAGTCTTGATCAAGCCTTGTGTACTACAGGTTACTTTAGCAGAAGGAATAGTTTAGAATAACATTCCAGGGTAGAAATTTTAATTTACTATGAGGGGAAGCATACTCTATGCCCAGACATTCATCTGCTTTCTCTTCCAGTCTCAAGCAGCAATAGTAACTACTGTTATTCCACATCCTAGACACTGGACACTTTGGCTTATGATAACAACATATATCTTAGAAACTTTATCTGGACTATGTTGTCTCAAGACAGTGAGGATCTTTAGCTACATCAGAAATAAAATAGATTCCAAAGAGGAGGAAAATAAATACATCAGTTCTACATGATGGAGCTCATATAACACAGGTGTCTACCCACAACGTAGAAGTAGGTGCCAAAACCATAAAAAGAGGAAAGATGAAAGGAAGACCCCTCTCAGCTTTCTGAATGCCAGTTTACACAGCTCTTCACTCAGTTCCATTTAGTGAATTTTGTTTGTCTTCTTCATCCCCACCCCACCCCTCTGCATTCTCCAGAAAGTTTAGGGATGCCTTTGCTGTACCAGAAGCCAAGACAAAGTTAAGTAAGCTTAGCATGCTTACTGCTGTGGAGCTAGCCCCACAGAAGCTACTACCTGGGAACTCCAGAAGAAGGCTCAAAATGAGCAACTGCTCACGCAGAGAAGAGATTTCCATGTAAAAATGAAGGTCTAATAAAAAATGAAAACAAACAAAACAAAACAAAACCTACTATTCCCAATTTGGAAGAGCATTGGATCCTCTTCTGCATTTTAATGCCAGAGCTGTTTGGTCAGGTCAGAACTTGCTGTAATAAAGATGACTACTAGCAGCAGTATGTTTTATTTTCACAAGAAGCACTCATGCATTTTTTTATTCTCCTTTTTTACCCTCCATTTACTTCTGTGAATGTTTTTACTGAATGTATAAACAAGAACAAATGCTCAAGTGACAAAGGATACTTTTTCCTTTACAGGAATCAGGGTCAATCTTTAACAAAGAGCTTCCTTGCAACTGCAAAAGCCCCATAATAATCTTGCAGGAGTCCAAGCAACCACCAGCTCTTAGGTTGACTTACACTGAGAATATTTGGCCTTCTGTATCAGTATGATTTGACCTCAAAGTTTCCTGACTGGAGTTTGTTAATAGGAGAGTAAATTAAATATTTTTAATCTCTTTATAATAAACAGTCTTGGGACTAATTGTTATTGTTTTTCTGAGGAGCTTTCAGCCACACGCAGAATGTTAGAACCTGATATTTTGCTTTTGAGGTTTAAAATGCACCCCAACCTACTGAGAGGTTTACAGCTTTTTTTTTTTTTTTTTTTTAAATGGCATTGTAACTGCCATAGGAACATATTGTAACTGTCAATTACAAACCACTGACACCAGATTTAACCTCCTACACAAGTGCGCATTGCAACTGGTGTTTCCCCAGACAAGACATAACCATTCAGCTAGCAAGAGAAAAACATTTGGTCTCTTAATTACTTTCTGTACAAACTGTATAATTAAAGTTTTGTTTTGTGATTTTGTAATGAAAACAAACAAAACTATTTGTAGTTGTTTTCCCCCTTCTCCTCCCCCCCCCCCCCCCCACCCAAATAAAATAAAATAAAAGGAGGAATGAAGGAAATAGGAGGGGAGAGGGGTAAGCAGCATTTTGATATCTTTGCATTAATAGTCTTTGTATTAAATTTCATTTAATTTGTATTAAATTCAACTACAAGCTCTCCTCAGCTTGTTCTGGAAAGAGCATGAAAACAAGCACTTGCAACGATTATTTTTGTAAGATGGAGCACAAATTTCAAATGACATGAAATCTCTCAGTACACTTCTTCAAATCCTCCTCTCCTCAGTCAATAAGAGCACTCAAAACTGGACTGAGGATGTGAAAACCACAGCCTCCCTTTAGATGTGCAATCAACTCACGAGAGTTGGTGGCAGAACTACCCAAGCAGGAACAGTGCCTGGCAGCACCTGGGTTAGCTGAGAGCCCAGAGGAGTAACATCACAGTATCCAGTGGACTTAGAAGGTGCAACCACTGAGAGACATCTTCCAGGGCCTTTACTGCTGCATAAAAAACTGGCAGCCAGCAGTCACTGATGGGAGCTAACCAATAAGATCTGGCAGTTTCAACAAACATCTTCAGGGTGAAATAGAGGGAAGCATTCTCCAAGCACATTCTATGCAGGCCCATTCTCTAGCTCATCATATTTTCTAAAATAAAATGTTTAATCCTACTGCAGTGAAGGCAGCTGTAAGACAAAAAATTGACTTATCTGGAAGAACACTTTATTCTTGATTCTACTATGAAGGATTCCAGTATATGGCCTATTTAACTATTTCCAGACTGACACACCTATTTGATTTTATAACTTTGGCAATTCCACTGTGAAAACATAGATTGTTTTTAGCTAGCAAGACTATTTGCCAAAGAATCGCATTAACACCCTCTTTTCAGGTGTAAAGGGAAGAAAATGGTGAAATTTGTACTGCCGTGAGAAGAGAACAAAACAAATTGAACTAAAATGTGTCCATTTTAAAATTCACCAGTGGGTAATGATCAGTTTTATTGGTATGAAACTGGAATCACACTTCCAAAGCTGAGTAAGTGTTAAGCACATCTATACAAGCAAAGTGTAACCATATGCGAGTTCAAACAAATTGTGCTGGTTATGAGAGAAAACTTCATACTTTACTGTTTAGAAAATATGATTTAATTTTTTCTAAAGGAATTTTCTTTCAGTGGGGATAATTTTGTTACTAACAAAAAAAGGACAAGGTGTTTTCCAATGGAAATGTTTAGATTCATTTTGATTTCTTACTATATCTGAATAATATGAAAATTGCAAAAGAAATTGCTTAAGCTGGCTTCATTACAGGTTCATTACAGGTTTCTCTGCATATATTTTTTGTATCTGAAAGTTTAATGACTGAAAAATGTGGCAAATATCTTTGTGTGAAGCCTGATATCAGTGAAACTGGAATGGACAAAAAGTATATCCTCTATCATCCTTTTAGTTGAACATTTTTCTCATTAATAACTTGCTTAAGCCTAAATAAATTATTAAATAGTACCTTCTTTCTCAAATTTACTCACTGGAGTCAGCACTGATGTCACAGAAACAGGGAACAGGCTCAGCAGAGGACCTAAAAAAAAAAAAAAAAGGTTTACTGATAGTGTAATAAACTTCAAACCCAGAGCAACATAAAATGAAACTGAAGTAACTTTAGCTTTAGTGGAAATATATGTAAAATAAATAGGGATATGGAGAGTTATCTGGGTTCTATGTAACTACTACACATTAGAGAGTAGAAACATTAGCACCTTGGATCTACAAGGGCAAAACATTTAAATACCCAATATACAACAGAGACAAATGTATCAATGGGTCTTTTTTGTTTGTTTTGTAAGAAGAGGGAAGATGTAAATATGAAATGTGATTTGTAAAAACACATGATTTTAAAGATACAATTAATAAAAAAATTCTGTGGTGAGCAATCAAATTTTGTCAAATATCTATTAACACTACTCATTTTTCACAAAGAAAAGAAAAGGAACAAAACAGAAAAACAGGACAGCAGTAGTACAGCAAACAAGTGGGAGGGGATTAGGGTCTGATACTGAACAAGTCTTAATGTTTCCAGATGGACAGTATTTTCACTACAGAAGGAGAAATTCTCCCGTGTCGTAACATTTCTCCATTACTATTCTATGACATGGTTTGTTCAGAAATGGCAAAAAAACAGCATTTCTACAAGCATAAAGTGCAAGATCATTACCAAAGAAATCCTATGATTTTGTGAGGGCTGGGGGGCGAAACCAGCAGGAAAAGCTTGGCCTACTGAAGTTGATGCCAAAAATCCTAGAGGATTTTGATCAAAATTGCTAATATTAGTTTAAAATGCTGTCATGATACTATGATGTGCCAGAAACCTGCATTCCTTGCCCTCCTTGCCCTTTGAATTTCCACTAAACTTCTTTGGGAAGTCAAAAGATTAAACAAGGCTTTCAGAAATCATTCCAAGTTATTTGGCTTGATAAAAGAAATAGTTGTAGAAAAGTTAACTTATGAATTAATGAGCTCAGGGCAATGTTCCCAGATAAAATAATACATAAGAAAGGAAAAAAGGCAGGTGATGCCATATATATACTGACTCAGCAAATCACAAAAAGAAATAAAAATTTAAAGGTCACAGAATTTTTTCATGTGTCAAAGCCAAATGTGTGCCTTTTGAACAAGAAGAACTGAAAATTCACATTAATCTGACAAATTTCATAGAATCATCAAGGTTAGAAAAGACCTCCAAGACCATCCGGTCCAACCATCCCACTACCACCAATGTCACCCACTAAACCATGTTCCTAAGCCCCACATCCAACCTTTCTCTAAACACCCCTAGGGAAGGTGACTCCCTGGGCAACCTATCCCAATGCCTGACTGCTCTTTCTGAAAAGAAATATGTCCTCATTTACAACCTGAACCTCCCCTGGTGCAACTTGAGGCCATTCCCTTTAGTCCTATCACTAGTTCCCTGACAGAAGAGGCCAACCAGCTCCCCACACCTTCCTTTCAGGTAGCTGTAGAGAGCAATGAGGTCTCCCCTGAGCCTCCTCTTTTTCAGACTAAACAACCCCAGTTCCCTCAGCCACTCCTCACAGGACTTGTGTTCCAAGCCCTTCACCAGTTTCGTAGCCCTTCTCTGGGCATGCTCCAGCACTTTGTTGTCCTTCTTGTACTAAGGGGCCCAAAACTGAATACTCAAGTACTCAAGGTGTAGCCTCACCACAGCCAAGTACAGGGGAACAATCACCTCCCTGGTTCTGCTGGCTACACTATTCCTGATACAAGCCAGGATGCTGTTGGCTTTCTTGGCCATCTGAGCACACTGCTGGCTCATGTTCAAGTGAGCATCAATCAGCTTCCTCAGATCCTTTTCCTCTGCACAGCTTTTCAGCTACACTGCCCCAAGCCCATTGTGCTGCATGGGGTTGGTGTGGCCAAAGTGCAGGACCCCGCACTTATCCAGGTTGAACCTCATCTCATTGGCCTCTGACCATCAACCCATTCTGTTCAGGTCCCTCTGCAGGGCCTTCCTACCCTCTGGCAGATCAACACTTCCCCCCAGCTTGGTGTCATCTGCAAGAGGGTGCACTCAATTCCCTCATTCAAATCATCAATAAAGATATTAAAGAGGATGGGCCCCAACACTGACCTCTACGGAATGGACGTGTATAGGAACAATTAAAATAAATCTAGAACAAGGGTAAATTAGTTTTTAACTGTTAGAGCCATTGTTATAGCCCAATGTCCTTAGATCCATGCTGATGTCTCAGTGGGAGGTACAGCTTAGCCGAACAGCCATACGTCACAGCAAAGCACAAGCTATATGGCTCAATGCATGGGTAATAGCTGAAAAAATAACACCTGTGTTGAAGCACATTGAGAAAACAATGGTGCTTCACTACTTTCAGTCTTTCATTGCTAAGATTCAAATGTTTAGTCATCAACATTTTTGTGTTAAACACTACTTCATGCATGGAAGTGTTTGCTGAAGCCAGCGTAAGAGAGGAATTTGGTCTTCTGGATAATAACTCTCTTCTAACTATTTCTCCTACTTTCAGTAACTGCAAGCTATTTATGATCGGATGTTGCTAATCAAAATGTAGATGCCTAAAGTAATAACTTTAACTCACAATCACTTGCAAGAATAGGAGAAGTCTGTTAATGACCTTAGAATAATGAAGCTGTTACCACAAAAATACTTAACAATGGGACTACAAATCTAATAGTCTTCACCCCATTCACAAGGGAGCTTTACTTAACAGAGACTAAGCTAAAACTTGGCTTAGGAGTTTATTTTTGTGAAAAGTGGCAGAATATATTCAGTAAACGCACAGGGTCATGAAATAGGAATTCACATTACATACACAATAAGCTGCATCACAGAACGTATAGTCTGGGTTTACCTGAATACTGAAATTAGTTTAAATAACTAGCGTTGTGACTTGCTACTGCGGTCTGAGCCTTTATGCGACAAAGCAGTGAATTAAATAAAGGCTGCTTCTGAAGAAACACCACTTAGAGTCACCTGTAAAAATATTGGTGGCTTTCAGCTACACATGCCTGTGCTGAAAAAAGACATAGCTGATAATGGAAGCATCCATTTATCGCATTTTATGCTTTGCTTCAGTTTATACACAGAAGGGGTTTACAATGGTAAGCAAGAGGGAAGTGTGGTGGTAGGACAATGATATGTTAAGACAGTGATGTGTCAAATATTTCAGTTCATTGTGCTTCAAAAATTAACTCCCACTGTATGTGGCAGCCAGAAAAAAATGGAAAGCTTCAGAGAAAGTGAAAAAGAATAGAGAGTTTACAAAACAAGTACTCTCTTCTCAGCTGTCTAGCATATGCATATACTGAAAATGTATCACTTCCACCATCTTTACTTTTCACATCAGATCAAATTACCACAATGTGAATTCTTAATCATAGAGTGGCTCGGGTTGGAAGGGACCTTAAAGATCATCTAGTTCCAACCCCCGAAATGTTTAATGTTTAATTTTATCATGAATCTAATCTTTCTGTTACAGATCAGCATCTATATTAACCACATAAACTTTAAAATTAATCAGAGTAGCTAAGCTAATCTTTGCTATTATTAGCTAAGCTCACATTTGTTGATCTGTACTGTTGCTGACTAGCTTGAGCTCTAATTTAGCAACAGATCCCTTTGTCTATGGTGATGGATCAAAGGTCAGACTAACTCCAACCATGTGGAGCCTAATGATAGCTAAGGGAGACCCATGATGGATATAAAAATAGAACTAAAGATAAAGGCTTTAATCACAAGTGACAAATTAGATTTTTGATGTGTCAAGTTCAATATTAATTATTTTCAGCTGCTCTGCTTTTTCTTTTGTCTTAAGGAAACTACAGCAATCTGCTGACATGCATGGAAAAGTTCAGGTGCAAAATGACCCCAGTTCAGTTTGCAGATTTACAGGAAACCATATACTATCCTTGGAGCATTTAAGTACTACAGGCTGTAGAAAAACTGTGGCCTGTAAAAATATAAATCATGAGATGATACTGTTCTTTTCCCAATTTTAGAACAATCTAAATCTTCTAATAGTGTTGTGCACTACAGACTGACATAAAACAACCAGAAAACAAACAGATTTCTGCCAGAAGAGAATCAACGATTGTCTGGAGGAACATTTCTAATTAAATTACTTTGCCATAAATTAAAAAACATGTAAGAATTGGTCATTTCTTTTCCATTTTTCCAATTATGACATTCTTTCAATATCAGCCTGAGCCATCCACCCCCTGCCAATAAAAGGTTCATATGTTTTATGCATTTAAAAATTTAAAAAATATATTTTTAAAAAATAAATAAAAAAAAAAATTAATTAATCCATTGCACTCTCTGATGTTTTGGAAAAAAAATAAATATATATATATATATTAACAGTAGAAAGTCAATTAAGCTGCAAAAATGAACATATCCAGAAATTCTTTAATGAGAAGGAGGAAAACTGAATAACATGGAAATTTAAAAGGAAACTGAGCTGTGCAATGTGACGGATTCCAAGATAACAGCTTTGCTTCCTTTACCTTTGAACTAAAATGTAAACATTTTTGATCATTTAACAGAAGTATTAATGATATCTGACCTGTTGACTGTGTATGACGAGCTAATAGCAAAAGCGATTAAAGAACAAAGTGGCATATCAAATATTCAGTCATACACATAATCAGTAAAAGCTTTCCCTAACTTAACTAAACACCAACCACCTCGAAAAAGATATGGTGGTCACATATGATGTCTGAAAATATTTTTAATACACTGATATCTGCATGCGATTACTAGTCTGGGTTCTTTTAAATAAAAATATCTGAGAGGACACTGTTTATCCTGACTACTGGAGACAGTAACAGGATGAAACCGAAGCACCCAGATGAAGATAATAATAATAATTTCCATAAACTTAAGCAAAATTAGATGTAAGGTTTTAAGCTCTCAGAAGCGAACATGGATGTAATTAATTAGCTCAAAAGATACCACAAAGTCTGTAAATTTGACAGTAGCAAATTGGAGAAACAATTATAAAAGTCTTTTGCTTGGATAAGAGCTTGGGAAAGTAATACAAGCAAGATCTATGAGAGAAAGAACAGGGAAACATATGAGCTTTGTGGCAGAGGTATACCTGCCACAGGAAGACATATACATGTACATTTCAACACTACCAAGAAAGCCATTCTGCACTGGGGAATAGGACAAAATAGAGAATGGTCCTGTTGATACATGGTCAAAAAGAGACAAATGAAATGGACTAGTGAGCAGACATTAAACATGTTTGTTTAGTTTCTTCTTCTAAAAGAGTATTTCTGGAGAAAAGGAAGTATTTCATAAGGTGAAAGAAAGATGCAGTGGGTTGACTGGGCTTCTAAGTCACTGGGAGTAATGATTTCAATCCTTCATCTCAACCAATAGCTTCCAGCACTAGGATGCAGATGGTATCAATGAAAGAAAGGAGGAGAACAGGAGATTCATTGAAACATCTTTTAGCTATTAAGCAGAAGGCCTGCGTTAAACCTCATACTCTACACTTTCTGGCTGAGAGCTGAACACCAAAACTGCAGTGGCTAATGAAGTGGCAGACAGAGAAAAGAAGGATTTGTAGCATGCCTAGAAGGATGAAAGCAGCTTGCACCGCAGGATCATCAACAGCTGAAATCTAGCCTTGTTATCTAGCAGGGTGTGACAATTGCAGACTGCAAGTTGTTCTTGTAGAAGACAGGGAAAAACTAAGGGTTTCCAAGAGTGTTGCAGCACAGGAGAGGTTTATAAAATACTTATGTGCGATACTGTGTTTGTCTTTTGCTAGCATGATTTTTTTTTTTTTTTTGGTTTCTTTGTTTTTTTTGGTCCCTTTCAGAAAATATAAATTATGAATGTGGAAAAAGAACAAGGTATTAAATACAAGGAGTTTAGTGAATTTTTTTCAGGTTTCTGGTTGGGGCTTCAGCCTACTATTACTCTTTTAAGTTGAATCCTCATGCCCCTTGTTGTCAATCAAGCCCTGACTAACAGGGTTACAGAAAAAAAGATGATGCACTAGCTGATGAAAAGACACTCACAAAACTGTTCTCTGACTTATACTGATTGATTTCACTACTGACCTGAAAAACAAACAAAAAAAAAAAAAGTATTCACAACATGATAGGCTATAAATTCTTTCTTCAGCTGTATTCAGAAGCAATCAAAGCAAATTATCTTTTTCTCACCATTACCTGACTAACACTCATGAAAAGAGTGCTTGGAGTTATAAACTGGATATAAATGAGTCATCACGCTTTATTACATCAATGCGTGCATGTTTTCAGGGACTGACCTTTGGACTGACCTGTCAGAGGTATAGCCAAGCCATCATCCTCTGACATGCTTTTACTGAGGAAGAAAAAATCTTTGTAATAGCACAGAGGAATTTACTAATCTGACATCTAGTTTAGCAGATTAATCTTGGATTTTCTTTGATCATGCCTGGCAACAATGTGCAGCAAGTCAAACCAATCAACAATTATTAATTAAGGGAACAATAAAGAGCAGAGACTATTTAGTTATGAATGGTACACACTGACTGAATATTATGAGTTCTCAGATGAAAGAAGCATTTTCTAAGTGACATAGATCATACTAGATAAGCTGCAAGACAGTTGTACAATGCAAGAGGGAGCCCTGAAAGAATGTTACCAGAGTCAAGAGGGGAAAAAAAAAAAAAAAAAAAAAAGAAAGAAAGAAACTGGAAAGCTGCCTGTGGGACATGAGTGAACCAAAGCCTTGCACTAAGATTCATTCAAGTAGATCTAGAAACAGTGGTGCAAACCCTACTGTGGATACTCATGTATTGCTTGCAAACACCAACTATAAAACTCTGGTCTTACAAAACAGGTGAATAATAATAATAATAATAAATTAAAAAAAAAAGGCCTTGTTAATCCGCCTTGGCCTTTCTTAATGTTAGGTGGTATAGTACTGCTTACACAGTAGGAAGTCATCTCCAATGCTCAATGACCAGTTGTTTAGCTGGTGCAGTCTCATTTTTGTACTCTATTAGGTTTATATATATATATATATACACACACAACTATGAATCTGACCAGATATTCTGGTAATGAATTTTTAATTTCTTCTATTATGTAATACAGAAAGTCAAGAACTTTGTTGAGAACCTGCTACTCTTACGAAAGTAGACTGAAGACTATCTGGCTCTACCTTTGTAATTGTAAACCAAGCCTATGTTCCTACCTGTGTAACATTATAAAGAATGACTAAGCTTTAATTATTCTGGGAAATGCAGTGAATATAAAACAAAGTGAAATGCTTAAGGCCATTTTGTTTTAATAGAAAAGTATAAGGAAGTAATAGGCGTGTACCAGCTTAAAACTTTATTACTTAAATAATTGCATAATTATACACTGGGAAAATTGGTTGATACAAAAAAAAAAATCTCTTTAATGTTTGCAGTTTCTTGTGCTATTTTAATATGGAATGGGATATTTACAGCCAAATTGAAGGAGATCTTGTAAAAGTTCAAGGCACTCTCTATTAACAGCATTCAAAATTTTCCTGAAAGCTGCTTGTCAGCAGAGAGCAGAGGTGACTGGTGAATACTTCTTGCATGTTTAGAGCAATAAAGCAGCCTAGTAGGTGGGGGGCACTCTGGCACTGTCAAAATCACAAAGCATACACAAAGTCAAAACACAAAAGCGGCTAACATGTACAGAGTAAATTTCTAATAGTTCACAGCTCTGCAGCCAGCAGAGAAAGAACTAATGAGGATCTAATGGTCAAACCAAAACCAGTAACGAGGCACACATTTAAATACATGGGTATTTAAAAATCTATCTGAAACCACACAGCAGAAAGTTCACCATCATTTGAAAACAAGGGTTAGCATTTTATACATGTGTCACAGCCTAAACATAAGGTCTATGCTCCTTGCATCAGCTATTTCATGAGCTTGGTTCACCTGTGTTAGGCAGAACATCCAAGTAGATACTACGCACCCTTCTCTTTTAAAATCCATGAGTACTTGCCTAATTTAAATAACATTTCTACAGCCATATGAAGTGGGTGGATTAGTGTTAGCCTACATTTGTCCACCAATCATGTATCGAAGTATGGTTTCTAGTTATCAAGAAATCTTTCAATAGGCTACAATTTGTCCTGTTTGATTTTAATTCTTGTTAAATTTTAACTCTTCAATTAAGATTTTGCTGTCATAACTGAAACAGTTATTTCTATTGAAGCTTTAAGAAATTTAATGTTCTAATTGCCAATAGACCTCCCATTGTGGTGATCAAATGGTAGAATATATTAACACATAGGTACTTTATTAAAACCAAAAGTAACACTGGCAAACTTCTATATATCACTTACCAACAGCACCTATTGTTCCTGAAAGCTAAAGCACATTTGGTATTAAATGTTTCTTATTTGTAAATTACGTTTAGTTTGTCTAGACTTTCAGCTTCTGTCTAATAAGTGGGAAATACAGAGTTTTAGCAAGCATAGGAAGAGGTTGAGAAGGAGTAATAGTATTCTACATTTGAAATTCACTATTGCTTGTAAATTATTGTTTTAGGGCCTTCTCTGAGCCTTTTTCCTGATAAAACTTACGTCATGTTCAAACTTACTACATATTTTTACCGACATATATATATATATATTCATATCATAAATATTTTATAAACACTATATGTTCATATCATAAATATAAACATATAGAAATATTTTTATGATATAAATCATATCTTGGCCGTAATCAGAGCATTTCTATTGTATCTCTATTATGAGGTTGTCACTTCATATGGGGCACCAGCTCAGGTTTTCAAATGTGGATATCTAACTTTGAGCACTTTTTTAATGGACATAATCATCCACTTAAAAAAAAAAAAAAGTGTAATATCTACTCGAAGCCAATAAACTAGATCAGCTAAGGACTAGATCAGCTAAGGGCTAAGGCAGAGATCTGTTTATAGTGCTAGTAATAGACAATATAGCATTACATCCAGGTATCTTTCCCTCTTATTCCCTCCTCCACCAACCATTGAATACCTATGTGTACTTATTTGCAGATGGATAAACTAGAAAACTAGAAATAACTGCTGTAAATGGTGCAAGCTTTTTTTTTTTTTTTTTTTTTTTTTTTTTTAAATACGGTAAAAGGAGTGCATACAAGCCTGGAAGATGATTTCATAAGAAACGTTTGTCTCATTCCTAGGGCTGGCTTAAAGGAGTTAAACAGCTTCATACTTGCCTTTGAGATTATTGCCAAATTTAGTTCTAAGCATAAACAGAGAAATTTGATAAAAGCACTCTAGATGAAGGAACAGAATTGCATGCAGACTCTGATGTACTTATGGCTATAAAATACAATATTTCTTCCATAGAGACAACCTCCGGAGTATCTGCTCTATTGCTTTAAACTACAAGATACCAGAAAATGTAGAGGTGCAGAATGGGACTGATGGATTGAGACTACCTTGAATTTGCCAAACCTCAAAAGAAGTTCTCTTAAATTCAGTTGCAGGTCTGGCTACATCTTGCTTCTTCTCCTCTAATACAGACAGAACTGTAGGATAAGAAAAGTCTTTGTGGTCTGGCAAGCAGCCCTAATTTCATGAGCGTTTCTCAATACCTAAAACTATAATAGCTGAAAACTTAATTTCAATTTTTATTGAAGTAGTCATAAGAAACCTTTCTTAAAGTGACATTTTTCATTTATGTGTAGATCCAGGCAAACTGCTTTCACATTAAGATTTACTTTCATTCAGCTGACAAAAAAAAAAGATATATTTCAATGAATTCACATAGAGTATATTTACACCCACACTCAGTACACAATGGCCAAATTTGTGTTCCCAGCAGAATTCTGTGTTTATTTCCTAGACTGCATTTTGAGTAAAAATTAACAATATATGTTCACCCAAAAATCAACAGCCACTTTTATAAATAAATAAATAAATATTTACTTCAGAAGCTTTCTGTGAATAGCCTGTATTTTCTTGTGAGACTACACACACTGCATGCAACAGTTCTGAAATTCTGAACTGAAAATGGCTTAGGAGGTCATGAGCAATGTTGGCAAGCAAGACCTCTGTAAGGAGTCTCAAGCTAAGAAATCAAAGATGACAGCTAAAACACATATTTCAGGAAACAGTGTGCAAAGAAGCAAAAAATAATCAAAACAAGAAAAAATCACATTTCACTAAATCACTTAGTAGTTTCTTGAACCACCTAGAAAAGTTTGAAGCCAATCATCAGACTTCTAGTGCCTCATAATATAGCCAGAAAAATAGTAACAGTTCTTGGAGAATTACGAGCTGCAATTAGAAGGAAAACCAGTAAAAATATTTAAGATTGAAATATAAGAAGCTAAGATTATAGAGTCATAGAATCATTCAGGTTGGAAAAGACCTCTAAGATCATCTAGTCTAACCTCTAACCTGGTACTGAAGTCCACCACCAAAACGTGCTGCTGAGTTCTAAATCTACCTGTTTCTTGAAGACCTCCAGGGATGGTGACTCAACCACTTCCCTGTGCAGCCCATTCCTACACCAAACAACCCTTTCAGTAATTAAGTTTCTCCTAATATCCAACCTGAACCTCCCCTGGTACAACTTGAGTTCATTTCCACTCATCTTATCACTTGGTGCTTGCATCTTATCACTTGGATCCCACTTACCACCTCACTAAAGATCATAGAATCATAGAATTTAGGTTGGAAAAGACCTCCAAGACCATCTGGTCCAACCATCACCCACTAAACCATGTCCCTAAGCACCATATCCAACCTTTTCTTGAACACCCCCAGGGACAGTGACTCCGCCACCTTCCTGGGCAACCCCTTTCCAATGCCTAACTACTCCTTCTGAGATATCCTAATGCAATGAAGATTTTTATCAGTCTTAGACAAAGTCTAAATTACACAGAGCAATGATGCATTTTACATCAACCAAAATGAAGACTAATAGAACTTATCTAAGAAACCATATTGGTACAAATATTACAGCAACATGAAAAAACACGCACTATTATACTTCCCAGTAATACACGACCATGACTCCTAGTCTCTCAGTAACATAGATCAAAATAAAGGGACACTCAGTAGAAACGAAATGCTGAAATAAATTGGTGAGATACTTTCAGATAAGACTTTTACGATATTCTGCATGATTTGATTTTAATGTTGATTTGCATTATCCTGGGTCTTTTGTCAAGGACTATAAGTATGTACTCTGAAGAGGGATGACTACATGAAGCACACCTCTCTCACTCTCTCTGCTTGGCAAAAAAGGATATTAGAAAAAGCTGCATCATTTATCTACAGGGGAATTAATGATTTTTCCTGGTATTGGAGGCAAGAAAGGAGAAGAAACTCTCTAAAGACAGTGCTGTAAGTATAGTAAAGGGTTTATAAAACACTGTGCCCTAGACTTGAGAAGTCAAGGCACCCTTCCAGTCCTATATCCCCAGTTGCTACGAAATATTCCTTTGCAAAAATAAAAAAGCATTGTGCAGAAACATGTGAGACTATGAAGCTGCTAAGGGACCTGGAGAGATTTGGTTCCAATGTTTGAATTAGGTAATCCAGAACTAACTTTGAAAACATTTATCATGATTGTGCAATCTATCACATGAATCTTAACTCAGCATACAATTACCTACAACAAAAGCTTGTAAAAAGAAAAAGAAGAGGAAAAAGAAAAAACCTTGACACTTCCCCACAAAACAATATCTTCATTCACAAATAAATGGTAGGGACAAAAATAAAAAGCCAGATTTTCTATTACAGCTAATATCACAGAAACACTTCATACCGCATATGCACACTCAATGTAAATCGAGAGATCATGAATCTTAACACAATATATCATCTGCCTGCTTTGCATAGAAGCCTAATTGCCTCTCCCCAGCAGCTTGGCTTAACCAATGATATTGAACAGGAAAAATCCTTTTGGCATAGGTGTGCATGTATCCCTGCTGAGTTAGCAAGGAAACCCCACAGTACAGCATGTTCAGGTGCCTAGGGTATTTCACAGGAAAGAAAACAAAAACAAAACAAAACAAATGGAGGAAGGAAAAAACTGTCTATTTTAAAGCAAACCTTTTAATCTTAAAGGCTGTTAGCTATGAAATCAAAATGATATTGTTTTGTTCTGTGTGAAACTGTCCCAGTGAAAGAGACTGTGAAATGGATAGCAATCTGAGGTGCAATTTTCCATTGCATATGTTTTTCAAAGATAAACATCTGATCAGAACAGTTTGCTGTTAGTAAGTGAAAATAAGAACCAGAACTAATACTGTAACTGCCAGCAGCTTCCAGATCATTAACTATTGTTTATTTCTCCTCATGTTCAGACATCAGACTGGAGTGATGGAAGATATAGTCATTAATTTGGGAGTCATTTCAAGATGTTCCCATAAACACTGAATCAGAATACTGGCAAGCTGCCTAAGAAAATTTGGTGCCAAGAACTTTTTTTTTTTTTTTTTTTTAGAATAGCGATTTTTATTGTTGGTATTATTTTCTGCTTTCTAGTCCCTTCAATAGACCAACTATGGATAGATCATCACAGAGTTTAGACAGGAACTGACTTCTTATACTTGGTTCTGTAGCTACAGATTTTTTTTTTTTTTTTTTTGCCTTTCTCACAACAAAACCTTTCAGAATGTTTCATCATAAAATATTAATTATTCTGCTCCTGACCTCTCTCAGCCAAAGGGAAAATTTGTTTTTCCCTAACAGAAGCTTATTAAAATGACAGGTGAGCTGTCAATAAATAAATAAATAAATAAATAAATAAATAAATAAATAAAAATAAATACAATAATCTCCAAGCTTTCATAGAAAGAATGTCTGTCCTTACTGGCAAACTCATGTTTATACAGTCCATACCATTTCTTAAAAAATAATTAAAAAGGAAAAAAAAAAGTATGTATATGTGTATACATATATGTGTGTGTGTGTATATATGACCTGTTCATGCTTTGAAAATGGACAACAGTGAAAGGGAAAAGCTACCACTAGGAATAGCAGTAAGAAACTAATGTAAACAACATATTAAGTATGAAATACTTAAAGGAAATGTTTAAAAGATACAGAATCCATCTTTTTACTTATGGGCCAGTTCTTCTTGACAAGCCCATAGTAAATGATGAACAACTACCTACAAAATGAAACCATTTCACACTTCCTGAGATTCTGAATCCTTGACCAAACTACTATGTTACATTTTTATTATGTTGCATTATTAGTAGTTGCATGGTGCATGGAAGTATCAGAAAACAAATAATTTATTCTGAATCTTACCATAGTTGCATGATGGCTACACTTAGTGCATCTAGAAGCTATTGCTAGTTAACAGACATGATGGCAAGTAAAAATATACATTAGAAACAACTTGTAGACTTTCTAAAAGAACCAAAAATTGTATGAAATAACTGAAACTTATAAGCTTACATAATAATATAATGACATCACTGATTACTTCAACTACCGTGCATCTCTGCCAATGTTAACATATTCTTATACAAGATCTTCATGTATAGCTAGAAGAGGAAAAAAATGAAATAGTGGTGTTTTTTGTTTTTGTTTTTATCTAAGTTCCAACAATTATGTGGTACAGAACATAAAAGAAACAAAAACAACAACAAAAATCTGGAGGACAGAATCCTACTGCTAGGGCAAAGGATCTCATAGTACATAACAAAGATTTGAGGAAATCAAAGTTGATGGTTTTAACTGTCAAAGAGTAATTTATTTTTACTAGTTTAGAAATAACTCTGAACAGTTATACTCTAGTGCTGTTTTGGTCTTGACATAACTGAATAAAATGGGTAACAGTAGGACAAGACTGGTAAAGTAAATCATATCTATAATATTGTCATTAATATTAGATCTCCTTCATAAAACAATAGTTATGTCTTCATAGTCTATTTCTGGATCAATAAAAAAAGAAGCAGCCAAATTTCTGATCTTATAACTGCATTTTTACTGAAAACATATGAATCAGTAAATAGACACTTTCAAATGTTTGCAAATGCCCTAGGCTAGGAATACCCAATGTTATTAATTTTACATGATGTCATAAAGCCAAGAACTTCACGTAATACATACTTCATACTACAAACACCTTGGTGGATAGGGAACTCCAGAATACCCCACAGCTCAGCCCATGAAGTACATCTGCTTCAACCCTCTTGCATCTTGAAGCTGGTGGGTGCATATTAGCTGTCCAAGAATTACCTTCATATCAAGAACTGTTCAACAGGCACCAGTATCTCTTCCTAGTCCTTTTCAGCCTTCCTTTCACAGCTTAATAACACAAAAGACTTCAAAGAACAGCCTTGACACTGCAGTCAATTTAATTAAATGGCTGTTTAAGAGTGAACAAGAGTAATATAGTTTTATAGGCACCTCTCCTCTCCTATACCTTCTTCCTTCAACTGTCCTAGAAGGTGCTCTTTGGGTGAGTTACAAGCAGGAGTATTTTCCTAGTCTAACCTGAGACTGCTGTTACCTAACAACCATATTTTGTTCTGTTGGAGCACTTCTAGCAGCAGGCTCCAGTCCAGACTCAGCCTGGGACAGAAAGGTCTGAAGAGTGAACATCCATTCTGCCCACCAAGTAACATGCTGAACAGCTACAGAACAAACGAAAACAGAGCAAGAACACCAGCATGGTACATGAGCAAATCACATCTGTGACTTGTAGCAGAAAGGAGATTCTAATAGGATGTTGCCTGTTACTGGCCCCCGACTCAGGAAGATTTAAACATCTTGCCATGGATCCAGAGGCATTAGTTTCAGATTTGCTCAGGACTTTTGCTTAAGCTTTCCTACTGCTGACCCAAGTAAGGAGGCATAGGCTTTGTAGGTACTGAAAGGTACATCATTCTCTTGTATGGCATTGGCTACAGAAACTGATACACCTTAAAGCATGACAGACTAACTACTTAAACTTATGCAAAACTTTGTTTGCTAGCTATGTCTGACTTATTCATATACAACTCTGCCAACTTTCTAAGCTTCTAGTAAAGATGATAGGACTATGAAAGTAAAGATATCTTTGCAAAATGTCCAGAAATTCAGTGAAGTTCTTCTTTTATTTGCATTTGCTGAAACAAAGCTGATGTGGTGACTGGGGAAAGCAAATGACACAAAAAAGATTTATCTCATCCTTGTTTATTCCAAAGAATCTCATATGAGGACTCTCTCCAGCAGACAGTATAAAAGCAACAAAAATACAACAACCATGACACCATTGGCCCAGTTCAGGTATCCGATCCTGTCTGGAAATGACTGCTTAATTGGCAGGAAGACATTTAATACAATGCAAAGCGATTACGATTATGTTGGAACTAGTTACGTCAGCAACTGTTTAGAAGATACTATTAGTCTTTTAGATTTCTTAAGTAACTTAGCTTTCTTAACTGTAATACCAATTTCTTTTAATCATCTTTTATCATAAAGAACATATAAAGATATTACACTTCCTAAGGACTTCAAGCCTGCAGCTGTAGAGTATGAAGACATTCTGAAGAACACAAATCATCAGCACAGACATTCTTTCATTTGTGATTCTTAGATCTACAGAAGATAAAAATTTTAATGAAGTTCCTAAACCTGGTTTGTAGGGCAAACTACAGACCTCTGAGCAATGCACCAAAAACTATTTGCCACTGATGTTTATTTTATTATTTTTACAAATGGATTGAACAACCTAATCTGTAACAATCTATATGTCTGCTTCAGAACTGTTACAAGGAAAGACCAAACAGACAGTATGTTTTGCTATCATAAGTGTCTTCAGTCCAACAGAATCTACCAGATAGTAAAAAGAATGTGAAATAAAGCTTAACTGCAGAGTGACACATCCACCTTTGCCAAACATCCAGAATTCCAGCAACTCTTTCAGTAAAAATTCCAAAGTTCCTTTTTTGTTTATATTTTTATTTTTATTACTTTTTGTCCATTTAGTTTTACTTTTCAAGGTGTTACGGTTTTCCTTTTCATTTGAATTTGATTTTAGGAGTTCTAAATCAAAGTTAATGGATCGTACACAGAACAAATTTCAGAGACGATTTTCAAAAATAGATTCTAAGAGAAATTACTCAGGATATGTAACAAAAGACAAGAAAAATGTATTTGATTCTGTATACATATATTCATATGAATGCTATAATATTTTCTGCATATTGATAAAGGTAAGTGCAAATATTGTTTGAGTATAACACATACATAAAAGCAGAGACAGGTCTTCAGACTATCCTGACCTAACTTCCATTCTATTGCAAGCATTGCCATCTTTTTTCTTTTTCAGTATTCTGCATTTCTTTCTTTTGCTACAGCTATACTTCTGCATACGAATTTGCACTTCCATGATCATATTGGATCTGATTGCTTTAACATGTTCTTGACTTTTCTAATTATACGTTTTATTTATTTATTTATTTATTTTTGTTTTCAGGGTAGCATTAAAATTTGCTTTCCTTTCAGGAATTGGAATTTCTTCGTTACTGAAGCCCTTCACAGATTGTCACTGTCCATGAAGTGTCTGCTGGATGGATGGATGTTTTGAATGGATATATCACTAGATATATCCATAGATATCCATTTCTTTCTTTCTGTTCCAGTGTAAGTCAGAAAGCAGGAAAAAAAAGGGCTTTCTTCAGACAACCAATTCTAGCATGCAACCCATCTTTTAACATTTGTTTTATGTGAGTGTATGCGTCCAGACTATTTATTTTCTCTATTCAAGGTGAATTTTAGATGCCAACAAATAATCTGTTACATCACAGATTGCCCTTGAACTGTTTGTAATTGGACATCAGGACTAAAATTAAAAATAATAATAATAATAATTCTGACAGAAAAATCCTTTTTAAAAAGTAGTCTAAATAAAACACACACACACAACAAAACAAGAAAACCAAACTCTCTACGTTGTATGAATTGTCCAATTCTCAGGAGAAAAATATACCCTATTCATCAAGATGCAACATCCAAAATTCCAAAGAGTATCTGGAGCACTGACATTTCAATAATCAAAAGAAAAAAATTACTCAACAAAGTATATTTTATAACAGATCTAATGGCAAATGTAACAAAAATAAATGAGATGTCAACATTGTTTAATCAGAAACACACTCTGCAGTACTGTGATAGAATTCTAACATATTTACTAGAGGAAAACTTTTAGGTTAGGTTAACTTAAAAATCCTTTGAAGCAGAGTTATCCCCTTAAGATTTAACATTATTCTCTTCTTATTCTTAGTGTAGTTCTCTGTTATGCTATAGGTGACTTCCCAAAGTAAATCTAAAAAGAAAAGAAAATGAGAGGGGAGAGAAAAAAAATAAAAATAAAAAAAAAAAAAAAAAACAAAAAAAAAAAACACGTAAGATGGTAATGAGATATAAATTATGCTTGCAATAATTAAATTAACCAAAATGAGAAGAACATGCAGGATTCATTGAATTGCAACAATACCAGTCATTGTTTTGAATTTCAGCATTTTTGTATGAAACATCTCCTGTAGTAGCACTGTTCTTCGACGCTATATACTTAGCATTTTATTTTTGATTTTGGGTTTCATCCAAAGTTATTTGATTTATTGTATGAACTTCACTTTCCAGATTGCTTTGAGAAACCTTCTGTTTCATTTGCTGAGAAAATTATTCTGCACAGTGTTATTAAATAAGGAGAAGTTTCAGAAAAACTAGCTGCAGCACATTCTATTTTTTTTTAAGAAGCTTATTTCATCTACTACATTTTGACATATTGTAGGAAAATTGGAGTATGGACTTTTTTTTCTGGTGATTTAAGAATGTTGACGAGCACTTTTTGAAAATTTTCTAACTACTGGAAAAGAAGGATGACTAATATTTTTAGTGGAAACTTAAAGGGAAGCGAATCTCAGAAGACGAGGTATTCTAACCATCTGCTCATACCTGCTCGAAGTTATAAAATAAGAAAATTTCTGATAGAAAGGAAATATATACCAGTAGCAAAAGAAAAATTACATTGCTACAACAGGAATGCAGGATTATTTCAAAATTGCCTGTGTATGCAATGCCTGTGACTTAACTGAAAGTTCCCTGGAATTTGTGTTGAAGTCCTTGGATCAGTTCAGAGAAAAAGCCAACAGTACTTAATTGCAATAAGAGCAGAACTGCTCCATTATGATTTTCACCCTCTGAAAGGACAGAATTACTTTAAATTTCCAGATGTGTGCCCTGTTTTCCATTAAAAAAAAATAAAAATTAGTATTGTTTTGACATAAATGCAAAGATTGAAATCAATACCCATTGATTTATGACTGTCTGATCTTGAAAAAATTTTTGAAGTAGATTCAGTAATACGTGTCAAGTTAAATCTTCTTTTGATAGATTCAGTAATACAGGTTAACTTAACTCACTAGTCCATAAAAGTCCATTGTTATTCCTATATGAAATTTCATTTCAAATACAGCTTACAAAATACATTCTACAGAAAATAGTTTCACAGTATATAGAACTCCAGAAAGAAGATCAAGGGATTTTCAGAAGAACTAGAATATGGAACAATACATTTCTATATTCTTATGATTTCTACTAAGGGTGTCCTATGCAGATTTGTGCTGTCCAATTGTGGCAGACAAATTTGTCAGGATTTTTGAGCATCAACTTCAAAATTCAAACTACAGTATTTGTCAACCTTGTTTCACAGAAATCAGCAAAGAAAGAAATAAAAATACCCACAATTTTGGTGGTTACATTTATCAAACCAGTAATAACACACCGAAAATCAGAAACTGAAGGGCCACTATCAGTTTATGTGGTGTCACAGTAACATAAAAACTGACTGCTTTTAGTAATCTTTGTTTAAAGCTTTATCCATCAAACATTTTTAGATTTTATGAAAACCATCTCTGTGGCACCAGATCTTATAACAATTTTTGTACCTTCATTTTAAGCTATCATAAGAGTCAACTATTTAGTGTTCACAAGAAATGTATTCAGGTGTATTACTTGTGCACCCTTGTTATGGCATATCACAGTAGTTGAAGTGTATGATTGTTACTCTGACTTCACACCAGTTCTTATATATTGGTATAACAGAGGCAAACTTGACCAGCAAGACACTGAAATAAAGACAGCTCTAAAAGCAAGAATGATAACAATTCCCTTCTCTTGCAGTGATGCACAGCACGAGCTGTTACTGAAATTTATAAGTAAACTTACTATTTCTTAGATCAATGAAAGCTTTTCCTGAGAACCTGTACCCACTCTCTTTTCACTTTGAGACCAGAAAAAAACATTTTGTCAGCCATCAAGAATACGAATTGAAGCAGGGAGCTTCAGGCCTCAAAAGAACAACAAACACATTTGAATCAACACTTTTTAATTGGGGATTATACCAAGTGAAGATTTCTTCACAGAGGAAAGGCACTCTAGTACATAATCCTAACTGAAGTACTGCAATACTTTTTTGAAACTTAAAAAAAAATAAAAATAAATCTATCAGAGTTAGATATAGCCAAAGCATTAATACCAGAACAAATAATTGGGTAGAAGATGTGGTATTGAACCCCCTTAATGTGTTTAGGTGCAGGTTTGTCAGAGATGAAGATGAATTGGCCAAATTGGCATAACTTGAGAAATAACATGATACTTTTTAGATGGAAAGCTACTACAAAGATCAAAATCTCACGGCCACTAGAATTGAACAAAAACCTCTACTTCTACATGAAGCAAAGACTGCTACACAAAGCACTGTGTAAAATTCAAAAGAAAAAGATCTGATTAAGCCTGTAACATACAGTTGCCAAAATATTTCACCTGTCACACAGTTTTATTCATGTTTGTTTATACTACAATTTGGCAAGCTTAATGTAGTAATGTAAGTACTTCTAATATTTCCTTCATAGCAGGTAGCAGAATAACAACTTTATAATTATCGAAGCAGCTTAGGTGAGCCCTTGGCTCCTGAGTAATGGTAGAGTTTTCCTCTCCTGGTGCTTTGAATTTGGCACGTTGTTAGAAAACAACACTAATTTCCTTCACTAACTTGGGATTTGTATTACTTTGTCATAAAACTTTTCCTGTCTCGACAATACCTAGTCTTGCTGTTCAGCTCTACACTTATCTGCAAAACATTAAATACCTTTTTTTAACTGCTTTTAAAAAGTAATCTTTTCATAAGGCATCTTTGCGTCACTTGATTTTTCTGAAATGAGGAGCAAAATCCTGTTTTCCCAGGTCTCCGATACTATTCTAAACTTTTTTCTTCATTTGTCAAGGTGATTAGTTTTTCTCCAAATAACATACCTTGACGGTGTTTCTTTAAAATATTTTTAGGAAATTTTATGGAATACAGGCAATGCCTTCTGCAAAATCTTCTGGGTGGGAGGGATGATTAACTATATTCTCATGCAGCTAATTTGTCTCTATTTTCCAAGAGTTGCAGGCTCATGAAAATAATGATGATTCTCTGAAATACTTTTTAAAAAGACTTTTTAAGTCTTTAAAAGGACTTGTTAAAAACATCTGGAAATCCCAAACCAATTCTTTTGAAATTTGAAATATGGTTTTAGTTTCCATCTTGCCTAAGGCAATTTGATTCTTTAAGACCTGATATACTGGGCAATATTTTCCATAGTCACCTGAACAAAATTGCACTGTTTAATATGTGATTCAGAAGCTTTTGGACAATGCTCTCACATACATAGTCCAATTTTTTGGCTGGTCTTTTGGAACAGCCCAGGATGATCCTTGTGGGTCCCTTCCAACTCAATATATTCTATGATTCTTTGATAAGAATTCTTTCATCTCCCCCCCCCTCACTAAAGACTGTACTCATGCACATATGACTTCACCACTTCAGCTTCATCTCATTATGCCACCTGGATAACACAAATTGGCTCTATCATCAGCTCAACATTTAGTGTTTTTTCTGGCTTGGTATTGAATTGTTGCTACCAATTCACACTCACTATCAGGCTTTGGTGCAAGAAAAAAGAACACAACACGATACCTGGGGCTCAGTCAAGACATTTCCCATTGGTCTCCCCACCTGCCTAGATATTGTGTAAATTGCTGAAGCTCAGCACCAAGGCAGTCTGAGTTAGCCCAGATGAAAGGAGCTGAGCTGACAGTAGAGGTTGGTCATGAACTGGGCAGGAAGAGAGGAAAACAGATCACCTGTATGCTTTCATCTTGTTTGACAGAATAAAATAATTTGGAGTTGACACAGAAGAAGGGTGTGAGAGGAGGCTATAAATTTCTCCTTTACTGTTTTGGGTAATCAGGAAGAAATAAGTGAAATTAATTGCCTCAAGAGTAGTTAATTGTTTGGGTGCTACCAAGCAAAAATAATTTTAGGGTTGTGCTAGGACCTGGTCCCTAGGAGTGACTGTAAGTTACTCTGAAAGCAGGGGAGCTTGGTTTTCTCTAGTTGGCCGTTACAAAGTAAGGAATGGCTAATTCTGAATTACATAATATTTGAATATAATACTAAAAAAAGAAGTTGTACCTTGCAACAACTGCACATCAACTTTTCCTACTGATCGTAAAAGGAATACAGAGAAATCATGCTTTGACTTACTAAAATCAGAGGCTTGGATTAGAACCACACAAACAATTAAGATTTAAATGTTTAAGACAGTAATATATAATCCACTTCTCCCTCACAACTATTCAGGACAATCATTCTTTTGACTATGGTAATTCCATCAAAAGTCTGCACAGAAATCTGTTGATAATGACCAGGCTCCAGCAGATTTAGTATCTTATTTCTCTTTGCTGGACAGTCAGAAACCTAATTCTTAATATGCAGTTTCTAAGGGCTTATGGTGGATTACTATAATAAGACACAGAACTTCTCATAATTAAAACAGTATTGTCTAAGGAGAGAAAAACACAATTGTGCCTTGTCACAGATTTCAAATAAACACATTTTTGATATGTTCCCAGGTTTTCTGCTCAGGATGTTTTATCTCTTTCTGAATGTCCAAGACTACTGATGTATTTTACGTTGTTTACGTAGGCTGAAGACCAGAGCTACTTTAGTTTGCATAGTTCAAAGTCACTGTTTTAATTACTTGAATTGACTTTGGCAGACAACAAAGAAGGGACTAGAGCAACCGGTACACACACGCGCACACACACACACACACACCCTTCCTTGTTACCTACTCAAAAAAAAAAAAAAAAAAAGTAGCAGTCCACCATTCTACAATTGCTTTCTTTCTACTTTTACATTTCTAATGAGCTAAGCTGATATCTGCTATTGGAGAAACACAGTTGAGACCTGTACTACACATGCTTAAATTTAACACATTCCCATGGCAGTAATGAACAAAGCAGTCCTTCCTTTCAGGAAAATCCTGGACTTACATTCCCCAGGTCCCTGAGCAGTATAGAATTTAGAAGAAAAACAGGAAACACATGTGGAAACCAGATATAACTGACCAAACCTAGCTATTTAAGTAGCCCAGCCAGTAGCTTTTAAATGAATAATCACATCTAGCTGTATTATGCCTGACTGACCCTTCCCTTCCCCACCAGCTATTCATACTGAAACATTTAGGCTAGGTATATGTATAACTCTGCAGATGAAAGAAATAGGAACTGTTGAAGTCTTTGCATATATCTCATACTGTGAGAGTTTGCCATTGCTTCATGTATTTTTGAAAAAGGAAGCAATATAACGTACAAAGTTTTGTGTTTTTTTTTTTTTTTTAAAAAAAAAAAGACTAGATTTTTGATCTTTAACCGTATGCACACAAACAGCTAGTGTTCATACCTGCTTCATTGAGTTTATACACACACATCAATTTTCAGACACCGTTCCCATCCAGAAATTAATGTAAATAATAGGGCAATATATATATATATATATTAATGTAGCAACTAATTAGACATAGCCATAATCCTTATTGCTACACTGTGTGTGTGTTGTTTTTTTTCTGTTTACCTTACCTAACCATGATGTCTGATTTCTGAAAGATCCTAAAATAACCCCAGTTAAACCTCATTTTATATTTCCCACAAAGCATCTTGTAAAACAAGATGGGACATTTCTATTGTCCTTTTAGAGAAAACAAACAAACAAACTAACTAAAAAACTATTTTATAGATAGCATATATAGTTTGAAAATAAAGAATTTTGGAACTACAAAAAGCTCTTAGCATAAAAGATGTAAGTGATGATAACACAGACTACACTGTGCATGAGCTGGGCTCCCTTTCACATCAAATAAGGCTTTCCTGTGTGTACTTAACAGAACATAAGGAAAAACGTTCAGGATTTTTAATATTGGCACTTATAAAATGCAGTGAGACTCTCATAATAAAGGAGTTGATTTCTTGTAGTACTGCTGCCAGGACCTTCAATACACAGCAATCTTGCAGCCTTCTGCGTGTGACAAGCAATTTGCAGTGCCATGAGGTTCATACCCAGCCTTCTGGGAAAATTAAATCCACCAATTAAGTGCTCAGAGAACTTAACTCATCAGAAAGGATGAATTAAATAAATAGCTCTAAAAGAATGAAGTTGTAATCAAGTGGAACAAGGAGGAATAATGTGCATAATCTCCAAGAAGCAAACATCTTTTCTTCTCTCAAAGTATTGAAACACTCAAATAAATGTTCAAGTAAATGTTTTTGTACAGTGAATTCTTTGGAGTCTGGAGCTTCCCTTTTTTTCTGCAGTTACACCTTAGTGGCAGGGTTTGGAGGTGCCTCTGGGTACTTAACTGTGAAGCCCAATTCAACTTACATTGCTTTGTTATCTGCTAGCCACTTTCCCTACTACTGTAGGGAATTACTTCAGTAATTCCAGTCTCTCCACATAAATACAGTGACAAAAAGTTCTTTTTATATTTACTAAATATTTTTTTCTCTTTTGTATACCAGCATTTCTTCATCTAAAACCTTCAATATATAGCAGTAGAACAAGCCAGCAAACCAGTCCAGGCACATTAGGCACAGCTGTGTGCTACTCTTTTCCCGAAGTAATGTACATTTCAATATTATTACAAGGCTTGAGGGGCAGAGAGAAAGGGGTTGGAATGCCCTAAAATGTTGAGTGACCTTTGACTCATTCAAATCAGTTCCACCCAATTATCCTAGACAAAAACTGAAAAAATATATTTGCCCTCCAGTGCTCCAACTCTGTGAGTCTTTCTAGGATGGTCTCACTGCCTTTTTTTTTTTTTTTTAACGTTTTTGAAGTCTGAAATTACTGAAGATCTGTAAGAATGCAGGTCTCTCCCAACACAGAACTTATTACCTGTTAAGTATCCAAAGTGAGTGACACAGGTCGATGAAGCCAGAGATGACCTCAAACACTTCCTCTGGTAGTGCTGGCTTGACTAAGCAGCATATCCTGCCCTCTGAACCTCCTTCTTTCATTGCCTTGGCCTAGTGCACTGAAAGTTTCTATTTCTACTTAGAACTATTTTCTTAGTGAATACTACTCTGTAGTACCATAGCCTGTCACAGAATCCCATAGCATAAAGGCAGGCTGTGATCACTGGAAAAAGCTGATTGTCTATCTGTGGCACAGCTTATTAACATGAGGATGAGGTGTTGTTAACATGATAGACACTAGGAAGGAGGAAAAGGAAACATGGATTTTGAGAAATATTGCCCATGCTGTAAATTCCATTCTCCCTAAGCATATGAGGAGAAAGAAGGGTTAAATGTTTAATTTGATAGGATCTCTGTAACAAGTAGAAAAATTGGAGGTAGTCACTGAAGGAACAGAAGCCAGATAAATCAGTGATGAAAAGGTGCTTTATCAAAAGGTGCCTTGATACAAAAAAAAAAAAAATAAAAAAATGTAGCTATGTAGGAAAAACAACAACCACCTTGCTGGGTACTTAGCGTGGTCAAAAAGTGTCAAGAGAACAGCAGACACTTCAAATACATGTACCTCTAGTTCAGTTACATTGCAAGACAGAATTCTCTACCTGTAGTCAGCCTCTGCTAAAAACACTCTCCTGCATAAAACTTAGTCCAAGACTATACAACCTGCAGAGCAGCATAGAGCAAGCAACTTTCCTGTGGTCAAGTTGAGCTGTGCAAACATATGCAAATTATTCTTGCACGGGAAACACTGAGTCCTGCCTCCATCGTATGGATAGCTATGGCCATGGAACATATAAAACCATCATGTGGATCCATGGCCACCATGGATCTAGATTAACTGTTTGGCGTGTTTTTCTTTTTTGAGTGTTGTTATTCACTTATGCTGTCTCATCTGTGGGATAAATACAAGAATTGCAATGAGTGGGAAGGACAGAAAGGCAAGAGTTTTCAACATTGATAGCACTTCACCCAATCAGGGAAAAATAAATAAATAAATAATTAAATACACACACACACGCATTTCTGTTACTTAGGCTGTCTGTGCACTATGACCAAGAGACAAATGAGTCTCTCTCATTAATTTTTTTTCACTTCAAAAAGAGGAAAAAAAAGGTTAAAAAAAAAAAAAAACAAATAGGAAAAAAAAAAAAGTAGTTCGTTGTCCTGGCTCATTGCCTTCGTGGTTTGGTTGCTAAGAAGAATGAAATGCTAAAAAGGGCATTTATACCACAAAGATCCTTAGCACTAGCTCTGCTTTTATCTTAGTCACTGAAATAGAATATTTAACCTGCTTGCTAAAAGTAATCTCTTCCCATACAGTTTTCAAGATCCACCACAGCAATCCACTTATTCTTGACATTATATATGCAGCCATACACTACTTTAGGTACTTTATTTTGCCCACAGATAGAGAAATCATCTGCATGAAAACAGCTGAAGGTAGGCACCTTCTATTTAAATGGGAGAGGAGAGGGAGAGGAGAAAATTTAAAAAAAAAAAAAAAAAAAAAAGGAAAGAGGAAAGAAACATTGTGGCATTGTGAGCTTTGACTTAATGTGAACTTTCCTATATTCCAGTCATGAGATTTAACCAAAAACAGCTCTGGGGATATCATGATGGGAAAAGCAAAGTGTGGTGATTGCGTTGGGAATATATTAGCTGGAACGCTGTCTCAGCAGCTGGCCAGCAGCCTTTTGAAAACAGGGTTATTCCAAGAACTATATAAATAAACAGAGGCCTTGGGAATTTTTATCCGTCCAAAAAAATCTCTTTGCCAAGCCAACCATTACCCTGACTTTCTCTATATGTGTGCCTCACATGGAGGGTACTTTATACAGAGTAAGAGATGACTAGTTATGCCTGCCAAATGCTTTAAGTTAGCATTTGGCAAGAGCAGATTTGCAAAGAGGAGGAGGAAGAAAAGGGTGTGGGGAAAATGACTTTTCCAGAGGTCTGCCCTCAAGTAATTATGCAGCTAATTATTAGTGGGCTTTCTTTTTATTACTACCGCTCTCTATCAAGAATTCAATTTTGGCTTATTTTCATAGGCCTTTGGGTGACAGTTCTTGCTATTAAATAATCCTCGTATAACAAAGCTCATAATATGCCACACTAAGGGCTGCATCACAGCTCAGAGAAGTCACCAGAACATGAAAATCACGCTTGTTCAGCAGAGGCTGACTCAAACTGACAGCTTCACTCAACTAGATGCAGAAAGACACCAAAGACACCATCAGGGAACTGTCTTGTCACAACCTTGGTGACAAAAAGCTGCTTATACCTTTCTGAGACTTCCTGTTCAGCTTGGAGCTAGCTACCTATCCCCCCAAGATCTATCTGAAAGAAATCTGAAATGCATTTTCCTGCTCTAATTGCTATTCCTAATAAGATCTAAAATAATAATCAGCGTTGATTTATCTGGACTTTTATTGATCACAAGGTCAACCAGGAAAAACAGTACAATTACCATGAAAATATACAGAAAGAGGCCAAAAGCACACATCTCCAGATGGCTGTAGCCATGCTTTGCAAACACTCAACTCTTTTTATTCTTATGGCCCAAAAGGGAGAGGTTAAACATTGAGCAATAACAGGCAAGAAATAAGTTCTGAACAAAAAAATAGAGCCATGGTGACAACAATGCAACCAAAGAGTTTTAAGACAGTTTACTTTAATAATAAATATTCTCTCATTTATTTTTTTTAAAACAGTTCTTAGTCCAAATTCTTTGTCACACGCCAATTTTTTATTGGTAGCTGAACTTTCTAGTAGAAATGTAAATCTGCATGGGCTAACCTTTGTCAGGTTTACTACTGACAGCACATAAACCCCAAAGAACAATGCAGAAGGCTTGTGATAATTGTTTACTCCTGTGAAACATAAATTAATACCACTTATAGCTACTGACAAAAAAAACGTACAAATAATCTGCACATTCTTTTGACCAAGTCCTAAATTAATCAAGGCCATCATGATGTAATTTATAAGATGTTGGAATCTACAGGCCCTTCAGATTTCCTAGGTACTTTCCAAAGATTGATAAAGCCCATGGGACATCTAGTTCTGCTCTACAGATGTGGAAACAGACATGGAGAAGTGAAGTGATTTGCCCAAATTCACGTAGGAAATGTGAGTCAGTTTGAGAGAAAGAATGTGTGACACCTCCTTCTCCCTTCCTTTGTTCTGTTTACTTTTATTAATTGTCAAGTACTAGTGATGAAAGTATTAAACATACATAAGACACCAAGAATAGAAAAAAGAAATGCCTCTACAAAACATATTTTCATGACATTATGGAAAATGAAATCTGACCTAAGCAAGAATTTTTCAGTAATTCTTAATGATTTATGGAAGTTAAATGGATAATAAAACTCACAGGGTTTGTGCATATGGAAATAATAATGAAAGTGCATCACACAACTTAATTTAGCATTCAAGATATCTCTCCTACCACAAAAGCCATTTGTAATTCTTCATAAAGTGAATCATAAACATCAGGTGTAATTTAATTATGCTCAGACCAAGCATAAGCAGACAAATATTTATCAATTTCCAAGTATTTTATGCATTTATTATAATTATATTGGATGGACTATAAATTGCTATTCATAAGTCTAAAATCTCCAGGGGCTTGAGAAAAAATGGTTTGTTTAGGCTGGTGCAGGTGCTGTGATTCAGCACAGTAACACACAGGCTGCTCAAAGGCTCTATACCAAAGAATCTATGGCTTCCTTCCCAGTGACTCAAGCCAGATTAAGAAACTATAAAAAAGAATAGGGCAATAAATCTCCACCCATTTTTTAAAGTGATTTACCAGGAATCTCTCTTGTGATAAAACACACTGGCATCCAAAAATGATACTAACACCTTTAGGTTTACATGAACAGGGTAAAAGTCCACAGCCAAGGGTTATATAACCCCAGAAATTAGGACAGAAAGTGAAGGGGAAAAAAAAAAAACACACACACACACAAGGCAGCAGGACTTAACCAAACCATATGAGTGGCACCTGGCAGTGTGAATGAAAACTATGCAGTAGAAAAATTGCTAAGAATTTATTTTCACCCTAATTGTTTCTTAGAAGTCATTTTTGAATTTTTAAATGGTGTTTATTTTTTAAGAATGCATTTTTTCCCTTCAAAAGCAACAATTTCCACACACAGAAATGCACCACAGAAGCCAGCAGTAGCAGGTTCAGAAGTTCACTTAAGGTACACCAGGTTAGATGTTACACAGAAATCAGTACAGTACTTACTAAATCTACTTAAATAAAAATAATGCCAGAATGCATAGGAAATGTATAAAATGCATTTTTATAATGCAGAAATGCATAGGAAATGAAAGGAAATGTATTATCATTTCCTTTCTAAAGCATACCAAGACTTCTAATATACCTTACCTAAATGATCCAACTTACAGGATGGATGATGGTCCATGACCTCTGACACCAAATAACAGCAGATATTTCTATAAATACTATAGACCAACGTTGTATTTTCTGCTTTTTTTCCTTCTTTTGAAAGCACATTGATGGCACTGTGAGTACCTATTTTCACAGAAGAAAATAGATACATTAGAAAATATAGTTTGGAACATACAAGAAATGTTGTCTTTCATTGCCACAAGACAGGACATCTCCTCCCTATGCTGCTGTAGTGGGTTTACGTGGCAAAGTGGGTTTAAGTTTTGGTAGCAGCTGCCTATGTCTGGTCCTGAATTCCTCAAGCAATTCCTGTAGATCCTACAGACTTTACACAAAGGAGAACAGTATGAGGAAATCAGGTCAAAACCATCTCTTATTTCCCTAGTACCAAAATTAAGTTCAGCAAAGGAAGCACAGAAGGAATGGATTACATGGATGTTTTTTTCTGTAATTGCCCCTAAGGACAGGGAGTGCAAAAGGACAGCTATACTGATATTACGGGAACGTTACTAAAGACCTTTAGATCTTTTCCTATAGCATCACTTGCAAATCAGATCTGTGGTGAAATTCCCGAGAAGAAATTAAAACACCAGATCAACAGTCTTGTTGTTATGGACATCTAAATCATTGACAGGCAGACCAATCAAAATGGTCACTATTAAAATAGCACACAAAGTCAGCATAAGCATTATCACCTCAGAAATTGTCTACAAATCTTTTTTTTTTTTTTTAATCTACAATTGAAGACATCCAGCATAGAAATAATTCATGAGTTTTTCTTCCCTATATCTGTAAGCCTTTTAGCAGGTAAGAACCCCACACAATAAAGCCATGTATCTGCCAGATTTACTGGCCAGATTTACTGGCAGAAACAGTTCTGAAAGACTTTGAGCAGAAGATAAACAAAGATGTCAACACAGGGAGAGAGAAGGATTTCAGGAAGGTGATGCAATCTCAGAAAACATTCTAGGTTTTGGTTGCCTGAACTACTGTGAAAAGCCTTCTTGACTTTCAGGTTCCAAATACAGCATAGAAAATACAGCATACAGACTCTTTCAACAGAAGAAAAAATAAATCAGAAAAATCAACTCGTGACAACAAGGTATCATTTCATATAATTGTAGAGTGGTTTGGATTGGAAGGGACATTAAAGATCCCATGGGCAGGGATGCCTCCCACTTGGTCAGGTTACCCAAAGCCCCATACAACCTGGTTTTGAACACCTCCAGGGATGGGGCATCCACAGCTTCTCTGGGCAGCCTGTGGCAATGCCTCACCACCATCTGAGTGAAGAATTTCCTCCTAACATCTAATCTAAATATTTTTATTTTTGTAGTTTAAAATCATTACTCCTTGTCCTATCACCACACCCCCTGAAAGAGTCCCTCCCCAGCTTTCCTGTAGCCTCCCTTTAGGTACTGAAGGCTGCAATGAGGTCTCCCTGGAGCCTTTTTCAGGCTGAACAACCGCAACTCCCTCAGCATATCTTCACAGGAGAGGTGCTCCAGCCTCTTGATCATCTTTGTGGCCCTCCTCTGGACTCATTCTAATAGGTCCAGGTCCTTCTTGTGCTGGGGACCCCAGATCTGAATGCAGGGTTCCACGCAGGGTCTCACAAGAGCAAGGCAGAGGGGAAGAATCACGTGTTGCCCTGCTGGCCACACTACTTTTGATGCAGCCCAGGATACAGCTGGCTTTCTGGGCTGAAAGTGAATACTGTCAGCTCATGTTGAGTTTCTCATCCACCAACACCCCCAGGTTCTTCCCTTCAGAGCTGCTCTCAATCCATTCTCTGCCCTGCCTGTATTGGTGCTTGGAGTTGCTTTGGCCTAGGTGCAGGACCTTGAACTTGGCCTTGTTCAACTCCATAAGGTTTGCACAGCCCTACCTCTCAGGCCTGGCCAAGTCACTCTGGATGGCATCCCTGCCCTCCAGTGTGCTGACTGCACCACAGAACTTGGTGTCATTGGCAAACTTGCTGAGGGTGTGCTCAGTCATTCTTGCCCTTAATCATCTTTGTGCCCCTCTTCTGGACTCATTCGAATACTTCCATGTCCTTATGCTGGGGGCCCCAGATCTGAACACAACACGTCAGGAGGGGTCTCATGAGACCAGAGCAGATGGGGAGAATCACCTCCCTTGACTTGTTGGCCATGCTTTTTTTGATGCAGCCAAGGATATGGTTGACTTTCTGGTCTGCAAGCACACATTGCTGGCTCATGTTGAGCTTCTCATCAAACAATACCCCAAAGTCTTTCTAATCACGGCTGGTTTCAATCCATTCTTCTCTCAGCCTGTATTTGTGCTTGGGATTGCCCTATCCAAGGTGCAAGACCTTGCACTTGGCTTTGCCGAACCTCATGAGGTTTGCACAGGCCCCTCAAGGTCCCTCATCCCTTCCCTCCAGTGTGTTGACTGTGCCACACAGCTTAGTGTCACCGGCAAAGTTGCTGAGCATGCACTCAATCACACTGTCCATGACACCGACAAAGATGTTAAACAGTGCCAGTCCCAATACTGACCCCCTGAGGGTCAGTCAATACAACTCGTTACTGATCTCCACTTGGACATTGAGCCATTAACCAGAACTCTTTGAGTGCGACCACCCAGCCAATTCTTTAACCACTGAGTGGTCCATCTGTCAATTCAGTCCCTTTTCAATTTAGAGGCAAGGATATCATGTGGGAAATTTGAAATTCCTGTTCCTGAGAAAAACTAAATGCTAAAGTAATGCCAAAGATGACCAATTAAGAACACAAACTCAAAAACACATCATCCATAATGAAACACATCATCTGTTAACACACCATTCATAATGAAGCTCTAAGAAAAAGGAAAAAAAATAAAAGAAAAAACTTTCATAAAGCACAAAGTAGCTGCACACACATTCTAATGATGTGTGCACACTAAAATACTTTGGGCAAAGACTTAAACCTAGTGAGAAACTGAGTGCACCCAGAAGATTTATTTTCTGTTTTTTTTTGAGAAATGTGTCACTTGTGTATGACAGTGATTCTACAAACACAGGAGGAAAAAAAGGATTTAAAATCCATGAAATTTATTTAACTGCACAATGTGCTCTCATATGGACATAGGACAGTTTCATAACAATAAGGACAGAAAGTGGATATTTGTAACCCACAAGAAATTTTTACATAGTCTCTCAAAGAAGTTGTACTTCACTCTACTTTCTTAAATACACAATTTCTCAATGTGTTCTCATGTATACATGAAAGAGCATTTATCTATCTATTTATTTATTTATTTTGAGGAGTGCTTACAAAAGTGTTCGCTTTAATGACACTGATTAAGAAAAACAGAAGACTGAAACAATGCCAGGAACACATCTTTTTTTCCTCCAAGGGGTACTAAATCTCTTAGAATTGTATAAGTTCAAGAAAAAGACAAAATATAACTATTACAATCATATTATGCTTTCACTTGTCATCAATAAGAGAGAAAATTACACTGAGAAAACACAGAATCTCTGCCCCCAGTGTCTTTCACTGTTTGCTCCAAGCATGACAAATGCAGATCTCAGTCCTGTCCACATCAGTTTTTTGCACTGGTTTGGGTAACTATACAAAATCCAGAATCATGACTTTAGTTAGTTGGAGGTGAGGAAGGAAAAAAAAAAAAAAAGTAAAGACAGTATGTAAAAAAGTATGAGAAAATCCTTTGCCTCTTATACATACCACACCTAAAAGAAAAGAATCAATATTTTAGTCGAATATCAAGATTTTGCCATTGTTACATGGGAATAGGAAGATAAATTTTATGTCAACAAATTTTCAAAAAGATAACAACAGGGAGAACACTGTGGAAAAAATTTGACCACCAAAAAAAAAAGTTTGACTACCAGGATATTTCTCATATTAGGAACATTTCTGTTTTCCCTTATTTCAACCTTTCTGTATTTCAAAAACTTACATTTTTTTTAAACTAAAACTTTCTGACTTTTATTTAAGATGCAACTACAGAATTCACCTAGAATTTTACTACTATTTACAAAATCCTTACTTGTATGAGAACATGAGTACTCTCTGGTAGAGAGTACAATACCATTTTAATCAGCATAGTTACCATATGTTAGGAAGGTTAATACTGAACAAAATTTATTTACTCCAAGTTAAGAAAGAGCTATAAGAAAGGCTATGCAGACCAAGAGTAGCATTCTGCTACTGTTCAAGAATTGTTTTCTTCTGCAGTTAGGCTGTACATGTGAAGTAATTGATTAAACTTGGCGAAATACTGATTTTCAGGATAAATATTTCAATTTTCTTATTTGCATTTTTTTTCTTACACTCTTCAGCACAGATAAGCTCTTTGAAATAACAAAACAGGTTTCAAATATACAGGAAAATAAATTGTATCCTGAGTCAAAACTATTATTTTAGTCAAACTGTGAACAGGTTTGATTAGTACCAGAAACAATAGTGGTTTTGAATTTTTGCATCCATGAAGTCTAACTCATCAAAATTTTGTTCACTGAATTCATTTTATTTATTCATGTTCATACTTACTCATTCTATTCATATATACTGAAGTGCCAGAACAGAGATATTTCAGAGCTGTAGACAAAGTTGGTATGTATAAGATGTTTTGCTAGGAAATCTCTATGACCAAGAGCTTTTTAGTCAAAAGAACTATCATCAGGTTTGTCACAGTCACAAAATGAAGCTCTGTGAGAGGAAGCAACTGCAAGGATTTCATAATCACAGAATACAAATGCTTGAGTTAGCTGCAGAGCCAACATCTTCACATTTATTGGAAGCAAGAAGGACAAACTGAAGGTATTGGCCTACTAATTTTTGAAAACATGGGCTTCACACAACAAAACAAAATTGCTTTTGTTTACATCGACTCAAGACTGAGCAGAACTAATTTCCTTTTCCAACCACAAACTCTCTAAACATTTGACCAGATGCATTGTTCTCACAGTAAGAACACATGGAACAAGGACTGGCATTTATTGATGTAAAATGATCATAGAAATCTGTTAGTACATCTTGATGGTTATTGTATCCCCTAGAGTTACTTTTCCCCAAATTTACAGCAAACCTTTTGTTGGAATATTTATTTTATTAGCTTCTGTTGCATGAAACTTTTAGAGATAAAATTGGTCGAGAAGTCAGAGTGCTAATGGTGTTCAAGAAGTCATCAGGATTTACAATCATGGTTATAGAATAGAAACCTATAAAAATGTTAACTAATGTTTTCAAGTAGGAGAAATCAGAGAAAGAAAATATAGGTAAAATCCAAGGAAAGCAGGCCTTCTTCCTCACAAAAATTTAGGATGATTTGGAGCTTTCTTTTATGACAACATATTTATAATATGCTGTTTTTTATAACAACATATTTATAATACATCCTAATCAACTATCTGAAAATCTGGATGTGTTTCTGTTAGAGAAAAAAATATCTAAGGACAGGTTGTTTTACATTTTTGGAGGGCATGGAGAGATGAGAGGTCAAAAGGCAATCCATAGTAATGAAAAACAAATCAAAAAAGAAGGACAAAAAGAAAGGGGGGTGGGGGTAAACAAACAAATCCAAAAACCACCACACAAGTACAGAAGTTGGCCACAGTAAAAAAAAAATAAAAAAAAAAATACAAAACCAGAGAAAACAGCTATTGAACTGTGGCTGGGGTATACTGTTTTTCAAATAGCAGAGAAAGTAGCACACAGTAGGAAAATCACTTGTAGAATATGAGATGGCCAACAAGGCTTTCTCTGACAAAGCATGCAGAAGGTCAGACAAGCTATCTCACATAAAGGCTCTACTAACAAGTACTATCAACCATTGTGTGAGGTTGGTAAAGGAGGTAAAGTTGGTTGGTTTTAGAAAAATACTAATAGTAAATCCATACAGTCAGCGTAGTCAGATGGCCTGTGTCACATAAACTTAAGAAATTACATCTGAAGATAGTTTTATTGCATTTTTTTCAATGAAATATTTGGTTATTCAAGCCCATTCCCACAGTTCTTGAAGATAAACAGCTCCTGATGCCATTGTGGAGTTCTATTTTCAGAAAGCTTTATTTATTTCTAAGTGGTTTAATGTGCATCTGTTTACATAAATATTTAGATATGTGAAAGCACATCCTGCTTAAGCTGGTCTGATAAACAGAAGTCAGCTGTTACTCCTTTTCCACTCCCAACTCCACTTGGAGCACTGCCTATTCCCTAGCTCTCGTTTATAATGCAGCCATTGTACTTAGAACCAGGAGTTTATAAACACATGCTTGAAAAATGTAGTCTGGCTTTCCAGCAAAATATTTCAATGGCTCTTTTACCATTAAATTGTGCTACAGTTTGTGTGGCTCAGTGCACTAAAAGTTTACATTTCTCCGTAAGGCCTAGCCCAATGCACATATTGACAGGATTAACAAATCTGGGAGGTGACTAGGAAGAGTGCACATTAGAGACAATAACTCCAGTATTACCGCTTTTATAATTAAGGATTACTTCTATAAACTATTTCCACTGATTACAGATGCAGAGTTTATGGAGTATGGGATGCAATACCTAAATCTACCAGTAGCTCATCTCTTTGACCTACATGCTAGTCTTGTTTCACTTACAAGAAAACACTAGAGAAAAAAAGCTGACAGGGCGGGTGGATGTTCCTGCCATCTGAAGACTGGACTAAGAGTCAGAAGATCTGGACTGAGCTTCCTACATTTGCCACAGAGGTCTTGTGTACATTTGGAAAAGTCTCTCAGATCCTGGGCCAGTAACACTAACTCAGCACATCTCACTGACTTCAGTCTCTGGCAAGACTTGAACTGTATGTGACCTTCTAAATCTACCAAAATTTTTCATGTTGCTCTAGCCACTCTAGAAAGAATAAAGCTTTCTTTTACCTCAGAAAAGATACTAGAGGTGTTCTTTCTTCTTCATATATATATATGAAGGTGTGTGTATATATATATATATACACACACACACACATATGTTCTTAAAAAGGTTTGAGCACTGTACTGCACACAGAATAATGCAGGACACTTTCCCTGTTGTGTCAGTAGCCATCCAAAAAAATTTACCAGATCTATGACCTAAATTCCCAGAAGTCACCTCTGCAACCTTTTGCACCTTTTTTTTGTCAGACATATTCTAGTTAAGTTTCTGTATATGTGGATCTTCCAGAGGTGAGCAGGCTTGGAACACATTGCAGTCCAGTAATTCGATTGTAAATTGTAGGAATCTAGGAAATTTTCATTCACTAGCTTTCATCTTCTTAAGATTAAGACTGTAATTAAACTTTTGCATTAAAAAGACATCTGAAAACCATGATAGGCTATAAGAATCTTTCATGCCTTTGAAAAACCATTCACAAAATCCATAAGAGAGAGAGAAAACAAAACAAAACAAACAAACAAACAAAAAAACCACAGCTCACTCTTTTCTAAAAATCTCATTTTTAAGTTCAACTTTTTTACTACCAATTTTTTTTTACAACTAAATTTTCAAGATCAGTCATCGTCAGCCTAAGCCAGTTACAGAAGTCAGCAATGGCTGAGTCTACAGGTTTAGTCTGAATCACCAGCACATCTGAACCAAGTCTCCCTGCTGTCCTGCATGAAGAGAGTTGATTTGGAGTTTGTGAACTGGATCTTCTCAGCTGAAGCTAATTCAAAGATACACTCCAGTGGCTTACCTAGATCACTCCATTCACATAGGGACCCCATGAGAGCTATTCTTAAGTAAACCATCTTAAAATACATGCATTATCATATATATATATATAGGATATATATATCTATATAGATATTATTTATATTATATATATCCTATGTATATATATATCTCCTATATATATATATAGGAGATATATGTATATAGGAGATATATCTATATAACTACATATATATATAGAATATATATAGATATATATCCTATATTCTGCAAGCCCATTTCTACTAGCTCTCAATATTTCTCAACAAAAGCATCTAAGAAAATAAATACAAAGCTAAATCTATGACCTGGCTATTTTTTCCTTTGTTTTGAACAGCTGCAGATATATATTTATATCAGAAAGATTACATGGTGCGGGGCAGTGGGAATACATTTGGGATAAAAGAAGAAAAAGGAGGGGCGGGGGGGGGGGGGGGGGGGGAAAGGAAAAACAAAGAGGACATTTGTGTTTTATAGAAATTTGTGTTTATGTAAGTGTACTTCCTGTTTGTGCTCAGTAAAGCCTGAAAATGTTGATCATCTTCAGAAAGCCATGTGACAGATAAATTAATTACATAAATGACTGCTCAGCTTTCAGTTTTTGAACCAGCTTTGAGAACTTGGCATATGTGTATTAGAATAGAGGGGCCCGAAACGAACTGTTGGTACTTACTTCATCAGCGCTCAAAACACTCTTATTTGCTTTATTAAAAAGAAATAAAATCTTTATATTTCTGCAACAAGAAGAGACCAAAATATGGAGATGGTAATGTTTAAACATAAATTTTACAGCAAAGGCTAAATCCTGTGACCAACTCCAGATGCTTTTTGACACTCCAGCGGGACCGCTGAGGCAGTTTCTAGACCTTTGAGATTATCGCTCCATAAGAGACATTTTTCAGCAGCATACAGTCTTCAAAGTATTTCATCTCCCAGTTTCTCTACACAGAATATGCTGCTGAAGAAAAAAGGGGTGTATCAGAAAGAGACTTTTCTTCCTCCAGACTATCAGAGTATCCAGCCTGACCAGGAAAGAAATCACTTTCTACTTATGTCCTCTCATAGTCTTGCAAGTTCTGTCACTGCAGCCATTCAAAAATGACCTGACTTTGAGGAGAGGTTAATTTTGACTATCTTCCAGGTGTAGTGAAGCTACAGTGGGTCAGATAGTACAGAAGGACACGGATACAATAATATCATCAGCTATAAACAACAGGCCACAATAAGGACTCACATGTGGAGTGAAGGGGGGAATCTGAAAACTGAAGTACCAGACACCACCTGGGCTGCCTTAACTCTCTTTGCTTTTCACCTCTAGTTCATCTGTAGCATTACACAGGAGAAAAAGAGAAAAAAACATAGAATGTAGAGCAAAGAACAGACATGAGAACCAGCATAAGCCAAGAAATTTCCCTTCTACAACAAATGAAGTTTAATTTTAAATGGGGGAAAAAAAAATAAATAAAGTGCATACATGTTGGTATTTTACTTCTTTACCAGAGTATGTGGTGGTAGATAATTGCCTTTGCCAATCAGAAACTTTCCCACCCCCACCTTCCTCTCAGTTTTCAGAATCAGCGTCAAGAGATGTGCATCTTATAAAAGAAAAATCTCAATCAGCATTTGAAGGGCCCACTAGGAATCTCTTGATGAGTTCCAGATGTCTGGCCACTGATGCACTAATACTTGCACCATGGAAAATCTTTCCAGGTGTTTGCAGTTTCATGCATTGTTGCACAATCATAAAGATCATAAAGCTATTTCCATGAAGGAAGACCACACTTAACCAAAGGCATGCAAGCAACAAGAATACACAGAGTAGCTGCAACCATGGCAGAAGTAAAAGGTCCAAGGTTAACACCACTGCCATGTGTTTGTGCAGAGTGTGCTGGGAAAGATCCTTGCTGTCCTGGACACGTTGGAATCTATGAACAGCCCTGCAGAGTCAGGCAGGATTGGTCTCCCAGCAGAAGTCTGGGACAGACCAACTTTCCCAAAGACAGTCTGAGATGATGTTCACTGGCCTGAGCTTCGATTTCTTGTTCAGAGACAACATCAGCTGTAGGGGCTAATGTTAATTTGAAAAACGGCGTACTCCATGGTTCAGAACTGCTAACCTGACTCATGATTTACAGCATGTATAAGGGCTAGCTGATAGTTTAGGGACATTGTCAAAAAAAAAAAGGCAGAGAGGTACATGTCAATGTAGACAAGTCAAACGACAGATTCAAAATTAAGGGATATTTACTTGGTTATGAAAATCATGTGAAATTTCAACAATTATTTAAGTAAGGATAGTGTCAGAATTCAGACCAGCATTCCCAGTATTTTGACTTACTCTGCCAGTGTCTGAACATCACCCCCAAAATGCAATAGGCACTACTTACAGCATTCAGCTCCTCCAGGTTAAAACCATAAGCCACATATATTATTTTATTACTTTAGGTTCCAGAACTTTTTTTTTTTTTTTTTTTTTAAATCTATATATTTCATTAGTGGCCAATTGGCAGAACTGAAATTAATGAATGTAAGTAAACATTCTATTTTTTATATGGGTAATTTTTATATTTAGGTCAGAAGCACACACACTTTGGGAAAAAAAAAAAACAAAAAAAAAAACAGGGAAAAGACTTCAAGTTAGACATCTGTACTGATCTCTTATCTAAAAGGACAATATTTACAGCCATCTGAAATGTTTTAGCTGCTTTTTTAGTTTGTATGCTCCGAGTGTATTTGTTTCTGCATTGCTAAGCTATGAATCTTTTCAAAATCAGAAACAGCTTTTTGTATTTATAGTAGGAATGGCTAAATGCAGCAACAACAAACCTAGAGGCAAACCAAAAATCTTTAAAGCTGCATATGGGATAACATAAATATAAATTTATTTATATTTATGGGATATATTTTGTTTATATTTATGGAATAACATAAATATAAAAGATGTATCATTCAGGGTAGGCCAGTAACTGATGATTCCATGTTGCAATATACATTTATCATTTATAAAGCCTTACTGCAGCTCAAATATTTACAAATGTATCAAATGCCAAATCTGAGTTCCCCAGCACTAGCACATACCCCTGTTCAGTAGGCCTTAAGGATGTAGGCAACCAACAATCTCTTTACCTTGTTTTAAAAGTCATACTGTGTTAGAATCATTAACAGAATTTTAAGCTTAATTTTTAATTTTAGATTATCTTGATAATGACCTCTCAGAACCTCTAAGTCAGATTTTGCTTGTGGGCTTGTTTTTGTGCTATACACTTTTGAGTGCTACACACATTTGAAAAGAGAACAAATATAGTGTACTATTTTGCAATCACAGAATAAACCAGATGATTAGATCTGGTCAGGACACAGAGAGCTACAGATTATTCTGAGGACAATCAGGAACATGAATGAGATGGAATTGTGTCAAAAGCATGTGCTTGCTTGTATCCCCAATTAAAACAATCTGAAATGTTTCAAAGGCAGATAGTAATCCATTTCAAGCATTACGTCCTGAAAACATGATCACACAAACTACATGTCATCTGCATACTCTGAACAACTCTTTTAACTACATAAGCTGCCACTAAAGATAGTTTAGAATGAAAGTATTCTTGAATAATGCATTATTTCAAAACACAATAACAACAAAACCAGATTTCTTTATTTCTCAGTATAGACTTAAAAGGCCAGTAATTTTCTTCATAATTTAAAGAATTATTGGACTGATCTAACCACTGTTGATGCTACATATTTCCAAAGGCATTCAATGAAAAGACAGCAACCCTCTGTTCCTTGTTATTGTTATTAATATTAGATAAAACTCTGCGTTACTGTGTTTTTACTGGTAGGAGAGAGGGGACAATATATGCCAAAAAAGTGATCAACATCTAAGAATATCAGAAAGATCACAATTCCAACGTCTGAATTATTCGGCCTGTTAAGGTCCAGAAATTTCATTCAACATCTTATCTAATCATCTAAAATCAAACTTGTAGTGCCAACCAGGTTTGATGTTGTTCAGACATATCACTTCTCCACTGCACTCCTACAAATACCATACCTATAATTTTTTAGGTTCAGATTTTCAGAAGGGAATCAGTAATTCCAAGTGCTTCAGCTTTTATTTGCCCAGAGGTACCTCAGAAAATAAACTCAAATTTTACAACGTGCTGAGCATCTATCCAATAAAAACTGAATTGCTACCTAATGGTGGGGATTCAAAACTTCTGACGTTTGTAAGTTATATCACTTTTGAATTCTAAGACAGATTTTCCCCAGCAAGTACATAGACAACTATTTAGGAGAAAAGAAAAGTCTCAGAGAAAAACAGAGAAAAAAAATAAATAAATAAAAGTGCCTTTGAATGGAAACTTTAAATAGAGGTATCTGCTTTTACTTGATATTTGGCTATAGTTCCACAGGATGTACTTTTTACATTTTTTAGAATTATTTTAACTATGATCTCTTCCTTTTTCTGTTTTACTGTGCAAGTCCATAAGCAATTGTACTGTATCTGTTTAATAATAATTAGTTTTGACTGAAATTAATATGGTGTTTTTTAAAACTCTCCCTCCAAATACAGCGCTAGATCTGCTAACTCACAATTTTATCAGAAGCCCCCTTATAAAAGATGCTTTTGCAGTTTGAAGACCTGTGACTACAATGTTAATATAAGCTAAATGTATAACATGGTTTCTCAGTCTCATCAAGTCCCACAAGATACTTGACCAACTGCAGTTATTCATCTTCTCATGCTCTAAATGTATTTAAAGCAAATACGTTGTATTTCCATTTCCCTCCACTGTATGGCTATATGAACAATCCCAATACTGTGGGACAGAACATCGTATCATCATCACATATATCATCATCATCACATATCATCACATATATGTGGGCAGTTTACATTGCTCAGCGTTTGAAAAATTATTACTTATTCTGACCAATACAGGGCATACAAGCCTATTAGCTTGAGATGGGTTGATCCATCTATGTAACAAACCCACACAAAGTAGCAAGACTTATGCATTGCAAGTTCTAAGAAAATTTCAGATACCTGTTTCTATGGGTAACCATGATACACCTGATGAAATATAATATACCACCATTGACAACAAGATTCAAACAGCCAGTATTTTTAAAAAGTAGTATTTTCAGAAGTAAAAAAAAAAAAAAATAATCAAAATAATCAGTAAACAAATATTTTCTTCAAAATACTGGCTCATAGTAGAAAATAAAATTAGACTGTCTCCAGAGACTGATTTGTCCTTTGGTAGTTTTTAAAGTAATCACTAACAAGTTAATGAACTTTAAACCAATAAGACGTTCATGAATTATTATAGATATTTATTTTCCTTTACTCACATTCTACATAAGAAAAGGTAAATTGCATTCAATGATTTCTAAAACTACCTGTTTTTTATTTAGTTTTCCTTGGAGCACATAAAGCAAATTCTCCAACTTACTAACTCAAAACTATAACCATGTAATAACCGAGGGACGTTTTACATCAAATTAACTAAAAAGTAAGGGCAGACTTACTTCTCCTGAAAGGTATGGCCACCTTTTCAGCTAAAATTTGCATTAGTGAACAATGGTATCTGATAGTTCTTCCTTTTTAAATCTAAGGCCAATTAAACTCCATTCAGATATCCATAATGAACATCAATTAAATCAGTATTTGCCTTGTAGCAGTTGTCACAAATTATACTTACAAGAGACAACTGTTAAAAAGATACCTAAAAGAAGCAAATGATTCCAAAGGATGTTTCCTAATATATGCTAAGCAATGTTTTCTGACAATCTTGTATGACTTTTTTTTTTGTCTTGCCATTGCTTCATTTGTGTTACAATAACTCTCCATAACTATTTGACACTTCGCTTTGCCTTTCAAGTAGACATTCACATTTATTCAAGGGTGATTTTTCTTCTTCTCCAAATATACGGCAGTACTGTCAGATAGCAGATTTAGGTATATATTCATGTAATGCATGGCATCCTTGATGTGAATTTATTGGATGTTTGCGTCACATATCAACACAGGGTTTGTCCTCCCTCATACCTGATGTTCCCTTCCTGCTTACCTTGGGGAAAGTCCTAAGGTAGACATGATAGGAAGGACCTCCCTCCTCTCCCATGCCATCACATCATAAAACAGATTGCAACAAGCCACTCACTTCCACTGCCAGTATTTCTTATAGAGAAGGGCCAAATACTTCTGGTCTCATGATTTCAAGTACCACAAATGAGCTGAGTTACAACACAAGATTGAGACCAAGACCACTAACATATGATAAAAAGTTGTTGTTGTAGTATGTACCTTGGACTTAATTCTGTCCTCAGCATTCAAGACTGCAGAGAAAGGCTGCATGATGAAGACAAAATTAACAATATTATCATATTTCATTCTGAAAGCAAAAAACAGCTTGTTTAAAAAAATAATACCACCAACAACACACCACCACCAAAACAAAAAAAAAAAAGAAACCTGAAACCCTGAAATATTCATGAAGTATCAGCTCACACCACACAGGTCAAGGCTTTGTCTACATTTACATTACAAACTCTATTTTAAGTCTATTTTCAAAATGAAGAAAATTTTTCTAACACGGCTGGTAAAGAATTCCATTAGTATTTTTTGATGTGAAGCTGTTTTAACAAATGAAATGAGGATGAACACAATAAGCTACCAAATAAACAGACCTGCAAAATATTGATATTATCCTTATTTAAAGAAAAAAAAAAGGCAAAAAAAATAGCTGTTTAAGCAACAGGTATACATTTTTCATTATAAATACTATGAAGATAAATTTGTTTGCAATTAGACATGCAACCATATTTTTTAAAAAGTGTTCCTTATATTAATACTCATATTAACTTCATTCACAGTGCTGTTGTTTGAATATAACAGATATAACTGAGATGTTTGAAACTACCTGAAAAGTAAAATTCTGCAAGTGCTGCAATGTATTACCTCTGTGTATGTTGTCTAGTCTTTAGCAGCAATGCAGGCTACTGTTTCATCTTCTAATTAATGCATAGTACTGTTTGGGAAAATAAAATATTGTAAATACCATGGTATGAGGCTGAGTCCAGTAATGTTTTTGAAATGAATGGGAGTTAATTTTCTGGAGAGCCAATATTAACAATTCACCTGCCAATAGTTATGGAACTGTACTGTGGCAGAGCCTAGGCGTATCAGCCAGATGGATATCTCAGCCTGCCAGGTGCTCTGTAGTAAACGTTCTATCAAACATATTTACATAAAATGATATGCATATTTAATAGGTATATATGAATATTTATTATTTTAAATAAATACTTAAAATATGGGAGGCCCTTATTGTCTAACAGTTCTTCATAGAAACTCATCTCTGTTTAAAGGGCTGCCCACTCAGGCAAATACTGCAAAAAGTGTCTTGTCAGAAGTGTTCATGGCTACTCATTGGAAAATGTTTTTTACATCTGGTAAAGAGAGAAATATTACCTTTCCCTACAAAAGACTAAATCTGACTTTTGCTGAAAATGAAACAAAATTATGAATTCAACAAGATTTTTATTTTCTTGTGGATATCCTGTACTTCATCCATGTGCTTTCTTCACGTTTACATTATCATACCAGTATATTGTGAATAGATAGGGCCACTACACAACAGAGCACTGGATGGAGGAATCCCTGGATGTGAAGAATGATTCTACTAACGAGGAACATCTTAGAAGTATATAGTACAGACAGGATGTTGTATATTTTTCATAGTTGTGATTACAACAATCCTTTAAAAAAAGAAACAAACAAGAACAACAAAAACCATGTTCAGACATTTCTTTACAAATGTTAGGTCTTTACATGAAAATATATGGAATGTGCTTTTAAAACAAACAAACAAACACAAAGAACTGCAATTCATTAAATCTTGTTCCTCCATTGTTTGTATGAAGCAACCTCCTGTTCTCATACAAAGGATGGTTGCATAAATTTAAATGGAAGGTGTCCAAAGACAGGCAAGAAGCAGGTAGCCTTCCTTTAAAAAAAACATATGAAGGCTTTGATAATGTAATATGGAATAATTAGGTTATGCTTTTGTAAAGATACTATGCAACAAATTCAGTGTACAATTTAAGTATCAATAAGCAGCTTACAAGTCATTATACAGAATCACACAGAATGGCTGAGGTTGGAAGGGACTTCTGGAGATCATCTAGTCCAACTTCCCTGCCAAGCAGGATCACCTAGAGCAGGTTGCTCAGGATCGCACCCAGGTGGGTTCTGAATATCTCCAGAGAAAGAGATATTCACAACATCTCTGGGCAACCTGTCCCAGTGCTCTGTCACCCCCATAGTAAACAAATGCCCTCTCATATTCAGCTAGAACTTCCTGTGTTTCAGTTTGTGCCCATTGCCTCTCGTCCCATTGCTGGGCACCACTGAAAAGAGTCTGGCTCCATTCTCCTGACACCCTCCCTTCAGATATTTATACACATTAATAAGATCCCCTCTCAGTCTTCTCTTCTCAAAAATAATTAAAAAAAAATAGATATAATTAACAGTTTATTTCATTTTAACTGCTGTTACCTTACCATCCTTCTACCTACCCTCATGTCCTAAAAATTATATACTTGGAAAGGAAAAAAAAAAAAAAAAAAAAAGGTATTTTGCATTGAAAAGTACAGCTCTAGTTCAATCTTACCCAGAATATTATAAGTATGTGAATTTGGCAGTAAGTTGACTTTTTTGTTTTCAGACAAGTTAAATTATCCCCTACTGTAGCATAATTAAACTCTGTAACTCAATAAATTTAAATGTAGAATGAACTCAGCCCAGTAATTTTAACTTGCACATTCTCAAGTCACCAACACCTCTCAATCTTAAATAAGCACTGACAGCCCCAACTCAATATTAACACCCTAATAATCACTTACTCGGTCTCCCTATTTAGGGTTCAACCAGCCTACATTTGGAGTTGTAGCACAGAAGTTTTTCCAAGATCAGATTTCAATCCCTACCCCTCCTTCCTGTACATAACATGAACACAGACACACACACACTCTTGATTATGCCTTCTTTAAAAGAGTTCAAATCTATATTTCAAAGAAGTGCCACACAACCTCATATTAGGCTAATATCTGAGGGCTGATTTTGGATCCCTTTGACCTCTACAGACTCCATCAACACCATCAGATAACTTAACTCCCTCATTCATTCTCAAGCCCCTGCCTGTTCGTACTATATATTATGCTACTTTTCTCTAAACCTCCCTTCTAGACGAAGTATCAAGAAGACAACCTGCAAGTAAGCTTCAGTGCAGATTCCTGATATCTGGGACTCGGTGAGATAGTTTTTACTACTCAAAACCTGGTCTGAAGCTAGACTATGCCTCCTTTGGGCCCCATGCTTAGGTCAGTCTTGCAGAAGGTCCCAATAGTCATGTCCCTTCAAACACCTCATGAGCCGTTCATGGCACATAATACAAATCCTCATTGGTATGCTATAAAAACACTATTTTTTCAAGATGCAAAATATTCTGTTATGCAGACAGAACTAAAAAATAGTAATTTAATCTTTGAGAAGTACAGGCCTTGAAGAAAACCCAGCCTGAGTACCAGGCAGTAAATACAAATGAAGATTGACTATTCAGAGTTTGATCTCCAATACTTATGCACAGTATATAATTCATAAATAAAATAAATAATAAAATAAAATAAAATAAAATAAAATAAAATAAAATAAAATAAAATAAAATAAAATAAAATAAAATAAAATAAAATAAAATAAAATAATCTGCTGCTGGCTTTGCATATTTCTCCCACAGCTTTCATATTACTTGTTAACATAACATGTATGCAATTTCACACGTAACTCCTATAACTCAGCTTTTATAACTCATTGGTGAAATTCCCATTCTGTGACACTTTAGGGCTCAAACTCTCAAAACAGAGAAATTATTTTGAGTGGAAAATGTAATTTCCACTTGACTGCTTTTGCCCTCGATGTGCATGCATTTGGAAGCCAAGCCTAACCCCAGCTGAGAGCACTAGCAAAACTCCAAACTATCTCAGTGGGCTTAGCACCAGGCTCTAAATTTAAGTGACAGAACAGAAAGTCTAACTGAAATACCGTGCTTTAAAATAATTGCTTTGCATGCTATCCTGAAATTTTAATTTTTATTACTATGGGAATTTAGATTTGTTATCTGAAGCCTTTGGCAGTTAGTTTTGTACATGTTCAGTTAGCTCATGTTCAAGGCCCTTCTAGTGACAGAGCTCTCCTTTGTATTCTCCTGAGCAAGCAGAGTTAAAAATGAATAATTAGCTGCAAAAGGAGAAAAAAAAAAAAAAAAAAAAAAACACTTTGAAATAAGACGGTAAAATACATGCGAACTATGAGGAAAATGATCATGTAGAGGGAGGAAGGAAAATAAATACCTTCACAATATGAAAATATTCAGCTTTAGGAGAAGTTCTGGTAGAGCTTTACCCTATGGTTATATCTATACCAGTGAATTAAGCTGTGCCAGAGCCCATTTTCTTGCCCTGAGGCCAACTGGCTTTGTCAGGCCACACACATAAAACAAAACCTTTCAGATTCCAAACCAAGATTGCACCATGCAATCTTGCCCATTACAATACCCAACCTTTGCCCAGGATAGTTTTAGAGGAGCACTTCACCCAGGCTAAAAGCAGTCCTCCGTTTACCAAACAGCAGCAACCAAAGACATCTATTCCCAGTGTCGCTGCCATGGCATTGTTTATTAACATAGATGTAACTTAAAAAGCTAACCTAAAGAATTCTTACAGCAAAACACTGTTCCTAACTACTGAGCAACACACAAAGAACACTCCCTGTTAATACTCATGATTTGCTGATCAAAGTTAAGGGTAAACAGTAGTTTTAGATCTCTGAAACTAATGTAATACACTTAGATACTGTTGGAATCTAAAGCAGTTGTTCTGTCTGAGCAACCTAGACATGAACAGAATATTGATCACTATCACAGTTGCTGATCTTTCTCAGCAAACATCAAAACATGCAGGAAATGTTCAAATACATTGAAGAAATTATTGTATGTAGCCCACAGCAAAGAACAATTTACAGTGATGTAAGGCTGCAGAAATTCAGAGAACACACTGAAACACTAGCTACTAATTTTCTCTTCTTATTTTCCTAGCTCCAAGCAATAGAGACTTCTTCTTAACAGTAGTTTACTGTGTCTACTGTCCTGGTAGAACAGAGACTGAGGAAAGCAAAGTAAGTTTCACCCTTCCCCTCTCTTTCTATCTCTCCATCCCTCAGCACTTCTTGCGCAATCCTCCTACTTGAAACAGAAGCTGTATATTTCTAAAGCAGGAGACAGAAAGAACAGAGGTGAAATGACACTATACTACATGCTTATCTTACACCAAATTATTTGTTCAGTTCTGTAATTTAACATACAGGACTAATTTGACTCTGTCCTCACACCATCAAATGAACACTTCATAAAATACGGTTTTTTAGTTTTTATGTTTTCCTGCCTGAAAAAGAGTTAAAGCTTAACAAATAATTCTGGAATGCCAATGATGGTAGATACAAAAATACATTCTTAAGTCACTGACTGATATATCAGGAATAGAATCTGTTCAAATCCTGAAAAACAAATATCATTTTTGAGAATTTTTTGCAAGTCATGCAAGCTTGTGGGCCAGGCCTAAACACAAAATGTTTTTATGAATATTATCAGAGTCAAGCAGACTTTTAAACTTCAGTCCCATGACACTAATCCATTTTAAGCTCAAGTTCATACCAATGTAGTTCATGTTGGCACATCATATCAAGAAATATTGATTCATTCTGACATGAAAGAATTAATAATGTATTAAAACAAGACAAAACTGGAATTATAAATCTCCTATTAGTCAAGAGGGTGGGAATAAGACAAGTTTCTTAATATTTATATACATATATATGTGCTTATTATATATATACAAAATGCATGGATAAATGCCTATATATAATCTTTTAAAATATAAAGATTCAGATTTGATTTTGTGCTTTTTGGACTGTAAGGGACATATAGGTCAAAAAGAAAGCAGTTACCTGACTGCTAGACAAAGTTTAGTACTGGCATTTTGCTTGATACAGACTTTCAATTTTTTCCCGTATGTCAGCTTTGTCCTACTTTATTGATGGACATGCATATACACTTTTATTTTACCTCAGTGGTATCAACATGATTGTATTCTTTGAGCTTCTATTTTTTTTTTTCATCTGTGGAACAAGAGATAATTAAAATGCCCCTTTCTTAAGCCCTCTGAATTTATGAAAGTTATATTGAGGCGTAGGTACTGTAATTTTTTTTTTTTGTTTGTTTTACCAATTCATCACAGGTTACAAGAAGAACTCCCAATTCTGTAGAATTTTATTGGTGTGTCTAGACTTACAAAAACAAGTAGACAATTTCAGATTTTTTAAAACACATTACTCTGCTTTATTTGCATCCATGTAGATAAAATAATATTTTCTACTGAAAGCCAGTAGAAGAACTCATGGTGGCAAATGAACAAAGGCCATAGTCTGCCCCATGTAATGCAGTCCCCTTGAAGCAAGACCATCAGGATTTGTCTCCTATGGATCTATGCTGTTCCTAAGGTTTTCAGTCCTATCTTCACTATCATTTGTTTGAAACCTTCCGCAGGCACTTTCAGTGACAAAGGATTAACCTTGTGCATGCTGTTCCTCAACATTTCATACCCAGGCAGACTGTTCATAGTGATGACTGGTAAGGAAGGCCTTTGTCAATAATAAGGCACACGTGCTTTTCATTGTTAGTCCACCAGCCAAAACTAATTCAGAGACTGTTCTTTTAGACTGTAGATGTGAGATGAAATTTAGTGTATTTGGGAAGTTATGATTCTGAAGAAGAAGCAGATCAACAGTGAAAATTATCAGAATGAGAGCTCATTCCGTGAATACTAATAAGCCATAGCATAACACTGTCCTAGAAACAATAAAAGCCTTTCAATTTTCAGAAAGAGCCATCTGCAAGACTGGTAGGCCCATAGCTCTAAACTGTACAATATTGAAGGAATCAGTGCACTAAGTGGAGTGCAAAAGTTGAGATAATTCTGTTGATTTAAAAACAGAAAGCCAAAAGAACTCATAATATACTATTATATCTCTAGCTTTAAACTTGAACTCAGCGTAAATTATTTCAGGAATGTTTTGCATAGTCCCTTTTTATATCTCCAGTGCAAAATCTATTTTGATTGCATGGCCCTGGAACAAGCCTGTTATTTTTCACATTTTATCATTTTTGGAACCAGTATGCTACAACACAGCTTTCTTATCTTTCAACCCCTACCCCTCTCCCTTAAAGCAAAAATAAAGCACACTGCACCACTTGTAAAAGTAGAGACAGACTAGAGTGGAAATCTCCATTCACTGAGGGAATGGTTCGCATCTCCAAAGGAAAACAAAAACAAAGGCTGAAAACTGTGGTTAAGCTACTGCATACACTGTATACATTATAGCAGTACTTCATAGCTCAGCCATCTTCTTAAATGCAGCAAATAGCTAAAAGGCAAAGCTGTGAATCTTTGTAAAAGAAATCAAAATAAAGTGGGATACAAAAATGAGACTTCATCATCAAAATTGAAAGCATTTTTTTCCAAAGGAGAGATACAAAATGGTGAAGGGCCTAGAGGGGAAGGAGTATGAGGAGCAGCAAAGGTTTGCTCAGCCCTGAGCAGAGCAGGCTGAGGGGAGGCCTCATGGTGGCCTGCAGCTCCCTCACGAGGGGAGCAGAGGGGCAGGCGCTGAGCTCTGCTCTCTGGGGACAGTGACAGGACCCGAAGGAGTCCCATGGAGCTGGGACAGGGGAGGGTCAGGCTGGGTGTTAGGGAAAGGTTCTGCACCCAGAGCGTGGTCAGGCACTGTGGCAGGTTTCCTAGGGCAGTGGTCACAGCCCTAAGCCTACCAGAGTTCAAGAACTGTTTGGACAACACTCTCAGACACAGGGTTTGATTTTTGCACAGTCCTGTGTAGAGCCAGGAGTTGGTCTGCATGATTCTTGTGCACTCCTTCCAATTTAGGATATCCTATGATTCTAAGTGTTTCAAATCAACAGTGACACAAAAGGGCTAGAGAATAAAAAATGCAATACCCATACTTAGAGAAGAACAGTAGTGATTAGAATTTTAGAGAAGAGCAGTAGTGATTAGAATTGCTTAACCTTGATAATATGCCAGCTCTAGAACAAAGCCAAAATGAGAGCAAACCATGGATGCAAGAAGAAAAGTAATGAAGGTACCGTTGGTGGAGTTCCCTGATTTTCAAATTTTCTAAAGGTCTCCATCCCAAAGACTGGGAAAATGCCATCAAAATATGTCACCAATGCAAAATTAGAAGATATTAATAACATACAGAAGGGTAGAGGCTACATAGACAAATAACCGGTTGTCACAGAGGAGTAGATTGACCTCAGGAGCTCAGAATTCAAGGTGATGGAGTTACAGATGAACATCAAGATTTAAAAACATCTACTGCTACCTCATTATCTGGCAGTATTAAAAGTCATTAATGACAAGGAATCTATGAATATCAACATTACAGCCAAAGGAAACTCAAGGATCTTACTGTTTCAGAATAGAGACAGAAAATGTCATCAGTTTATAATACATACATGAAGCTCATGTATTGTGAAAACATACACCATAATTGTCAGTTATATTCAAGAGATTGTTTCAGAATGGGATCATTTTAGAGAAAGAGTTGATGATCATCCAGGAAGCAACTGAATTTCATAGTAGAGGCTTAGAGAGCTTGGCATGCTAAAGCTAGTGAAATAAAAACATGGAAAGGACAGCATTGCCACCTGAAAATTCATTGCGGGGAGAGGGACAATACAGAAAGGGAAAACATAAGTGACAATAATGGTACAAGAAGAAACAAGTAAAGACTGGCCATGTGTATGCACAGGCTAGAAATAAATTTCTAATGAGAAGAATTTGTCTTAAGACACTTTTCCAAAAACTGTCGGGAATAAGGTACCTGCTTTCAGGATGGAGTTATATTAGTTTGTACATTATAAATTACGTTTCTGAGAGTATACTAGACTTAACAACACTTCCAACTCTGTTCTTCACTGTGCTCACTAAAAGCAAGCATCAGGCAGGAATTCTTTATCAGTGCATGCTGCTTCTCAGAAATTAGGAAAAGTGCTCTGTTTATGGAGATGCCTGCAATGATAGTGATCCTCCAACTGCGAGAGGACCAAACTACATGGCAACAGCATGATTTATTCCACATGCTCCCAGATCAACTAAAAGCACTCTGCCCATGTTGCTCAACCCACTAGGGTACGTTCACAACAATGACAGTTGTCTGCATATCAGTAATGAACAGCTTGTAAATTCAGCCTTAAGTGCTGCTCTTCTCTACATCTGTTATTCCTTATCACTGTGTTGATATATCTCTGCCTTATTTACCCTCCCCCTATATGATCATGCATTTTCTTTGAGGGGCAGACCCCAAACAGCATATCATTCTCCAGACACATAAGAAGTAAGTCACTTACTTTGCAATGAAACTAGCTGAAATACCTTAAAGAGACAAACAAAAAATAATGCTGCATCTCTTGCCATTTTTATTCGTGGCTTTGCAAGTCAAACATCAACATCATAAACAGTTTAAGGAGTTTAAGAAGAACAAACGTCCTACAAGACTTGCTGTATCTCCCCAAAATGTTTGAACTGAACTATACCGTAATTAATTATAAATCTGAAACAAATTCATATTAGTTGAGGAAGGTAACTCAGCACAAAGTAGTTCTTTCTAGATTGTAGAATCATCTTCATACTGCACCCAAATTTGCAGCCAGTGTGTAAAACTGAATTATTTAGTGAAACCCCAAAAATGCCTCAAGGATACAACATCACTACAAAACCCTAAGGAGATTAAGTCTTACTCAGTATTTCAATTCACATAGGCTGTAATAGAGATTACATTTGCTAAAACAAGGCTCAATTTGTGAGCACTCAATTCACATTTGAGTCACTCTCCTGAAACAATTTCCTCTGAGGGACTATGAAGGTGAGTACAGGATAGATAATCAGATTATTATCAATCAACGGGAGTATTCCTTATCACACACAATACAATCATTAGACATGACTTAATAGTTTGAAACAGTAACATACTTTAGTCACTGCAATTTGGGGAAAGGTAGAAGGAAGATGTTTGACCTTGCTAACTTTGGAATGGATGCATGGCATTTCAGCTGATGTAACCCTACTGAGTCTGAAATGGGATAGTCTCAGTTAGGCAAACATGTCTTCTCCCATTAAGATTTTCCATAGTTGAAGGAACTTTGCTTTGTCTTGTCTTTGCAATCCAGCACATATTTACTGCAGTTTGTATTTTCAGAATGTTAGCTTTTGCACTGTCTGTATTGAAGGAACTTTGCTTTGTCTTGTCTTTGCAATCCAGCACATATTTACTGCAGTTTGTATTTTCAGAATGTTAGCTTTTGCACTGTCTGTATTGAAGGAACTTTGCTTTGTCTTGTCTTTGCAATCCAGCACATATTTACTGCAGTTTGTATTTTCAGAATGTTAGCTTTTGCACTGTCTGTATTGAAGGAACTTTGCTTTGTCTTGTCTTTGCAATCCAGCACATATTTACTGCAGTTTGTATTTTCAGGATGTTAGCTTTTGCACTCTCTGTATTTATTAATTTAGAATTAGTAGTATGTTATCAAAAGATTACATCAAAAATATTTCACTGACCATCTGCACCATTGCTGGCCACTCACAGAATGTTCACTTTTCCTGAGCAAAGGCCCTAAAACAGCAGCTTAGGTTATTTACACACTCCAGAGAAATACATGCAATTGTGCTTCCCCAAGGAGGAGAACTGAGGTTTTAAACAGACTAAACGCAATAGGAAATGGAAGTTTCTACTGGTTACTGGGCTATATATGCAATGCAGAAATTTCCAAAACAACAATAAAGCAATTTTTAATGGAAAGCAGCAGTGTGTTTACCCAGCTGATGGAAAGAGAATCTTGTTCAAAACTTCCTCCTCCCCTTCCTTGCATACGTACATACTAGTCAAAGATGAGTTGTTTTTCCCTGTCTTGTTAAATCTCTTTCTACTGATGATGGATGAGCTATCACAGGATACAGATAACCTGATATCCTTCTCCAGATGAGGCAGGTAGCAGCTAAATACAGGGTTTGACTGAATCAAGCTGGATTCACACACGAGTAATAAATTGCTCACTTAAAACCTGGTCTCTGCCTTAGGGCTTTCATAATCTTGCAGCAACTGGTTCAAATTTGCAGAGTAGCTTGGAGGCCATCTTATTATCCAGGAACGTTGTGTGGAGGAAGCTTCTTATATTTGTCTACCATAGTAACATTATGTGAATATTCTACAGAATTTGGCTAAATTTTTCAGAAGTGGCTAGTCAGAAGTGGCATAAGTGAGTAACACTCATCTGTAGTTTCAATGGTTTGTTTCAGTTTGAGCTTTGTACAGACATTAAACATTTGCTGTACTTGATTGCAGTTACAGATGTCCTCTATTTGAGGTTTGTTCCCTTTCTACATACATACAACATATATACCATTATGAAACTATGATTCCTTAAGCACTACAACAAATTTCACAAATCTAACATTTCTCACTGTCTCACTGCACTCTGATCTCTACCATGACTACATACAACTTGGCACAGGAATTTACAGAGAATAGTCACTTCAAAATAACCAATTATTATTTTTTTTTCTGTATGTGGACTACAATTTTTGAGACATTATTAATGTAGATGGAAACAAATGTCATACATACACTAAGTGCTGGTGCAGGGGAGACTATCTCTATATGCTTTTATAATAAGAAACTTACATATAATATTATATACACACAAATACATACATATATATATATGTAACACATTAGAGATATGGGCATAATACTGATTTTCTTCCTCCACAGCTCATTGACAAGATTAGTATCCAAAATGATGCCCCAAAACTCAGGTTTGCCAAATTAGACCTGTGAAAGATTTATTAGAAGTATTATAACCTTGAGAAGAATTATACAGTGAGAATGTATTTCTCTTTTTTTTTTAATTCCTTTCTTTTTTTTTTTTTTTCTTCAACCATCGGCAAACAGATAACAGAAGTTTAAGGAGTTGTTCAGCATGCTGGGGAGTGGTTCAGAAAATTCCACCTAAGCCAGCTCCTTGGCAGACAGCATTATTTACTAGACTATTAATTTGAGTGGTTACAACTGTCAGTAAAAGCACAGTCAGAAAAAAGGTGTGTCAGTTTTTAATTTCCACTTCGCACAAACAAAAGCTAATATATTCATTTTAAAAATGTAGCACTGCAAGAAAAGGAAAAAAAAAAAAAAAAAGAATGAAAGGACGCTATGTGTAACCTACTTAACGTCTGAAAGGACATGAGAGTTTTACTCTTGCTCTTCAAAATATATAAAAATTCACAAAAGCGTACATTCCTATGATAACAGATTTTGACTTTCATAATCAAAACAATTATTTTGTTTTTGCAGTTCATCAGTATGGAGTTCAAATGGAGCCAGAATGCATAAAAGCATCTCATTCTTTTTTCATAGCCCTACATTTGCTTAGCCTTATTTTAAGAAATCATAACCAGAGAAATCTATTAGTTTAGGAAACACTTAATGAAAAAGATGGTCAGCCTTGAATTATACTCAGTTACATGAAGTCTAGGATACCTTTATATGAGAGTTTATATGCTCTCTGGCTTTAGATATTAAAATGCTATGTGATACACCACTGAAACAGCAGGTCAAAGCACTTAGGGAAAGACATCTTCACTTGCTTGCAGAATGACACAGAAAGATGGAAGTAGAGAGAAAGCTCCTCTTTCTTCCTCTCCCCTCATGTCCTACTCCTCCTAAATCAAGCATGGAGCCAGCTCAGAGCAGAAACATGCACAGGGCAATCTGCAAAGAAGGGAGATCAGCTGTTTGACATCATACCAGCCCTTCCCAACTCTGCAGTCTCTGCAGGATGATTTGGCCCATCATGTCAAACCTCAAAGTCTGCTGTTAATCTATGGTGCATATAGAGGTCCCTTAAAGGTATCTCTATATATTTTAAAATTATTAATAGATATTTTTGTAAGCTCTTGTTGCATTCTGTCAGGGAAGAAAAACAAAACAAAACAAAAAAAAAAACCACTGGACTTTTTACCTTTACTAGCCACTGGAGGAAAAAGATTAAAGCACCTCCCAACTCTTCTCTGCTTACTTTTTTTTTTTTTTTTTTTCCTCCTTACAACAGGAATTTTCACCAAAGCCTAAGTTAGTTAAATATGCAGTTCCTCTGGAGCTCTTCCATGAAATCAGAAAATCCCAGATAGAAATGTAGACGTGTTCACCTTATGTACAGAGGACTGGTATAGGTCCTATGCAGGTTAGCCCATTGACAGGGTTCTCTCAGAGCCAGTTCTTCACTGAAAGTTTACTTTTGAAAAACCTACTCTGAAAACTGTAATTTTAAATATATCAATGAGTAAGATTCATTATCCATGAGTCCACAATTCCAAACAGTATTTATACACTTGGTTCCTCATGCACGTAGTGAAAGGAGATAAAAGCATATGCAGCGGAAAGTAAGGGGGAAAAAAAAAGGAGCATTCAATTTTTTATTTTTAATAATGGCAACACCCTCCCTGACATTTCAGGAATTTCTGACAATAGAGAAGTTTTCTGACATGAAAGCAATTTCTTACTATGACTTTTTGTCAAACCACTGTGGGCTGCAGTTACCACAAAATTGCTTTGTACTCATTGCATGTTATTTGATGGCAATCGCTATGATTGTTGGACAAAGCATTTACATGTGTCAAGCGTACCTTTCATAAAATCTCACAGTTGGTCCTTATTACTTCAGTTCACTAGTATTTACTTTGCATGCGTATACAAGGCATACAGATCTGCATAAGCACACTGCAAACTATGTAACTTGCATTTCTTATCACTGCATGACAGTTCTACAGTTCCTGTTCAAAGCAATTCTGTGACTACCTACACAGACACCCCTGCAAATGGCTCAAAAGGTACGCTTGAAATGACAAAGGAGGTAGTTTGTTTCCAGAGCTCAAGCTATTAGATGTTATGAAAGTACACAATTTTCCAGGGTTAAAAATCCACTCTCTTGCCTTTCTTTTACTTGAACAGTAACTTTCCAACCTTTTATTTCAAAAGGTAGAAGTTGCAGAGAAAATAAATATACAGACTATTTTACAATAACTTCATAGCAAAAGGTAGTTTGCAACATGGCTGCAGAACCTGGAATCAATTTGACACTGTACTGCTTGAAAATTACTCGCTACCCCATTCCTGGTCTGAAGGAGGCTTGGGGTGGGTGGACAAGGGGAGAAAGCTAATTGAAAGCAGCTTAACTCTGCCTTTAAGAAGTCAAATGGCAGAAACTATTTGTTCAGCTGACTTGAATCTAAGCAAAACCTATTCTAGAGATGATTTTAGTGAGGACCCAAGCCTGCGCTACACAGAACCATGCAGAGTCTCAAAACCCTGAGAGCTGACCCCATATTCCTACAATGTGGTCAAGGCTCATGAAGTTTTAAGCAAGATACTTATTTCTTTTGTTTACAAAAAAAACAGCGTCATTTATAAAATTCAAAGGCAGAATGTAGAATATGCCTACAAACATAAGTCTAGATTTATAAACAAGAAAACAAAATCAGTTCAATTGTTTTTCCACTATTGTTAATGTTTATTAATGTGCACGTCTTAATATGCAATTATCCTCTTTGAGAAAGCAAGGGTATTTCACGTTGCATAACTAGGAGTCAATTATTTATCAGATGATGCCAAGCACAGATTATCAGTGCAGTAGCTCAGCCACTGATCTCAGCGACAGCGTGATTCATTAAGACATGTAGAAAGTAGAGGGCTACTACTACACTGCACATCACCTAATTCCTGCCTTTAAGGTAGACTATGGTAATTTACACTAATGCTTTCTGGAAATTCCAGTGGAAATTCACACAGCTACTCCTTGGCAGAACCACAAATGTTTCTCGTTCTGCAGTTCCACAGAAGCTTAGTATGAACTCAAAGGAATACATGTGATATGAGCAGATAATCCTCCCAAATATAGTGTACTTTATGTTTTTCCTGAAAAAGTATCCATGTTCAGAATTCCTTCATTATATAATAAATGTTCTAATTACATGCCACTTCTGATTTGTAAAGTTCAAGCTACAGTGAAGCTATCCCAATAGATGCAATTCTGCACTTGCATTCCAGTCCAATAGTAGAATTACAGCAAACTTGTGAAGACACAGAAGTCTATGTTGATAATAGGGCTTTCAGAAGCATGATTCTTAAGTGCCTCCAACTGAATCAGTAATTAGGCAACTTTTGAAAAACAATTTCCCTTTCATTTTAAGCACGTGATATTCAGTAAATAAATTGAAAATTCTCCCACAAGTCTACCATTCACACCTGTTTCTATCCATTTCTTTTTTTTTTTTTTTTTTTGCAATAGCTTGCAATAACTTGAATTTCCAACCTTGCCATTGCAAATTGTATCAAGAGCTTGAGGTTACTCATCTGCAAAAAACATTTTTAAGTGGTTATGTTGGACATATCATAAGCTCGTTTCCTAGTCTATGCTCTTTGTCCATGTTTCTAAGCAGGTTAGTTAGGATTGGCAAGACATGAAAACGGAAGGAGGGGATCCTTGGCTAGACTACTGTACTAGCACTCATTTTCCTTCAGTCATACCTTGTTTTGGTAACAAGGAATTTTCTTCATAGTACATAATAACGTGCAAATTTTTTAATTTTTTATTTTTATTTTTCTGCAGCAGCTGAGTGAAGAATGGTTTAAGGCTAATACATGCTATCATTGCATTTTTTTTCATCTGGTATACACCTTTATTATTTCTCACTTTTTTTTTGGGGGGGGGGGGGGGGGGGGGAGGGGAGGGAAGAGGAGGTGGAAGGGAGAGGTAGACCTTTTCCCCCCATCGGGATTTGCTGGCAAAATACATGCAAACAGAGCAGTATAGTAGTTACGTATGCAATCAGTAAAAATACATAGAAATTTTCATTTTTCAGTCTCAGAGACAAACTCAAGATACAGTTTCCTCTCCCTTTCAGAGGTGTAAGGAAAAGCTGATTTTCCAAAGGAAGTAAAAGCTTCACCATGGAAAAAAACTTCTTGATCAAAACTGATTTTCTATAAAAAATAGTTTCTAGTGAAATCTTTCAACACATCTGAATCTTTCTTGGATGCTAAGTATAAAAAGGATACTGTGGCATTTTACAAGAAAAATAAATGAGACACAGACTTGTTATCAAAACCTCAGCATTTTTAATTCAGATGTTTTTAATTCAGGCATAACAGCAAGCAAGAAGAGAAAAATGTGGAAGAGGAGGAAAAAGATTTAAATTAGCAATTGCAAATGGATATTCTAGAAAAAAAGACAAAATGACTATTTAAACTAGATGGGATAAGTAGTTTGTTGAAAACATAAAACAGGAATATCTACAAGTAAGCTAAATATTTGATTCCACATGAATGTATATAGCTTCAAGAAAACACAGGAAGCAGGAGCTAAATTAAAGAATTATACTATTTGGGGCACCTTATTTACATTCAGACCAAAGCATTTTATTCCACACTAGATACCTAAACAATTCCCAAAAGTGATTGAGACTATAATTGTAGCGTCTTACAGAATATAACCTTAAGAAGTCAGATGAAATTTTAAAGTCAGAAGCTGTTTTAACACGAATGTTTTAGCTATATATTTTCTGTGAAAACTGTTTTAGAGGAAGACTGTTGCTGAAACACAGGATCAGGAATAAATAATAATCCTCTGAATAAATCCATGTCTGCTGTGTTATTAGATAAACAATTGTTGTAATTTATTTCATTTTATTCACGTATACACACACCAGTTTCTACTTAGGTTGCAAAATAAATTACCTATTGACTCCCTCTTAGTGCCAATACAACGTTTTTAGGTCAGTCTGTATGTTGGATTTAGCTCTTCCCACATCCTGACTAGGGCAAACTGGAGCCATACAGTTAATTCTGGCTAAAAAGCAGGGAAACAGTGGAAAATAATAATAATAATAATAATAATAATGCTGTTTCTAGAAAAGAAGAATATACAGTTTGTATACACGTAAAGTTATTGTCCCCCTGCTCTGACACTTAGCAGAAAGCAGACTATCTTCTGTTAAAAAAAATGATATAAGGACAGCACAGACAGAATAAAATTTATGTATATAGTTATTGCCATATGCAACACAATATAGGAAGCTCACCGCACTGGGTTGGATTTGGCTATCCAAATGTCCTTGGCTGCTTAGTACTCTTTTCAGAGCCAAACCAGGGGCATTCTTGGCTTTGGTTAAATTTATATTAGTCCAGCACATCCCAGTCTTCAGCTCCCTCGACACTGAGTTTTCTTTGTAAACCAAGAGGAAAACAGGATATCTGCAAATAAAAAAATCACAGCATCTCATTGAGAGCTTGCAGTACATGTGTCATTTCATTATGGACATAATCCAACACGCTTACCTATTTTCCAATTTTAGGGAAAAATAGAAACCAAGTAAGTTTTTAGTCAAAATAAGAGATTACTGGCTGTATATGAAAAATTATTTTAATCTCTGTGAACCTGGTTTATAATATTTGTATTGGAATCACTTTGAATTCAGGAGGTGTTTCTTAAAATGAATTGTTATCATACACTGCAGTCACAGAGAACACATGATAACAATGAGGGAATTTTCAGCAGCTATTGAAGTGAAGCTGTTCCATCTCTCTGAAGACAAAGATTTTAGATAAATTATACACATCTTATGTACAGATTTCCTAGGTGCAAGTACTGTCACGTTTCCTATCATCAAAGAGGAATATTGATCTATGACAGTACTGTGATTTAAATATGATCTGCATAGATAATTTCTTAAAACTCATTTCTATCGACAGATCAGGATATGAACACACAACATAGAATGACTAAATCTGAATAGTAAGTAAATAAATAAATAAAAGAAGTGAGAACTTCTCAAAGGTGACAACTCTTTTTATATGAGATGATCTGTTCTCTGGAGTTGCCTATGCTTAAACCAACTAAAGGGAGAGCCCTGTTAACCAAATTCAGGTACACCCTATCACTTTCTAGAAAGCTAAAGGAAGTCCACACAAATCCTTTCAAAAGCCTCACTCATTCCAAACTGGAGCATAACCAGTGTTGCAGAGACTCCTAGAACACAAAAGCTGCTGTTCAGTTCTCTACCACCTCTATCACATGAAATGCATGCACTATTCCTATTAGGAGGTATATGAGGGAGATTACATGTCCCTCTTGGAATTAAACACTGACATCATGAAATATCCATCACTTTAAATGGAGCAAGGAGGAGGACACACGTAAGTCGATAGTGCAGGAGAAAAACTTCATAAGTTCTGTTACAAATACTTATAATATCCAATGTCAAACTACAAAGTTATATCCAGTCCTCCTTATTTTGAAATGCTTTCTAAATACTCATCAGCTTCAGAGGAAGTGCAATTTGCCCTCAACACAAAACCATTTAGCACAGACTTTGCATGTATCCTTCTAGTTGCTACTAAGACTGATATCAGAGAACATAGCTCTCTTCCACATTTTCTGGTCCTGGGCAAACACATGGCCCTGCTCAAGCAGAGGGTTGGACCAGAAAACCTGCAAGGTCCCTGCCAACCTCAACCAGGCTGTGATTCTGGGAATTTGGGAGTACAAAACTCATAATTTTATTGTGTGGAGGAAAGTTTGTTGAATCAGTTGCAACAACATAATGGACTGTGAAAGCATCACAGTTACATCCTGTTGCTTAAACCGTTGCTACTCACTTTTCCAACACTCAGTAGTCTTTGAAGATGACACAAATGGTGCACTTTTGAGAGGTGTATAGCATAAAACACACTTTCCAACTTTGGTATATAGTTAAATTGAATATAGGACAACTGTGTAATTACAGACTGTGCTATTGCGCTGCTTTTCTTAATTACCTATGTTGCTTTCCCAGTTTCTAGAACAGCTGAAAAGAGACTGACACCTGTATCATCACCTGCAGTACTCATGTAAAGAACTTTTAGGTGGTTCTGTTCCCCTACTATAACAAACAGGCAAGGATAGCAACGAACAGCTACAGCTAATCTGAGAAGTAATGACATACAAAATAATCTGCTTAACTACAGACAAAATGGTAACTCTTTCATGCTGTCCCAAGCACTACCTACATCTAGATAGTAAGTACATGTCTTGTTCATTTTCCTTTGTAAAGAGTGCTTACTGAAAGAATACTTAATGATATTCTTTAAATTTCTAGGCTGATTCCATAAAACTATGTTATTAATTAAAACAACAACAAGAAAAAACAGACATGCTGAGAAAGACATCAGCTTTTTTCAAGGTCATTAAGTTTTTCTTGTGTGTTAAATATGTCAATGAGACTGGATTCCCACAACATGTTGCATAAATATTTATACAGACAGCTTCCCAAGCCTAGACTCAGATGTGCAGGCATCATTGGAGAAATAGTTGCATTGCCTTTGAATCTTTTCCGCAAGTTGGGAAATGGGTGCAGAATTGTTAAATGTCTGTCTTAAACAAATGGAAAATATATAATGAAGATGATTCCTTAATATTTACTGTGCTTTCATAAAGTTAAATTAGCTTACTTTGAAGAATATTCCATTGAGTTTTACTTATTGCTTCCTGACCCCCAATTCTCACTTGCTGGGTATCTCTCATTTTCAAGGTCTCCCTTTCTTTGTGCTCTCCCTGCAACTTGTAACTGTTCCTTCTTTCTGTTCATGTCACAGGTTCGCTAGTGTTTCCCTCTGCCAGCTTCCTCCTTAGGTCTCATTACCTCTTAAGGTCAGTGCTTCTAGCTCTGCTCTTCCCTTCCTTCCTTTGCAATCTCATTTTTCCCTTCCATTTTCTCATTCACACACACCCCTCTCATTTCTGTTGTTTCCTGTAGCTATAGACATTCCACTTTCCCACGACGTTGTTACCTCCATAGTCTCTGTCCTCCTACTCCCTTTCTCTCCCTTAGGAAAGAGTTTTGAACTTTTGAGGCATGGATTATTTTCAAATACTTGTACAAATACAAATATTTCCAAATCAACACCTCACCCCACAAAAAGTTTGCAAGCACAGGATCATGCTAAAATTCAGGCAAAAGGTTTCACTGAAATTTAAGCTCAATAGTCTGAACAGCTGTTTTTTTTTTTTTTTCTCTAAACCATATCCTAATAAGAAAAAATGGGGAAAAAAATAAACTTATTGTAATGTTATTGCATTGTGGTACCACTAGAACAATTGTACTTTGCAATTACAATAGAAAACACATGCCTTTTGATTTTGCCTTTCCAAAACAGAAGCAGTAGAGCTAACACAGGTACAGAAGAGGGCTACATGAATGGACCACAGCACGGCACAACCTGTATGCAGGAAATGGTTACCTAGACGTGGACTCTCCCTTCTAGGCTGAGCAAGTTCTCACAGAGGTGTGCAATATTATTAGCACTACCAATTTTAACAGGGAATGATTATTCACTGTGTTTCCTGTCACAAGAGTTATTGAACAGCTACCAAAAATAGCAGCGGCTAGGCTTAACCTTTCCAGGGCAATACTATTTACTACAGAGCATCTTAAACATAAGAGGATAATTCAACTATATCATGCTGATCCCGACCCTGCAGTTCAATCAGGGGTTCATTTAACATATGGAACTACATTGACTTTCCAAAATGCTAACAGCAACTTTAGCCACACAGTTTAGGCTGCATTGAGAAAGCTTGCCCCACTCAAAAAATGTTTTCACGTGTAATCTAAGCTCTCCAGGACATAAAAATACTCTGTTTACTAGAGCATCTTAGATCCAAGAGGGTAAGCCAACTATGTTGGGATGGATCTGACCCTGCAGTTCAAGTAAGGGTCAGACAGTAGTGTTTAACTTGAGTTTATCAGATTTACTTTCAGCCTCCAACCATTGTTTGGGTAAGTATTAAGCATATAAAACTGTAATTCTACCAAGACTGTTGCATTTTACAATCCATCTCATTGCATCCATTTTGTCTCCTTGGAAACCCAGTCAAACAAACAAACAAAAATTATGCTGTGTTTTTCACACCTCCAAAGAGCTGTGATAATTTGTCAGATTGTCTCCTTCTATGTTACTGCTACCTTACAGCAAACAGTAAAGACTGAAGCTTGTGGACTGAAACTGCCCATGTAATGCTAGTGGTCCTGCAAGTTTTCCCTAATGCCTCTTAGAAGAGGCTTTTAAGCTAACGGACTTAAATTGAGTATTTTCATAATTTTTATATTTATAGTTGAGGTGTGGCAATTTTTTGCTGTTGTGCTGTGCCACTTGTACATAGCTGGAAGGAATATTAACTAATAAAGCTTTCTGTCTAAATAAATGCAAGACGTAAGCTGTTAAGAAAGGAGGCACAGAGACTACTCATTAGTAACTGGCAGAATCAGAATCAAGGTATACTACTTCCAGACGATCATATTCAATGTTCAGAATATTGTTTATTGAGCCACAAAATAAAATTCACCACATAAGTTCAAACAAATTATGTATATAACATATTGCTATGCATAAGTCATGTTGAAAATGACAGCCTGTTTAAAACCATTTCCCACTAATTCCATGAAACACAACCGTGCCAGGATCCAAAACCACAAAGTTTGAGACAAAAAAGCTCTTCGCTTTTTCCTTCATCACCTAAAATGTTCTTTCATGCCTACTTTCTAATGCTGTCAAATGCTGCATTCCTGTCTACAAAGACACCAAATGTACTACAGGAATTACAGATCTCTCCCTATATATGTGGAAATCTAATTTCCCATATTCGTTGTTCCAGACAATGCTCTGTTTTTCATTAAGCAAGACATCCAATTCAAAAATACATTTTGGATATGTCCCGGAATTTTCTGAGAAAGTCCCTCAGGTGGTTGAATAGTTAGCCACTTAACACTGCTAAAGGAGAGAGATTTTGAAAATCTGGCATAAAAAAAATTAAATTGATTAAACCATTTGTGTTCAAGCCCAGTTTCAACTGTTGAACTCCAGCTTCAGAATACACATACAGTATTAGAACTTAAAAACAGTCGCGAACATTTGACTGAAGTCTGTTCATAATCTCTTCACCTCCCAAGAGCCATACCAACATTTCTACACTAGAACTGATGTCTTTAAAGGTAGTTCATCCCCTTATTTCTTTCAAAGTTTATTAAAGTATTTCTAGTACATCACTGATCTTGGCACTGCCCACGAACGTGGTTATGAAGCAGGGCTCATACAAACATGTCTCGGACAGTTTGTGTTCACAAGAGCTCATATGCACAGAAAAAAATCCAAACACAGCTTCTCCTCTCCCATGCAAAATGAATATGCTTTGAATTTAAGCAGTTGGGATTTTAAAAATAAGTTATGCTTATTTGTTTGCAAATGGTGTTTGCTGATGAATGGCATCTGTACAATTGATAAATGCTAACAGGACATTATTTCTGCATATGCTTGACAAACTATTAGATAGTGATTATTTTAGAAACACTATTTTATCAGTGTCTTCTATTTATGAAGGGGCAGAAGTGAGAAATTATTTTTATTTTTAACTTTTCTTTAGATAGATCAACTTAAATGTATCATTCAAAAATACTTCCTTTCCATTTCTTCCAAGACTTTTAAGTTCTTCATTTCTTCTCATGTTTCTCTACCTTGACAACCAATAATAATATTTTGCATTTTATGCCCTAGATAACAAGCAAAGTCTTCAGGTCTCACTAAGTCTGGACCTAATTAATACAGGATTTCAGCGGTATATACATGTTTACAACAGCAATTTCTGGGCTGTGCCTTCTCTAAATTGAAAAGCTTCTATCTTAAACCCCTCTCTCATCTACAGCAGAATGGAGACCGTATAAATCCAGCCTTTAAGATAACTGCTTGGAGCCTAGAAGCATTTGCTGGGCCCATTGTTGTCTTATGGACATATGAATGTTACTTTAATTTGTTCTAAATTTTACTTATGTATGAATGCTCACATAAACTATCAACTGATTTTTAAGTAGTGCTGGTACGTAGCTCCCATTTCCTGAACAGTTGTGATTAAGGCGACTACCTATTAAGATCAGGGTCCTGCTTTAGGCACATATAAAAAAAATCACTATTACCAGATCACATAAATTTAGCTGTATATGTCAAAAAAACAAAAAAATAAACATATCAGCTGCCAGCAAAATATTAGAAGCTCCCAGAAGACCTGCTTGAAACATTTTCTAAAACTTCAGAATAGTTTTAAAACACTGTAGTCTTTTTCAGCAGGCACTGCTTTTCAGTTCATGAATACAAAACAGACAGAAAGCAAGCATAGAGGTGGGATTCCTACCAACTGACCTTCGGATTGTGAAAAATAAAAGAGGATTGGCATGGGGACAAGTAACATTATATGTAAACTAACCATGTCCCCTTTATTCGTGCAGACTGATGAAGATTTGTAGCTGTGTCAACAGTTTCAGTTCACAATTTTAAGTTTCTTTACTTCACAGATTATTATTTTTTCCTTCTTGTTGTTTTGGCCTACATCCTTAACTTGATAGAGCTACCACACCACCTCACAAGTTACAGAAAGTATTTTTATTTACGAGAATGGAGAAGGGAGGTGGAGGGGGGGAAGATGATTTCTTCTTGAGAAACAAATTTAGAGACCTTAGCCTATAGTATACAGGCATAATCACAAACATACATACACAAGACGTTTTCATAAAAGTATTCAAACTGAATGCCTTTCAGATAAAGTATTTATGAGTTTCTAATTACACTGAAAAAAAATAAAAAATATAGCTGTGGATGATACATACATTGCCTTCCACTGAATGCTGAAGTCTCATTAGGACTGGACAAGGAAACTGCAAGATTTCTTTAACACAGATTCCTTCCTTTGGCAGGATTTTTTTTTCTCTGCATTCATGTTATTTTAAGACACTTTCGTTTGATTATTCAATATTTTCCACCACTGACTAGGTGATGAATAGACTTGCCACCTGGCTTAGTTTCCCTTCCCCTCTCCCAGTCTGAATATTTCTTTAGACATAAAAGCCAAAGGAAATGGAAAAAAAACTGCAAGAGATTTTTTTAATCACTTCAACAAACAAAAATAAAAAAATGATTCTCTACAGGCATGAAAGTCAAGACACTCTCTGGGTCCATCTATTACCTTCCCCCTCGCAAAAAATAATTGTTACATTTTAGCCAAAATTAATCTCAGCAGAATTTTAGGGAAAAATATCGATTCATTCTCAAACCATTCAGCTGCTTCTTCAGAAATCTATTCTAACTGAATCTTTTTCACATATTTTAGTGCTTTCACAGCTTCCTTTATGCAATCTTTCCTTTCCTCTTTTTCTACTTCACTTTTTTTTTCTTTTTAAAATCATTGCTAAAACAATGACCTTCTTCTGCTATTCCTATCTTTTAAGATGCGGCAGTGCCTGTCCCCTGGAGCTCCAACTCTGCTTCATTTCATCTTCTTTTCCTATAATTTCCAACTCTGCTTTCGTATTTTCTCTTCATCACATTCTACCACGTTAAAGATAGATCTAAAATAAGTGATCTCCATGGATTTCAAGGTCACCTTCCTCTTTAGCATCTAGCGCATTTTATTAAATTTATTAAATAGTTCCAGAATACACATCCTAACAAACACCAGAGAATCTAAACACCATGATGGTCTCCAACAGCTGTTTAAAGCTGACAATTTTCTTTATTTTTTCCTCCTCTCAGTTACGTTTTCTTCTAAGAAACTTATTTTCTATTTTATTTTATTTTTTAAAATCATGATTCACTTGGTTTCTGATCTAAAGCAAGGTATTTGTCTATGATACAACTTTGGACAGATTTAACCATGGCATGTTTTTAATTGGCTTAGAAATTTTCTAAGCTGGTACCCAAAACAATACAAAAAGAAGAAGGAAAAAAAAAAAAAAAGGATTTCTGGGGCTATCTTTTAGGGCAGTTTTAACATTTAGTGATATATGCTAGTGTTGTATTTAGAGATGCGTAGATATAAATTTAGAGAGATTTTGTGGCTGTGCTACAGTCCTCTTTCATATTAGGTGCTACTTTTAATATATCTAGGTCCAATCAGTATCTTAAATCACACACCTTTAAGATGCATGTAGAGTCACTTCTTCACATAACAACTAAAATTATATTTGATCACGATTCTTACAACAGAGGTTTTGAATGTTCAGTAGAGAGGTTTCTGTCTGCCTCTCCAGGACATTTTTTCCCCCCACTTATTCAGTGTTTCAAATCCTCAAGAAATCCTTCTCCTCCTGTTTAAGACTAATACCTAATTAGTCCAATGGACTATCAAAAGTCACCAACAACTTCTGCAAGCTACAAGACAAAAAAGCATAAAATCTGAATTGCAAGGACCTATGCTTTGAAAGGTAGGTATAACTTGTGTCAGTTACACCACAGGCAGTTTTTACCAAAGAGATACTAAATATTGGTTCAAAAATACATATTCCTGAAGAGATGGGGGTATGGACACACCGACACGCAACAAACCATCACACCATAGCATTGCATTACTTTACAATAACCAGGGAGGTATCTTAAAGTGAGGTTGTGGACATGGAGAGGAAGCAAAGACAATCAGTAAACATAGTTTAAAAAAAAAAAAAAAAAAAGAAATAAAAGAACCTGCTGGTTTCTATCTCTGGATAACATGCATTCATGCATTTTCTCAACTCTCTAAAGAAGACCCTACTCTTCCTGAGGATGCTTTGACAGTAGTATTACAGCATCTTCCACATACTTGAGTTAGAAGGAGCCAAGGTTGCCATTAGCTGCTATTCAGTTCCCAGTGGGAACTACAGGATTACTTCTCCACAAGCAAAGTTTAAGTGGGAATATTAGAGCACATTCTTTGATAAGCCTACACAAAGCAAGTATGCAAGTGGATTGGATAGTTTTCAAAGTCTCTGCACTTTTACATTACAGAAAATTCAAATTAAAGATCAGCTAGACCAACCAGAACAAATCCAGATCTTAAGGAAAGTTTTCCATAGGTTTGGGGCTGGAGGAGATAACTTTCAAACTGAGTTTTCAGTGAAAATTCTCAGAGTTTCTGCCTCCTTATACTGCTGCCCTCTCAAAAATCAAGCAATGCTATTCATTCAGGGAGAAAAATATACATTATATATCCATCCAAACTCCAATTTTTAGATCTTAAACACTTCATTGTAATGCTTTGTGAAAGTTATTGCCTGGTGATATCAGACCATCAGTTTCCTCAGCAGGAACACATTTACTGTGATCTCTTCTGTGGAAAGGGATGACTTTCATTTTCAGAGACTTCCTCCAGCTTGAGGTCATGCCCAAAAAATAAAGGACTGAAGATATGAAACACTGAAATTGCAAACCTCAGCACTCACATTGCTGAATTTTCTGATCAAAACCTCACACTTTTAGAGAAATGTAGGCAAGCATTAAACTCAGATCTTGCGTAGCTTTTGGATTATTTCTCCCCATCATCATCACCAAAACACTTTTATGTGGGAAAAAGATTTCCTGGTTTCCTTAAGAAAATGAAGCCTGTCTTCAGGCTTCATCTTAAGCTCCATCTTAAGAATTTTTTGGTTGTAATTCTAGTGTAGCTGGGCCATGAAGGTGAGTTTGCATTGTCCTGAGAACACTGCACCACCAATTATACTCCAAGCCATTACAGAGCCACCTGTTGGTTTCATTAAAAAGTTGCAGGAAATGTCACAGGAAAGGGGACTCAGTTACAATGCACCTCTTGGATTTTCAGATCTCTGCCAGCATATTCAAGGATCTAAGGCTGGAAGCCATTGGCATGAACTAAAGCAAAGTTTAGTCTGCTCCACATGAGCTGCTGAATGCTCAATGATGACAAATACTACTTGTAGTTTGGCCCAGACAGATACTCATGTAAATTTTAACTTTTCTACCCACTTACTGCTCTAGAACTGCTATAGCTGTGTGCAAGTCTGCCCTTACCATTGAAAAATTCCTAGATAAATTAAACAAACCTTCATTACACTTTTTTTTTTTTTTTTTTTTTTCCCACATGGAGAAACTGTTTGTTTGTTTATAAGGAAACATCTATTTCAATCTTTCTTTAAGAAATGTTGGGGGGGAGGGGGGGAGGATTTAGCTTATCCAGTAGGCTAGAATTGTACAGAGTGCAAATTGCAACCACTCTATATGCCCACGAAGTAGAAAGAGGAGAGTCATTTTATGCCACCTTTGGTTTTAATTGGACCAACCTCTCAACTTTCATAATACTCCTTGTGCTGAAAGAAAACACGTGTTCTGTGGGATGGTTACCTCACTCATGCACAGACTGAATCATAACATCAGATTTTCCCACAGAGCTGGGTGGCAAATATGTTGATCAACACCAAGCTGCTAAACACACCATTGTGAATAGATGATCCAGGCATAATCATCTGCAAAGGTTTGGTAGCAAATAGTCTGTTTGCATTTCTGTAGAAAAGCTTTCTGAAAATTCAACCCCAGCTTGCATGTAATACATACTTAGACATACCTCCCGTGTCACCAGTCCATGCATACAAGCACTGAATCCATTTTATAAAGATAACTTCGGGACAATACAAGTCAGGGAAATGCAGAACATAACCTTCAGAAAGTGAATGCTCAATTCAGCAACATCATGCCCACCTGTGAAAAATATCCCAGTGTCTTGGGAATCTAGCATTCCAGGTTCCTCTTTTTGTTTGCTAACAGAAGAGCTGCTTCCTGATCTTCTGCAAGGACTTCGTAACTTATCCCAAGAGCATCAACTACAGCTTCACTGGGTAGTACTTGGTGGTTGTGCTTCAACCCTGCATACCACCATTTATCTCTGGGTTCTCTCTCCACCATCATTTCCCCTCTCACAAGGGCTTTGTCTTTGTTGCTCTGTCTTTGCCAAGTATTTTCAAAAAAAGTCAGTGGCATATATGATACTGAAGAGATCACTTGATATCAGATATACTGCCATCAAAAGGTAACATCATTTTTTCCCAAACTGTGTGGGTTTTTTAATTAGACCACAGCTTCTGGCTAAATAGATCCATAACCCTGAATACATTTGGTGCAGTTTCCTCTCTCAGGCATCTCTGTATTTCTGTACATTTGTGTCTTTTGCTAGGAAGCCAGGCTTGAGTGGTTTAGTCAACAAAGTGAAATTCACAAAGCATTCTAAGAGCAATCATAAATACTACCATTAAAACACAATTACCACCAGATCTCAATTTCATTCGTTCATTTTTTATCCATTTTTTTTAGTTATGAATGAACTATATGAACTTCAAGTGCTTTTAATGAAATACATATTTCTATGCATATTTATATGCAAAAGTACAAAAAAGGAATCAAGATTTTATAGAAGCCACAAAGATAGGATGTAGGAAAAAATGTCAGTGGAAGACTGAATAACCTCAAGGCAATTTCTTACCTACAATTATAAAAATTCTTTGTAGTTTTATTAATTCCACTAAAGAAAGATACACAGTCTGTTTTCTGGAAAAACTACATAGCACTTCACAATATATCAGACAGCAGTGAAGTCAGCAAATGTGCCTACAGCATTTTGCTTTGGAAACACGTTTTGAAAACTACGTGTCAGATGAATACAGGTCTACAAATCAGCCTCATCTAATACACTTGACATGCTTTTTCGTAGTAGACAATGATAGCTCTAGGAGGATTTTTAAAGCCTAAACAACAATCTTAGGAACACGTATGATCTTGTCTCACACCAAATGTATTGCAATACCCTAATAGCACTGAGATCAGGACAAATCTTCTCTTTAGCTGGTAAGTCATTCAGTGATTGTTAACCTTTAAACTAAAAGCTCTGATTTAACACAGACTTCACTGCATTTAATATGGTTAGGAAACCAGAGTTCAGGTTACAAGGCAAGGGGCAGAAAGAAAGGGGAAAACTACCTCTGGGCAAATATGTGCGTTTGGCTTTGGCAGCTACTGAGACAGTGACTATTTCCCAAGAGAGGGGAAGCATACTACCTGTGCAAAAGAACTTTTCTTTTTTTTTGTTTCCCACTATATGTCAGCCATGGAGAGTTTGATTTGTCATTTTTACATGAATGGGCTTGCATATATAGCTTTAATACGAATGTGTGGAATCAAGCCAAAAATGGAGGATACCCAGCAGTATGACAAAAATTAACAAGCAACATAGAATCATAGAATGGCTCAGGTTGGAAGGGACCTTAAAGATCATCCAACTCCAGCATCCCTCCCACCCCCACCAAAGACATACATGCCACACACTAGATCAGGTTGCCCAAAGGCCCATCCAACATGGCCTTGAACATCTCCAGGGATGGGGCTTCCACACCTTCTCTGGACAACCTGTGCCAGTGCCTCACTACCCTTACAGTGAAAAACTTCCTCCTAGTGTCTAATCTAAATCTATCCTCTTTTAGTTTAAAACCATTCCTTCTTGTCCTATCATTATTTACCCAAGTAAAGATCCTTCTCCATCTTTTTCATAAGCCCCTTTAAAGTACTGAAAGGCCACAACGAGGGGCCTTCTCTTCTCCAGGCTGAATATCCCCAGTTCTCTCAGCCTGTCTTCATAGGAGAGGTGGCCCAGCCCTCTGATCACCTTTGTGGCCTCCTCTGGACCCTCTCTAACAGCCCCACAACCTTCTTGTGCTGGGGGCTCCAAACCTGGATGCAGCACTCCAGGTAGGGCCTCACAAGGGCAGAGCAAAGGGGAACAATCAAATTCCTTGCCATGCTGGCCACTCCTCTGTTGATGCAGCCCAGGATGCAGTTGGCCTTCTGGGCTGCAAGAGCACACTGTGAGGTCCTGTCAAGCCTTTCATCCACCAGCACCCCTAAGTCTCTTTCTGCAGGGCTGCTCTCAGTGAGTTCTTCTTCCAGCCTGTCCTCATGTCTGGGATTGCCCTGACCCAGGTGTATGGATCTAGTATATAAATGGAAGTGAACTGGCCAATTTCCAGAGAAGCAAGAGATAATTGTAAAGAAAAAAGAAAAAAACAAAACAAAACAAAAAAAAAAAACCACCTTTCAGGAGGACAAATATGTGTAGAAAATTCAGAAATAAATATATAAATATTGAAATATTGCCAGAAAGGAATTGCCAAAGCAAATTTTATAGATTAAGAAAGGCTATATTTGAACAGCCCAAGCAATTTCAAAATGTAATACCTAGGGTAGCACGTACACTGAAAGTATTTAATTTATAACCAAACATATATTCATAGACTCTAAACCATAGGATTTTGAAACACCTGAAAAAATCTCTTCTCTTCTGAAATGCAGCACAATCTGACTTCAGCACTGAGTAACACTTGTTGTTAAAACCACATGTGGCTGTTTCTGTTACATTACTGCAGCGCCTGGACTGGTTCCAGTTCTATCAAAGCAATCCCAGTAGAACAAAGCCTACATACTTCAACTTAGTGAGGGGTTTGACGTGATTAAGGAATTTCCTCATGTTCCTTCAGAGTATTAAAAAAAAAATACCCAGATGTTTCAATTCCAATCTCTTTAGCACTCACAAAAGTATGTACAAACACTAGTGGATAAAACAAGAAAATATTCCTGAGACAAAACCCCAAACATTCTCTAACCTAAAGATAAAATTACAAAGAGGGAAAGATTTCAGGAGACCCTACTGAGAACCTACAAAGTGGTAATTCACGTGCAAGCCTATGCACTTCAGAAATCATTATACAACAATGAAAATGATTTATCAAACAGTTTTCTGCCAGCATATATGGCAAATTGATTATGAGTACCTTGCAAGAACACCCAATGATCATACTTAGAGCACATACTTAGATACAAACAGTGAATTCACAGGATTCCACATGCGATTTCTTAATAGCCATTAAATTCTAGGATAAAATTTTCTTCATCAACGATTAAAAAAGCTTTCTTAATATTCTTTGAAATAAGCTGGTAAAAAAATGTATATAAAAGCACATCTAACTGTCAATAAAGGCAGAACAAAGAACTAATCTGTGTAACACACAATGATGCAATGAAAAAATTGTTAGAGGCACAAATAGCCATTTAATATATAAAGCAACTACTTACTAATCATGTAGATGTTACATGCCTATCATAATGTTTATTTTGAGCACTAGAAGGAGGCCCAAATCTTTGAAAAAGGTCAAAATTCATCAGGGACCTCTGCTTTTTTAAGGTCAAAAAGATTACATTAGACTAGAGAATTAGGGCTGGAACAAACCAGCCAGATTTTAAGAAGCACCTAGATATTGCTTGCACAAGCTAAGATACTTCCATGTGCCCCGGCAGTTAATAATGGCAAATAGACTTCTGCGGCTATACATAATTATTGTTGTGTAGAGCTACTGCTCAAACAGTATCACTTCAGACACCTAAGTATTTTGCTAGCTGCTTTTCATCACTAATGTTGCCACACACTTCAGTTGCTCAAACCAGAAACATGGACTCAGAAGCCAGAAGAGATGTACCTTTATCAAACACAGAAGAGCCAAGTCCCATTCCTTAGACACGTTCTAGAGACGTGTTTCTCCTACAAGGACCAGAGGCAGATGACGTGTGTTGATAGGGATCACGTGCAAAGATGTGTGGCATAAGCATGGACGTCCCCATTAAGGTTTAGGTTCTGAGGATTTGGAGATAGAAAGCAGACATGCAAAGTGGCAACTAATTTATGAATTTTTGCTTCCATGGAAGGAAACAGATGAATCTCATACTACTGTCTAAGAGGTTCTTGGCCCCTCAGATCTCAAAAAGATCTGAGATGGTGGAAACCTGTAACAGCAGCTTAGATGGTACAAGCAGCTCCCATTCAGCAGGCTGACCTCTTGGATATCCAATTCTCCCCTCACTTTGCACTGGGAACACTGGTGCTTAATTAGAGGCAAGTAATCACAGGCTAAAGTAGCCAGCAGCAGGCACCTCCCTGCTAGCACAGCCTCTTCAATAAGCTGGCTTTGAGAGCTCCAAAGTTTTCTGAGAACTTCTATCTACTTATCCACTGCCTGAAACACAGGAACATCTGCTCTGTGACTGTCCAGTTACCCATCAGAAGGACAAAAGTAGTTTCCCTTCTCCCCTCCTAAAGTTCACATGTGCAAGTCTGGCAGCGCCCACTGTGTTTGGTGAGGTGGTCATTCAGCAGCTGATACCTTTGGACATCTCCACTCCAATGAGACAACAGATTCTGAACAATGATACCATCTGCATGTGACGGCACTCACGTAAAGTAGGATCCAGCAGTGAAAAGCATTACCTTTGGTCTCATCATAACATGCATTATTAAAATATTACTAAAAAATTAAGCAATCCCAAGCAACATATTTAATTCTGAAGGCTAGTTAATGATCCAAATCAAATACCCGCGACCAAGAACTAAATGGACAAGGCAGAAATAAACAAGACCACTTTTATTAATTGAGACTCTGGACTCCTTAGATGTTCTTCTCAAATCCTTAACCCCAAATAAGGAAAAAAAAAAAAAAAAAGCCTTTGTTTGGACAGGTAACAAGAAGCCTTGTAAACCCAGGCATGAGAAGTGGACAGCATGGAGTTTAAAAATTGAACAGTACAGAGTTTAAAAATATGTTTCAGTTATGCTATTTGCAGCAGATGCTGCTTCTGCTTTTGGGAGACTGCTCAGAGAAAGTCTGAATATATGACAAGTGAATAAGGGTCCGTCTCCTGGATTTCAGGTTCTTCCTGTTACCCATTTATCATTTCTTCAGTCATTCCTTGAAAATGCATTTCAGTGTTTTTTTTTGGTTTGGTTGTTTGTTTCCCTCCCCTGCCCCTGCTACTATGACCACTTTCCACAACACTTTGCAAACAAGAATTCCACACATCTTCAACCACGCACACCTTGGGAACTAGAGCTACACTTCTGCTGTAGCTCATTGATGTGGTATTTATTCGAAAAGTCAAATCCCAGCAAAATGACACACCATGAACATTTCAGGAAACCTCTACTCATCCACAAAAATACTCCATCCTTGTCTCAAAATATGAAGCCTACCAATACTTTCACCTCTGTCTAAAGTTTTAAGATATTTCTCCATTTTGCAAAATTTCTGCACTACCTTACAGTCTCAGTGTATTAGTAAAGGCAACAAGTTTGTAAAAAAGGAAGTCAAAAGAAGACTTGTGTGTGGATTGTAAAAAACAGTAGATTCTATATTTTAAGCCAAGAAAAAAAGATCATGTGATATGCTTGATTCTCAATCTTGCATATTTCAATTCTGTTCCATTTCTGTTCTAAATAAGATAATGTGGATTTAGAAGTCTCATTTTTGTAAAGCTTACTTGTTTTTAACCTGTACCAGAAATAGTTATGGGAAGTTTTTTAATGGAAACCTCTACATTGGGACAAAGTTCATTCTTCCTTTGCAATGCTATCAAAAGAGTTTGCATGCTACCTCAGGAGAGGAGGAACAATGTATTCTCCCAAAGTTTGCTTCATTTTTTTTTCCCAACAGCAGGAATTCATACATTTCAACAGACAGCTTGCATTGGACCATCTGGAATTGCGTCCTGTAGGCAGGATGTTCCAAAACTGCTGCAGGCAGAAGACCTGGTGGTGGTGGAAAAGGAAACTAATAGCAGCCAGTTCTAGGGAGACTTCCTAAACAGTACATCTGTTTTCAAGTTGCCATCTAATACACGTAGTCGTACTAATCCTTATTTAAAGCAGTTTAGAGACTCTGAGTACCTGAGAACTTAAGAAAAATTAGGTTTATATCCACTTATTCAAGGGCTTGCAGCAAAATCAGCAATGATTAATTTGTCTCTTCTCCTCTCTCTTCTTACCGAGTCCCTCATTCAAGTAGCTGCTTCCATAAGGGTATGGCTATTACTGAGTCCAAAACTCCTGCCTTTGAAATGCTTGACTAAAAAGAACCTCAAGAAAACACACACTCCACCTCTTGCACTTAAGAACACTAATGCATCCCTAACAGTTTATTTTATATCTTAATCTTTTCTAAGTTTCAGTCTTTCCTCACAGCTCATGTTTTCCAGTGCAATCATTACTGAAGTTCTTTTCTGAACTCTTGCCAATTGGTGTGCATTTCTTAAAATACCATATCCAGCTGAGACTTCATAGTCAGCACCAGAAGAGGGATAATCAGCTCCTCTTCTCACATGCTGTAGTTCATTATTTTTTTTTCATGTGTATTCATTATGTTTTAACACCTAGCCTAAGCCCCAGATCTTCTTTGCAATAAGGTTGTTTCATATTCATAGAGATTATTCTGCTTCTCTTATTTCTCCTTTTACACTCCCCATCATCCTAAGTGGAAATCTTTGTATCTGCATTTCAGCTTCATCTCTTGATGCTATTCTGCCCTCTCTTATTTCTCTATCGCCTTAACAACTATATTGGATTTATCAAAAACTAATTAGATTAAACCAATGTCAGCTATTTTTAGTATTATTTTTCTCCAAGCACAAAGAATTTGCTCTGGTATGCATTTCCAAATCACTATTACACAGATCCACAATACTTTTCAATCTCTTCCGGCCTTCACCTCTACCACTTCATTTCATTAAGGGTCATTTAGCCCTTTTATCAGGCTATCCTTGTTTTCCTGGCGGAAACTGGAAGATACTTCCTTGATTCTGTGGTTTAATTATTTACTTATTTTGGGGGTAATTTTTTCTGTACAACTGAACAAGGAATTCCTTCAGTTGCTAGGTACAACTACCTGTCTAGCTATTTGTAAAATAGCTTTATCTCAACAACTGAAATTACAGTGGAGTAATGTTTATGGTCTTCCCACAGTTTACTTCGTGCAAGTGCTGCTTTACCTTGCTGAAGAATGGACTGTGAAAACAGGAGAGTAAACATACTGTAAGAGAACCCTTTGGGTAAATAAATAAATATATAAACAAGAATACTGCAAAAAGCAAGTTTTCTTAACAAAGATGGCGAAGGGTCTAGAAGACATATGAGGAGTGGCTGAAGTCACATGGTTTGCTCAGCCCTGAGCAGAGCAGGCTGAGGGGAGGCCTCATGGCAGCCTGCAGCTCCCTCACAAGGGGAGCGGAGGGGCAGGCGCTGAGCTCTGCTCTGTGGGGACAGCGACAGGACTCGAGGGAACGGCATGGAGCTGGGACAGGGGAGGGTCAGGCTGGGGGTTAGGGAAAGGGTCTGCACCCAGAGGGTGGTCGGCACTGGGACAGGCTCCCCAGAGCAGTGGTCATGGAACTGAGCCATTCAAGTGTTCAGACAACGCTCTCAGACACAGAGTCTGGTTTTTATTTTTGGGTGGTCCTTTGGGGACCCAGGAGTTGGACTTGATGATCCTTATGGGTCCCTTCCAAGTCAGATATTCTATAATTCTGTCATTCTTTTGTAGAGAAGGTTCAGAACAGCTTTCACATATCTGTAATCTTTGGCTATTTGTCTTCAAGCTGTTTATATATTCATCTTCATAAGATTATCTGAAGTTTAAATTCTCTGTACTTTACACAACTGTGTCAAACACTTATATTCAGTAATGAACTATACCATTAGCTTAAAATCATACAGTGCCAAAGACAAATAGGGGGAAGAGTGAAGATGTTTCTGCGTATCAAGTGAAAATTTTCCTACATCAATAAAGAATTTTACTTGGAGCTCAGACTTGTGATGTATGCACGTCCTCATTTCTTAAACACCACCTCAACTTGTGATTGGCCTGTAAGGCTAAATATGATTCAAAATGTTATATATGGAGTGGTAATTAGTGTCAAGAAGATGGTTGATATTAATAAAGAAGGGGGGGATTTGGGAGTGCGGCCATGGGGGGTCAGAAAGCCCAGTGGTTAATGATAACATTAGACTCTTAATGACGAGGCCATCAGGAATGTAAAAGAGTTTAGAGGGAACAAAGAAGGGTGATTCAGGAGACTCCATGCAGTCCTGGGTTGCTTGTTCTCCAGCTGTTAAGGCATGGAAGTTCCTGGGTGTTTGCCGTTGCTGTTATTTGCAAAGTTGTTTGACCAATGAAAAGTTCTTTTCAAAATAACTGCTGTGGGGAGAAGGGTATAAGAGGAGAGCCTGCCCTCAAGATAAGAAGAGGCAACATGATATAACAAAGTTATGTCATCAACAAAGAATCAGAAAAAAGGAATGAAAAGGAACAGGCTAGCAAAATAGAGACCAGGACGGGAAGAGGCACATTGATTGCCTCATGAAGATAGGTTTGGCCAGACTCAGCAAACTGCTTAGAGAAGCTCGTACAGAAAGTCGCTGGAAACAGGCGCACCAGAGCTGGGAAGAAGCTCGAGCTGAGAGAAGGAGACCCACGCACACAGTTGCCCCTTGCTGGTAAGCAGTTGTGCATTATGGGGAATCGTACGTCCTTAAGAACAAAGACTGTCCTGGTAACCTTACAGCTTATTCTCCTTATTAACAATCGAACAGTTTATGATCTTGAAATACGTGACCAAACTGAGGTCAAGGTGGGGGACTCTGCAACTAAAAGCGACAAGGTTGCAGCAGGATTGCTCAGCACCTGGCGAGTAGTCTCTGAGGCCTTAAAGAGCCCTGTGGGACCACAGTCAGAAACGTGTGGTTTGCCAGACAGTGAGGGAGCTGCAGGCTTGTTTACTGATCTGATTGCTATACCATCAGCCCCCCCCACCGCTTCTGCCATCGCAGGCTTTTGCTGTTATGGCCCCTGGTGACCTGGACGTGCCTTTTGACCCAGGCCCTATTGGCCTTGAAAAGGAGATGGATATGCTTTTCTTCGATCTGGGAAGAACAGGATACGTAAGGCCTGAAGACCGAGTTGCTTGACAACTTAAAGCAAGGCATATTGTTCACAAGGAATGGAAAATGGAGACTGTTAACTTATGGAACTTAAGGAATTGTTTGTTAACTTTTCTGATTGTGCATATGTATAGGTGTACTTGGGTTTAGTATGTAAAAGCAATGTTCCGTATCTCTGGGAAGTTTGATGTTCGTGTGTGCGTGTTGGTGGAGCATAGACCCCCCACACACCCAGCGCTGTTTACTTGCCTTTTATACCTTTCATAAATATTACTAAATTCAGATTGAGTTGAGACTTCATTTATAACAAAAACTCTAAAAAAAAAAAAAAAAAAAAAAAAGGTTTGGGGTACCTATAGGCCTCAAAGCCTTATATCATGCAAATAGATAATATTTAGGTACATTGTAGTATTGGTCAAAGAGCTTATAGAGGAAAGTTACAGAGAAAGGTATGGGTTGTTCCAGTGGCTACTAATTCCTTTTGTTCAGAGAACAGCTGACATGGATTCTGTGAAGGAAAAGACTTTACAAACCTACTGAAGTTGACTGATGAGGTTATCAACACAGCTGATAAAATGAAGAATGCAACAAAACACCAACTTGAATTTCCACAGAGAAGCATCAAGGTCTCTGCAAATTCTTAAAAAAAAAAAAAAAAAAAAAGTATGCTTAAGATTGTAATATTGATAAAAGACAAGAAACAGCAGAGAGCAAGTCAGAGGTTTGTATGGTAAGCACTGTACTGTTTAAAAAATCCAGAAGTGAGCTGGAACAGGGAATAAGCAACAAGCTAACAAAATAACAAGCTGACAATACAGCGTAATTTAACCTAAGGGGAAGAGCAAACTAAGGAACTGAAGAAAAATCTTAGACAACGAGTTAATAGTCAATAAAATGGCACCATAAGTGCAAATAAGTGCTTTGTATGGAATAGAAGTCTATAGATTCACTCACAAGACAAGCTTCAGATCACTGAAGCTCATTAAATACAATTTTTGGTGTTTTGGTCCTCCATGCCAGCATTCATTGAGATGGTACTTTACTGAGGAAGTCTTTCAAAATCACTAATAAAATACAATGCGTCATCTATAATAGCCTTTAAAAGCTTCACCCAGGTACTGCACAGGGAGCCAGAGCTTACAGGCACACAGTAGGATTAGCCCAAACCTCAGGTATTGAGTCAGTACAGTTCATTCACAAAGCACAGAAGGGAACTGCAGTGAGGGATCAGGACAAATGTTTACAGTTGAAACAAGACCAAAAGCCAATGATCAAGCTCATTTAGATTGTGTTTTTGTAGCAGATTCAAAACTGTACCTGGTATGGCATTCCTAGACTCTGCCTCCACACTCCACATGCAAATGTATGTTTACAGGTTTGTGGTACTGGGATTTGGGAGATGACATTCCAGCTAGATACCCGCAGTAAGTCTGTTAACTGCTTAGGGGTGCCAAGTGGGTAGGAGATCATCAAAATACCTGTGAGCCATCACTGCTCCCATATTAGTTTTCTGCACTGTTCAGCCAGTTCAAGACAAGAACGCTTCTAGGTGACACAGAAGTGCTGGCAGTTCATCTGCCGCATGGGTGCATAAAGGCATAGAAAAGAGGGGTTTCCCTCTCCAGAGTCCCAAAGACTTAGACTGCAGTTGAAAAAAAAAAAAAATCCCAAGGCCCATTGTAAGGTCAAACTAGAGCAAATGAGTCATTCAGCAGTAAAAAAAAAAAAAAAACAACAAAAAAAAAAAAAAACCAACAAAAAAAACCCATATATTTTAAAAAAATAAAATTGTTAAAAAGCTTTTCTGTTTCCCTCCTCTTCCTCCATGCTTTTCCCCATATGGCCCTTTTATTACAACTCAAATTTCTGCTTTGCCTTCACTGAGACTCAGTTCTAGATTCACAGAAATTTTCCAAAAATACCACAAATTAAATCATTTATAACACTCCAAAGTCTTCTCCACCTTCTAAACCAATCGATCAGGGACACTGCTAATTTGCAGGTGGCAGAATCAGACTTCCTAGGGTTGTTTTAGACTGTTTGCAGGTTGAAACAGACCTTACAATTGCTAGACTTTTTTTGGTCGCTGTAGTTGTTACTCATTTACTTCTTATTCCATCTAGATTCTGTATTTGCTGAATGCATATACATACACACCATGGTAGTCAGTCAGACACCATATCTATAGGCTGCCTGTTTGATATTCCTGAAAAAGCTTTATTGAAAAAAAAAAAAAAAAAAAAAAAAGGAAGGAATCCTTTAATGAGAAAACATGAAGCAGAAAATTTGCCGTTGAGTTTGGTATGACAAGTTTCAACTAGGAGTTGAATTTTAAAGCCGAGCCATAAAATACACAGTAGGTGGGGCAGGTTACAATGGAGGTGTTGGCGCAAAGCTATCCAAGGCATTAGAAACACAATGCTAAAATTATAGGATCTCTTGAATGGGAAACCACAACCAATGAATCTGAAAGACCACTTTCATTTTATTTTCGTGTGAAGACTTGTTGATGGCACTAAGTGCAAACATAAAAACCCATTCCATATTTCATAAGCTGCAACCTAGCATACAAAGACAAAAATATAAACAATACTAAACATTCTCAAAAAAAAAAAAAAGAGGGTTATCTTGTTGGACTTTTATTCTCATATTCACTTTGAAGACTGAGACTTTTAGATTTAACAATTTTAGCAGGCAGAAAAACAACTATATGTAATTAGATAAGTTTTAGAAGATTCTAAAATTCATTATCATTAAGCTCTAGGCCGTTTGAAATAATTTATAAGGCATCAGAAAGAAAATCCATTAACAACAAATGCTGATACAAGTTTAAGTTCCATATTTATATTGTTACAAAGGTCTTTTTAACATTTCAGCCTCCGCAAAACATCACTTATGCATGTACTGTTGTTTTTTCCCCTGTAAACTGTTTGGTATAAAGTTTTGTAACACTCACTTTAAGTGGGGAATAACTCCTTTAAATCTATTACAACTACAATATAAAACTGATTCAGTTTAGACTGTATACACACTCTTCTCAGCATAGCTCTCAATCTTCAAAAACAAAAGCTAAGATGGTTTTCAAAGTTCCTTGCTCATTTGACATGGAGAAAAGTAACCAGAGTATTGCACTACTGAGAGGACTACATTGATGTTCATGATGCTGTTACATCCCAGGGTTCCTTATTTTTTGCAGTGAAACTTGCTAAAACAAGACAGAGTTTAACAGGAAATCTGACTTCAAGGGCATGACACACTGGAAGGAGTTCCAGTTCACCTTATTGGACTTCAGATTAGGCCCTGCAAATCTTTGAATGGAAACTCACAGAGCTCCTATCCGTTGTGGTTACAAGACAACACACATGAACTCATGTAAAAGAGGGTGAATTCCTAACACAATATGCACATGCTGGTAGCAGATCTGACTGCAAATAGCAGAAATCTAGTTAACAACATCAAAAAATCAAATCTCATAGTATCTGTCTGCATCAAAAACACATCTGGGAGCAGGCAGAAAAGGTGCTTGTTACTGCTTTGCTATACAAAGCACGCCTTATGAAGAAACATCAAAATATTTATTCCAAATTTTAAGGTACTTCTAGCATCTGTGAATGACAGCTGAAGCCATTTAGCTCCTAGAAGCTAGGGTAGTACAGGGAATTATGAACTGCATTTCTGAAGCCCGCTTTATGCAAAGTTTGTACTCCATTTAAAATCAGTAGGATTAGAACAATTTTTCCAGCAGCCTACAATACTACCACCCGCAAAAGTAAAGGTCTCGGGCAATCCAGAGTCAATGCCATGGAACATAAGCTTGAGTTTCTGCACTTATTTTACTATTTTACTTTGCAGAAGGTCAAATGCTTCAACAACCAAGTAATTTTTCCAGCACCAGAAATTTCTGGAGAAAAGTCATCTCCAGGTTTTCCTACCAAGGCACATCAGCAAATCAGTGTGTTACCATCTTTACTTTAGTCTCAGAAAACCTAATGATCTTTCTGCTAAAAAGGTGGAATAGATAATCCTTTGCCCACCAGCCTCTCTCTTACCAGATACATTGGTCTCCAAGAGGCATAGGAACAGCCTGCACTGGCTTCTCACTGAATGGCCCTACTGCCTCATGGATTTCCTCACAGGCTACCTTCAAGTAGAGTAATGCTCTGTTCAAATGCTATTCAATCTGCTGAAATGCTGTTTCAGTCTGAATGTTCCATACTCTCCCATGGAGGCTTGACTTCTGTTATTTTGTTTTCCACTTGCTGAAGATAAGGTTATTTGCTTAGAAGTGTGTGTGTGGGGGGGGGAAGCCAACCTGTTATTGGCTCAGTCCATTCTTCTTAAGGCAAAGAGCATCAAAACTGAAAAGGTGTGTCTGGGTGACATGTTATGTGTGTGCGATGGTTAGAAGGAATACAGTGGCCGACTGTCTCTGATTTCTTAAACAACCAGTCTGAGAATAAAAGAGTCATTTATAACAGATGTGAGAAATAATACAGGCTTATTAGGGGGACTGTGGAAAGTAATCCCAGTTGTGTTCCTCAGTCTGCACCATGTTATAAAATACCAGACTCTCAGAAACCTTAGGTTTCTAGGTGAAGAAAAAGTAGGTAACAGAGGAAAGGGCCTCAGGCAGGAAAAAAAAAAAAAAAAAAAAAAAGAGATTAAGAAAAGATCAATTGCTCTTTAATTTGAAGGCTTCATTCGCATACTATTAGTACATACAGCTCAGACTATTCTGTTTTTCTCTGTTGGTCTACATGCACACCCAAGATGTTGAGCTCAGAAGATGCAACTTTCACAAAGTGTTTCCATTTCCAAATTCTCTTTCTTCTTTATCCTTCCTTCTCCCATTTCCCAAGCACCACAGAAACTGTCAGAAAATTTAAAGAAAGCGTTCCCTAAAGTTTTGGCAGAGTTATAAAGCACTGAAAGGAATACCTGTGGCACATTTTAATCACTAGCATACCAGGTGTTTACTTACTATTTTAAATATTTAACATTTCTTTTTTGGTACCAATTGGCATCAGTCACTCCCACTTTTCTGATGTTTTACTCTATGTATTGTCTGAATTTACATCTGGATGTTCTCCTCAGACTTCTGTCTTGATTATCAGAGGATGTTATAAAAAAAAATTCTCCACCACAAACCAGCATGCCCTTTAAAGAGGAACAACATGATGTCTGAACCCTGGGCAGCCTGAAACAGACAGGAATTCACTCCAGCCACAGCAACAAGGTTGAAATCATTTAGAAGATTGCAAAAATAGGAAATGCTATAATTTACGTACTTTGGAAAGCAATCTTGTGAGTTTTATTATGTACAGCAACCGGAGCATGCCCTTTGATGATTTGCTGGGAAGCGGAAAATGACAAGTTTAAAACTTCACCTGCATTATTTTATTTCTTTTTTTTTTTTTTTTTTTTTTAAAGCTTGTGTAACTATTAAAAAACAGATTTTTTATTTTTGCTTTTAGGTCAGAGCACAAGACTGGAGTGCAACAAGCCATGTAATCAAGTCTAATTTCTTCCATTAGCAATGCTACTTTTTACATAAAACCACCTAAAAAAAAAAAAAAAAGGCAACAACAACTACAAATCAAAAGTTTTTTTTCTTTGTTTTCAGTGTATTCTTTTTCAGAAAATTACTACTATCCACCAAGTTTTGGTGTAGAAAAGCTTACAGAAAAGTTTCTTATTGTTGACTACGAACAGACCAGGTGACACCATGAATTCCAGCAAAGACGGGAAGACAGCACAAGCATAGTTCAGCAAATGCTCACCCCTTTCTTAGGTACTCTGTACAGCTATGGCTGTTGTGTCAGCTGCATTGGTATAGCCATTGCACACGGACAGCTGTGTCAGCTGACCCAAAGAAAGCTATCACAATTCACAGACTCCCTTAGTTACTGAGCTTGGCAAAAACAGGTACAAAAAGAAATTCCAGTTGTTAAGAGCTACCAGGTTTTACAGTATAAGGAAAGAAAATAGTTACTTGAAAGTACCAGCCCTGTCCAAAATCACTAGAGCAGTGGGGATTTTCTTCCTCATTTTCACACTCAGGGACATTTTTTACACACATAAGTCTGAGACATTATGAGAACTGCTCCCTGGTTGTACATGTAAATCTACCCAGAACAATCAGAAGACACATGTATGTGTTAACAGGATGCTAGCAGTAACCTGCTTTATAACACTGAGACTAGCAAAAGTTTTGGAAAGAAACAGGTATCGAATGCAACCCATGGTTGGGACTTTAAAAAAAAATAAACACAGTCAGACAATGCAACAGCTTTCTACATTAACTTTTGCTCTTCCCCCCTCCTCTTTTTTCATTTTGAAAGCTGATAATTTAATGACCAAAATATAGTAAATGGTAGCAGACATGAAAATCTGAGCTGAAATAGCACACTCAAGGAAGCTTGATTGCTGGCAAACAATCTGTCCACTCAGCACCTTACTCTTTTTGATCCTTCGAATTTAGTTCTCAAATCACTGTGTCCTCAGTGAAGAGACAGAGAGCACCATGAGAGAGACCTGATACCATCATCCCAAATGGTCTGAGTCTTGCACTGTTCTTAAAGCATTCTTTTTAAGAACTAGCAAGACAGAGAAGCCGTTCATCCTCTGGGGAAAACTTCATGTGAAGTTCCACCAGATCAAAGTTAAAACAGTGAGAGGTGTGCAAGAAAATGCATGCATGATACACTCACAAACCAGTGGGTCTTTTGGGCAAATACTGGATTTCTTTTGAAGAATATTCCAGAGATGGCAGAGCACTGTCAGGGCACTGACAGAAGGGTCCTCATTAAAAGGCAGAGAATTTCATAAAGTTGGTGGCATTCATGCAGATTTAGACCCACGTACAAAGCACAAATTAGGACTCCATAAAGTCTTTAATAGAGCCAATGCTTTGCACTCCAAATTCTTGCCCTCACTTACAGGAAGGATTTCACAGCAGTTGAGCTCCCATACAACTCTCTCTGCATGGTGCATTACCTGGGCCATATGCATAAGAAGGAATTTGGCCAGGAGCAAATTTGAGAGCACAGAGAAATTACAACAATGGCTATTTGGCCTTTAGAGAACTATAAATTGGGTTGCACGTGCACATCATATCTGTTGTTCTGGTAGGAATGTACCACAGTGATCATTTGCTGCACTAAACACTTAACCTGAATGTCCTGAGAACAGCTGGGTATTTTTGCTTGACTCCTGAGCAGCTCCAAAAAGCAACCAGAAGCACAAGAGCTACTAACCCCATTGTGGCACAAAGGCAGCTATGGAGCTGCACAGTGAAACCTCTCTCCCCATGGCATGGTAGAACTCGCAGCAGCTCCGGAGCCACCCTGGACTCTGACATTCAACTTCAAAAATGCCCCTGATCAGGCAGCTCTTTTTCCCATGTACTCAAGTACATGTGTCTGTGCCCAATAGATCAGTTAATTGGGTTAAGATGAGTGCTCAGGTCCTACTCTGTAAGGCTGGGAATAAAACCAGCACACATCCTATAACCTACTTTGCAAAAACATGCTTTCCATTATGTTTTCCAAATTACCCGTAACTTAGGCCGTATGTTTTTTTTTTTGTTTTTTTTTTTTTTGTTGTTTTTTTTTTTGTTTTTTTTTTTTTTTGTTTTTTTTTTTTTTAAATGGCTCAAATGCTCTATTTCAAAAGAATTTGACATTTTTCTAATAGGGTCATTAGGCAGTAAAAAAAATCATCTGTAAAAGCAATTTGTGGTCTTTTTTTTTTTTTTTTATAAGCTACAAAATTCTTACAAGAACTTATTCAAAGTCCAATGAAGACGATCTCCATAGAATAAATAACTGGTATTGGCACCTTCAGACTTCACAGTAATTCAGTCTTATTTAAATTTCTTAAATTCCTCATCGAGCAACAAGTGCTATTAGAGAAGCTAATTTCAAGCTGGAAGTCACTTACTCATACAAAAAGAAAAAAGGCAATAACAGAGATAAGGATGTTTCTCCAAAATTACTGAATTACACTCATTTTAATTGCCTAGGTTTAAATGTGCTTAGTTATCATTTCTCCCACTGAAAGCATTTTAAAAAAAATTGGCAGCAAGAGAAATCTTCATTTTCTCAATAAACAACTTAATTACAGCAATAACTGCAGAAATAGTCATGTTATTTCATATTTTACATCACCCACAGAGATTACAGACAGAACAAAACACGGTCCTTCTATGGTCTGATGCTAGACAAGAGAAAAAAAAAACAAAAATAATAAAGTTTTGCAAAAAAAAAAAACAACAAAATGATCACCTAACTTAATAAAAATTCTCATTAACTTTTGCGTTGTAGGAGATATATTTGGGGAATGGTTTTGTTTATGGAAAAAATTCACTACTTCAATTTTCAATTATTTTGAATATTTATCATGATGTCCACTGGATTCTGTTAGTGAAATTAGACTCTCAAGTATGTATCCAAATTATCATTCATAAGTCATTCTCAGTTTGTCTCAGTGGTAGTTTTGATTGTTTCATATAGAGAACAACTGGGGACTAAGGACAAGTCTCACTAGCCCAATGGTCAAAAAAAACGCAAAGTAAATGTCTCCAATTCTTATTCACTTAGGCCTGACAAGTCAGTGATTTCAAGATAAAAAGTCAGAAGTGTTGGGCCAAGCCTAACACCTGTGGAACAAGTATTCATGAAGCTTATTCCAAGAACATCCTCAGAAACCATACCAGAAACACCATTCAATCCTTCAATCTCCAGTGTGAAAACCACGATCAGATGGTGAAAAAAGCGGACAAACACACACACTAACAACAATACACAAAATGTTGACAACAAAAAAAATCAATTTATGACCTCTTGCATGAAAACAAAAAGACAAACCAACAGCAATTCAAGCAGAACTACAAATCAAAGACATTGCCATATTGGTCCTAGCCAGCATGGGTTTGTGAAGGGTAGGTCCTGCCTAACTAACCTGATTTCCTTTTATGATAAGATCACCCGTATGGTGGACCAAGGGAAACCAGCTGATGTGATTTTTTTGGGCTTCAGCAAGGCTTTTGACACGGTTTCCCATAGGATCCTACTGGACAAAATGTCCACCATACAGCTAAATAAAAACATCATACGATGGGTGAGCAATTGGCTAACGGGCAGGGCCCAAAGGGTTATGGTAAATGGGGCTGCGTCAGGCTGGCGGGCGGTCACCAGTGGGGTCCCTCAAGGCTCCATTTTAGGGCCGGTACTTTTCAATATTTTTATAAACGATCTGGATGTAGGAATAGAAGGTATTTTGAGCAAGTTTGCTGATGACACCAAACTTGGAGGAGTTGTGGACTCTGTTGAGGGTGGAAAGGCCTTGCAGAGGGATCTGGATAGGTTGGAGAGCTGGGCGATCACCAACCACATGAAGTTCAATAAGAGCAAGTGCCGGGTCCTGCACCTGGGAAGGGGAAACCCTGGCTGCACGTACAGACTGGGCGATGAGACGCTGGAGAGCAGCCTAGAAGAGAGGGATCTGGGGGTCGTGGTAGACAGCAAGTTGAATATGAGCCAGCAGTGTGCCCTGGCAGCCAGGAGGGCCAACCGTGTCCTGGGGTGCATCAAGCACGGCATCGCTAGTAGGTCGAGGGAGGTGATTGTCCTGCTCTACTCTGCGCTGGTGCGGCCTCACCTCGAGTACTGTGTGCAGTTCTGGGCACCACAGTATAAAAAGGACATGAAACTGTTGGAGAGTGTCCAGAGGAGGGCTACAAAGATGGTGAAAGGCCTGGAGGGGAAGACGTACGAAGAACGGCTGAGGGCACTGGGCCTGTTCAGCCTGGAGAAGAGGAGGCTGAGGGGAGACCTCATCGCAGTCTACAACTTCCTCGTAAGGGGGTGTCGAGAGGCAGGAGACCTTTTCTCCATTAACACCAGCGACAGGACCCGCGGGAATGGGGTTAAGCTGAGGCAGGGGAAGTTTAGGCTTGACATCAGGAGGGGGTTCTTCACAGAGAGAGTGGTTGCACACTGGAACAGGCTCCCCAGGGAAGTGGTCACTGCACCGAGACTGACTGGATTTAAGAAGAGATTGGACTGTGCGCTTAGTCACATGGTCTGAACTTTTGGGTAGACCTGTGCGGTGTCAAGAGTTGGACTTGATGATCCTTAAGGGTCCCTTCCAACTCAGGATATTCTATGATTCTATGATCTATTGTCCAGGAAAATGGCAGAAAATATGTTGAGGGGACTTATGCAGGTAGTCTGAGGAATCATAGAATCATTAAGACCTCAAGATCATCTGGTCCAACCATCACCCTACTGCCAGTATAACCAACTAAACCATGTCACTATGCACTAAGTCTAAGCTTTAAAAAAAAGATTGTTAGCAGAGGATGGTTTCGATCCATCGACCTCTGGGTTATGGGCCCAGCACGCTTCCGCTGCGCCACTCTGCTGCTTGATTTTCATCAGAAAAGGCTAAGGAGAAAGAAAGAAGTAACATATGGGATGCAAAGCTTCAGTCTGAGTTGAAAGACAGATAATCCTAATTTTATCGCTGATAAGCAGCACAGCATATTCTCTCTCCGTATCAGCCAGGCATTTCAGAAGTTTCTTACAGTAGTGTGCTGAAATCCCAAATGTACCTGCAGTCCACACTTGGGAGAACAAACAAACAAACAAACCCCACTAAGCAACAGAACAGGAATAAAAATAAGACCAAGAAACAGAAGATCATGGAAAGTTTTATCCTGCAAAATACCTATTAACAGAATCAAATTAAAACAGGCCAGAAAGCTACAAAAGGAGCAGAATTTCCTTAAAGAAGAATTTGGTTGTGTGTTAGGGATATTCCTACTACAGTCTTGCATTTCTAAGCCTAAAACAACTGCCCTATAACCATTCTTTCAATACCATATTTCAAGTCACCTAGGTTCCTTACTTCCACTGCAATATTAGGATTGCTATTTTAGTATTTCATTCCCCAAACAGTGAGCAGCCTTCTTCTAATATGTCATTTAGTCTTATCACTTTTGACCCATATCTTCTAAATAAATGTCATCCAATCCTGCAAGCATCTTCCTACATAAGGCAATCCTACATCCTCTTAAAGGGGATCTTGCTCAGCTTCACAATAGAGATTAATAGTAACACAATAACCTATCTCAAGACATAAACCAGGTTCTTAGTGTGTCCTAACTAGCCTTCCTCTTTGCTGGTTTTAATGTATTTCTGATGAAGACAACCCGCTATACCAAATGAGGCAATACAGAGGGCAATGATCAGGCTGGTAGAGGAAAATGCCCACAGTTATCACTTTCTTATATTTTAGGATATCAGAGCCACCAGAGACTGTACCACTGTACAGTCAGTACATCTGAAACATCTCACAACGTATTAAAATTTCATGTACAACAGAACATTTTTATGAGATATCCTTTTCCTTAAGGAAAAAAAAATCCTTTGTTTTCAAACAAAATGTTTTTCTCATTCAGCATCAGCTTTCACTAGCCAACTATTCAATTGTACCCAGAGCCTTAACATGAAATTTTTTCAATTACTACATATTCATAATGGTGAGGAACTTATTTCTAACTATATTGTTGGAATAGAGAATAGCAACTGTATCATCTAAACTCTTGTCTTCAAGTTAGTTTTATTTCTTAGTTCTCTTTTAGCAATCCCCTATTTAACCATTTACAGGATTTGGACAGGAAAAAAAAAGAGGTTGCATTAACTTTTCATTGGAGACATAGATGTATTAATGCATTGATAGTTTGGATCTCATCCTACATGCTAATACATGTAAGCACTTAGCTTAAAAACAAAAAAAAATCTTTTCATTTAGGCACTGGAGTGGGCTGCCCAGGGGAGTGGTTGAGTCACCATTGTTGGAGGTCTTTAAAAGACGTTTAGATGTAGAGCACAGTGATGTAGTTTAGTGGAGGACTTGTTCGTGTCAAGAGGTTGGAAAAGGTGATCTTGGAGGTATGTTCCAACCTAGATGATTCTGCAATAATTCTGAAGCCTTTAAAAACAGCTTTGCTCTTGGAAAAGTAGAATCCAGGTAACCAAGTAAAAATGCAAGCTATGTAATTAATTTTACCCTAAACCAGCTTTTATTTCCTACTCATTTTTGCTAGTTGTTAGAAACACTCTCCAGATAATAAAATCAGTCTAAAAAAAAAAAAAGAAAGAAAAGAAAAATAAAGAAAAAAATAAAGAAGTCTGCAGAGAAACTTGAATAAATTCCTCCTTCTGTATGTATCATGAAGGCAAACTTGTCTATCCAGCAATACATATGTAAAACTCATAGTGTACAAAAGTGATCTTTTACCTGGGGAAAGTGGGGTAAGAGTGTTACAGAAAACAAGAAGAAAAAAAAATCATTCAATTTATTATCAAGTTACAGCACCAAAAGACCAGAACTAGTTTTAAACCAGATTTAAGGGTGTTGTTTACATGCTGTCCAAAACTGTATTTGGCACACATTTGAATACTAGGAGTTTTTAAAACCTTTTCATTTCATGTTCATAAATGAGCTGCTTTTTCCCTGGCAATAAAACCATATTTTTTCAAGCTAGGTCACTTGGAAAAGCACCCAACAACTGCCAGAATTCCATGTGTGTGTTTTTTTTTGTTTGTTTGTTTTGTTTTTTTTTTTTTTAAATTCAAAGTTAAGTTATTTTATTTTGTCCTCATTTAGGGAATGTTAGACTTTTAAGTGGTGATAATGAAGTTATCATTGCTGTATCAAGACAACTACCATATCTAAAACAAACCTCTACCTTAGAAGAACCTGAGATTAAATAAATGACTTGGAATAAAGAAAAAAAAAATGACTTCATACACAGTTTATACCTAAACAATTTTTCAGTTAATGTTTTTTTCTACAACTAGCTCACGGAAGGCCAAAACTTGCCAAGCATGACTAGATAGGTGATGAGCTGGGACAGTCTTTTTGAATATAGTTTCTTGTTTAAAGCTAGAAAGAAATGTCACAAGTTTGACTTCCTACATCAAACACCATTCCTCGCATCTAATAAGTGCCTCCTCTAGACAATACGATTTGAAGATTAGCAGAATGATTTACTGGCTGTTGATGGTTATTCCCACACTCCCTGTTTGACCTTCTGACACGTCTATGAAGTCAGAGACCTCAACCTCTCAGCACTGGTCCAGCTCCCAGAACAGTATCATGATCTCTGATTTACTGTTAAAAAAAATAAAAAATAAATTAAAAAAAGCTCCAATATTTGATATCTCCTAACTAGGCTCTCTTTAGGTCAGAACTGAAATTAAATGCACACACTCACAAAATAAAAAGGCACAACTTTGAAAGCCGGTATGATTGACCAATACTAGCACAGTCCCTTGTGAATCCAGATGAGGCCAACAGAAAACATTAAATAGCTGAAGCACAGAAATAGTTCCACAGAACCATGACATTTAAAAATAACGATACTATAAAAAAATAGAATCACTTAATGCCAGACTGATTATCTGTCATAAACATAACTTAAATTCTGGAATTATCTAGAAAGCAAGTTACATCAACATGAAGATAGTCCAAGATATAGCTAGACTATCATATTCACTTTCTCTCAACTGAGTCTTTTGTACAGCAGTTCATTAGTGTGTCATCCACATTTCCACTGGCAATCCTTTAAGAGACAGCAAAAGATAATATTTGTGCTCCTTTTCTCTTGGCAGTAACCAATTGTTTTGGGGGACTTAACCAGAGAAAAAATAGGAGAAAAATGAGAACACTGTCTTTCAAAGACTGTCATTCTTAGCTGAGTTCATTTTTGAAAATACTTTTATAGTACTGAGTAGCTGTAGATGCATTAGTCTAGTTTCAAATAAGGTAAATGTACCAAATGAAAATCTTAGCATGCCATATCTTCTCCTAAACCTATATCCATATCCCATCTGTCATTGCCCATTCCTGTTCATTTTAGATTAAATTAGATTAAAAAAAATAAAAAAAAAAAACTCTCAATCACCACAACAAGCTGACCAAGGAGTCACAGATGAAGGCTGGTCTACCATCAGAAGAGTCACATTTCTCACATCTCTGCCCTTATAACACACAGTTAGCTCTGATGACCAAACTTGTATGCGTTCTGTCAGCTCCATCCCAGTAGGAATGCTTTGTTCAGGCCTTGAGAGCAAATCGCTCCTGCTGTCCATTATGGCACACATCTCATCTGCCTGTCCATTTGCGATTTCCTTGGTGATACTTTGCAGAAATAAGTACTTCCTTGGCCTGACTCCACAACTAATTAACGCATGCTTTTTTAGTTTTGTTTGGTTTTGTTTTTGTTTTTGTTTTTTTTTTTTTAATTAAGCCTACAGAGCCCAATTGTATCATATCTGTGAAAATAATAATAAAAAACAAAGCCCGAGTAAAACAACTGCAAAAAAAAAATTCTATGCTAATTCAGAAATCTACCAAAGAAGTTGCATGTAATCTTAGTATAGCCCAAATGGAGCTTAGCTGGGGACAAGTACAGAACAGCACTTTCAAGAGCATGAAGTCCGAGACAGACTGCTTTAGGTGACAGACCAGTTTTTTCCTGATTTATTTGACCTAGCCAGCACTGTGCTTATAGAGAAAATGGTGAAAGGAGGGGAAGCAAGTTTTTATGATCATGAATTGAGATCAGGCTTTCCCTCTTTGTGCACAAATATTCTTTGTCATCTTTAAGAAAAAAAGAGTAATAAAATTCCTCCTTAAGAAGAAATATACCTCTTCCTAAATCTAACAAATCTAAAGCATCAGCCTACTCATGGCTCTTGTTTTATTTTGCAGTGTAGTTATCCTTGTCTGAGCTTTCTACCTCAAATATTGTATCTTTTGTTTTCTGTTCTCTTCTCCTCAATACAGCAGCATGTAGAGCAACAGGGCTTAACAGAAAGACTGGGACTGTGAGAGCCAAGTTGCTGATTTAGCTCTAATTCCTAATTGCTTAATCCCGGGCAAATTTATCTCCTTGACCAAACTTTTTCACCTGTACAATGTAGTTAACATTCATGATCTGCAAGAAAATGATCTCTAGGCTTTATAAATAAAATGAATTAAACCTGGCTTTATACAGAAGCCTTCAGGAAAGAGCCTGCACAGACCAATGGGAGAAACTTCAGGTAGGGGCACATAGAGTAGACATAAGATGACAAGTTTCACCCAAAGATCTACTATAATCATATAGATTTTGTTAACAAATTTAAATCAATAGCAAGGAATAAGTTAATACACCATTAATTCAGATATTACTATATTGTGGGCTCCACAATATAAAAAGGATGTTAAAGTACTTGAAAGCATTCAGAGGAGGGCAGCAAGGCTGGTAAGAGGGCTGGAAGGCCTGTCCTGTGAGGAGAGACTGAGGACGCTCGGGCTGACTGTTCTAGGGAAAAGGAGGCTGAGGGGCCACCTTACTGCTCTCTGTGGCTTCCTGAGGTGGCAAAGCACAGAGGGAGGTTCCAGGAGGCTCCTGGGAATCGATGGCAGGATGCATGGGAATAGCATGGAGCTGGTCTGGAAAGTGGCACGAGGAAAAATTTTACTATGATGGTGATCAGACACTGGGACAGGCTTCCTAGAGTGGTGATTGATGTCCTATGCCTGTTGGTGTTCAAGAGGCAGTGGGGCAATGCCTTCAGTAGCATGCTTTAAGTTCTGGGCAGCCCTGAGGTGGTTGGGCAGTGGGACTTGATGTCTTTGACGGTCCCTTCCAACTGAACTATTCTATTCTACTAAATATCAAAACCTTTAACAAAGATCAAGGACATCTGAACCATTCCCAGCATTTTTTTTAGATTGTGTTTTGTTGTGGTTGGTTTGTTGTGGGTTTTGGGGGAGTGGGGAAGGATGTTCGGGATTGTTTGTTTTTGTTTTCTGCTAATGAACATAAGGCAAGGCTTGGCTTAATATTTTTCCCAAGAACTAAAACTATTCTCCTGCTTCCCATGAATTTCCTAAGGGGAACTCAGAGATGAATCTAACAGTGAAAAGTAGCACTATGGCTCACTAAATTACCATGCAAGACTATCTTCATACTAGTCTCAGTAAGACCACGTAGCACTTGATTTTCTGCTATGTAAGCTGCCCCTAGACATTTTCTCATACGGAAAATTTCATGCTTGCTTTAACATTACAGTTTTTGTCCTTCCATAAAAGAAAAAAGGACAATTTTATTTTTTATTCCTTCCCTGCTTATCTTTAGTAGCTGCCAGGCTCAGTTTTGCAACAAGCTGAATTGAGAGAAACCAGCATAAGTACTTTCATAACTTAAGTCTTTTTTTAAGTCTTATAGCTCAGAGGCACTTGACTCCTAAAGCATCATGTGATACAAGACTACATTTCCAACCAAAAAAAGGCATTTTTCTTAAGATGAATGGCCACAACTCACTCCAAATGTCATCCAGATGCAAAAACATGTTTCAGTACTAGCCCACAGCAGAATCATGTTGGAATGAATGCATGAATCTCTGATGTGAAGGGAAGTGCTATTCTGTGTTGGAACAAAAGTGGAGGAAGCTTACTGCTGGCTGTTGATCCTTGCTTTAGCAGTAAGCAAGCTATTTCTACATCTCTCTGGTGAAGTTGCTGGTGAAGTTGAATGCTATACCTTCCTCACTTTCTCGAGCAAAGCTGTGACAACATGGTGTAGGGTAGCTCAGGACAGGAGCCTGTCTGGGAAAAGGGGGAAAACAAACAAAAACGCCCCCACGCACAAGCAGCCCTTACATAGCAAAATCAATTGCTTGGTTGCTTGATTTTCTTTCCCTCCATACCCAACAATAACTTACCAGCATTACTGAGAAGAAAGAAGATTTATTTAATTTTCTATTAATGATTTAAGCTATTACAGTTTTCATAAATGTGATATCACTAACAAGTTTAATATTTCTACTCAGATCATTATTTACTATTGACATTAATTTCTAATGCTGCTTATAAGAAGGGCTTGTTTTGTTTGTTCTAGCTTTCTTCACAGCTCATCTGCCTAATTGCTGTTTAACTGCAACAGTCATGTTCATGGTACTGAAAAAAACACCTCCAATAGTAATAAAAAAGGATGCCCTGCTGAAAATCATGAATAATGATTCATATTCAAGCATCCATATTTTTCCTGTAACAGGCCACAATATTAGTCATCTTTTTCCACTAAAAAAAAAAAGTAATGTCTTCTGTTGCTGTCTGTTATTGTGTCAGTCATAAGAGTTTGGATACTTGTTTGATGAGATCGGCTTTGGGACCTTTTCTAATGCAAAAGAAAAATGGAACATAACAAGTGTCTTGACCAGCAAGCTACAAAGATTTTCCAAAGATGAGTCTGAACTCCTCTTGGTGAAGGATTTCTTCTTTGTCTAACAAATAATTCTTCACTTAGCCAGCAATAGTATAAGAACAAATGTAAGGAAAAATGTCTGATTGAACTTAGATGTCTAAGTGTTTGATTTCAAACATAAATCAGGAAAAGAGCACCATTTTATATCTATCATTATTCTGTGTTTTGTTTCCATTTCCAAATGAATGGCTGTTCAGTTGTACCAATACTTTGAATTTTTTTTTAATCCGAATTTATGTATTTTCCTGTCATCAGTTCTCTATGAGGAGACCTTATAAGTAATAAAGGATGACCAAATATAGAAACACAGGGACAGAATAAAGGACTGATTATCAAGAGATCCTGTTTGACAGAAGTATTTGGAGCTTCATTACTTGCCTATGAGCTGGAATTTGATCAAGTTACATGCAATTACTGATTTTTTTTCCACACAAAAAATACAAAAACCTGTTCTGTATTTTCTGTGTTCACTCACTATATTGGAATAGAGCTAGAATTACTGCAGCCACTGTTCCAACTAGTAATTATAAACAATTGGAAAATTGCAGTTTTCATATCTTCCATGAAACCAGCTACACAATTCTCACGCCATGGTTTTCATAATACCCCATTTATTAATGCATACAAATGTAAGATACAGTTTATGCTTTCATGGGGTAGTGCTTCTTCCCTTTTGTTTATCTGAAAAATACTAATGGCCTCCAAACACATTTATTCTTACCTATGAGACATCTGCCGATACAGCCTATTAAATATTCTGAAACAGCAATTCATAAGGGAATTGTATTTGGAATAAGCATCTACTTCATTAAAACAAGAAGAAAAAAACAAGGGTGATTATTTTGATTAAATGACAAGACTAATACACACAAAATAAAAAAAAACTGCTGATTTGAATACTATCTTCGAAGGATAAATGCTTTATCTAGATTATGGTTGACAACTCTGAATAGTTTTCCCTTGCTTGAGGTAGTTTACTGAGTTGATCCAAGTTTTGATAAACTGCTGGATACAGGGTCCATTCCATAGCAAAGACATGGTTATTTATTCTTAGGTGTAGGTTTTCAGTATATTATATGTTATATGGTATATTTCCTCACCTTAGAGGAAATCAGGCTGCATATGACACAAAAAAGGCTATTCTATTCATGGTTCTGGATCTTAAACTTCAAAGGTTTTGCTTTACTCAAAGAGTCTATCCCCCTCCATAGCCAAGTTCCTCTTGGTGCAGTTTTCAGCATGACTAGTCTCAAGTAATGGATTTTTATTTTGAACCCAAACTATTTTTGCTTTTACTTGCATTAACAGCAGAGCATTCTCTGGATCAGTATACTGGATTGACCAAATATCAAAGTAACTTAATGCACTGAACTTCTAACTCTACTATATCTAACTTTCATCACCGACTCTCCTTTTATATTTGGCTTCCAGAACCTTTTTTTTTTTTATTAAAAGAAAAAAAAGACAAAGAACAAAACTAAAAACAGCAACCAGCAGCCTCCATTCTCTATTATCAAGTGATCCCACGTTTAGCTTTGTTAGATTGAGATCAGCCTTCCACCCACTGATCCCCTGTGTAGCTAGCCCCTAGGCTAATGAAATCCACTCTTAAGGTTCATGTTACTGTAACATGCAGGCAGCCTTATGCAATTGTCAGTGAGTGCCTCCATTAACAGCTCCTGAGACCCAGATTGATAATACCATAAGCCTCCTTCCTTGCCACAAGTTATATGAAGCAAGGAAGAACAGGGAAGCCATGGTTTAATGCTAGAGTAAATTTGACTGCAGGAATTCCAGTAAAAGGTATTCCAATAAAAGACATCCCAACTACACCATGTTCACTGTGGATTCACTGCAGTAACAGAGAGACTAAAGCTTACTGAAAATTAGTCAGATCAGATGTTATGTTTGTTGCCATAACTGACAAGAGGCAATAAGGCTTTTATAATCTTCATTTTGTTTGCTGATGATGACTTGACAAGAACTAATTGCATGCTCAAACCCAGTCAGAAAAAACTTTTAATACTAGGCGGTCTATTACTACTTACTGTGCCCAACACACAGACAGGGCATCTAAAATATAGAGCTCACATTTAAAAATAATATATATATTATTATAATAATATATATATATATATATATATATAAAATTTTGCTTTGCACTGTTGTTTGCTATTGCATTTCTACTATTTTCACAATTATGCTGAATCCCACACTTTGAAGTTCAGCACAGCTTTGCTGCTGTATCATCCCAGCCCTTGATCAAAGGATGAAGCTCTGCATTTACCCTAGACAATACCACAAAACCCCTTCACTGATGACAGTCCCAAGAAAAGGGCAAAGGGAGCTTTGGCCACACATATTCCTAGTTACAGTTCTTTGCAATACAGCTCTAAGTACTAGCTTCAAAACACTGCTGCCTGTGCACAAATCCAGCTGAAGGCACTTCAGGGTTAACAAAACAGTTAAGTTATCTGCTCCTTAACAGTTGCACTGCTGTTTCCACAAACCCAGCCCCATAATGCTGGGGCTCCCAGTTTCTGGCAGCTGGGCTCGCTCCAACGCCACACGGTCAGTGCAGCTGCACAAGCTGCAGCTTGGTGAGGAACTTCCCCTTCAAGGAAGGATTCTGTTTTGCTGGGTTTTGACAAGGGCAGGATCTCATGTGAGGTGTGATTGCAATTTACAAACCAACCAGGCTGCCTGGGATTATGGCACAAGTGTTAACTTGCCAGGCATGAGAATATATAGGCATGAGAATGATGAAGAAACTTTTTTTTTTTTTCAGTTCTCATCTGTGAAATAAAAAAAGCATACAATGAAACAGAGTTTATCCTGGGAGAAACACCAGTGAGGCTTAAAATGAAATACTTTAATGCAACTGACTTTTTATTATTTTCATTGTTGTTTAGGTTTGTACTGCAGATCATCAAATGCAGTTTCCCTGACCAATTTGCCTTTGTTTTCACAGAATAAACACTTCAGTAATTGTCTGAGGCATAAGCTCCCTTAGAAAAACTTGATTACTAAGTAGCAAAATCTCAGGATTAATACCTATAGTGAAGTAAGAAGAGATGTCCTTCAAACAGGAAAAAAAAAAAAACAAAAAAAACAAGCAATAGAGCTATAAGATGAACTATTTTGCTTAATCACCAAAAAGGAGATTGGTTTCTTAAGAACAAGTATACACCACCTCTGCTTCCACCTTTGTGGCTGCACACTTCAAAATGGGAAAGTTGACCTATTCACAACAGCCCTTTAATTAGTGCTGGTAAAAGTGTCGCACTCCTCCAACACCAGCAAAAAAGAGGCTCCTTTCAATTACCTGACTTTATAGTTTCCTGAAGTGTCAGAATTGGCATCAAAGATGAAAAACATGGAAATCCCAGCCACACTGGCTTTTGCTCTTTTTAACCTGACCAAATCTTATGGCAAGGCCACAGAAATAGCTGAACTGAGACAGTAGCAGGGGCTAACACAAGTTATCTAGAGATGGAAAGACAGAAAATAAAGAGATTGGTGCTGCTTGGGATTAGGCTTGCTGGTACTGAGTATATTTTAGAAATCATCCCTTTTCTGAAAAAGGAAAGGACACTGACCCCTAGGGTCATTTGGGAAACACACAAACTGATGTACCATTGTGTAGCATGGTGCTCGCATTACAAGATAAAAAGTCCTGGGAAGGAAACACTACAAAAGTCAAAAAAAGTAAATTAAAAAAAAGCTTTAAATCATTATGCAGACTGCCTAAATTTGCATCTGCAGGCAGCCCAGGAATTTAAGAATACAATAAAAATTTTGCTTAATCTTCATATCAATTTTACCTGAACCCTAACTGCAGACAGAGAGGTATGGATGAAAAATGTTGCCTTAGCACAAACATTCAGTTATTTTAATTAATGCAGGACAGAACCAACACAACAGCATATCATGTGAGAATTTCCCTTAAAATTTTAATTTTTAAAAATTTTAAATTGGCTACTAAAATAGTTGCAGGGGGGCGGAGCATTTAGGAATTCATGTCCACTTCCACTTTTCTTCATAGATGTAGACAGGATTAGATAAAGTCATAATAAAGGAAAAGTTAAGTGCTACAGTAGAATTAACAATATTTTTTAGTGCATTAACAGCTAGCTAGTATATCCTAGACAACCACTTAAGCAGGAAATTCTTCTCTAAATGCAATATAAACACTATTCTTGTTCTCCATATAGGACTTGTCTATGGCAAGGAAAGTAACTAAGCAAAGAGTCTTGCAACACCTATAAATACTTATGAAAATAAATGAACTGGATTTACCAGCACTAAAATAGACATAAAGGCCTCTTGGTTTAGCTGTACTTGGAAAACATCTAGTGTTACTCTACCTGGCACTGGCTGCTCCTCAAAAATGGCTGTTTGCAAAGATTTTTTTTTTTTTTTTTTTTTTTTACAGGAGCACCAGCATCCCATTATAATAAATGGCAAAGCACTATATTTGGTAACAGCTCTTGAAGTATGCAGTTCCTTTAGATTACCAGAGGCGATGTGAAGTCTAGTATGTCAGGCATCTTGAACTGTGTCAGACAAGGCTAGCAAGATGAATAGAGGTTTAAATTTAATTAGCGAACCAGCACCTGACCAAACAAAGGCGTGTCCAGACTGAAACACCCTCATATACTTAAACAGATGCTTTTCTTAATTTTAAGATGTGTAAAGCTGGCATTTAAATATACCAAACCACTGTATAAAAAGATCTGTGAAAGCAACCCGAAGGATTTCCATCAACCCTTCAAAAAGGATGAAAGTGAGGGCTTGTTGAGTGCTGCTCACACATGGCAGTCACAGGGAAGGTTTAGGGCACTTTCCAAAGAAATGAGATCTATCTATATTTTTAATTCCAGTGGACTAAGCATAACAAAGAGCTGAATGAGGTTAAAGAAAAGTCACCAGAAATGGCTCTTCCTCCAGTATCAGCTGCTCGGAGAAACACCAGTGCCACGAGAAGTTCAATAACTGTCTGCACCACCAGGACACGTTCTGGGTGCAGGAAGGAAAGAATTCCTAAACAGAACTACATGAAACTACTAAATTACAGTTTAATTCTGATTTTTTTGTTGCTGAAAGTTAGGGAGGTTGAAATTAATGAAGGCAGACACAACCAAACAGGTCAAGAAAATTTTATGAATAAGAATAAAGCAAAGAATGTGCAATGCTGGGCCTTCTGGCACTTCAACAGTCTGAGGGTTGCTCAAGGATAAAATCTTTTTCAACAACACAAGTGCTTGCACTGAATTGCTATTCATAATTCAGATTTGAGAGATAGTATGTATACACCTTAATAGTTAATCTAATGTAACATCATTGCATAAAAGAATACCTATAATGGAGTTGTAAAGAAAAAAAACTTCCTCAGATGCCAATCCTAGCAGATTTTTATTGGAGTCCAAACAAAATCCTTTGTCAGTATTTCCAGATTATTAAACCAGATACAGATCTAAACACTGCACAAATTGAAAAGGAGTCCAAGACCTAAACATTTATTAAAGAACACAGAAAGACTGAAAACCTAGGAAGAGCTATAATATTTCTTATGATAAAGTTATGTTAAGATTCGTTGCAGAATCTTTTCTTTAAGTGATGTTGGAGCTTAAAAATAAAGGAAATTGAGAAGAACAATGGGACAAAAGTGCCTGTCCGCAGCAGGATTAAATGGCTTTAGAAAATTATACCTTATATTTTCTTCCCATGATCTGAAGAATTTATCATAGTTTACTTCGTCATGACTTATCTAGGAGTCATTACTGCATCAATATTGGACACGCTAGAGAAACAATTGAGATATACATCCACTACATCTTCTCATCCATAACAGCAGCTCTTTTCTTAGTGAGCTTCCTTAAGCAACAGCTGGGGATAAGTTAAAACTTTACAATACTATCTAAAAAGCACAGTCATTTCTATCTCTCTATAGAAAAGTATATTTTAAAATATGTCCCTTCGGTCTGCAATACAAATATATTTCAAGGGAAGAAAAAAAAGGAAAAGCCCTAATTCTCTATCTTATTCCAATGAATGAAAAAAAATCCTACAGCCTTTGCTCTTCCAATAAATAACTCTAAACAGCAAACCACAGTGTAAATGTTCTAAAATTCCTTCCATGACAAGATCAAATCAAGCTTTGGTTTGGACATGTTACTTATAATAGCAATGATGACAGTTTGGGAATACAGTCTCATTTCTAAACTAAGTATACATTGCAAAGCTATAGTGAATCCGAGTCTGAATTAAACTCAGTCCTGATTTAATTAAAATATCTTATTTGACCATGCATAGAGCTTATGCTATGGAAAAGAATGAAGCTCCATTTCCATTTGTTTCTATTTTCATAGCATTGTGATTGGCTACAAAGGTTGGAGTTCATATTTTTCAGACTACTAACACCTTTTTTTTGGTTTTTGGTGTGATAGTCTACTGAAGTGCAAAGTTTGTGCAAAAAGCTACAAATCAGCCTCTGCAATCTTTTAAAACAGGTGAACATGAAACCATGACACAAGGAAACACAACTGTAAATCTTCTCTTAACCAAGAGAAATCTATAGTACCTGTTTAGTCTAATTTGCTCTTCCACTTAAATGGGAATTGGAAGAGAACAGGTTCATCTTTTTATGTAATTATTCTGTTGACCTGAAAGCTTGAAGCTAATTGTGCAAAGCGTTGCAGTAATTACTCAGGATTAACAGATGTTTCACTCAGGCTGAGATACACTGCAAAATAAATACTTGAATTGGCCTAAGAAAACACTGTAATTTTATTGCCTTACAGCAGGTTAGCAGTTTAAAACTCTTTGGTAACCTGCAGAGATGGTTGCATATCTTCAAATAGAGAATTAAAATTAAAATACTATTTATAAAATAGTTTCACATCAAACAAAACTTAAGCAAGAGGACATAAAAGGAGTCCGCAGGAGTTCCGCCACAGCATGTATTTGCATTTCATGATTTTTCTCATATTCCAGCCCATTCCTCAAAAAGGCAGTGATATAGCAAGGGAAGAATAGAAACTAAAACCTGGCAGAAGCTCCAATATGAAATTGGCGATGGAAACAGGATGCAAACTGCAAGAACAGCCCTGAAACCACAGCAGCTTCCGAAGCACCATGAGTTGCCTTGTTGGCTTGTGTCTTCTGTGTGGAAAGATTCTTATTCACTATTTTTCAAACATCTATAAAATGAAAATGTTGCACACACAGCACAAGTCAGTTTACTCAGAGGGATTCCAGATGAGTTAAAGAAAAGATAATGGCTTACAGTTCATATGCGGTTTGTCTTGGCAGTTCTGTTTGATATCTTGGTTAAAGCTCACTGCTTCAAGCACATAGTAGGCAGTAAAAAGACCTGGCAGAAGGTTAATATAAATAGTAAGAGTTGAATTTTAAAAGCCCAGAAAAGTCAAAATGTTAGAATATCATAGCATGCTCCCAGTGCTACAGTGGTGTCATTAGTTCACAGAATAAAAGGTAGAGGAAAAAAAAAAAGAAAAAGTGTGCCAGCCTGTAAACAAGCTCTTCAAGCCAAAGACTATTAAACTTCAAGTGATTTCAAGGAAAATGCTTTAGAGAATTAGAAAAATAGGAAATAACACTAACCTTCCACCCCATCACAATTGCAGGAGAATGTGTTAGAGCATCTCACAGTCTCAAAATGAGTCTAAGCACAAAAGCCAGCTTTTGATTTCACATGCCCAACGTTGCATGCAGAACTGATCCTGATGGCAAGAACAAACATCCAGTGTTTGCATGAGCCAACAAAGCAGCAAACTGTTTAATACGTATTACAGTTAAAGCTTATCATCCAATATGAAAGATTTACGGAAGTGGACACTATTTACAGGCAGATCATTCAGTCATACAGCCTAGGAAACACACACAGTTGCATTACAGTTTGCCATTATTTGGAAATCCTCCTAGCACCTTGAGGGAAGCAACAAGAGGACTCCTGGACATACCCCGCCATCTCTGCTCACACAGCACACATATGGCACAGAATTGACATGGCTGCACCTAGCTGAACACACAACCACCCACTTCTGCTTTGATTCAGGATTAATTTCAAAGACAGCTTTGCTAGGAAAAAAAAAGGTGTTTAATCCCTGCCTACCACCGAACATTTGTGCATGTGCATAATGGCTCAGAGAGCCACGCTGCAAGGAGTCACTGAAGCAATCCATGGTAAGCAAAACACACTCAGATGCCACAATATTTTTAAAAGAAAAACGTCTGGGAAGGGAGGAGGCAAAGGGGAACCACTAGACCATTTGCTATTGTGTCTCATTTCAACCAAATGGCAGTAATAAGCCACAGGCTTGTTATGTGTTTGCATTGAGTACGTTTGTCTGTGTCTTGTCAACATACTTTAAAATTTAAAGATATGATCTGTGCTTCCTTGGTCTGACAGGAGTTGTGTATTTAAAGCAACAGATTAACAAGGTATTTTGCTCTCAAATCCAGCGAGGATGAACCAGAGCACTGGAAACTACCCTATCATCCCAGGACACCTTGGAAACATAAGCATGACACCTACTTTATCACCACAGGACAGTAATAATGAAGCTCCGCCCTACTAAAGGCAGAAGAAAAACTAAAATTTCTTCCAAGTCACTGGTTGCACACAGCCACTGAAGTACCCAGTGAGACATTAGAGACTGAAATGCCAGTTGCCTCAAGGGGCTATTTGCAACTACCAGCCAAACAACAAAAAGCTACAGCACAGAGCAGCTGTACCAGCACAACTGAAGGGACAAAAAAAAAAAAAAAAACCACCATGTTGCAGGATGGATAGTCTATGCCTGACATTAATAGTCATGTTCAACTGTGGAAGGCAAATTCTTATATGATCATTAATGACTTCAAAGGATGATATTCAACATCCTCCTTAAACACCGCTGCTCAACCAAGGGGGATAAAGAAGTGGTTTGGCCCTCAAAAATTAACTTCTATGTTTCTGCAGAAGTTATCTTTGATGAATTATGCCAAGTTTTGCTCAAGGTGATACAGTACTCCCACCAGACTTGTCTTATCAAAGTTATGAACAAGCCTGTTTATTGCCTTACCTTATTGATTTAGCAGTAGTAGCTGGGGCAAACACCATTCTCTATCTCAAAACCATCCAATACATTAACAGGTATAGTACTACAGGTGGGCTATGGTCAAGCATAGAATTTTGCTAACTACAAGTTCTCCCATAGATAAAGAGGATAAATTCTGTCAAAAGCAAACCTACGGATGTATATTAGCACCTCAGGAATCAATTAGCACATATTTTCCATTGTCTTCAGGCACCACATACACAAAAATGCTCAACATAGCAAAAACTCTGGACTTCAGCCTTAATCATTGTCAACCTGGGTCTAGGCTGGGCAGACTGAGGGAAATAGAAATTTGTCTCTTTTGTAATTTATTGCACATTTCCCCCTTTTCTCAGGGTAGATGCCAGGACAAAAAAAAAAAAGTCAGCTGCTACTTGAAACAGATTGGAGTACCTAGAATTAACATGAGGAAAGGTGTTTGTGTGAAGCCTGTACAATTTCTTTAAATGCTCAAATGGCATCAGTTGTAATTCACTGTACGTGAAGGAGGCAACAAAGTGAACGTAAAAAGGCAAAAGAGAAACTTCCAAAGCCTTAACTTACTTTCCCTGCCCCTAACTTTGATAAAGTGAAAGAAGAGAGATCTGATGCTTACACCACATACATCAAGCTTTTAATTCACACAATTTAGTTGAATACGTGGTTTGATCCCCCAGGAGATAGCTACCATGAGTTCATATTTTGAGAAAGGGAGAACATACTTCAAGAGCTGTCAGATTTTACAACAGATGAACAGGACATTTGTGTCACAGAATCATGATGTTATCCACGTACACTACTGCCAATGCTGTTATTGGGATGTGAGGAGCACAGTATCCACTTGAAACATGTAGCACAGGGCTCAAGCAGTCATGAGCAGTTTGGGACAGCATTCTCAGCTCAGTTATCCAAAGCACAGCTCCCTGCTATTGCTGTAGCTGCATGCAATTTAGAGGCCTGTAAGTGCAGTACAGGCCACCCAGGTTATTAACACTTCACCTCCTACTTTAATATGAAAGAATGTAGGTGAAAGCAATTAAAAGAGCTCAGCATAGTGGCTGTTGACCCTACTTGGAGAAACGCAAGCTTTTATTCCTCAGCAGAAGGCGGTGGGGCAGCTATACTCAGTAATCCTTGATCCAGATGGAAATGATGATCATTTCAAAGCCAGACAGATGCACCCAAATCACTTGCAACTCACACTGCATTTAAAAGCAGTCCTATTACAGATAATATACTAGAAAAAAATGCTTGTCTACTACAACTACAGCTAACAGCAAGATCTGTTGTCACCTTGTGCCTTGTTTTTTTTTTTTTTTTTAAGGGCAAATTATGGGGTTTTGTTACAGCTAACATAGCTGAATCTGAATACAAGCAACCACTTGCAAATACAATCAAACCATGTAGGCAATTTTTGCACGGTTAGAAGATCACAAACATTTCAGTAGGACTCTGTTTTAGTTATCTCCCACTGGGCATTCAGTCACTTTACCACTACTTATTTTCAGACTTAACCTTTTGCAGCCAAACATGAGGATGATGCTGTGGAGACTGGACAACACAGCCACACAATCAAGATAACAGCAGAACTGGAAATGGCTAGCTTCGACGAAATGGGAAGAAAGCCTACAAAGGCATCCCCCTAGGCTTCAGCCTTGATGGGAATGAGGAGCTCTGACTAAAGGGTGTCAGATGACCCGCCTCTGCTTTTGCTCTAGCTCCAGGCTGGAAATATCTGTCTGGTACATATTTTTTGAGAAGTAGCATAAATGGTTTCAAAGTCTCTGAATAAGTGTTTGAATCGTGCAAGTTTTAACTGTTTCTAATGGTTTGAGCACAGATACTGGGTGTAAATCAGATTGAGACATCTCATTAGACATATAAATATAGAAGAAAGTTTTAAGTAACAGATTTTTTGGCTCCCATTCTACAAGGGCTTGCAGTCTAGTTCTCCCTCGGTGCAGAAGCACCAAACCACATTGCTGAGAGGAGAACAGCATCCTAGGTGATTCCGTAGTATCTAGCAATGCAGTACCCAATAACCACTGAGCACCCAGTGTCTTCAGTTCTCATTAAAAAAAAAAAAAGTGAAACAACTTATGAGGTAAATACATGGGTACACTCACAGTATTCTTAGTGGTTTTGTTTTAATAGAACTGCCATTGGTACTAAGAAGAAAGGACACTGAAATACTGATTCTAGTTTTCCAGTTCCCCTTCTGCCAGATATATTGTAAAGTTTATTTCCAGGTTCACGAGGACATTTCATTATGGATCCTAATGTTTTCAGCTAAGAAAAGGCTCATGCAAGAACTCCTCACTTTTTACTGAGATTTTCCAGGCAGCTTCTAATTGAAGGCTCCAGATCATGCAACAATTAAATACCAGCTCCAGCAACATGTTTGACCAGCAGACTTTTCCTCTGACACACACAGAAGCCCCTGTAGCTATACTAAACAAACAAAAAGGAAAAACAGCTTATGGAAAACAAGCAAAACAAAACAACACAATAGCCCTGTAAAAGGCTAGAAGGACATTTCAACCAGACAAGTCACAAGACTCTGTCCCAACATACATGAAGGCATAAACTACAGGAAAAATGTGACTATATGCTTAGAAAAGCTACTTTCTTATGCAATTTGCAAATTATATGTACAATTGTTAGAAGACTGATGGTATATATTTCTTTTATTTTTCATAATAGGAAATGGGAAAGATTGAAGACAAAATTTGGTTCAAGAAACACCATCTCTTCCTAGACTTTGTATGCCACAGGAGGGGAAAAGAAACTTTCATTTGTCCAACAAAGCTTACTTCTGATGTTTCTGCATGACTGAGGGATCATGGGGGAGAAATTAAGGAATAGGGGAAGATTATGGTGAGATTAAAATAAAGATACATTGCAGCAGTGCTGAGACTCACTGTTGAGATTACAGTCTGGGGAACAGCAACTAAGTAGCCATCTCAAAGAGAAAGCAGTCTTATGCTGTTGGAGCTGTTATGCATAAAAGCATCATATTCTCTTCTGTCCTTGCCCCGGGAGAGTCCATTATAAGTGAGTCCATTATGAGTGAGACTGGAATATTTTTAGCACAGAAGACTGCCACGGGCATGCTGCCTTCTAAGAGGTTACATTCTCAATTGAGGCAGCCGCTGTTGCAAGAGATTTTAGTTCTCCATTTGTAAGTTTTTCCGTAAGAAAAAATTATTTAAGTAGAATATAGATACTCTAGAATTTATTAGAAATCTTGTAGTGTTTTGCCAAAAATCACTATTTCCAAAGTAACTTCTAAATACTTTGTAGCACCTTTAGCACCAGATTTCTGAAGTGGAATAGGAAAACAAGAACTGTCTATTGTCTCCTTTCTTTCTGTTTCTTAGGCACTCCCCTGTTCCTGTACTACTCAACCTAAACTTTGCACAAGGTGCATAATCATATTTCATTTGCTATTTAACACCTATTTCCATTTTCAGGAACTTATGACAAATAGATGCCTTACAAAGATAGTCTCTTTGTTACTGCTAGGAGTCTGTTTCATTACATAGATAATATCAATTGTTTCAGCATAAGCATAAAATACTGAATACCGGAATGTCCCACAGCAGACTTGCTATATCGCCAGGTTTGATTTTATCCAGTTATTCATCCAAAGTGATGAGAACTACAAGCTCCTGCTCAGCCTTCTTCAAGAGCACGACACCTCTCAGCCACACCAAGCCACCCCCATCAAGAGGGGAAATATGGGGATGAGATGTTTTTGGTAGTTCTTTCCTCCCACCAGGTATTCCTGAAAAGGAAAAACTTGCTCTCCCTCAGGTATTTGCTAGCAAACTCCACAGTCCAAGAGATGCAATTTGACGGGCAGCTGGAATTTGAGCTTCTATCTTCATCTAGCCATGAAATATGTAAGATGAAGACAGGGCTAACAAGAGCTTGGAGTGCACTCGATATCTATTTTTAATAAATAATCGTGGAGGTGGGGGAGGAAAATGGAGGGGAGAGTAAATGCAATAAGAAATAAGAGGAGTCAAATAAAGGAAGTCACAACATTATTTTCCACTTACAATCACCACTGATAAAATGCAGAGTATAGAAGAAAATGGACTATGGTATCATATGGAAAGTTCACTTTGGGCAGAAAAATAGGCATTGGTTTATTCTAGTGAACTCTGTGTTTTTCTCTTCTCATATTACACCACAAGCATCTTGTAAGTAGTAAATCAATGTGAGAGGAATTATAATTATCCTGGAAGATTACTGCTGTGTTCTTGGCTCTGTAGTTCACAGGAGGCAATTTTACACTCACTATAATCACTGCACTTTTGACTGGACACATGACACACTGCTATTTAATTCCCACTTGTACAAGTCATAAAGCCTACAGTGTTGCACAGGTTCACGGCACTACCCCAGAAGTTGCCTTACAGCACATAAGTGGAAGACTCAAACGACTTCGGTAGAGACTGAGATGTCTCTGAGCCTGTACCAGCCCAGCTGTGGCTGCACATCGCAGTCCATGCTCTTGGCTGTCTGGCAGAGACAGAGCAGTAGGTCACCTGCTAGCTGCTGTTCTGTTTAACAGAGAAAATATGCAGGCATCTAAAGGTCTTATTTGTGTTTTATTAAATCTGAATACACTTTCACTGTGCAAAGCTTTACCTCACAATTAGCTACATTCACCCTGATGCAGCGGATTTAAGAAGAATGAGTTGCGTTCCACCCTCCTCTTCCCCCCCCCCAAACCAACCAGAGTATGAAGACCGCATTTGCTGAGGCTGCCTTAAAGACCCCACAAAGCCAAGGAAGCAAGGGACTACCCAGCACAAACATAAAACCCCGGCCCTGATGAGCATACAGATTTAACTGGTACTTCTAAGTACTGCTTTTTTCCCCCTCCGCACTCCCTCATGACTAGCTGCTATTCATGAGGCTTCTAAGAAGTTAAATCATAGCCTCTTGCCTTACACTCTGTATCTCCAGCTCCCAAGTAAACAAACAGCCTGACCAATGTTATCAAGCAAGTGGCTGAATAACCAGGAGCACAAAAAAAAAAAAAAAGGCACTGCGCAAAGAAACACTCTCCTGACCTTCCAGGAGCAAACAGGCTGGAGAAGCCACTGTGGCCCACTCTGCAAATATTTAAAGAGGCAAAAGAGCCATGTTTGCAAAGCTAAACAATAGCCCTGTACAAACTATAAAATTAAACAACTGTAAAATATGCAATAAAAGTTAACAGCTGTGGAAACTTAAGACATCAGTTAACTAACACTACTCCTTCTGAACTTCACAATTATGAAGAGAGGAATTCTCTTCCCATTAGACATAACCACAGCAAGCTTCCTCCATAATTTGTCTTCTGCACCTGTTTCAATTGTGGCAGAAACAATCAGGTCAAAATTAGGCATGATTAAGAGAGGAATTAGGAGAAGATGATATAAATTATCAAGTTCCTGCTACAACAGAAGGGAATCAAAAAACAGATACTTCATCTTTCTCCACATAGGTAAGAAATGAGATATAAAAGTAAAGTTGGTACTGGCAGTATCCAGGGGCAGTCATAAGCAGGGAAGTAAGCCCAGTTGCAGAATGTTGCTCTCAAAAATCTTTACATCTGCTACTCTTTTAGCATATCTATTACTGAAGCAAAAAAAAAAAAAAAAAAAAGCCTTTTTTTTCGCAGCTACATATTGCAAAATTTGAATCCAGTTGGATTGTAACAAGTAATAATAAAATGAAGTTTGTTTTTCATTTAACTACAGCCCATGTTGAGTCAACAAACATTACTTAAATGGATTTAGTTTTTTAGATATCTAAGGGTTTTATTTACTTTAAATACAAACTAAACTTTTTAAAATATGAGTAAAGTCTCCAAGGCAGTTCAGTTTTACAAGAGGTAAAAACAATACTGGCCAGAGACATTAAACAAAGAAACCCTTCCAGGAAGAAGTCACTTACGTTGCAGTTCAACTGTAAATGTACCAGATGTATTAGGCATAAGTTTAGTTTGAGGCCTACAAGCATATCAATTAGTGACATGGCTGAAGTTTTTCAACTTGCTTTCAATTAAGCTCTTGCTTGGCTTAGAATCAGGGAATCACAGAATGGCTCAGGCTGGAAGGGACCTTGAAGTCCATGCCGTTCCACCCCCGCTGCCATAGGCAGGGAAACCTCCCACCATACCAGGCTGCCCAAAGTCCCGTCCAGCCTGGCCTTGAGCACCTCCAAGGATGAGGCATCAACAGCTTCTCTGGGCAGCCTGTAACAGTGCCTCACTGAGTGAAGAATTTCCTCATAACATCTACCTAAACCTACCCTCTTTTAGTTTAAAGCCATTCCCCCTTATGTTATCACTAAAGTCCCTGACAGAGTCCCTCCCCAGCTTTCCTGTACCCTATTTAAATACTGGAAGGCCACTCTAAGGTCTCCCTGGATCCTTCTGTTCTCCAGGGTGAACAGCCCTAACTTGGCTAATTTGAGATCAGTTATGCTGAATAACTGCATGGCTTCCTTCAGTTCAATAACAGCAATATTTTAACAACCATGTACTATTATACAATAAAGCAGAGAATAAGAATAATCTCTTCAAACATCTTCATGTGAAGTCATGAACAAATCAACTTGATCCATCGAGCCAAGAGCTATCCCGCTGCTCACAGCACAGTGCATTTACCTAGCCCCAAAAGTACATTTAACAGCTCCTTATATTACAGGAGTTGATACCAGCATTAACAATAGGGGTTTATAGAGGCAAGTTCACGAAAAATGTTTAACATTACCAAGTACTCAATCCAATCAAAAGTTTAGCCATTCTTGCTGAAAAACAATTTTCACATTGGAGATGCCTTATTGTCTGTATAGGTTAGCCAATACAGCTATATAGCAATATCCTATTTTCCCCCTATTCTTCATGCAACATGCTTCCCACCTGCATATCCATGCAGTGGCTTCTGTGGAAATCCCATGAGCAGCCCTAGCAATTTTTGGCACTTTAAGGAATTGATGTTGATTGCCAGAACAAATAAATCACAATGCAAGTGTTCAAATTAATACATACATACATCTTGCATGGATACTCATGACATACTTGCAACTATTCTGTTAAGTACTGCATATACCATATCACACTAAAACCTTTTTAAATCTCACATTGGGCCTTGCAGTAACAGGTTACATTTTCATTGCTTACTGAGTACTTCATCAAGAAAATAAGGAGAGTTGCTTTCACTCTTTTCTTGGCACTCCTGTGATCATATAGGTTCATGCTGTCTATAGGCTGCTATTCCTACCCAAAAGTAGGCTTCCAGGGGGTTAACTATTTGCCTCGAAGACCTAGTGTCTGACATTCTTAGCGATGAATTTCATCTTGCTTGCTCACCATCTTTTGCAGAGGAACAGAAAAACATTTTTCTAGAACAAGTAAGTGTCTAGAAACCAGAGAAGCAGGAAAAGAGGGAAATGTCAGTGGAGAATGATACATGGGAACTGATATTCCATTATAAAATGTTGCTTTAAACTTCATCATTAGTTGAGGTTAGACTTCATGCTGAATTAAGCAGACTCTGCTGTTCAAGTTTCTCATAAAATGCAATGGCATTTTATAGTCTCTTCTCATTAAGGTTTCATTAAGTGGTAAATGTTAGAGAAAAAGCAAAAATTTCCTGGTATTCTTAGAGGACATTAAGGACACACGGAATATTTTCTGGATTTTCCTCTCAATACTTTACACCAGAAAATTTTACTGTAAGAAATGTCTTTTATGTTACATCAATTCTTGAGGGCAGAGTTACGGCTGAGTCTGGTTTCATAATGTGTACCTATGTTCCATTTGGAGGTGGCTTAGAAAAGTTGGACATTAGTCAAGTTCAAACAAGCCTGAGTAAAACCTAGTAAATGAAAGAAGGATGTCAACATAGACAGGTGCCTTATCTCAACAAGTGTGAATGTATTGAGAGTGTAGTGATGATTTTTTTAGGCTACTATAATATCAGGAGGCAGACTTCTCTCTCCACTGGACCATCCAAATATATTTAGGAACAAAAAGCAAAGCATTTGGATTAGGTGACCTTGGAGGTTTTTTCCAACTTTGAGGATTCTATGATCCTTCAAGGTCCCTTCCAACCTGCTTCCAAAGTAAAAAAAATAAATTCCCCCCCCATTTAGTTTAAAAAACTAATTTTAAGAAGTGTAACCAAGGCAAATCTTCAAAAGCAGCTGTTTAGATGAAGACCTGGAATACAATTGATATGGAAAAAATCACCTCTGAAAAAGATTTTCACTTGCAATCACATCTTCTCAGGCATTTTTTGTGACACCATCTACACAAGACAATCAGTGTTTAATAACAACCAATCCTAATAGAAAGGGCCCTATTCTTAAAAATTGAAAAGAAGATTAAATTTACATCAAGAATTAAACATTTTAACCCTAAAAGAGTGCCCAGAAAGCCCACAGATTCTGCTAGAATATACTATAGTCAGAGAACACGAGTGCACAAATATTGAATTCATAGAATAATTGTTTTATTGGTATCTTTGATATGGTCTAAGATGCTTATAGACAGAGACGAAAGAAGAACTTGAAAACTGAGGGTGACAGAATAAAAAAATAAAAAAGGAGAACCCATACTACTCAACAGAAGCACTTGGGCATGGGTATATACGTGCCTGCAAGAAACTTTTCCTGCATCAAATTACACAACCACTGAACTGTGAACAGTCACCTTGTATTTAATTATGGTTCTTCACACTTTTCTTCTAATTCAGCATATTATATTGCATCTCTCAAGCTCAGCACCATCCTTATGTGCTCAGATTGCTAGAGCAGTTTTTGGTCTGTTCATTTTGCAGCAAGTTTCAACAGATGCTTAAAAACTTCTCAGGTAAGCATCTGACTGCCAAAGAATAAATTCCCTTGGACAAGCATTCTCAAAACAGCTCACACAGATTCTCTCATTCCTGTCCAGAGAGCACAAGAAGATGCAATTGTACTTTTCCTATTACTAATGAGCATTATTATGATGACCACACAAACTGCTTATAGAAAAGTGAACATGCATTAAACTTTTAAGGCAGTTTCATCAAACATTTCTGCAGAAAACTAAGTCAGAGTCAACATCCTGTAGTCTCCCTGAACTTTAAGCCAGCTGGCTTATCTCATGCATCCAATAACCAGCCTTGGGAATTTCTCAACTAGGACAAAGCCCAACTAGCCACATAGGTATTATCACAGAAATGTTAAGACTATTCTCTTGCTTAAAGCAAGTTTTCCTTGGCTCTAACCCTGCCAAGTAGCTCAGCTTCTACATGACCTGGTGTCCTTCTTTCTATCCATCCCATTCTGCTGCAAAACACTGGGTTTGTGAGGCCACTGCTGGAGTACTTCAGCAATCCCAGACGATGCTCCCTGCTCTAGGACTGCCAAGGGTAAAGCAGTGACCAGAGGGCAGTAGTGCACCACAGGCAGCTGCTGTGTAGAGCCAGGGGAAGCAGAGGAGGTGGAAACAAAAAACAGTGTCTGTTCTTTCTAAGGGTTTGTTTTATTAAAAGAAAAAAGGGGAAGAATCTAGCTCTGTGCCTACTTAGGAATTTAAACACAGGCAGTGGGAACTACATCTTGAACATCTTTCTTCAAGTCTTTCATCACTGTATCTGCTCCGTAAAAGTGTCACTGCATGCAAAAATACCTTAATGCCTAAAGCAATACTTTAATCATAGCTGAACTTAGCTTACAAAAATAAAATAAAATCACTGCAATGAAGTTTGGCCAAGGAATGATCTCATATGTTCCAAATATAAGCTATAAATATGCAGGTATAAAAATAATTCAGTGAACTGAAGTTTCCTATGAATTGAAGGAAATCCCCTGGTTAAGTTGTCAATATTGGAAATTGTAGCTTAAGTCTTCTGTCTTGCAGTTTATGAAAGTGACTGCCTAGGTGTGAGGAGGAAAATCTGTTTTAGAAATAGTGAAACTTTTCCTAGCAGGGAATTTTTGTGGATTTTGTCATTATTTGTTGTTGCTTTATTTTCTGTTATTGCTTTTTTTTTTTTTTTTTTTTTTTTTTTAAAAAAAAAGAGTTTTGGAGCAGATATTTCCTAGACTCTTAGATGTCTGTGTACATGCACACATACAAAATACTTATTGATATATATTATATGTGCATCTTATTCAAAGCAATACATGTTAAGATATTTTACCCACTAGAGCATGCCACATAGAAGCCAAAATATTTCAAATTTGTCTTTCTAAATATGATCCTAGTCAATGAAGTGGAAATCAAGTAAGTGTAACTTTATGAAAACTCTTAGCATTTCTAAACAGAACAAAATGATTTCCCTACCCCCAAGGAGAGTCTACACACAAAACATTTTCTCTGGAAATTTTAGAGAGGGAGGAAGACAGTCTGTGATATTCCTTTAAAATACAAGCATCTCAGGTAGATATGCTATCCGATTCAATGAAAATAACCCCCCCCAAAAAAAAAAAAAAAAAAAATTACCCCAAAAAAAAAAAACCTACCAGTAAGTTTGACCTACACAGCAAACAGGTCATAAACCATATAAAATTCAGTGTAAACCTAACTTTGAGTAAACTTAGCAGCTCATGTTTCTTTGTCCACCATTTGTGTACCTGGACTAAAAGACCCCCAAGATTTGGTGCACTGAGATCTGGAATTTTGATTAAAGCCAAAGTAGATTATATATATATATACACACACACACAATGTGTATATATATAGTTTTAGCACTACATCTCCAGCAACATTTAGTTTTCAAAGAGAGAGTGACATGTTCTAATCAGCAAATATTTTAATTCTGCAGTGAAAATCTCAATTTAAGCTAATTTTCTTCTTTAAAAGGTCTTCAGAATTGCCCCTCTCTCAGGTTTTCCATCTCAAACATACAGTTAGAATTGAACCCATTAGCCCTTTTGACTGCATAATTATGGCCAGTTTTACAATTTGATTATGAAGCTGATGAGTCAACACACAGAAAAATTAAGTTAAACAGAGAAATAATAATCATCTAAGCAAATGTACAGTGGAGTCATTTTACAAATGAAATTGAGTGAGAAACTACTTTGTGAACACAGTTCTGCCTATACAAAAATGGGACAGTTAAGCCAACGTCACTTTTTAGAGCTGGGATTCAGTGACTGGTGAACTGACAAGGCTGCATGACTTACAGCAAGCTGTCTGCCATCTGCCTGTTATTAATCATTTTAGTATGCAGACTTGGAATAAAGCAAGGCTATTGCAAACTACAGTCAACTCCCTTGATTTTTTTGCTGAGTAATACAGCAAGGCACTCTTAGTTAGAGAGAACGAGCTTGGTGTTTGAAAACAAAGCCTAAAGCCAAGGGAACAAGAACAAGTCCATCTGACCAGTTTCTAGTCCAGTTAGTACAGAATGATTATCTTCACAAGTGTTCTTTAAAAATGTTGTTCGTCTGACCAGCTGTTTAATCAGTCACATCCTTCATCCATTTCAGACTTAAAATCACACGCGATAGGTAAAAAGTTGTCATACAAGTACAGAGGATATTACCTCCAAGTTCATGATACTATCCTGACCCCTGTATTTGGAGAGGACATTTATGGTCCTGGAGTGGAGATTTTAAGATTCTTGGTTGTTCAGAAAGTTTTTAAGGCTCAGTTCACACAGACAACCTATACTCAAGAACATCTTCCCCCCAAATTCAAGAAATATCCACTAAATAAAACCCTATTAAAAAAAATAAAATAATATTTCAGTCTTCCGAGGATTTAGCTTCTGATATTTGAATGCCTAGACTAGTACTGGCCAGGCAGATTTTGCAGGACTGGGGTTAGATGAAAAAAAACAAAAACATTGTCTCTGCTACAAATGTCAGCTAAAATAATGAAAAAACAGACAGACATATAGATACCCAAACCTTAACACACCATCACACAAGACCAAGGCCCTGATTTACGCCCCCCAAAATATCAAACTTCAAATCATATAAGGTAATAATATGAAACATGAGGAAGCAAAGGACAATGGATGGTTTGTGCTTTAAACAGAAGTATTTCAAAGTGCTTCAGTATGACTGACCTTTCTCAACATTAAGTACACTGTCTCATCACTTGCTCAGGACACAAGGGCCTTCCACAGCTACATCCTTGGCAAGAAGATTTTGGGGCAGCTGGGAATGAGTGAGAGGTTTGCTGTGTGACAGAGTCCACAAGCTTCAACACTTGTGGGGCCAGCACAAAGCCACAATCATACAGACACAGCAGCCTGGTCCTCTTGAAGCTAGCCAAGGTCTCAAGGACAGCTGAGTAGTGAGAAGCCAACCTCTCTGAGAGGTTGGTTTTGGAGACAAACTATCATGGAACGTGAAATGGGGCAGAAATACTGCTTTCAGTGTTGAGAGGGTTTGTGCTCTACAACACCTTGTAATGAAAGGCATGGGGCACTGATGGGAAGCACCTGATCTTAAAAAGCCAACATCAGCAACCTGGGACACAGGCTTTGGAGCCACTCCCCCAAACCCAAATTAAAAGTAGCAGTTTTCATTTCTACATGGTACACTTCAAATGCTGTTAGCAGACAGAGCTAGAGGCTTTAAACCTGGCTGCCAACTTGTATGAAAGGTTTCCTGGTTGTCCAAGAATACACAGCTTTTTTTTTTTTTTTTTTTTTTTTTTTACTAACAGCTCAGGAACGTTAAAAACATGCATCTCAGATACAACTGACATGGTTGCGTAATCAAAGGCCACTTAAAATTAGATATTAAGTTTGTTTTTCTGAATCTTGCTTCATCCAATCTATTTCATTATCATTTATTTTCCTGTTGACAGTTGAGGTCAGTGCAAGAGCAGTAAGTCATATCTCACACTTGAGGAGTTTATGCAATAGCTGGCAGCCAGACAATACTTCTGACATCTGGGAACTAATTTGCAAGAAAAGCTGGTGAAATGAGGCCATCCTGAGTTATAAACACAAGTCTAATGATATCTTCCAGCTTTGCAGATCACTTTTTATAGAGTGGAAACTATGCATTTGTGTGTATAGCTTCAATTGTCATTACAAAGCCTTTCCTATACACAGCTCTTGCTTAATCAATGAAACAAACCATCGGTTCACAAGAACCTCTAACACTTGAACAAGTTGTAATACTGAAGAGTTGCTTAAAAAACAGCGGATAATGAAAACTCAATTGCATACACACAGAAACAAACCATGGAGATATTCAGGCTTTGAATAACACCAGAACTCTGCATATTTCTGAATTCCTAGAAACCAGAAGCCGAGCTGAATAGTTGTTCTGTTTTAGCAGCAGATATTTACGTACAGCCATTCAGCAACTGTCAAGATTTCTGTTCTTTTGTGTAAAGCATCTTATTCATCACAGCCGATGTTTGCCCAGTTTCCCGCTATACCTTGAAGTGTTACGAGCTATCTATACACCACAAGGTAACCTGTGAAAGCATAATATTGACTAGATCCCTGTTTTCCATCTGTTATTCATTTCTAAAACAAAGAGATGATGTTCCTGCAGAGTTCTTATCTTTCTTCATTCATCACAGCTGAGGCTTTTCCTCAGGTTCCCCATATCCTTTTTGTCCTTGATTGTGAAGCTAATTAATAGAATATCACAAAGTTTTTATTGCAAAAACAAATAATAGCTTTATTTGCTAAAGCAGTTCTGCTGAAACTGATGTGAAACCAAGTGTCACAGAAGCCTTCATACACAGCTCAGGACAAATTCCCCAAGTGCAGTTTCAGGGAGGCATGGCAATTTTGGCCTGGTAAAACTGCAGCAGGAGCAGACTATCAGTTTGGAGCAGGCTGCATTATTCTGTACATTTTTCATGTGTTTCTACTTCAGTTTATTTTGATTCTTTGGACCACAGGTCCTCACTGCACATGCAATCGGAAGCTGCATGAAGTAGGACTTCCCAACAAGCCTTTTCTGTCTACTTTGCAGAAACCTCAGCAGACCACTCTAGCAAGCATCATGCTGCCTTGGCAGCTGTCTCACACAAGTGAGAGCAGCACACTACCACTTCCCCACATGGAAGCAAACCATATCTCTGCTCCTACTTACTCAGAAGTGACAGCAACTCACACATCGTGTCAAGCAGTGTCACCACACTGAACCTCACTCCAATGCTGAGCTTACTCATCAGCCATGCAAAAGAAAAACATAAGAGGAGTACCCGTAATGTGCCTAACTTGCCACTTTATAATCCTTCAGATTGAGAACAGGCATCCTTGGATGTCCATGTGCTCTATTCAGGATTATTTTTCCAGAAAGGGCATCTAGGAACAGAACTGAGCTTGTCGTCTCCTCCCATCTCTCCCACACTACAGCTCTGCAGCCCTAAGTATAGATGTCCAGTGGTCCAGCAGGCTTGTCCAGACTTGGTTCAAGATCTTCATACCAAGGGCACAGCTGTTGAACAGTCTCCAGTTTGGGGTCTTCAAGAAGATACTATTCATCAACTTGAATTTTATGTACACCATTTCCTTACCCCAGAACAGCAAGGAGGTTACCAGACTCCTGATACTGCTGCAACACTACTCTACTAGCAGAGCTGCCCCAGCCCCTTAAGGCTGGAGGTGATGAGCAGCGTGGTTTCCACAGTGTCCTTTAACCATTTCATAGAATCCTTCCAACCCAGTCCATAGGTTTATGTTGAGAAGAGACCTTAAAAATCATCTACTTTCAGCCCCCCTGCCATGGGCAGGGGCAGCTATTTCAGTTCTCTGGCATATTTTTTAAGTTAAAAGACCGGCAGAGCTGGCCAGGTAGTTGGTCTGTTCTGCTATCTCGGGTAATGAGAACAATGTAATACCTACATAGTCCTTAAACCATACCAGAAAGCACAGGTTATTCTCTATACTATATATCACAGAACAGCAAAACCTTAAGAAATGCATGTTTGTGCTATGCGTGCACCACATTTACTCATAACTTGTTTACTTTGAATCATTCGTAATTTCTGAAGCAAGATGCTATCCAGCAGATGCAGACATCAGCATTGTCCATATGACAGTCTGAAGAAAAGGTTCCATCTTAACAATAATCCTTTTCCAACTTAGATGATTCTGTGAATGCTGTGCTGCTCATAGAGCTCTAAGTGTTCCTCCGCCTTCTAACCTTTTCTATGCAACCACATACTGACATCCCTTAATGAAAGTGTTATTTGTTCAGCCTCCCATCCCCATAATGAATTTCAATTTGTTCAAAAAAAAAAAGTGAACAAAAGCATGGTACCCTTCCACAGCAATTGAATATATTTTTCTTTTAAACAGTACTGCAGTACTGTACAGACAAAACTCAAGGGGAAGCTCATGATCTGAAAATTTTTTCTAGAAGAGTTATGATGTTAACCAGCAAAATATTTAGAAATATGAAATTCCAAGAATTATGACATCTGGCCTACTTAATCTGAGCAGTATACTAGTTACAGGCTATGTCTGGATTATGAAATTGCTTTTAAATACATATATTTTAAAATTTTGTTTAAAAAGGAAACAATTTGCTTTCAAGGTATCTCTTGATATTCCTGTGGTGGGCAGGGGAGCACACTGAGCATAGACTAGCAATTTCCTTCCAGATCTTAAAACCAAAAAAAAAGCATTTTTTTTCCTGTAGAAAATGAAAAGAAAATTAACCACCCCAAATCTTACTGCTGTTTTACTCTACTGGGTAATTACACTCCCTAACAAGAACAGGCAACAGCTTTTCCAGATCAACTTGATCAATCCGGCTGCATTCACTTTTTAATTAGTTTCAGTTGTGTTTAGACTTTCATTATGCCAAGAGGATCTTTTTGTTCCTGTTTTGCTTGTCTTTTGTATGGGAGTTTCCTGGCAATCATTTGTTTCTCTCATTATTATAAGAGTTTAGTCATCTTAGATACCTTTGCTACCACAAAGTCATCTCTTTGCTGTGCTTACTGAATTTTAAAATCAGTTCCTTATTCTCTAAATGTAAAATGTCCTGCTTCCACACAGACAAAGCCTATTAATGCACTCACAATAGTGAAAATGGGCTTTTTCCAAGGCAACTATGAAGTACTGATTAGTAAGCTCTCATTATTAGAGTACAGTATTAACTTTTGTTGTATTGTAAAACCAAACCTCACCCTCCTCCTGTATAAATGTACATTAGTCTTCAGATTCCAAATACGTTTGATTCATTCTTTGTCACCTTGAAGTGACAGCCTGAACCATTTCAGAAAATTATTGGCAGAGACTAATTCACTAAAAAGTTCCTTAAATCAAGCTTTTCTTCCCATTTTGCTTACACCTGTTACAAGAGCCCTTTGTGCCTTACTTTCCATCATCTCTCCCCAGAGATGAAGTCTCATCCACAAGCAGCTCCATGCCTACATACTGCATGAAGAACTCCTGTATTTTAATACACTATTAATGCATGCTCTCAAAACCAAGTTCTTTGACTGCTAGTTCAAGTGGTAGTTGTGCTTGCAGATTTCACTTTTTTTTTTTTAAAAAAAAAAAAAAACAACACACAGGAAAACATTGGGAACAAGGTTAGACAACTGAAACCCAAGAGCAATAAAGCTGTCAGGAGTCAAGGCACCATTACCAGCTTGCTGAAGAGTCATGCATCTCCTACCTTTGCATGCTGACAGCAGTAGGAACAAAGTTACTACTATAGTAACATAACATTAAACTTGAAAAACTAAGCTGCATTTGCTTGGTATCTTATTGTGTGTGTATATATTTAAGGAGTACACATACGGTACTATGTACAGTGAGACAAAAGTTTGGAGCAAGCTACAGCTATCAACATCTCAACACTGCATTATCTTTCCTAGAGATAGGAAAATTATCTAGGAGACTAGCATTATCAGAATATCAGTTACAACAAGTCTGTCTGATCAGAGATGGAAATAATTAGAGATTAAAGGAGGTTGCATTGATTAAAAAGGACCAAGAAATTTTCCACAACATCCTCCTTGAGGGGGAAAAAAAAAAAAAGATAAAATTATCTCCCTACCAATGACTTTCAGGAAAAAACACTAACATATCACTATACCTCTGAAAGGAGGTCCATCACTTCTGCAGTATGACATTGCTAATGTAGAAGAGGAACAGCTGAATGACAGAACTGACAACTACCTGATAACCTTTTCAAGAATCAGGTTTGACAAGATTTTGAAAACAAATGGGAATGATGATTAATTTATTCTACATTATCGTTTACACGAATTATCCATTCCAATTTTAGAGGACTGGATGAAGACTCCAGGTTGGAACCTTAGGACAAACCTAGAAATGGTTCTGCAAGTTAAGACAGAAGTGATGGAATTTAATAATCATTAGAGTGCACTCCTTGGAAAACAAACTGAGATAAGAAAGTGTTCCCTCAGTGGATGATTAACTGAATCAGGGCCACAGAAAAGAGAGAGCAAAGCACTTGCTTCAGAGTAAGGCATGCACTCTGTGACAGAAATCACAAGGAAGGTGCCAGCCAGAGAGTGCTTACCCTATGACCCTTCTGGTTAGGCTTACTGCAGGTTTCCTTGTGCCTGTTGGTGTTTGGTAAGTATGCAAACCAAGTGGCACATGCAATGCATCTCATGGGTCATTCTGCTTGTGCAGTAAAGTGTCACTCCCTGCTGAACAGTTTACCTGCACATTCTCAGTTTTCTTTTATCCATTTGTCTTTCTCCCATTGCTTCCATCAATGCTATATATTGGTTCTTTGTTCCAAAACAAAGCTGAAAGCTTTTTTTTTATACTCCATATTAGAAAAAAACATATGAACTTTGGAAGGAAATTAGAAATGATCACTACTTCAAACCTTACACAGCATGATGCAAGTAATTACTAAGTGCATGTGTTTTAGGGAGGAAAATAAGACTAAGATATCATATCGCTTATGATTACTAACTTCTACAGAAGAATTTCTGAAGAAATACCTTTCCTACAGTTTCTTATTAATTAATTCTTTAGAAACTGGAATTATCAAAATATCAACTCCCTACTCTATTATATTTGTACATTTTTCTTGTTGTAGGAGTTGAAAAAGTGAGGAACAACTACCACGATGCATTCCAGAAGAAAAAAAAGTCCCACACTTTCAAGAGAAGAGGTATAAAGACAGAATTGATTCCATTTTAATCTTTCCTATGTGTTTAGATTTGAAAATCTGTTATATTAAAAACACAAAAGTCAAACTGAAATGCAAATATTAAAGGAATCCTTAAAATGACAGTGCTCTTAAGAATGGGCAGACATGAGACAAGTAGTTGCAAGTAGCTCAGTACTAAAAAAGCGAAACTTAATGGTCTTCAGTCAGTGGAAGGTTTGTAATATTACCTGATATACAAGAATAGCATCACATATGAATTAAAGTATTGCATCTTTGCAGAAGCTGACCAAGAAAGGTGTTTTGGTTTGGGGTATTTTGTTTTTGATGTTGTTTTCTTAAGAAAAATCCTTAGCATAACCCAAATATTCTGTAGATTTTGCATGACAGACTTCGCGTGACAGACATAAGCAGGCTTTTTTGTTTTTAATCTGTCATGGGTTTCAGCATAAGAATGTGTCTGTTGTAAACATTTCCAGAAGAAGAGTTCTAAAGTTAGTGCACTATTTCCATTCTAAACATACCCAGGGATTTTGACTGCACACAATCCAGTCAGAACTGAAATCCTGCAGTTTATCCTTCTCCACCAGCTCAAAGTGAAGGGACTTGCTGGACATTCCACAACAGACAGCTACTTCCTTTCTTTCCCCCTTATAGAATAAAGTAGGTGGCTTCAAGCATAAAAGATTTAGGGCTGCTGAAGATTAACTATAAGAATTAACAAGTTCATTCTATGATGATCATAAAATGAATTTAAGGACCCTAAATAAAATCAGCAGTCTTTTTATGAAGTGCTAAATGCCTTTACAAATCCTAATCTAAAAATTTGGTTTGAACGTTGGTTTAAATACACATCAGTAAGTTGATTTGTATTTATCTAGCAACATATTTTAGCATACACTTCTGTGTTTGCACAGCTTTCGCAAAGTTTGGAATCTTAAACCTACTTATAAACATGGTATGCCTTATATGCTTCACACCCACCTCCTTTTATTGTTTGGTGGGAGACACATAGCACTGTAGGTCACTCCTCACTATTAGCATTTGGTCATATGCTTGATTTGCTGCCCTATGAAAAAAATAATTGGATAAGCATGCCCTTTTGAACACAAAGTACTCTTACAAAAGTAAATATAGGTTTCTGTCATGCTCAAGACTAAGTGCCTGCTCATTCCAATCCAGGTGCTGTTTGTATCTAAGATCAAATTAACTCTCACTTAACCATGCCAAGAACAGAAAACGAGTTCTGTTTGCATTTAAAAAGACCATTGATTTATAATTGTCCCAGATCCATTTCTTAGCTGAACAAAGCTTTTCAGAGTAGGACAGAAGTGTCAGACAAGCTGGGCAGCAATACCCATTCAAATCTCCACAAAGACACATAAGATGGAGAAAACTAATTCTATTCTAACAGTGCTCCAAAGCTCTGCACTCCCATTTGAAATCACATTCTACAGATTTGAAAAGGCTTAACATTGGAAAAATGGGAAGTGGTGAGGCATGATATAAGCATTAGAAATTTTCAGATTGCCCAAGATGTCAAATTACTTTACCATAGGTTATTGTGTTCAGTCCCAGTTGTAGCCAATAAAGACCCACTCTAAGATTTCTCCGTCTTGCCATTGTTTTCTTTCTCTGGGGCATAAGATTTTTTTTCAGGGAGGATATGAATGTAGGAGAAACCAACATCTACAAACATAGCACTGCTTTCAGCAATTGAAAACTCTCATTGAAAGTCTCCTGTTGTAGAATGACTTCTTGGTCAAGTCTCACAGACTTAAAGCAAAAAGTCTGAAGAGCACAGTTGGATTCAATTTTGAAGGAAAATCTTCAGGTACTCATCGTGTACCTTCTGGTTTGGGTTGTATCTTGTTTTCAGTGGGTGGAATCAGCAAGGGAGTTTATTAATAATTTTATAAGAAACAAACAAAACTAATCACTTCAGCATGAATAGGATACTTAAAGAGGTTGACCTGAAGACAGTGAAGTTACATTAACAAAAGGCATTCTTCTCTTCATTGCTTATATTTAATTTATACTTCAAATTATTTTAAAACTTGAAGCTGTCCCTTTCATCCCGACATTGTTTAAAGACAAAGCAGAAGCTTCATCGTTACTTTACGTAAAAGTATGATGATGCTCATAGAAAATATCTTTTCAATATTTTGTGAGATCTCCCAACCTTCTACACGTCTCCAGTGGAAGCCATACTCTGGATGACATGAAGCTTTATGAGCACAAACACAAACTGCCAGCTGCTGATTCTTCCCCCTACTCTCCCTTCAATGATTAAGTCTGTAAATAATTTGTAAAACCATGATCTTAAACTGAAAATACTGCAGCTAACATATGCTGATAACTGACCAACTGACTAACATATGCTGATATGCTGACCAACTGACCAATGACATATGCTGATAACTGACCCTGTCTAGACCATGTTATAACACAGCAAATTAATTTCACATTGAGGTTAATAATTAGAGCCACAAACAGCCTGTAAATGTTCACAAAGTAATACAATTACAGCAGATTTACAGTTATAAATCTATCTACGCATGCCAAATGACTTAAGGATACATTGGCTACATTCTCAAAATGTTTCACCATGATTACGTGTTTCATTTTAACCTATTTGAACGTTTTGACAAAGCTGTTCCATACTCATTAACCTTCTTCCCATGGTTTTATTAACTGTTTTCTTCCACTTTAGTTCAATACACTGAATACCCACATAAGTCACAGAACAATATGTTAAAAAAAAAGTTATTAAATATAGACTGCTCTATCCACTCTGGTCACTATCAACATCCTCCAAAACTTTGTATCAAGTTTGGGCAATGTGCCAAACATTCATTTTTAATTATGCTTGCCCTTACAGACAAAGTTGATGGGTAGATTTTCCATACACCATCTCCTACAACCCTAAGGCACAACTTCAATCAGTCACCAACTGCTGGCTCCCTAAGTTTCTCTACAGCTCAGTTCCCAATTCCTGTCTTGAGAGGTTCCTGTTTATGCAGTACAGGGACCTGACTTTCACAGACTGAGTAAAGGGGAGACCGTCTCCATGGGTACATTCACTTCTGGGTACAGGGCAAATTCACAGACACTAATGTGGTGAGATATGGAGGAGTTTAACAGCAGTGCATTTCTGTTAGGTAATTGCCTGAATATACTGGAAATAACCACATGTATGAACAGCACTTCAGGACAAATCCCCAGACTTCCCAAGTGTAACTACCTCTGCACCTAGCCTGTCACATAGCATTAACAGATTTCATCTAGCAAGACAAACACTCACTGTGCCTGCCTGAAACACCTGAGTCACAAAGCACGTGAGAACCATTATGTGACTCACACTATCAAGCAGGCCTCTTCAGTACTGCACAGATTGCTCCTTGGGCAGCCCATAAGGCAAGTAATTCTAGCAAATGGCACCTTCCTCCAAGGTAGCCTACTGCATCCTTTGTGAGCCATGCCAGACCAGAGGTGTTAGCACACTGCAAACACCAGCATGCCAATGCCCCTCTAAGGGGGAAAGCTGTGGGTAGATGCATTGTGCGTTGCTGTGGCACTGTGGGCATCTCTATGCAGCCCCCTTCCTCTTTCATTTGGGTAACTAGCAAATGACACAGGAGAGATAACAGAACGCAGCTATTACCATATAACTTGCTTGGAAAGTATTCTTAATGTTTTGGAAGCTTTGATCTTCAGGAAAATCTACTTAAAAGGCTACTGCTGTGGTTGAAAACCGTTGGCACTGGAACTGAAATGGCTTAATACAGTGTGAAAAAGACTGTTGCTAAAATCCAACTAAGTTTAAAAAAAAAAAAAAACAACTACAGGAATCTATTCTTTCTTAGCTGTTCCATGGAACTACTGGACACCATCTGACAGCCATTAATGCTAACACAAGTTACATCAACTTCCACATACACCGATGAGAGAATATACCCCTAAATTTAGAACAAAAGTATGCTAGAGAGGAAACACCCACCATTGCTTATACAAAGTGAGAGTTGACTGAAAATTGTTTGATGTATCATAGTGTTCTGCAATTCCTCTGAGGTAATTTATGATTCTTGGCTATTTTATAGCTTGTTCATTAATCCATGAAAGAGACTTCCCAGAACATACAAAATTAAGGTAGGGCACAAAATATACTACTGGGTTACACAACTTGCAAGCAAAAGCTTCCCTTCGTGGACTACGAAGAACAGAGAAGATTTTAATTTCTAATCACCAAGGTGTAATCTCTAAAGAAAGAGTAGGATCGTTGCCCAAAACCTTATGGTTATACCTTCAAAGAAATCAACGCCTCAAGTGAAGTAAGCCAGAAAAACATGCAGCACAAACTGAGTTTATTCTGGAGGAAAAGACAAAACTTGAATAGCAGTTGTGACAGAGTATCTTGTATGCCTCTAGGGTTTTGAACAAACTTGAAATGTATATCTTCCCTACAAATGTGTTTGACCAGGATGAGCAAAATTAAATATTTCTGTTCTTACCTTCATGCAGTGTACAGTAAGGACTATTCCACCAAAAACCCCAGGGAGAAATGGTGGGAAGGGGGATTAGAAGTCAGACAGTGAAAGTATAGACATCACATGAAGAAATGCACAAAGAGGAACTTTGTGCCAATTTCTCAACAAAGTTGAGAATTTGAAGTTTCTTCTTTGTCTAGATCATTAAGGTTAACAGGAGATTACACAGGAGTGAGATCTGGATGTACTTCCAATAATTGGCTGCTCAAAATATATAGCTTCCCTTTTTGCTATAGTGACTGGTTTGTACTTCCAGAAAACCCCCTCACCCTTAAGACAAGTTAGTTTCTTGTTGCTACATGCTACTGTGGTAGGAAGAACAGAAAAGAACAAAAAAAAAAAAAAAAAAGAAAACCAACCACACCACACACACTACATTTGTCTGTTCTAGTGAAAAGTATGACTTCTTCAGAAAACCCCACAACATCCGTTATGGCAGCATCTGGGACCACAAGAACGGATGGGCCACCACTCAAGATCACCTTCACACATAAGGTGCCACCACAAGCAGGTACCTGAGCTCATGAGTCTGCCTTCAGCAAATACAAAAGAAACTAAAACAAAATTTTGTACAAAATAAATGTATTTCAGTAGAGATTGATATAAAGGAGTAAGATATGAGTAAAACAGCAGCATATTTTTCAATGAAACCATAAACCAGAATTTGTCATATTAGCCAAATCATAAGTTTATTATGTCAGAGTATTTTTCCTATCTATCCAGTACTTTACATGTGGAGTTTTAGTGTCTTCAGTCCAGAGATGCACTAAGTTCCCAGTACAAGATGAGCTGCTGATCATTTTCTGGACAGACCTACTGCAGCAGATATAAGAACTAATAAAATGGACCCCCACCACCAAAGACCCAAATCAATCTGCTCTGCAGCTCTCCCCTGCCTCCCTCCCTCCCTTTCAAAGCAGCCCACTAACTATCCTACTCTACAGCCAGAAAGTCTCAAAGTCCGCTCTCCCAAGCTAAGGAAATATAGAGCAGGCACCCTGATGGAGTAGCCTAGCCAACTGAGGTACATCCAGAGAGCTACTGGCAGTTATTCCCATTAAAAAAATACAAATGGAGTTTGCTTCGTAGTCCATATACTACCAGTTTAATATATTAATTCAAGAAGCACATTATAGTAGAACAAAATATTGAGGAATATAGTCAACACATGGAGACAAATGGATATTTACCATGGTTTTTTTTGTTTTTTTTTTTTTTTGTTTTTAAGAAATCATCACTCAAGCATTCTGTTCATCAGGTTTTACTCTGTATTTGTATTAATCTAGAAATAACTTTGGTTTAAGCAGTTGCTATGGGTGGTGTCCACCCTCGTTCCCCAGTGTGAAAGCTGAGGAATACATAAATTAACAAGAAGCTTCCTTCCCCTGAAGGAGTTGTTTAATTTTAGAAGTGTCAGGGAAATGTTAACGTTACATTTTGTTGCGTATTTTCCAGCAGCATGTGGCATATGCCGAGAAGGGAAATAACACCATTTGTCATGATGACTTTACAGCCAAGGCAGGGAAGGGGGGAAGAACTGAATTAAACCTGTAATTCATAGATCTGTTAGGTGTTGTTCTCTGCTATCCAGATCATATTTAATAATTTAAGGTGGGTTTAATATTCTTCCTCTTCCTACCCAAACTCCACTGCAAAACAAGGAAAAATTCGGTTTTCAATCAAGGGACTGTGTGCCAGATTTGACTCATCAAGTTGGGAACAAAGTTCTAGCAATTGATTCATCATTTTCTAGCTAATCCTTGTTTACACAACTTTTAAGTTTAAACATAGAAAGTGATTAAATTAAAATTGCTAAATGAAAAAAACTTATTTAGTAGTAAATTTATCTTTTCATAGCAAAGGAGACTTTGACACTCTTAAATAGTTACAAACTCAAAAGTACATGAAATGGGGAAATTATTTTCCACCCAGCTCAAGCACCACTCATGACTCTTACACAATAAATTTGAGGGAGGCATGTGTGAATGAAAAACGAAGAATCCAGTAACACATTTTGCCTTTCCCTAAGGTATTGACAAATGCTTATATAATTTGATTTCCCCTAGGCTTCATTAGAACAGACAGTGATATAATTTATCAGTGCAGCCATTTTTGACTAGACATCAGTTTGTTTCTTTCAGCTCCCCCAGCTACCTTAAGCAAATCTCCTTCTTTCATCAATCCTAGGTCCAAACTGATAAAATATTTGGTCCTCCCTTTGGCTCCTCTTTTGAGGTCTACATCCAGTACAGAGAAATATTACAAGAAGAGCTAACAGGACTCATTGCATAAACTAACACAAAGCTGCATTTTCAACATTTCACTTTCAAACTTCAAATAGAGAGAACAGCAACTTTGTCTGACTCTTTGCAAAGCCAGTAACCTCAATCAAGAGCATTTTTATGTTGAAATGCATGAGGACTTTTATGTTACATGCTAAGAATTGATTTGTTATCTGTCCCACTGTTTCCCATCAGGATCAGCAACAAGTCTGAATTACGCAGTATTTCTCTGGGACAACTGCATTATGGATGATGGAGTTGCTCCAGAGCAAGAGAAGTGCCAGTTTTACACAAATAGAGAATGCATTTCAGAACATGAAGATAGAGGAAGTAAAATTCAAATCTAAATCTGCTTGCTATGAATTGGTTTGACCAAGTTGCCTCTGAAGGGCATCACTATTTGATTTCTTCCTACCCCTAAACAGATTTAGTACAGCAGTATGAGAAACTTAATTCCAGTGCACAGCTGACCCTGCTATAAACACTTCAACAAATCAGAAAGGTCTCTTGTCCATATTATTACAGGCTCTAGACCTACGCTTTATAAATGCGGATAAATATAGATGTTACTACCTTATTATGTCAAAATGAATATCAAACCCGTCTTCAAAATACAGCTCCACATTTCAGTTCATTTAAGTTTTTCAAGCATTCCTCCTGTCTATATCTAGAAATGTCACAGCAGACAGGTGCTGACAAGTACTATAGCCAGGTTTCCCATTGCTACTAAAAAACCTCAAATGTTGATGCTGTTGACTGCTCAGCACCCTCAGTTTGTACCAATTTTGAGATTTCAGAGATCTTGCACTCACAGCATGTACTTGCTTGCAAGAACCTCTGGAGGTGACTTGTGCAGGTGCCAGTGGCACACATGGGCATCCAGGGAGAACACAGACGAAGGAGCAGAACTTGCTGCCAGCTGAGTCTGAGACCTCCAGCTGCATTATTCACTAGTGCTTCTGGGTCTCTCTCCATGTTTTCTGCCTGGGAGCTCACTGACACACAAGCACAGCATCAGTACATTCAGCTTCCTCTGCCAGCAAGAGAGGGTATGGTAAGGAGACAGTTTTGTAGGAAGACCAGGAAGATTGAGGTCCAAATCCAGCGTGAATAGTCATGTGGCAGGTCCTTGCCAAGCCTTATGCCTTCAACACAGGATCATTAACTAGCTTACAGTGTTTATAAAACAGATCCAAATTATTAGCTTGGGGAAATAAAGAAAACAGTGTTATTAGTGAAGCCAACATCCTATTACCTTTATTTCATCTCAGTAAAGCAGCTGGTTAGATGCTCTGCTGAGCTTTCCACAGAACGCTTCCAGTGGATGCAGAAAGCAGAAGCATGACCTTTCTCAGGCTTTCCAGCAGAATTTTCCATGAATTTGGGTTTTAGACATCACTAAGCTCATTACTGAAAAGACATTAACCAGAGAGACTGTACAGTATTGGTATTACCATAAAACAAATGCAAAACTAAGTTTTGCTTGGAGTCATATGAGGGAAAGAAAAAAGAAACAAAAAGAAAAAATCAGAACATTCTGTAATTGTAACTGGACGATTTTGGAAAGAAAACAATTAGGGGAAAAAAATGCTAATCCCATCATGATCATTCTCTCATAGAAGCTGTAGAAATCTCTTTCTGTAAAAATAAACAGAAATGAACATTTTTGTATAGGCCATAAATGCCAAAACACTGAAGAAACAACTTTAATTTTGTAAGGACTGAAAGGATAAGTAATAAGTTGGCAGGACTGCTTAGACATTTGTGAGTTCTCATAAATATTACCTACCACAAGTCTAAATCACTGCCAGCTCTGGCTTATGTTAACCTATTTTAATATCTTACCAGCTCCTCTGCCAGAGGATAACTGACCTTTCATATTTTTTTTTTCTAGTTCTAGTGCACAGCAGATAGTGTCAAGTAAATGATTATCAGTGCCCAGAGAGACTGGAAACCTACAAATTTTGTTTCTCATCTTTTGGACAGCCTGTTACCTCAAATTGTGATTTATTAGATTTTTAAGAGCTTTTAACAATGATGAAATCCCAACGTAAAACTAAATGTTTTAAAGTAATAAGTCTTGCACTGAGTACCACTGTCCACAGAATAGATGAGCGAGCATTAGTTTTATCAAAGCTATGTTACGGATGACCTAGAATATTAAGCTTGCATAACAGCGTGCTCTACTTTCTGGCCAGATTCTTCTATTTGCTAAGGTAAAAATGACAGGCACACACATACCTATGTGGATTCAAATATGTATTGCACCCCCACTGATTTAGACAACATAAACAAAGTTGAATTACCACCTCTGCTTCTTTTGAATTTTCAAAGCATGTGCTAGTATACCTGAACTGATTGACAACAGAAATGAAGCAAACACACAAAGACTTGGTTCAAGTCCAGCAGCCACAGGGTTGCAGAGCTTGAGCACCGACAAAGCCCACAGCACACAAAAGAGCTGTGCATTGTTTAACCTTCTCTGCTTCAACAAGGGAAAAAAGTTATGACTTGGAAACAGAAACACTGGATCTTGGGAAGTCACTTTAATTCTATTGGAAAAGAAGCGCAACAAAAATGCCAGTCAAATAAGATCTAATTTTCCTCTTAAAGCCATAGGGCAAAGTCAAAAACCACAGTCTCACTCCCATACACATTTCCCTATCGGCAGCAGAGGCCTGTGGCAAGTGTGCTAATGACAAAGGAATTGCTGCTGCATCCACTTTGATCTCCAACTGCAGCAAGAGAAGAGTGAAACCTCAGACCAGAAGAACTCCACTGTTTCCCCGAGGGCCAGCTGGATCTGCCTGCTTTGCTAAGCAGAGAACCATCCCTGCTTCTATTTCTGAGAAACCCTTGGCTCTGTAGGAGATGTGTGCTGCCACAAGATGTGCTGGTGTTTCAGATCTGGTTATCCCTTTACAGTAGCACTTCCCCTTCTGCATTTCTGAATTAAGTGACAGAATTACATGTTGAAATTGCCATAAGGGGTGGCATAATGCTCTTTGGGTTGTCAGGGAACATATTCCTTAAGATTTACAGAGAAGGGTTGTTCATTTTACTGATTTGTTTGAGCATGTGGGATTTCTCAAAAGGAAGGGCGAACTGGGTGCTATCACAAGCAGCTATCAGATAGCAGCAGCCTAAAATTCCATGTATATGAAAAAGGAATATAGGCATGAATAGCAATAAGGGGTTAAAGTAGTATAATTACTCTGTTGCTACTCCAGATATTAAAATATGAGAGGAGCCACAGAAAATATTAGACATCATGAATTCAACATCTCAATGTATAATTTATCTGTTTAAAAGTAGTTTTGAATTTCCCATATCCTACAAGGATAAGTGTAGGTATAGTATCATATTTCTGCAAAATCCTAATAAGAGTTTTGTATTGCCTGAATTCAGGTGAAACACGTGGCTTTATTAGACTTCAAAACAAACAGCCTAGACATTCAAAATACCACATTGAAACAGAGGTCTAAACAAATTCCCGAGCAATTCACTTTAAATACATGCTCTGTACTATCATGCTACACAATGGAGAAAAATTTTCTCATTTAGGAGCTGAGTCATAAAGACACTATCCTGCTGGTTAATGGGATGTTCCAGAGGATGCAAGTAAATAGTCGTCCAAGTACAACTTCAAAAAGGCATGTGTCTTCAGTGATAAGTTTTTTTTTTTTTACTGTTCTTATTCCCACTGCAACTTTTATGAACAACTGCAGCCTTCAACATAAAAATGAAAGATTTTAAAATTTAAATATTAAAAAATCCTACATAGAAGCAAATACTGTATGCTTGTTCTGTTCTTGCCCAGAGAAGTTAAATATGCTAAATATCCAACTCCAAGGAGACACAGATCCTTTTGCTTTTGTTCCTTATCTGTAGGAAGAGGATATTATGTCTTCATTTCGGAGGGATGTTATAGATGAATCCTTTAAATATTTGTGGGATGTTACAGCAGCAAGAAAATAGAGCCAACAAACACAAAGTGTTCACAGATAAGATGAGAAGGACCACAGAGAATCAAGTTTGAGCTACTGCTTTAGCTGAAAGCTAAACCTTAAAACTTGATCCTTGCCATGCAATTATCCCTCTTCCCATCTGAGAAATGGAAGACTACTATGCTTCATCATTCACTCAGTGAACTGGAGACCATCAGCCACATATGCAGCACCACTGAGTCATGACCAGACCCTTCCACCAGCAATGATCATTACCATTTTCTTGCTGCAAACCAAACAAGCTAAGTCATTTCTTTGATTTCACCAAACTGAAGAGTTGAATATCAATGTTTCAAAATCCTTTGTTTCCTCATGGAATGAGGAAATACCCGATTCATACATTATATAACATGGTGACTTCATGCTGTCACATCAAGCAGTAGTCCTGTAAGGCAGAAGTCACGGCTGCACTGGATACCACACATCACACTCGATAGAGGGGGGCATTCCTCCTCTGCTTTTCCACACCAAGCCTCTCCCCTACTCCCAAACAGAAGCTCTGCAGCTTTTCATGTTTCAGAGCCCTTTCTCAAACAGAAATAGCTGCCTCCTCACTACCACCTCCACCATCCTAAGCATGGCCGCTGTCCCAGAGGTACAAGACTCCCTTCTGACAGGGCTGATATAAGCAGTCCTGTTCTCTCTTTGTACTTAGGTTTGTAGCCCAATGCTGGCCCCCACACACATAAACATAGGTGCCTGGGCTTGGGTACCCAAAAACTGGTCTGTTTTTACCACCTGTAGCAGCCCAGCTCTGAGACAGATGTTACTATGTATAGTGTTTTTTTCCCCTCATGTCCTTGCACAGCTCTATCAAAATGACTACACACAACTCACCACACAACGACAACAAAATCTCAGAACACCACAATTTACTCTCTGGAAAGATTAAATAGATCACAAGTTCTGCAAGCATATTTATCCGATTTCAGCATGTAAAATATGCAGCATTCCTAGCCCAGCTCATAAAGCTTTTAGCAGCTATAAGGATCTCTTCTTTTTCCAAATGTTGGGGAGTCTTCCTAGCAGGCTTTCAGAGGCCTTTTACTCAAAAAGAAATACTGTCTGTACGGGCCAGGAAATCATTTCTTTAGGCAAATGTTAGACTACAAGTTCCAAAGGACTGAGATGCTTTGAAAGCTGGTCTGCCAACTGACTTTGTCCCACTTTGAAAACAAAAGCAACTCTTTAGAAAGCACTTTCTTAAAGCTGTTAATCCTTTAAAAAGAAACAATTCTTAAATTATCTGCCCTATGAAAGCAAACAACAGAGCCCAAGGGAGTCTTTCTGTAAGGTTTACATAGCAATTTGAATAGGTTCCTTCTAAAATGTACACGATATGCAAATAACTGTTACAGAGCAGTAACACGTGAAAACACATCTTTTATGCTGTTTTATTGAACATGTAAATGAAGAACACTTAACTCATGTTCAGGAAGCACAGGCAACTACAAAATACATTCTACGGAAAAAAAGTTATTTAGGAAACAAAAGATCAAACCCCCTGCCTTCAGGAGTTACAGCTTACTGTTAAAAAAAAAAAAAAAACTCAACTCATTCATTAAGAGCATCAAAGAGGAAAGTGATGGCAATTTTTGTCACACTGAGACTACATAACCCATAAACATTGAGCTACTGGTACTCCACATTTGGTTATACGCACTCCATGGCATAAGTACCATTTAAAATAATTACTACCTCAGCTATGTCCACTGCAGCAGGGATTTAGGGAACTGCTGAATTCAGCTAATCTCCACAGTCAGTGCTGCTCACCATCTTGAAGATAAACCAGATTTAAGTTATTTGTAACATCCTCTGAGAACACCAGTCACAGTGTTTCACCAGCATTTCATTAAAATATGAAAACATAGCCATTTAAACAGGCCAGGAGCAAGTTCATCCAATCCTGAAAGAACACATAAGTGTATATTGCAGATGAGGAAGTTTTTTTCTTTAAGACCATGTCAAATTCGGGATACACTCTATGCTACTGCCAAAGCAACATCAGGAATTAACACCCTTTTAAGCCTATTGTTACTGTAGCGTGATTTTTCTTAATATAAAATGCTATTCCAAATTCAGTGATAGACATCAGAAGACATTATGCCATACAAATTTCCAGCAGCAGAAGCCATCCAAAAGTAACCACCCTCCCCAGAACTGTTCATTCAAACAAAGCAAAGGAAGGGAGCATGCATAGGTAAGACAACTCTCTCAAAGACAGACCTATTTTCTGTTGTTCTTTTAAGCTTTTTTATTAATTATTTTCTAATGACACACACAAGTGTTATACATCCTCAGGATTTACTCTGAAAGTGATATGTGAATGCTGGTTTAGAATAAGTGCCTTATCTCAGAAACATAATGCCCAAACAGACATAGGAGTTTGATCATCTGATTTAATTCTGAAACAAAGAACTCTGGAAACTCATTAGGCTTTTGCTAAGATCTCTTGAATGGCAGATATACTTAAGAGTTTTTGTTCTGGTTTGGTTGTTTTTTATTTTTGTGTTCCCCCCCCCCCCCCTTCCTCCTCCCTTATTTGTTAAATTTCATTTAAGACCCCCTTCCTTTGGGAAAGTGGATTTTACTATATAAAAAGCAATACTGACCACTTCTTACAGGAGACATAATTCTCTCCTATAGAAGAACGCAACATCCTGCTCCCCACAGTTAGCAAATTAAAGCGAAGGATGCTCAAAGTATCCAGAATCTCTGTGCCAAAGCTTTAAAATGTGCCCAAGTTGAAAGGTAATTAATACCTCCTTTTAACAGTATATGCACATGTGGCAGTGATTCCCAGCCTCCTTGTGCACTTTTAAATAATAAAATAAAAGGTCACTAATCTTTTCAAAATATTTTTTCCTGCAACATTAAGAAAGCTCTTGTTTTGCATTTTGTTTTATGCATGCTCCAAGAACAGCCCAATTCCCATACCGCTGATATTCTCAAAATTCTCCCATCCCAGTGAAATTTGCATATGTTAGATTCATTCCAGAATATCACGTCCTGACAGCATATAGCTGGAGAACTATTCATTCATCTCTGCAAACAAGTCTGGCACCTGTAACATTCTACTTTGATTGCAAAAATAAGGATAAGAGTTTCACAATTTTGATTGCAGTTTGCTTGACAAAGGGCAGAATCATACTAGAGGGTAGCCCAAATTATTCGGCTTGAACTTTGCTTTACTTACACTAATATACACTTATTTTGACCTGCAAGGAAGAAGAGTGGGAAGGAAAGGAGAAAAGTTTCTTCACTTCAGTCACTCTCAAGCCAAAGTCTAACGTAGGTACAAAAAGCTTCCTTTCCATTTGTATCATTATACTTGCTTCTACCCAACTATACTTGCTTCTACCCAACAGTCTCGTGAGCATAACCTGCAGCAGAGGTATGTTTTAACCTCTTTCTGAATAGCTGCACTACTTGGACCTGGTTTCCATTTCTTATTGCCTTGTGTTCTGCACTGCCATTTACATCAGTGCTAGCTGGTTGCAATGCAGTCCATTCAAAGTGCGCCTTGTCTCAAACCTAAAAATAGCTCCATGTTCTCCCTAAGGAAGCACATGAAAAATGAGCTCTCTTGCACAGTTTAGGATTACATATATAGTTATTCATCATGGATAGATGTCCACCTGGAACTAGAAGCTTTTCTCTGAAGAGGTCACTGAAGTTAGCCCTTTAGAAGCAACAGGAGTTTTCGTTTCCTTCACCTTCTTAGTAAAGCACCCATGAATCAGCAAGAGGTGCTGGTGGGGATCCTCTCCATTTTTCCATTATTGCTATACATTGCATATAATTTAGAATCACACACATGCTTGCATACAAGTGTAATATTCTTAACTGATTACTCAGGAAAAAAAGAGTCAGTTTTACATCTGAACCTGTAACCGCTATAACTTTTAGGTAACATCTGCTTGGTTACAGACTCTGATAATCAATACACAAGATGTCTATAAGATATAATATAGAGCACTAGGAAACTCAGTTCATTCTTTTCTAAAGAAGAAATGGGATTGCAGTCTTAATAAGCAGGAAGGCACTTACAGATCTAGGCACATAGTTCCAGTTCAAAGTCTGGCACTTTTAAGGTATTTGCTAATATTTTTACAAACAAGAACAATTCTATCAGATTGCCTCCTTCTATCTCAAAGCAATTACTTAAAGAGTTAACAAAAAAATGAGTATGCTCGTATTGCTTTTTAGTACAGTACTTTCTTATGCAGCACGCTGGTATTTTCCATATGAAAGCCATGAGTCTGTAACAATACCTAATTATCATCATCTATTAAGACCTGTATTTCAAAACATTTTAGAAGTGGTTTTGGATTACTTCTTAGTTGGCAGCTTGCTACCAGCCTAAGACTAAAGAGTTGCAGAGCCACCACTAGAAAATTAAAGTTACAGAGTGCAATGCTGCCATCTGCTGAAAATTGCTTGTCTTAATGGTCTAATAGCTGTTTCCAGAGGCTCGGTTACAGACTTTTGAACATTCAGAAGTATTTAAATCTATCCTATCTTATCACTTTGAGAAAAAGTAACAAGTTTTCTGATCAAGCATTTGTGCGTACAGACAAGTTCAACTATAGTCAAGGACAGCAGCTGCACTTCCCATTAATGGGAGGGCCACCAACACTCTTTAAAACCCCACAGATTTCCATGCACCGTACACAACGCAGCACTGATGCCCTGCAGAAAGTGCTTCCTGTTAGCAGCAGGCCCCTAAAACTATCATTTCATGCATAGTGACAACTCTAGGATAGGAACGACACCCAACCCCATGGTTCCTGTGGACATACAGAGAGGAAACTGCTAATCAGGAAGACACCATTGCCTCCCACAGCCTGAGGCAGGTATTCCACCTACCAGGTCTGCCACCCTTGGATATAGCCTTTTCAAAAACCTGAAGAGCCCATATTATTGATTTTATTTCCCTGCATCTAGTCACAGAATTATTAGGTATATTTTCTTCTAAATGATGGATGTAAAATAAATAAATAAATAATTCAAAAGATGTGATCTGGGATTTCAGCAAAGCTTTTGTTACAGGTGCAGCCTCACCTCAAGCACCATGGTCAGTTTGGGGCACCGCAACATGAGGACATAAGATTATTATAGTGTCAAAAGGAGGACTACATAGATGGTGAAGGGCCTAGAGGGAAAGGAGTATGAGGAACGGCTGAGGCCCCTTGGTTTGTTCATCCCTGAGCAGAGCAAGCTGAGGGGAGGCCTCATGGCAGCCTGCAGCTCCCTCATGAGGGGAGTGGAGGGGCAGGCGCTGAGCTCTGCTCTCTGGGGACAGCGACAGGACCCGAGGGAATGGCATGGAGCTGGGACATGGGAGGGTCAGGCTGGGGGTTAGGGAAAGGGTCTGCACCCAGAGGGGGTCGGGCACTGGGACAGGCTCCCCAGAGCAGTGGTCACAGCACTGAGCCTGCCAGAGTTCAAGAGCTGTTTGGACAAAGCTTTCAGACACAGGGTTTGATTTCTGGGTGGTCCTTTGGGGACCCAGGAGTTGGTCTCCATGACCCTTGTGGGTCCCTTCCAACTTGGGATATTCTCTGATTATTTAAAAGTACTGCAGTGTCTTATTTACTGCAACCCAGATGAACAGTGCCAGATGAATTCAGGTACATGTACAGAGTTGTCTCCCAGCATGGTCTGTACCACACAAACATCACCAATGAAGCTGTCTGCAATTCATGCAGTTCTGTTTGATTGGCACTTCTTGGAAAAAGTCTTCAGTATTGTTTATCTTCATACAATACTTAAAAGCATGTGCCAGATATTTTTGCTCCCATTTCACCAGTACAAATCTGAAATATCTTCACTTAACTGAAGTAACATGAACGTCCATTTCTCTCAATGTAAACAAACGGAGGATGTGAGCCTGTACACCAACTTCCAGTCATGCATGGGTTTACTAGACACAGATGCTTAACAGTACAAGCCTGATTTTCCCATGCCTTGCACGGAAGGAAGAATAGAATTACGTTATAACACCACTGCATTAGAATAGTACCTGACACTCATTTTGAGCAGACTGTAAGCAGTCTATCAGGGAATACTAAGCAGAAGGAATAGGTCTCTTCTATATACAGAATGGCAAACAAATACAGTAAATGGTGAATGTTACACAGCCTGCCTCTGTTACCATCTTTTAATTTCCAAGAAAAAAAAAAATCTTATAAAAAAATCAGCCTCAATCATATCATCTAATTTGGTGCAGCTCCACAGTAATTATGATGGAATCGTGCTGCATCACTTACACTGATAAAAGGAAATTACCAGAAGATTCCAGAAGCACTCAACTGGACTTAATTCCAAGCATAAACTCCTAAGTGCTCCATTGATGCCTGTCAGTTTGATTACAGGATGAATCAGATTCCAAGAAATACTATCACTGTGTATTTCAAGGCAGTTTTAGTGGTACTGGCAGGGTGGGGGGAAGGCATTGCTCAGAGATTAAAACATTTATCCTCAATTCCATCTGCTGATGGGGTGAAGAAAGCCAGATTTTAGGAAAAGATAAATCAAATGAAAAAATACATGTAGTAAGCTGACATTTTGCACCAAATTGATCATTTTATGAGCACTAGACTGTTAAAGACAAAAACAAGATGGAAAGTTTATCAGTAAAGCAAGGCACAAGCAGAACTCGTGGGAGATACAGTCAACAGTGACACTAAGCTACAGCAAGGGCTCATGTACTCAGGGTCGCCCATAAGCGTCTGCATGGTAAATATGTAAGAGGAACTTTTGCCAGATCAACACTCGTGTTTACAATTCTAAGCCAATGAAATAGTAAAAACATGAGATTTGATTATGTAAGAGACAAACTACATTTTTTTTTGTCTGCCGTGTAACAGTCAAGATAAGTTTGGAGTTGCAGCCACCAATGCTACAGGACAAAGCTTTGAAGGTCTGAAGCCACCTCCAGGTTTATTGCAGACCACCAGCACAGTTAGACCAATGCATGGTAACTTGAACAAGCATTTACTAGGACTTCTTAGACCACTAATGGTCCATGAACATCACAGAAACGTCTGCCCTATCAAGTCAAATGATCACAGGCAAATCAAGCACGGGACACACAGCGCACAAGGAACTGCCAACACAGCAATATGGTGCCAAGTTTGCCTACAATTTCAATAGACGCAGTTCCACTAACTGGTATTTATTTATTTATTTTTAAGAAAACATCCCACAGAAGCCGAGCCAGATGGTTAAATGTTGCTACTACTAACACTGCTAATACCCCTTCAAGATTATTTATTGAGTAGGACAGCCAGGACCAGCACTTTCATCGCTTGTAATCACTACCAGTTTTTCTCCCAGTTTGTCTGCATCAGTTATCATTTTCTTTCAGGATATGGCTTGTTAGTCTCCAACGCGTATTGTTCACATCTACTCTAAGATTATTACTCAGCCAATGCAAGTACAATTGAATTTAGATGTGCTGTTCTTTTTTCAACTGTATCCAAACCACAACTGTTATTGGAAACTTCTGGTCTATGTTACTTTCCAAATTGACCCTTAAACCCTCTTTTCTTTCCTTGTCCAGCAGTCATTTAGTGGAGTAAGCTACAGGAATTTTCACCCTATTATCCAAAGGATTAGCTTCCAGAGAAAATAAGCAACTTAATAAGTAGAAATATTCCATGTAAAAATTAAATACAGTCAAGATTTGTATTTCAAACCAGAATTCATAGGAGACATCAAGGAACTACAGTCTTCCAATTATCATGCTGTGCAAGGAAGCAATCTTGAAGCAGCAGCTCACCATGGGTCACGTCTGATCAGCACCACTAGCTGTTCTCCTCAACCCATGGCTCCCCAGATGTCATGCCCCAGTGATAACCCTCCCCAATGTGGAAACACTGGTACACATTTAGCCAAGGCAGTCTAAGCTCCAAGAGCAACTAAAACATGCCTAAGCTAGAGAAATTACTGTGTTAACAGTTCTTTCTGCTATTTGCCTTAATTTGCACCTCACTTGCGCAAGGGTCCTGCAGATTTCTGAAGATCTCTCTCATTCCAAAAGCAGCAAACTTAAACCACACTGCTCAAACACTTCTATCAGCACTACTTTAGCTCTTTTTTGCCTAAACGGAAAGCACCATCATATCAAATCATATGCAGCTCTCTATGTATGAAGGAGATTAGATAGATGGCTCTGGTTACTGACATAGGACAGTGCTACTTAAATACTAAATAAAACATGATAGATGAGAAAAACATTTAGCATAAAGACGTTCTCTTCGTACAGAGTGTAATGTATCTAGCCCAATGGCCATCTCTTTCCATAGATATGAAGATTTTTAGAAGTCAGATCACAGACATTTGTTAGATCATCTACCAAAGGAGCACTATACCCTCCAACCCAGTAGCTGCAGCACAGGAAGTCCCCCCTCAAATGATGCCTGCAAAGTGCAGCAGTCTTCACGTGATGTACTGGTCAGCCTGCACTCAGAGAAGGTGATTGCACCCTCCTGATTTCAGGTGTCACCTCAGAGGATCATACTCAGTTTTAGCAGCAAACGGTAAACTCAGATGTTCCAAACTGCTGATCTTCTTCACAGCAATTTTATTTTGTGGTTCTGCTTCCATTTTCTTTACTACACATGCATAAGCAGAGGCCTCTCTTTGGCCAGAATTATTTACCCTATAATTTCTGCTTCTGTTTTCAACCAGTATTTACTGCTCCATCATGCCAAAAATCACACATACTGAATAATGCAGTGGGTCATACTTGAAAGCCCCATGAAATTCCTGGTTTCCTTGCAGCCAGACATAAGCTTCCCATTACTTAGGGCCAAAATTTATCCTCTTATACAGCATGAGGCAAGTTCACTGACATAGTGAAAATGTATCTGTTTCTTTAATACTACATCTCAAAAACAGTCACCAATCTCCATTCCTTGACAGTTTTATCTTCACTTTTGGAGGCATTTAGATGACAGGCTACAGATAGAGTGCATTCAGAAAACCGCAGGAGAATGCTGAGGTGTCCAAACACCATTTAAGAGGATTTTTATATCTGACATCTCACAAAACTTTTGAGCTTTACATTCTTGAAAAGTGAAGCCACCCATACCACCACACACAGCCAATTTACACACACAGCTGTGTGCAAGCCATCAGTTTCACACTTGCCTCAGAGCAGCCACAAGCCCCAGCAAGTGAGCTCTGCAGTACTGGGCAGCCACACAGCTCTCAGACAGGACAGCATTCTTTAGAGGTAGTTAATGACATGCCTGGAAAAAGGAGTACCAATGCTGAGCCTAACATACAGGGACAAGAAACAACGGAAAGAAAGTAGGAGTTACAAATACTGATTTTTCAAGCCCCAGAGCAACCACTCAGGCAAGAACATTTCAAAGATTTTGCATTTGCAACATTAGATGTTTAGAAGCAGAAAAATATCAGCATCACATGGGCATGCCCTGAGTGGCCTTGAAGATTTGGCCAAGTGCTGTAAGAATCTAAAAAACCCTGTCGATGACTCTGGTGATGAAAGCTTTCCCCCAGTGGGTGCCCCTCTCCTGCTGAAGCTGAGCCCCCTATGATGGGAAGAAGAGGCAAGACCCCAGCCTTGGGCCTGGGCACTGAGCAAGGAGGCACTACCCTCAGATGAAAGAGCCCTTGAACCCAGCACCACTTTGGTGCAAAGCTCCCTGAACCCTAAACAAGGGCTCATATTTTCACTTGGAAAATGCTTTCAGCTTGGTGCAATGCCATACAAGTGTAAACAAAAGCTGTAGATGCACTTCGCAGGATGCAGTTCATGGGCAAAGCTATATGAAGTTGCATTACTGAGAGCTTTTTAATGTTAACCAGGCTTTATCCTTGCCGGAACAAGCCTGGTATGCCTCTCCTTAAAGAAAGTATTTAAAGAAGGATGTGCTTTTATCAAACTGTGTGTAAACAGTACTTAAAAATCAAGCATTGTAGTTAACCAACTCTAATCCTTATTCCAAGAGCCAGGATATACAGAAAGCAAATGCAAGCAATGAAGTCAATTGACTCAGTTTTATTATTCTCTTCCTTGAAAATACTTTTAGTTTTTCATGTTTGTGACCAGTTTGACAGCCTCTCTCCACAAAAAACAGCTAACTCTCCAAGTTACATATACCTACATGATCTGCAGCACAATGCCTCTGGTATTTTATTCTTTTTGTTTTTGTCCAGAAGATAAGCCTTTAGAAGTCATTACTTCCCTCCTCAATCTCTGTCTAACTCCATGCTAAAAATTTTAGATGTATTTCTTAGGAATATCCTAAATTGTCTGCCAATAAACAAAGACCTCATACAAAGCAGGCAGTACAGGCTCAGTTCCCTCCTTCAAGGGAGCATGCCTTCGCCAGCATTTTTAATTACAGACTCACAAACTATCCCCTGCCATTTCAGCCACTTCCCCAGCTTGTTCTCTCTCTGGATCTGGTTTAATTTTTCTTACTGTGTTTTGAGCCTTTTCCAAGGTTTCAAATATTTAGGCTGCACCAAAACTATTTGAAGAAACCAGGAGACTTTTTCCACTTTAAAAGAAGAACCTTACACAGAAAACTCAGCATAAGCAAGAAAATTACACAGGCACAAACACCAGTGCTGATTGTCCACTTCCTTCCTTTTCCAAACCAGAAAGCTGAGCTCTCCAGCCCTCCCAACACCAGCTCTAATCCCGAGAGAGGCCGAGGGGTCCCTTACATCGGCACACTGAAGTAACCACTCAGAACACACAGAGAAGAAAAACATTTTGAGATCACTCTACTTGGACAAAATGGACAGGCCAAATTGCTCTCTATAGGAGCTTTATCTTAGACTAGCATGCTTGGCTCACACTTATTCATTTGTTTTTCATTGCCCTACACAGCATGTTCATATGTGGATTGTCTAGTTATATTAAAAAAAAAAAAAAAAAAAAAAACAAACTTCCTCATCTATGTTCTTTTACCAGCTCCCTGTTCCCTCCTCTTTTTTTTTTTTTTTTTTTTTATTATTATTCCCCCTCTCCTTTGCTCATTCCCTCCTTATAACACCCACTTCCTGGGTTTCAGAGAGCAAGAGATTAATTCTATCTAGTTTTCCCTTATTTCTCTTCCTTCTGTCAACCTATATAAGCCCAAGGACCCCCTTCATCTTTCAGCCATTCTTTTCACCAAGGAAGCTTTCACGTCACCATTGGACACATGTATCCTTCCTTATCATTCTGCTCCTCCACATCTTAATATTTGGGTTAAACAAGTTCTTTCCTTTAGTTTACAAGCATCTGCACTTTGTTCCTCTCCCCCCAGCTGTTGTATCCTAGTCTAATACCTCCACAGCATGGGCAGCCTCGATGGGAAGCAGCTGCCTGGACTTCAGGCAATACTGCATGAAAGCCTCAAGCAACAGCAGCTCTTCTTGAAGAAGTTTAAGAGAATCTAAGCTGGGCCTGCTTTGTTGGCACTTTGAAACAGTAGTGAATTCATACGGACTTTAAAACACATGACACATCTCATCCAGCTCTGCTGCTCCAAACACAACTGATCAATAGATTTTTAATTTCAGAAAGGTCCTCAAGATGTTACACACAACATGAAAACAAGAAAAAAGGACAAAAAACACCACTACACACACACACGAAGTATCTACACCTCTAGTTGACTGCGTTTTCTAAGCAACCCTTGGAATTTTTGCCTATTGTTCTCTGCTGCGCACAACGAACCATTTGGCAAGGGAGTTCTATTTTTAGGATGTCTGGGAATGCTTTGCTTTGGTTTTCTTTTTCACTTTGTGGGATCACAGTGCCATCTATCGGAAGACAAGAAAAACGTACTCCTATTTGCTGTTTAACACATACACGCATTTTTAAGTTGACTAAAACATTTATTATTTTAGTTTCAAAGTAACTAAGTGTACCAGGTCTTTACCATAAACTTTTACAGACATTTGTTACAATATACAAAACCCCACACTGTGCAAAGTTCAAGGCCAATACGTTTAAATAAACCATGTTATGCAAACACTTCAGAGCCTCACAAAGCTCAGAACTAGAAAAACACCTGAGAAAAAGAAGTTGCCACTTTTAAAAATAAGCGTCAGGAAGGGATAGCATTGAGTAAGCCTGTGCAATAACCCTGCCTTTCCTTCTACATCCTGTATCTCTCACTCCAGTGGGACTCCCCATGTGAGAAGTATCATGCAAACTCTTCAAGCCTGCTCCCCAGCTGATTATTATTTATTCTCCAAAACCACTCAATAGCCTGATATTTGTAAATCCTTCCCCAAGTAATAAGCAACAGGTACATAAATTTTCTCTATGTATCTATAAAGCGAGTTCTAATTCAGCGGGAACACAAAGTAACCAGAAAAACACTGCAGAGCAACTACAGTCCATATCTGAAATTGAATAAGTAGCAGGAATAAGTTTAAAAAGAGGGATCCTCAAAGGATTTCAGAGGAGCTGGATAGTTACAGACCCACAAGCACGACATTCACACCAGACACATAAAAAGAGAAATAAGATATATATATATATATATATATATGTGTGTGTGTGTGTATATGGTATAGGCTACAAGATGTACATCCTGAGGTAAACAGAAGAGCACAGAGTAATTAAAGTGCCTACATGGGGAAATCCTCCTGAGGAAGCCTTCAGCAACACCCATGGACTGCCCAAGTCCCCAGCAGCTCACAGCCCTGGCCAAGCCAATGTCACCCTTTGAGGACAGTGACATAGAGCAGTGGCTCAGAGGAAGATAGATGATGTCTGGTCATTTGCTTTCAAACAGAAAATGAGGTACAGGTAAGCAAGCTTTAAAAAAAAGAAGATACCGATCACACGCAAACACTGGGAGCTTTACAGTAACGGTATAAAGATATCTTTACACATACATACATAAGTATATATGTGCTTACAGGTACAGGCCACTATCAACTAGAATTAAAGCACTATCCAATAATTCAGGACCAAGAAGCCCAAAAAAAAACCACACCTCATGTAAACAATAGCATACACTTTCCTCTCATAAGCCCATAAGACACTTACTCTTCAGGAAAAAGTTATAAACATGAATGACAACCAGAGGCACCCTGGTCCTCACCCTATCAGCACCACAGTTTTTCCAGCAGGGACAGGCCTCCAGCCCCAGCCTCACATCCTCCCTGCAGCAAAGAACAAGGCAAATTACAGCAAACAAGCCAGCAGACCCCCCAAGTAAACAAAGAAAGCACAAACTCACCAACCCCTGTTCCAAAATAGCACCCTTCTTCCACAAGCCCTGCAAGACCCCTCACAATGGGGCAGGAGAAGAGCCTAGCAACACCCCCAGCCCAGGTGCCCATGGTCAGGCCATAATGAGCCACCACACCTCAGGATACGCTCATGCTTTTGTAGCAGTTCTGTTCACTTTATTTCATAAACAGCCACTGCACACAAATAAATAACATTCTTTCATTGTGTTAGCCTAGTAAATTCACCATTAGTTGTCTTCTTTTTTTTTCAGACAAAAATTGCTTTGGAGACAAAGAACCAGGTAGGATGGAGCAGATGAGGAAGGCCTTGTGAAGGAGGCTGCAGCACTGTGCCAACTCCAGCCGCTTGTCCTGCTGCTCTCTGGTGCGGCAGAAGCAAGTTGCATACAAGCTGGATCACTGCTATGCATGCACCAAACAGCATCTGTTTTGTGCTCCTCATATTTGGCAAAAATTGCACAATCACCCCAGCAAACCAAAACCAAACCCCGATTTTGAACACAATGTTTTTCTTCAGCCATGGAGAGCAGGAGCTATAGTGTTCCTGAAAGCATGAAGACAAGCAGGAAGGTGAGAGAAGGAAGCAGTGTTTCCCCCAGTTTCTGAAAAAAGTGGGTCTAACCTGGGGAATGGAGACCCTCTGCAATTGCAATCAATAGGCCTTCTGCTATTTTTTTTCCAGTTACAGAAAAACAGTATTTTCATTTTTTACAGTTTCTAATACCTCTGCAAATGTTCCTCCGTGTTGTCTTCATTCCCCAGCATTTTGACATGGTGCTCATGTATGACAGAAAAAATGTGAAACTCCCAGTAAAGAAAGGATGAATTGCATTTACACTTTGATATAGTACAGATCTCTGTTTATTTAGACCTTATTATATTAATGTGGTGTGTGGTTCAGGCATGAGCGTGCTGTCACTGAAATCAGTGGCAAAGTTCCTGCAAAGTTCTGAGGGGACAAGGTGGTCACTTGAATAGGGAAGGTGTGGTAATTGGAAGTGGTACGATATGGAGCTAACCCCTGGTGCACACACATTAATGGGCTGATCAGGCAATGGTGATGTCTCTGGCTGCATGATCCTGAGGCTCTCGCAGAGCTTTTGAGTATAAACTGCACTGCTGCAATAGTAGATTAGATGTTAACGTGCATGATTACAAGATCTGGACCTAAACCTACTGGGCAGTGTCCCTCAACTTTCTCTTTCTAGAAATTGCCTTTTTCTATGGCCCTGCCACCTCCTCAATTCTGAAAGTAAAATTATTTGAATTCTTCTCCTTCCTTGTCTGGACTACACATTCCTAAAAGATTACTGTGGCAGTGAGCAGTTACAATGAATATCTAAAGTAAAGGATATTTTGTTACTCTTCAGTTGCAGTGAGGCTGCTGGTGAGTCTGTATTTACCCTGCATTAAGTAACCTCCAATAACATAAGCTTTTATTTCCCGCAGGGCGACGCATGCAGCTGTTACAAGGAAAGCGATAACTATTCCGCACCGAAAGGCCACGCTAAACAGCGCAGACCCCAGCGTGTTTCCATGCTTGCAGATGCATCTTTTAAAGCCCGGCCTCCAGCAGGCGCTGCCCGCCTGCCTTCCCGACCACCAGCAGCCCGCTCAGCCGCACGCAGCCGCCCCTCGGCCGTGCTCCAGCACCTCCCCGGCCCTGCATGGTGCACGCGTGCGGGCCCACGCATAATTTTTCCGTGAGCTTTTCGCGTTTCTCCTCTTCCCGCCGAGCGCTCCCCAAAAAATCCGCCTTCCCCCTCCCAAAAAAGCTCTGTGCTCCAGGTGAGGCTCGAACTCACAACCTCGGCATTGCTCGGCTTTAGTACTGCTGTATAAGTACCGCGCGCTAACCGATTGCGCCACTGGAGCCCTGACACCAACTCCTCCCGAACGCTTTATCAACCACTCGCCGGGCGCCGGCCGGGAAATGGCGCCGGGCCGCCCGCCCGCGACGCGGAATGGCCCCGCCGCGCCCCGACCCCCGGCCGCCGCCGGGCCCTCGCCGTTCCCGGCGGCGTGGGGAGGGGGCCGGCACGGCCGGGCAGGAGGCGACCGTCCCGGGAGGGCGGCGCCGTGAGGTGCGGGAGGGCGGGGAGCGGCGGCGGAGCCCGGGATGAGGCCTCCTGCCCCCTGCGGGCCCGCCGGCCGCTGGCGGCGGGGAGAGCTCGGCCCGTCCGCCGGGAGGGCCCCGGGCAGGTGGCCTGCTCCGAAAACGCTGAATTGTCAGCGACCATTGCCAAAAGACAGCCGGTGCTGATGCGTAGAACAAAGCACAGTGTATGCGTATGGTGTACGACTTGCTGAGAAACAGTTATTAGGAAAAAACACAGCCATACGTGCGTGTCTGTTGATAAGGTACACTGCCAATGTGAACTGTGCAGTCAGCTCAGTCAATTCCACTATCTCTGTGTGGCATTTAAACCCTATTTAATGCTCCAGTCCTGTTGCAGTTGACACAAGGACATACCCTTTCTATTTTTCCTGAGATCATTAAGCTGTCACCCTATTTATGTTCCTAGAACCAAGACAGCTCTGCTGGGTTACAGGCACAATTACCAGAAAGCATTCTGCTATCTACATCTCCGAAGCATGGGCAAGGTAACAAGCTCTGGACCTGTCATTACCGAGTGGATGATTGTACAGTGCCCCACAGTGCCTGGACTTCCATGGCCTCTAAACTGAAATATTTATGGCCTGGCAGCAGGGGACGGGCACTCAGCCAGTTTCAAGCAGATAGCAGCGACCTCCAACGTGAGTTCATTACCTCCTCCTCCTACCTCCTATTCATAACTGAGCAGAAACATTTGGAAACTTCTGGACGGAGACAGGATGCTTCTCGCTTGTCAAGACAGCTGTTCTGCTGCTGGTGCTATTACTGTGGGCAATTTGGAATTATTTTGGAATATGTTTCAGTAGTATACACCACTGACAGGTGAAGTATCGTGCAATTGCTGTATCTGGCTGTTGATGAAGATGATGGTGGAGAGAAGAAAATTGCCGTCAGTTCATTTCTTAGAGCAGTTTTATTTTATCACATAGATTTAGTTCCCATACCAGAAAACTGCAGCTACCTTGTTACCCTTACCAGTGCATCATTACACCAGCAAATAAAATATACTATATTACGTTTGCATCAATCTTTGTACAATTTCATCCAAACAGGTGTCCTTTCAGAGAATAAAAAATTGTCAGGAAGAATCAAAGCTGAAGCTATGATGAGTTCTTTATTGCAGCTTCAGCCTTAGACTCAGGCAAGAGGAGGACCCAGTGTTTTTGCTTTTGTTATTTACATATGGATGATAATCACTGCTGTTGTATTTCAATCAGCCCATAAAAGTAATAGTGTCAGCAATAGTAAAGATCCTAGTAAATTTTGTGGGATGTTTAGTTCTTCTATTGTGCTATGTGATCCACTTGTTTCCTGCATGTGCCCCCACCAATACTGAGGCCCTTGATACCATGTTTATAAATCAAATAGTAAAAAATTGGCCATGTGTTAGTTTGTAGGTGGGAACATAACTGTACTCATGTAGTAGGTTTGTTAACAATTTGATTTTATTTCCAACAACTACGTGGGATTTAAAAACTATAAATAATTATATAATGTTTTCATTTTAATAAAGGGTATATATATATATTTGTTTGTTCTCAAAGAATCTTTTATAGCAGAGAAAGAACAGAATTGATTAAAAAAAAAAAAAAAAAGAAAGCATGTTCAGGTGTTTGTTTTTTTGTTTGTTTTTTTCACTAACGCTTTTTCCTGCACCCACAATGTAAAAGATGGCTTATTTTTGAGGAACAGTTTTGTGCTTCAGTAGTCTTGCATAACTCTGTCAGCAAAAGCTGACGAGTCGAGAGCGTTTGCCTTCGCTACCTGAGGGAAGGATCTGAGCCGAAAGCAGATGTAGAAACCTGAGTTTCTGGAACAGACTTTGATGGATGTGAAGAGCCACAGCAAAGTGGACTAGCCAGAAAAATCCAGGTCCCCAGTCAGGTCACGAAGTGTCCATACTTACCTGAAACTCACAGAGCCTGCAACACTTGCTCTTTTCTTTGCCTCTCCAATACACTTACTTCACAGAAACAGGGTTTCATGGCCCACTACTTCCAGGCTGCACAGACCATTTCTTATCCCTCCTCAAAAGAAGCAATGTTCCCTTATACCTGCTGCACACATGGAGAGCCCATTAACTGCTTTTTTCAAAATGCACTGATTTCCGAGGGTTGCGGAAAGTACTGCTCCTGTGACCATAACCGCAGATTCCTGGTAATGGTGGATTTTATAAGTGAACTTCATTGGTGCCCTCCCTGAGTAGTTCTAGCTATATTTTTTTCCCTTCCCGCCCCCCCCCCCCCCCACACACACCTCACTGTAGCCGTAAAAATGGATTTATCAGCCTGTGACTGAGATAGTTTTCTCTGCAGGTAATAGCACCTTGTATTCTACCTAGCGGGGAAAAGAGCAGAGACTAGTGATGAGAGTAGGGGTTTGAGACAGAATAACCCTGCAGTTAAAACTTGTACATTAATATCAGCTCTATCAAGTCCAGGACCTTTTTTTTTTTTTTTTTTTTTTTTCCCTGCTGTGAATCTATACAACCTCTTGGTTTTTAGGCCTGACAAATGGAGTCCTGCTCTTCAATACCTGTTACTAACAATGAGGTAAAGCTTTACAAAACCATTGTCATTAAGAGAGTCTTCAGTTCTGGCTGGGTCACAATCCTCTCAGTGAAAGCATTTTAAATGGAAGATTGCTTTCCTTCATATCTAAATAGCATGCCATCAGCCTACAGTGCAAAAAGCACCAAAATGTTCCTGTCTGTAGGTCCAAAACCAGGCCTAATGACTTTGCTACACAGTGATGTCTCACCACAGTCATTCTGATGGTAGAAATTTAATATGCTAAATAAATAATGTTACATTTTTTATTATTATTTGTAATTGAGTGAAATAATACATACTCTGGGCTTATATCAGATAAAAGTATTGCCAATACCATTATGACTGTATAAATATAGCAGAACTGTAATCCCCATGTGGATTTTTGTATCCCAAAATGAATGGAGTTTTTTGGATCAATTATGTAAGGAGTTTAAATTAAATTGCAGAGAAGTCGTAGAGATGAAAGTAAAGCAGAGTCACCCTCACACTTACTGATAGAAGAGTCCAATATTAGTTTCAACTCACATTCTATCACTTTTCTTTTTTTCACCCATAGGAAAGTTATAATGGCACAAGCTAAAGAACTCCCGAGTTTATATCATTCCAGCATCCTGACTCATCAATCCAGAAGCTGCACAGCCCATATGCACAAGTCACGGCAGCTATACAGCTCACTTCTAAACAAATCATATGATACTCCTATACCCATGCACACTGACACACTAAGCACAGTATAGATGTAGTCAGAAGACTAAGCTATATCAAGAGCAACTGAAAAGCTCTGACATTTTGTAATGGCTTTTTTTTTTTTTTTTTCAGCCACCCATATCGTGTAGTCCAAGTTTGAAAAGAAGTGTTTATAGATTTGGTTATTAGAAGTGAAGGAGGAGGGGGAAGCAGTGATCAATTTTATTAGGAACTCCATAGACATGGAAAAGACACCAGTGAAGGAATAAAGCCTAATACGGACCAGGAATGCCTGATAATTCTCCATTTCTTTGCCTGGTAATTTGATGACAGTGTGCTGCATTTTCCCAAAGGGCATCACAGAACCACATTCAGCTCTCCAACAAGGCCTGCCACAATCCTGGCAAAGACTGAGACAAATTAAAAAAGATAATTTATGAACAACTGCTTTTGGTCTTACAAATGCAGGAGACATTTTTATTTTTGTTATTTGGCAGAAGTAGTTCCCAGTATTTTCAATCACAACCTCAATCATTCAGTCTAACAAGGTTGAAGAAAGGTGGGAAAGGGAAATAGGACTCTATTATCATGCCCGAAACATGTAGATATTTAAGTATGTATAAAAATACATTTTATCTATATTGTATACATGTAGTTAAACTTTGAGCAATGGCTCTCAAGCTGCATTTAGCTTTGAAACCTGATGTTTCTATTAAGTGCCCAAGTTTTCATAACTGTATGTAGCAAGGCAGTTTCTGTACAGAGAAAGTTTCTTTACTGCAGCTGATGCGGTAAAGAGAAGGAAGCAACCTCCTGTGGGCAGTAGGAGTCTCAAATGAAAATAATTTTTTTAAAAAACACTGGTCAATTATTAGCTAAGCTGCTGGAGCAGGAGCACTCTTTGCAAAGTGACCTTTGGCTGATGGACCTGTCCCCTTTGACACTTCATCCTGAAGACACCTCTTCTACCAACCAATCCCTGAACTGGGGGGATGGAGTCAGATGTAGCTTGCTCACAGAGCAAGCATTATGCAAACTTCATCTTCCTCAGAAGTTTCATAGCTGGTGGACCATGGAGCTTCTGGTAAATGTCAGAAAATGGATAGAAGAAAACAAGGCAGCCTTTTTACCTCCTGTGTGCAATAAACTTATGTGAGTAAATGAAGGTGGTTTTTTTTGTTTGTTTGTTTTAAATGTTGTTCTTAGATATATAAATATTCTTAGCTACCAGAGGAAACTGCTAAAATGCATACATGGTAAAGACCAGTAAGGAACCGTAGTTCCTCTCAGGCTACAGCCAGTCATACCGCAGTTTTGAAGGACAGGAACTAACTGAAATCTTTTTGTGGTAACTCTGCAGAAGCTGTGAAGACCAGTTTCAATATGTCTGCCCCAATTCAAAGTCTCTTGTAGGCAATTAGGCTGCTAAGGGTCTTTGTGTCATGCCCTTTGACAATAACCTCATAGAAATCTGAGGAGATGGCATTGCATCCATGGACTGTAAGATTTAGCAAATAGATTCATGCTGCCATCTTACAACCTGGAACAGCTGCTAGAGCTGCTAAGGGTCATTCCAGTATTGCAGAGGAGCTGAATCTGCAGGAGCAATCAAAACTGACAGAGCATATCACATGAAGATAAGGAGAATCAATGGGGAGCAGGGCTGAAAGAGCAGGTTTCCAGGGCATTTCTGAGCTGTCAGGGCAGGGCAGGATGCTCTGAACACAGCATGAGGCTGAAAAAGCAACATTGCGGGGCACTGACTGACAACTTGGAGCTATGAACTGTATCCTGAATAATTATACAGCTAATATAAGAAAAAAGTGCGGGTATTATGCAGGTTTACGGTATGCATATTGCCAGTGTCAAAGTCCATGAACAAGTTCCAGTGTAAGTGGTCCAACGTGTGGCACATTCTAGTTGTGTTACCAAGGATTTCTTTTATCAGTGAACTTGAGGACAATACATGTAGTCCCACATTGCCTCTATATGAAGGTTTTCATAAGAAAGGATAATGTACGAGAAATTATAGAAGACTGAGTTTTATGAAGAACATAAAAAGCAGGTGTTCTTGCTCTTCTATATTTATTTTTCTTGCATTTGAATTTTAACAACTACAATAGCAAAGAATGTGCCTGTTGCCCCTGCCCTGAACTGCTACCTCTAATCAAAAGCTGATTGGGCACTACTGTAGCAGTGGCAGCGATACTAATTTCCATTCAAAGCTGCAAGAGTTTGCTTTTCAAAGTAATAGTTGCAAGACAAAAATAAGGTAAGAGGTACACCCTTAGCAAGATGTCTCTGTTGAATCTACAGTTCTAAATGAGAAATTATGAAACTTGAGTCACTGCAATAGTTTCACAGTGGGAAAGAGAAGAAAGTGTCTTTTTACAAGTGCTTTCATTTCTTTCATTTTGAGAATGGATTTAGGAAGCATAAAAGCATAGCTATTTCTGAAGCTTACCAATGACAGTGGTAAAGCTTTAGTATTTTAGAGTATGTGAAATATTCATTTTTTCATTCTTCATCAGTAAAATTAACCTTTTTGTTATTACTGCACTACTCTGCACAGCCTATCAGCAGCTCTGTGTAATTCTGAAGTAACTCTGGAATATGAGGTCTATCAAAGGTCAGAAAGTTACACGTATCCCTAAATACTTGATGTTGATGAATCTCCCCCATAAACACTGTAAAAAGCTAGAGTGAAACAAAGAACATTTTTTCATGATAAAGTTTGCATAGATTAAAAAATAAATAAATAAATAAATTTCTCCATTGAATCTTCAGCCTGTGGAGGAGGAGAGAAAAGCCATGTACTATATAGATACTGAGTTTCTCACCACCTGCTCCTAGTGATATCTACATTTTTTCAGGATTTTCCAAAAAAGCTTTAGGCAATTTTCCAAGATGTGACTAATAGATTTCCAAGATTGTTTTCAAAGGCTTTGATACTTTATATGCTGAGTGCAGATGTATAAAGAAATCTTCTCACTGCCTTCTACACTGCAAGAAGGCAAACACTTAAAAAAAATAAAAGTAACTTAAGATCCTAAGTTTCAAAAGAGAAATAAAGGTTAAAATATAGGTCTTACTGTGTATCAGTAAGACTTCCCATCTCTAAATTTGTTACAGCTTTCAGACTTTCATTCAGTTATGTTCCATACAATTGTGATGATCAAAGGTTTTAAGTATCTGTATGGCATTTCAAAACAAAACCTCAGTTCCTGAATCATCATCTGCTTAGAGTTTTACCAGAGTCAAGAAAACAATGTGATGTAAGAGCTACAACTTAATTATATATATTTTAATTACACTGTCTTGCAAGCTTAAATACTTTTTAACCTCAAGGAGCAATTAGTGCAAAATCAGAACGCTTGGGATAGCTGATTTTTACAGGGTTGCTAAGGCACTTTTAAAGCTTTTCTTTGAGTTCAGAATGTGATACTGTAAGGAGGTAAGGAGACCTCATTACAGTCATGGAGTATCTCATTCTTTGTGGTCTTGAGACATTTTCAAAAGGTTGCCTGCTGGTCACATTTTCTTTATGTGATTAAGAAGAAAAATATAAGAGTATGTAAAACTTAATAGACCATTGATTAGCAGCTCATTCTAAAAATAATGCAATCAAGTAATTTCCACACCACTGTAACCTTTATGATACTGAAACTGCATTAACTGTCTCCCAGACGGTCTTAGCTGAACCTGCTTTTCTTTCTTATGATTTGTCTTATTTCAATGCAATTATATTAACTTGACAACTTTATTTAGCAGTGTGGACAAACAAACCTCTTTGAATTCCTACTTGTATTTGATAGTTAGAAGTTTTTGATAGTACCATTGTATAATTCTTAATCAAAGCAAGAATTAACCCATTGTTGCCAGTTTATTATGCAAAATCAAATCCATAGGGTACCAGAATTAATGTTAGATTTACCAAATAGTTCAACAAAAAGTTAAGAAACAATGGTTTAGAGAGCAATAGCTTCCCTTTTAATTATTGAACTAATAAAATCAATCAGTTGAATCAAATACAATGGGTTTCTGTAAAAATTATTTAATCTTTAAAGTAGGCTACAAGATGCACATAGATCATGTTTCTCTTATTCTTCAGGACTAATTTGAATTTATTTCATGAATGATTAGCTATGTTGTTACTGCTTTGGTCTTCCTACCCTCCTCTAGTAGAAGGGTTCATTAATACAGAAGTATTTCAGCATGTCCTTGAAAACAAGTATTAAATCTGCCTGATAGTCAGTTCTGATTTCAGTTCCTTATTTTAAGATACTGGCATGATGCCAGGAGCTGTAATGCGTACAAGTTCCTATAGTGAGAATAGTAAATTTAAGTATTGTAATCTAATTTAATTCTTTAGATTTTAAGTTGATCAAGGAATGGTGTGTCACAACAGTTATTTCTGCTTTACTAATTCGTACTGTGGTGTTCTTTATAATTTATCTTCTCTTCAAAGTAAGTATGATATAAGTACCAGATCAAATAAATACATTCAGTAATTCAGAATAGTTTAGTTTCTCTCAATTAAGGCTTATGAAGTGCTGACACAGAGGCATGTATTTCTTTCCTGAATTGTAGGGGAGCATAGTCCTGCTGGTTCTGTATTACTAGGATCTCCAGTTAGCTCAAGTACTTCCTCATTGAAAAGTAGAGGTCAACATCCTTCAGCTCACACGTCAAAGAGAGCTTATGAATAAATTTTGAATCACAGTTAACAATTCTGGTTTATATTGTTTTTTTCCCCACACAAAGGAAATAGAAAACTGCTACCTTACCTCTTTATTAAGATACGCGCAGTGATAGATAATTGGAGTTCTATCTATTCTTTGTGACAGCTGAGAAAAGAGCTCGCTGAGGCTCTTACAAGGGACAGAATTAAGATAAAGGACCTGAATCTCTTTTTTCTGAATCAACCACAACCACAAAGAAACCATTGTAATGTTGTTCCACCTCAGCAAAACTGATATAAATAGAAGAGAAATTAGCTCATAATTCCTACCATCAGAATAGAATCTCTAGTAATTCTGCCCCTGGGAACCAAGCATGATTTTACCTTTATTAAGCTTAAAAGGAGATTTACCTTTATCCTGAATTAATCATTGAGAGGGCATTTTTCCTGTCTTTCCTGTCTCTTACATATCATTCTTTGTCTTTGCAGTTCAAAGCTCTTTCCACTGTTGGTAAGTACCTTTGTTCTTTTTTCACAGCTAGAGGAACCAAAACACCAGGAGGGAAGTAGATGGCCTCAGGTCATCCAGCAGGCCAGTGGCAGAGCAGGAAGATGCATCTAGGTCTTTTCTCTCATTCTTGTTGCTACTTGTCACTTGCTATTGTTTCATTGCCTCACTGTAGTCAAAGCATCACAAAAGTAAAAAATAAAAATAAAAATCCATGAAATAAGGGACACCATGTATTGAGGTAGCTTTAAATTGTCACTTTTCTTTTCTAGGCATCGACATCAATTGAATGTGATGTTTGTTGGAGGACCAAATGAAAGGAAGGATTATCATATTGAAGAAGGAGAAGAGGTAACCTATAGGTTGTTGTAATTGATCTGTATGGTTAGAATGCAGCTACATTTGAAGCTACAGATTAGCAATGCCAGGCTCAGTGGCATTGTACTCACTAGATCTATTCAAAGTCTTACACAGAATTATGCACCTGAACCATAATTTCTTTTTAAAAAAACTAAAATTTAAACTAAAATAGATCTTTGAAATCAGATCTATTTTGCTATAGTTCATTTTCAACAGAAAACTAGAGAAAGTACTTTTACACATCAAAATGTGTCATGTCAACATTTTGGAATGACACTTTAGAAAGGTAAGGATATTTTTAAGTGATATTTTGTTACAGATTATCAGTTTTTATTTCAAAAGTAATTTTGAAATTCAGAAATCAATATTATTTTCAGAAAAAAAAAATATATATAATTTCAAGCCAGTAGACTTTGTGAAAGATATCAGCATTTTCTACTTTCATTCATATTTTGAAGGATAAATAATGTCCTACAGAATATCCTCTTTTCTGAAATAAAGAGATCTGGGGATTCTAACTGTTGTCAAGTTGAATATGAGCCAGCAGTGTGTCCTCTGGCAACCAGGAGAACCAACCATACCCTGGCGTGCATCAGGCACAGCACTGCCAGCCAGTCCAGGGAAGGGATTGTCCCGCTCTGCTCTGTGCTGGTGTGGCCTCACCTCAAGTACTATTTGCACTTTGGGCCCCACAATGCTAGAAGGACATAAAACTGTTAGAGAGCATCCAAAGGAGGGCTGTAAAGATGGTGAAGGGTCTGGAGGGGAAGACGCATGAGGAGCGGCTGAGGCCCCTGGGTTTGTTCAGCCCAGAGTAGAGCAGGCTGAGGGGAGGCCTCATGGCAGCCTGCAGCTCCCTCACGGGGGGAGCGGAGGGGCAGGCGCTGAGCTCTCCTCTCTGGGGACAGCGACAGGACCCGAGGGAACGGCATGGAGCTGGGACAGGGGAGGGTCAGGCTGGGGGTTAGGGAAAGGGTCTGCACCCAGAGGGTGCTCGGGCACTGGGACAGGCTCCGCAGGGCAGTGGTCACAGCACCAAGCTGCCGGAGTTCAAGAACTATTTCGACAAAGCTCTCAGACAAAGCTCTGGGTGTACCCATGAGTTGGTTTCCATGATCCTTGTGGGTTCTTTCCAGCTCAGGATATCCAATGGTTCTATGAGAATAGAATCTCTCCATACATGTATTTTTCAAATCAGTCCCCTTCTCTGCATACCTTCTGTATCAAAACAAAGCCATGCAACTCAAAGCTTTGAGTAATGAGAAGCTGTTAGGCCAAGTATAGAATATCGGAAGAAAAGGTGGAAACCTATCAAAATTGTAACGTGAGTCTTACAGCCTGCCCTCAGCTGTGGGCACAGCCATGGCTGATAAGGTACCAGGCTACCCATCACATTCAGGATATCCCTTTTTGTCAGCTGCACCGTGTTGGCAGGTCCCTCAGGGTGGGAAGCAGGGAGGACAGACCTCAGGGCAGTGCAGTACGAAGCAGTTGTCACTGACCAGAAGAATTTACCATCTAGCACGTATTTGACAAGGAAATTCCAGAGATACTTAGTTGGGGAAAACAAAGTGTGGTTTTGTCAACATGATTGCATCCTTGGGAGAGGATTAACCACATCTGTAGCATGACTGCTCAGAAAGCACTGAAAAGAATATCACATCTATACGGCATGTTTTTAAGCGTTATATGTTAGATTAACAAAGTGAATTTTGTCAGTGACATTAAGTTTCTACCAAGCATAAAATGAAGGCAGATATGGAAGTGAATGAGTCCAAATTATTTTTTCCTGCAACTTAACAAAATTGTTCTTATATAATTAATTTATTTTCTTGCTCTGAAGAACATCCAAGATGTATATACTAAGAGCAAAACAGAGAAAAAAAAAAAAAAAAAGCTGAGGTTTAACTGGAATAACAGTCTGCACTGAAGCTGAAGTACTAAATATCACAGAATCACAGACTGGTTTGTGTTGAAAGGGACCTTAAAGATCACCTAGTTCCAACCTCCCTCCTACGGATAGGGATACCTTCCAACTATGAAGTATATAAATACAATATATTTATTTTTTTTATGATCTTGCATCTCCCTGCATCTCTCAGTTTATGCTAGATTGTTCTTGGTCCCTGAGCAGTTCCTATCCTGTTGCATTTTAAAAAATTGTCTTTTTTTCTTCCCATAAAACAAACGTCAGATGAATATCATTTACATCATTTTTTTGTTGTTGCTGTTTTCACGATGCTCATACATTTGCACCTTCTAGTGATCTAATGAATCCTTTAAATCTATGTTTTTCATTTAAAAATTGTGAGAGAGTTTCCTAGTAAAAGGGCATATTCGTAAATAGGGATTGGGATTAAAAAACAAAACAAACGAGAAAAAAAAGAAAAACCCCAAACATTCAAAACAGGTCCTTTATAGTTCTGAGTGATAATTTGAAACCCAAAATAGAGGCATACTGTTAACCAAATCATGAATGCAAAAACTCACAGTCCTTTTCGCAAATGTAGCTGATACTGTTCTACTAGTATTCTGATACCCACAAAAAAAATGGTTTAGAAAGGAAAGTTAACTTTAGGATTGTTTGTATTTGTTCAGACATGATTTTGTGCCTGTTATTAGTCACAGCTTATATTGTGTCCTATGGCACATGTGCTGTCAGCCCATAGTTCACAGCAGGAAGCAGCTCACACGCAGAGATGAGGGTTTAGGAGCATCCTCCTCGTCCTAAACTGTTCCCTGCTGGCACCTTTAGTGTGCAGCTGTATCAGGAAAATCTGTTCTGATGGCTAATTATGAGAAGGTCTGGAGATTTGATTTGGAATCTACATCCATGGAGACTAAAACAGTGCCCAGTTTCACAATTTTTTTTCCTGCTTAGCAGGGGGTTCCTAAATATGTAGCTTGATACCTTGCTCCTTCCTAATTTTCCACACACTACTTATTTGCCAGCCTTCTGCAGAAAAGTACTGTCTCAAACCCAGGACATTGTTTTCTATCAGACAGATTTTATAAATGGCAAAATTAAGCTGCACCTTACAAGAGATAAGCTATTTGCATTCTTTGGCTTGAATTTATCACTATGTCATAGTCATTCTTTTTCCTGTATTTGCTTTAGGACATACATCTTCTGTTAAAACAGCAAAATGCTGTGAGAAAACATTTGTATTGCTACACAGACAAAACTTTCTTAATATGCACTAAATAGATTGTGCTATATATACATATCTAGTTTTGTAATTTTTTATACAAACCCTTCATGAAGTACTGATGAAAAGCTTGTATAGAAGGATTGTGTGGCAGTCCTGACAATGCTCAGTGCCTTATGGCTGAGGGTCATAGCTGTTTTTCAGATCCCAGACATAACTTGGTTTCTTTAACTTTTCATCATACAATAGCATTTGTGACGTGAAGAGTTAAGTTGTTCACACAGCTCACAAAATTCACGGTGTATTTACTGCATTTTTGCTTACTTGCAAAGCCTGAGTAGGGGAAAAGCTATTCTTTTATCTTATTCACCTTATTTCTGCGAAGTTATATGATAAGTGAAAGCTGAAGGGAACTGTTTGCTTCAAAGGACATTAATGACACATAAAAACCATGATCATAACAAAGCTTAACTATAGTAAAATCAGTTTCAGATTTTATTTATTGCACAGTGTGGGCTGCTTTGGGGGAAGGTGAGATATGCTAAATCTAGGATCAGAAAAGTAGTTAGGCTCCCATCTCTTTACCCATTTCAGTCCACCACTTAAACGTAACAAATCTCCAATAGCTGCCTTTAATTTCATAACAATTCATATTCTCCTCACACCTGATGTTGAGTCTACATATAACAGCGCAGTTCCATGCAGCGAAATTCAAATCAGCCTTTCATCTACCACCTGCAACACATTTGCATTGGCACAATACTGCACTTGGTGTTAAAAGCCCTGCTTTTCATTGTGGCATGAGTGCCTGAAGTTTCTGCTCTTGGCATCTAGGTTGTTTCCCATGTATGCAGCCAGCTACAAACTGATGCAGCCCCAGGTCAGAGTCCTAACACTGCACTCCTGCAGAGGATTTTCAGAACAGAAACCCTCTCTCCTCTGATCAGCTTGGCCAATCCCTTCAGCTTCGTATAGCATATTTACACTTTCTGTTTGGGATACAGTTGTTGTGCTCTGAAAAGCGATAAAGATTTCAAGTCATATCTGTCACAGCTCGTCTGCATTTCCTAGCCTGAGCTTCAATTTCTCTTTTTCTCCCCCTCACATACACACCACAAGTAGGATTTGGCTCCAGTTTCCGACAAATCTGCTTAAATGAAGCCTGACCCCTTCTTCTAGCTTATGCTGCTCTCCAGGCAGCATGCTTTGGAGAAACTCCCCTAGCAACTTCATTCTCCCTTTAGATTGTATGGGGATACTGGATGCCTAAGGAGAGAGGAAAGTGGCTAGGACGATCGTTCCAGTAGGTGGTATTGCAGTGCTTATCTCCCGAGTTAAACTGAGAACATGAGTCTCAGCAGAACAAGCAAGATCTTTTTGCTCCTTATATTTTAAAAACACATTTATCTGATGAAAACTCTGAATATTTTAATAAGAAACAAAGCTCATATTAGAAAGCAATAAGAGTGATGATCCCTTTGCATCAGAAAGAGATTGTGTCTTCAGAAATATGTTTACTGCATAAAATTGTTAGGATGAGTCTTGGCTAGTATTCATGTTTCACAGGTGACATGTAAATGAGCAGAGAAAAAAAAACAAACAGTTTGCTCTGCCTTCCAGACTTCTGATGGCTGAAAAGCCTTGTGATGAGTAAGGGAGAAAATTGTTTTTCTGTGCTCATGTAGATCAGTCACTGCTGAAGTCTGGAGAACACCCAGACTTTACTCCCACATCAGAATTTGATTTGCTCTTCATATTAATTTAGTACTTAACAATCTGACGTGCAATGCAAACCAGGATACGCCAAGTCAGAACCTCATCCCAGACGTGGCTAAGCAATCCTAAATTCCACTTTCAAAATCAGCGATCAAAGTATAGTGCGAACTGCAGATTTCTTTAGAGTCCCATGAATAAGTTGTCAGCCACAAGAGCACTCACAGAGCTCTGGGCTACTATATCTGGGCAGAGTTTGATGTCAAAGGTGGATCTAAATTAGCAAGCCATACACTGAACTACTGAGCATAAAAGAGAGTCACAGAATGGCTGAGGTTGGAAGAGGCCTCTGAAGATCGTCATCACCCCCCTACCAAGCAGGATCACCTAGAGCACATCTTGTGTTGTACTTGGCCTGTGCAAACCAGTTAGAAATTCAGCACTGATCCAGCTGCCTTTCCTCTCAGTTTGACACAATGCTATCCAGTTTGAAGCACAATCAAGCACCCACACACTCACCACTACTTCATTACTCATGTGTCTTCATGTCTTTTTTTTTTTGTGGGGGGGTGGGGGTGGGGGGGTATGTAGGAAGAGCTTATATTTGCCCAGAATGCAAAGCTTGGTCAGCACTGAAAAAAAAAAAAAAAAAAAAAAAAAAAAAAAGGAAAGAGCAAAAAAAAGAAGAAAAAAAAAAAAAGTCCCAGTAAAATGACAGTACAATACTATATTGGCAAACTGTCCTATGAAACAGGCATGGACTATAACTCACAGAAATGTTAAACATTTGACAGTTTCCTCAATAAAATTTCAGGGTATAATATAAGGACATCAGTAGATTCAGTAATTACTGCCACTTTAATGCATCACAGTGACATCAGACGATTTATGGAAGCCTAAAGCATGCAGACATTCACAAAAAAAAAAAAAAAAAAAGAAAAAAAAAGAAAAAAAGACCATAATTTACAATGGTAGGTAGTGTTTAAGTTCAGACAGGAAAACAAACAAACAAACAAAAAACACATTTATTGGCGATGGAACAATGCATAGCCTACCTCCCTCCTCCTTTCCCACTACAAAATAATTATTTTAATTCAAAACTCAGTGTTGTGTGAAGAATCTTTTCTTGTGTCTGGATTGTTCTACTGTTGAGCTGAAAGGCTCCTTTCCTCTCCTCAGCCTTCCATTATCAGAAAGGTGCTTATCCATGCAATCTGTACTCATAAGCAGCACAAAACTGTCCTCCTGTTGTTCTTTGCATCATCAACATGTCTGTGCAAGCATTTAGGAACAGTTCCCTCAGTAGCTATAGGGAAGATACCACTCCAAAAGTCATCAGTTCCAAAAGGATCTTTCAATTTCTGCATTGCCTGTGCCATATTACCAATGGCCTGTGTGATAATCCGTCAGAACCTTATATTCTTAGATAAGATGGGTCTTTTTTGAAATGGAGGAGAGATCGTTTCTCCACCCAAACGACTATATTGTACAAAGAGCCTGACACACTCTGTAATGAGGGCTAATATTGCATTTATACAGTCATTCAGTAACACACAAGAAAATGATATGAAAAGAACATGGGAAAATGGAGTACAATGAGGATAAGTAACCTAGCAATGTGGCCATCTAGACAAGAGTTTAATTTAGCCATGGCGATCTCCTTGGCACAAGGTGAGCTTTCCACTCATGTAAGAGCTCTCAGCATGAGCTTTTTTCCAGTGCATCTTCAGTTCTCTCTACTGTTTCATTCCCCTGGTAGTGTATTTATTATTATGTTCACAAGTGTGTTCCTTGGATTTTGAAACATATATCAATCCATATATCAAGAACTGTTTCAGAAAAAAAAAAAATAAATTAAAAATTAATAAATTAAAAATTTGATTAAGCTTTTCTAATGGAAAATGTTTGCTTCAGGGTTTCCATAATACTTGGGTGGTTTCTTTTTTCTCTTATTAATATTTCATGAGCACTTTATTTCCATTTTGTTAAAATTGTAGTGAATAGCTACAGATAAAATAATTTCCACTGTAGTTCTAACTTTGACTCAGATTTCAGGCAATTTTAACCTGAATTTCAGCAACTATATGTATTAGTCTGCTTGGTTTCTAGTTATGGCAGACAGAATATGAAGAGTATATAGAAATTGGGCAGAGAGGCAGAATGAGAAAGGTAAAGTTGACTTTTTGAAGTATTATTGCCCATCATTATACGGTACGAGTAAAAATGTGCCCATTATTCCAGGTCAACGACAGACCTGCTTACAGATCATAGCACAGCTCTTCCACGAAGCACGAGGCCAGGTCTGAACACCTCTGAGCCCTCACAAAGCTACTCTGAAATCAGAACCGTGGAAAGGTCACTGAAGGCAGAATTACAGGTTCAGTAGCCCTGTCCTTATGTAAGCTTAGAATATAATCCTTTTACACACACAGTAGGATGAGGAGCAGCTGTTGCAGGGCTTCAGAGTGACCACAGAAATAAAGCAGAACAGCTTCTAAATGGGCAATTATTCCTACTTGAAAAAGCTCTGTTAAAATTAAAAAAAATAATAATTAAAAAAAAGCTTCACATATCTGAAGCATTTTTGGAAAGGGGGCATTTAATCTGACTGAATGGAACAGTGAAGACCCTGATACATCTGAGCTGAAAAACAACGGAAATGAAGCCTTATATGCAGTACAATTAACAGATGTCTCAACCATAAAGTCCTGGCCCTACAAAGTGTAATCCCCAGGATTAAAGACAATAGAGCAGGGTTCCAATGTGTTTGTGGAAGAGCTCTTCAAGCAATTACAGATCTCTCGTACAGCCTGTCATATGTATGCAGATAATGGCAATAATACATATTTCATAAAATTTTAAAAAGCAATGAAGGTTGGAAGTCTATTACGTATTGTTAGAAAAAAGCTGTAAGTATTTGCAAACAGATTGAATGTTTTTGTGCATATATTCTTTAAAAACTGAATATGAAGTACAGAATGTTTTGGAGCAGTTGACCTATTGTTATTTTCCCATTCCTTCAGCTCTTTTACCAAGTGAAAGGAGACATGTGTTTAAAGATAATTGAAAATGGGAAGCAAAAAGACATTTTCATCCGCGAAGGGGAGGTAAAACACCATTGTTTTTCTGTTATTGTTGTACGTATGTGTGCTAAATTAATATTTTATGAAGTATATCAAGATTAATTTATCGCTGCTGTGTAAGAAATGGCATCAGGATTATAAAAAAAAAAAAAACAAATAAGTGCTTGAATGCACTGTAACAAATTCTATGTAATTAACAGCAAACGACAATACTCTGTCCAACATTTCACAATTTCAGTAAGAGATAAAAATCTGCGGGTTCTTGGGATATCCATTCAGACAGCCAAGAAAATACTGAAAGGAGTTCTTACTCCCCTTCATGGCATAGAATCAGCCACATGAATTCAAGTGAATCAGTCTTACTTACACACTGTCAGGTAAATACTGCCCACCCACCCAAACACCACATTAAATAAACTGCTTAGAATGTTAGAAGTTAAGAAATTCAGCTATTTTCAGCCTTCTTTAGTTGTCACAGCTAGTTTTCACAACCATCATAATACCAGAACAGTTTTTAAAGAGCAATTTATGGACAAAATGTATCCACCGTCATTCAGATGTTTTTCCATGTAGTAGCAGATTTACTAAAGCACAGATTTCGATGCTGTTAATGAGCTTGTGACTAGGTGTTTTACTTGCTGTTACTACAAGTTAATAGATGTGCCACTACTGCTGCTCATTATCATTGTCAAAAGCTTGAACTGCTCTCAGTCTTTGAGAGGATCAAATATTAGATCTAATGGGGTCAGTCTTTAAAGGGAAGGACATGTATTAGACCCAACAGCTTAGTCACTAGAAGAAGTATTGTGACCTTTTCAATTAAGAAACAGATCTAAACTTTCAAACCTGTAGATGGGGACAGTCTGGTAATAGATTCTACACCTGAGATCTGGGCACATACCAGAGCATTAATGAAAAGGAACACAAGATGTCCACAGAGGGAAGACCAGCACCAGTCCTACTAAGGCACTATCATTCGCTCTGTCCTGCAGACAGAGAAGTTGCAATGACACGCCCAAACTCAGCTATGAAATCTGTAACACTCCAAAACATCACACGCTTACCACCACCTTCCTACATAGTCAAATAGCTGCTAGAAGAAAATTTATTTTCAGGCTTCAGTAATAGGCTTCTCCCAACCAAATGTTGCCCATTCTCTGTCACAGTTCCTTATATTTGTTAATTCTGGAGAATTCTCCTCATCACACAATCACAGGTCTCACTGTGTTGGAGGGACACACATGGATGATTACATTAGAAATCTTCTTGAGCTGACAACGAACTCACTTTTTATTTCCATTTCTGCTACTGAGAAATTGCAGTAAATTTATACATGTAGATTCCAGATAGAGTAACTGGTTAGATTTTCATTTTATGTGTGTCTAGCGATGATGATCAATCTGGGAGGATTGCAGTAAAGGCAATGCTGATCACTGAATCAATGGTCATCATTCATTGAGAAAGCAAAATGCAGCATCTGCTTGACTGTTGGTACCAAATTGAATGCAGCTGCAAGGGAGCAGCAGAGATCAACAAGGAGCAGGGGGAATGTGGGGACAGTGAACAGAGGACTTTGCAGGCTGGCGACAGGAGAAGGATGATATGCAAAACAAAAATCCTCCCACCACTGATGCTTTCCCATTTCTTTGTCTGAACAGATGTTTCTCCTACCTGCTAGGATACCTCATTCTCCTCAGAGATACACAGACACCGTGGGTCTCGTGATCGAGAGGGAAAGATTAAAGACAGAAATTGATGGGCTCAGGTGAAGTATAACTGTTGGCTATTCTGTTAGGATTCATAATATGGAATTAATCTCTCATGTCAATACAATACTGTATTATACATTTGCAGTAATTCAATAGATCCACCCTGACAATTTTTTTTTTTTTTACTAGTTTTGTCCACACATGCATTTATCTACACACAAACAGAGATCTCATTTAGCATTTAGTTTAGTCTAGCAAGGAACACATTGAAATGTTTTCACAACATGTCCTGTGGTTAGAGCTATCAACTTATAGATCACCTATGAATATCACCTTAAGTTTAAAATCTCAGAGTTTTGTAACAGCACAAATCAAAAGAGATTTTCATATCAGTTCTGGCAAGTAGAACATTAATTCCTTGGTAGGCACTGAAAACAAAAAGATAAAGAAGAGCTTTCCTGGCAAGTGTGTGGGTAGCTAGAAACAAAAGACAATTTTCTTAACGCTATCCCCCCTACATTGTAAACACCTCTGCCTAGGTTTTATTGAAGACATTGTTCTCATAAGGCAAATAAATGAGAGATTTATTTTCTATTCTAGTGGGAGCAAGACTGAGCTTTGTTCTGTAGCCTTGCAGAATTCATAAGTCTAAGAAGGCAAGTCACAGCAGTGATAGCCAAGTTAGAAAAGCTGGTTTGGTTTTAACTGGATACAGCTGACCAAAGTGATTTCACAGCTACTCACATTGTTTATAAAGATTTAAAATTGCAGTAATATCTGTAATGTACTGTTTTTATCCTTTTGTCTGTAGTTTTGATTGTTGCATGGGCCATATCGAATAAGGGGAATTTTGAATGTATGAGCTAGAAATATATATATATACACAAACACACGCTGTTCAAAAAACTCTAGAGAAAAAAATAGGAAATTAAGAGGAGGATAATTCAGAAAGTCACCTGAATGGATTTGAAGCTGAAGACAAATCCACTTAACATGAAGCAGTGTTTATCTATGCACTTTTTAAAAATAATTTTATTTTCATAGCAGGTCCATAAATCCTGAGCACTAGCATTATTAAAATGATATTCTGAGTTAGAAACGATTGGCTAGTGATTCAGAAAATGATGTTCACTTGTAATAAAAGAACATAAGTAGCTGTAGGTAACTTCAGATAGAATAACCTACCTTATACACGAAGCTTGTAGATGCCATGAGTTACAAAGATACTGAATGGCTTTACAAGGAACCCCAGGTAGATATAGGGATTTGCACTTTGACATAGTCATGCTTTGGGTGAGAATTTAAACTAATCAGAAGCTACCATATGGTTTGCAGGTGGAAAAAATAATTGGATTAACAAAACACACTCTTAATTAAAAATATCTAATCAAATACCTGAAAATAAATCACTTAGAGGTGTTTAGTGGCCAGGGTTTCACACTGACACAAACAAAGATGCCTGAAGTTTGGGAAGTGAACAATCATGTTGTACTTTTGAAGCAACACTGGCTCTATGCATGTTCCTGGGAGATGGGATTTACAACTAGAACTTCTGTTCTTGTCAAGCTTCTCACTTCCACCCACCTGCAGCAAAGATTGCCTTGAAGTATGCAGACTCAAGGTCTAATGTTATATTACCATTACATTATTTACCATGCCTACAAGCTTCAGTCATAAATCAGAGCCACCAGCATGCTGATTATTGTGCAAGTGAAATAAAAAGAGCCTGCTTCAGTGTTTCAACCTAAGTAACAATTACATGCTTTGTATTATAATAAAAGTGCACTAGCAAAACTTAATCCTATGGCAAACTAAGCCAACTAAGTTCGATTTTAGTTTTTAGATTGTATTCTTTCTTTAATGCCTAGCAAGGTGCATATTCCTTCCAAAGCCTTTTCCCAACAGAGGCATTTGTAACATTTCCCTTCTATGTGGATTCTCAGGTAACCAACATTTGTGTTCACAGCACAGCTTTTCTTATGTTGTAGGCATTAATAATGTTACCCTCTTCCCAGTACCCTCTTTTTCCAAAACTGGAAGAAGTGCAGAGCTCTTAGAAAGTTTCTGGACAATACTAATATGGATATATAAGACAAACATGAATACACAAATACACATACATGTCAAGTATAATTATATAAGCCTTGTTTACCCCTTTAAACCTGAATTCCAGTCATTTTAACCCAAAGGACACAGGTCCTATTTACAATCACTTGTCATTATGAGTGACTGTACTGGAATATCTCTCCATTGCCATGTAGTTGTTCTTTTTTAACCTGTAGGTAACTTCTATTTTTGTCATCCCAGAGACAACAGCTACTTTGTCCTGTTGATCTCAGCACAATTTATTTATTCATTAAGACAACATAATGCAAGTAAAACACAAAGTGACTTTGCAGATTGACAAGCTAAACAACACTCTCCAAATTTATGCAGCCAAATTTTTTCAAACAAATCCATAATCTGTCTTGTATTCTTATCTGCCCATGCATGAGCAATAAGCAAGAGGACTCTCTTAGAAATGAACATTTATCTAACAGCTGCTTGGAAGCAGTTACTGGAAACTGTATCTGGGGACAGGTGTTTTTGTAGAAACTATACCCAAAGTGGGGTTTATTGGTCCCAAAGAGTTATGGCACAAAACAATTTCTAGGATTAAATCTAGAAAGTTTGTGAAAGGAATTTGGTAACTTATGCAAAAGTTGATCAGCAGAACTACTAGGCCCTTGACAGAAATTTAAGCACCTCACCAGTCAGCTAATCAGGGAAAAATAAAGCTTCCCTAAATAACCACACTTCAGAATAAAATACACCATGCTTGAGAATAATACACACTTACACACATCAAGTAGATATTTTATCAAAAAGAATGCATGATCTGTTAGTTAATAAAAAAAAATGAATAATGTTTTTACTTTGTCAGATATTATGTTGAAGAATCAACTAATGTCCTATTTGAAAAGTGGTTTCACTGTGAAGATCTTGGCACTCAACTTACACCAATAATTCAAGAGTAAGCCTTTTTCTGTGTAAATTTTAAAAGACATTTGAAATGATCTAATGGATCTTTATCAGCCTGTGATTTATATACTCCATTTTCTATTTATGCTGTATTTTTCATTGATTTGTTAAAAGTTAATTACTGCTCTGTAGATCTTTAATTGCATCTTGTATACCCTAAAATCGTTAAATCAGATTAAAAAAAAAAAAAAAAAAAAAAGGCGTCACCCGCTGAAAATTGGAACATACATTTTTGCTAAATACAAGAACTGAATGAAAATTTAACACTAAATTGATGTTAATTAGGTAAAACTCTAAGCTGCCTTAGAGCTTTTCGCTCTTATTGCTTGTCCTAGTTTAAATACTGTTAATCCATATTATTCATCGATAATCAGGACTGTGGCAAATTTGTTAGATATTGTAAAAAGCAGCTGCTTTCCAGGAAATGTGTGAATGTCATCAATTAACTTATTGATTTGTGAAATGTTTGCTAAAGGTGAACTATGGTCCAAGTAAACTTGTACAAGCAGCAAGCAAGTGAAATCAAAATCAGTATAAACACCAGAATAGGAAATTTTTTAGTGGCATGAATTTTTGAGGATTTTCAGCCAAACTCTCTGTCAACAAAATAGGGGTAGCCCTGTTGAATACATCCGACAGTAGCTGAGGATCTAGCACAGCTATTCTTAACATTACTGCCTAATCTCTGTTAACCTACAAAACATGAACATAAATTCTTACTGTTGCTTAATGTTTATTATTTCAGGTTCTTCAATTCAAGGCAGTATAAAACTGGAAAACCAAATCCAGGTACGGTAATTTAATTTCAGAATTAGAACAATTATTATATCTGATTGAACAACAAGGATTCTGTCCACATAAAATGACTAAGTTTCTGTTTTTCTTTCTTTGTGATTATGTAAATGAAAATTTGGGGAAGTACTTCCTTTCATTATCCCAACCACAAATAAAATCCATATACATGATTACCAAAAAGAAAAATCCAAAATCCTGTCTGTTCGCTTGAGGATGTCACAATGACCTATCAGTTAACTCTACAGTGTGAAACCTCAGTATCTGTATTTTTCTTGCATGCCATTCCAGTCTTATATTAAGAAAAAGTCGTCTGACTGTGAAGAATGAGGTTTTAGTGAGTTGATCTATAGCTACTATAGTTGCTATACAGCTACTTGTTCTCCTTTACCTATAATTGTACAACTATTTACCTATAACTAACTTAGGAAACAAAGATGCCCATGGAAAGACACATGCTTTTAGTTCATGTAGTGTCTGATTCATTTAATATTTCATTTCCATGCTGTCTTGCCCTATTTTTATTTTGCATCTATTTTTGGATAGCAACTGCAACTTCCACACTGGAGAACACACTCCAGTCATAACTGCACTCTTGAGTTTGTTGGGCAGAGACCTAGAATGTGGATGGTGATGGGTAATAATCCTGACCACAATGAAAAATTCACAGAAGAGTCCTGTATATGGGATAGCAACCCTGCAAGTCCCTGCACTTAGGGAACAGTAAACCAGACAAAAACCTGCCTGAAAGACTGCAGCTGAAGCAGCTTTCAGCATTGTGTCCTTGACAAGGAAACGTGCTTCTCCAAAAAGTCTCTGTGTTTCTTAAAAGAGAAAGTCTTGTTGTCTCCATGATCTTACTTCTCTCTGTCTATATGCACCATGAAAAAGCTTCTCTTTTACTTTGGGCTTTTCCAGTCTTCCAAAAGGCTATTATCACACCAGCCTGAATCACAGAACAGCTTTGGTTGGAAGGGACATTAAAACCAACCCAGTTCCATACCCCTGCCATGGGCAGGGACACCTCCCACCAGACCAGGCTGCCCAAAGCTCCATCCAGCCCAGCCTTGAGCACCTCCAGGGATGGGGCATCCACAGTTTCTTTGGGCAGTCTGTGCCAGTGCCTCACCACCCTCTAAGTGAAGAATTTCCTCCTAACATATAATCTGAATTTACCCTCTTTTAGTTTAAAGCCATTACTCCTTGTACTATCCTTCTCTGTCTGAGTAAAAAGTTGCTCTCCATCTTTTTTATAAGTCCTCCTTAAGCACTGAAATACTGCAATGAGGTCTCCCTGGAGCCTTCTTCTCTTCAAGCAGAACATCCCCAGCTCTTTCAGCCTTTCTTCATAGGAGAGGTGCTCCAGCCTTCTGATCACCTTTGTGGCCTCCTCTGGACCCTCTCTAACAGATCCACATCTTTCCTTGTGCTGGGGACCTCAGGGCTGGATGCAGCATTCCAAGTGGGGCCTCACAAGGGCAGAGCAGAGGGGGACAATCCCCTCCCTCGCCCTGCTGGCCACTCCTCAGTTGATGCAGCCCACGATGCAGTTGGCGATTGGGGCTCCAAGTGCTCGCTTCTGGATCATGTGGAGCTTTTTGTCCACCAGATCCTCCAAGTCTTTCTCTGAATGAATTCTCCCAGTTTGTGCTCATGTCTGGGATTGCCCCAGGCCAGGTGCAGCACCTTCCACTTGACCTTGTTGAACTTCATTAGGTTCACATGGGCACACTTCTCAAGCTTGTCCAGGTAGTAGTGATCTTGGTTAATGCATTAAATTAGCACTCAGATCTAGATGACCCATATGACATGCCTTACTATTCCAAGAGGCAAATAATTCCCTTATATTTCTCTTCCCCCCCCACTTTTTTTTTGAGGGGGTGTGTGTTAGGGCAGCTACTATCTCTCATCGTCTTCACGATGTCTAGCACAGGAAGTATAATTTCAGATGAAGCCTCTAGATGCTGCTATAATAATAAAAAAAAATCCTCACACATAGTATCTTGTTCAATACGGTGATTTCCAGTAAGTGTGCCTCACTAGTATGAAGTAAGAGCTTATGACAGAAACCAATTATTAAATATCAAAGCAGAAAAAAAAATATTAAAGATTTATATTGTCAATATTTTTGCAGAAGATTAGAGCTAAAGAATAGACCTGACAGTCAATCGGAAGTTATTATATTCCTGTCTTTTTTTTAAAACACAGAACTCTGAGAAATTTTTATTGATAAATCCAATAAAGTCCTTTCCTTGTAAGTTATTCAAAAGCTGTGCAAAAGCCAAAAGCCATGAGACTTTAATTAAAGCTGAAAAAAACCACTATTGTTTCTTTCAAGAGGAAAAACAACAACAAAAAAGAAAACAGTAAAGCAATAAAGGTACCTGTTTTGCTCAGAGCTCAATACATCTTTTCCCCCTGAATAGTTTCTTCCCTTGGATTAGCCTTCAAGTCAAGACAACAACTATTTGAAATGGTTGTGGCTTAACTATTGCTAAGTGAGTGTTGACTCAAAAAGTGAGTCAACGAACTTCAATGTCAGGACTTCAGCCTACCAAACAGCTCAGGTTTTGCAATTTTCGATACTCATTGACAATAAGATGATGAAAGTCTCAGTGGTGTCTTGTACATGACAAAAAGACCCCAGATTGTCAGTTACAGAATTTTAAGGTAGCAGCTGTGAGACTTGTGAGAAACAAGCAAGCAAGCAGAAAAACTAAAAACTTTCTTTCTCAGTCATGCACTTTTTCTCCACTTCTTGCTTGCTTCTCTTTCTTGCTAGCTTTCTTCCGTTCTCACTCTCTCCTTCCTCTCCCTTTCTCACATTCTCTCATTCTCTCTTGGCTTCCCTCTTTCTTGCATGCTCTTGCCCTCTTACTTTCTCACACACCCTCTCCTTGACCTCCCTGTTCTCACTCTCTTGCTTTTGTTTGTTCTTTCCTGCTTGCTCTCTTTCTCTCTCCTGCATTCTCTTTTGCTTGCATCCTCTTTCTCCTCCTTCCATGCACGTGCTCATTTTCTCACTTGCCTCTCTCTTTCCTCCTCTCTTCTCCTTTTCCCCATCTCTCTCAGCTTCCCTCTTTCTCCTCCTCCTCTCCGTCCCCCCTTCTCACACTCTCGCTTGCTTGCTCTCTCCCCCTTTAAGCATTCTCCCATTCCTTCTTTTCCTCTTTCTTCTCTCTCTTGTCTTGATCATCTCTCCTTCTCCCCCTCTCCCTCTTCCCCTCTCTCTTTCTTTTTTCCCAAAGAAGCAGAATTTAACAATCAGCATAACACTTGTAATATTTAACAAGCAACCACCAGTGTCTCATTATGTTTCACTCAAGACATGTTTTAACAAAATTTAAGTTGGTCTATGCAGAGAGCTGGATTCCAGCCTCTTTTAGTTTCTCTTCTGAAAATCCAGAATCCCTTTAGTTTTAAAGTGCCAGCTGAAGCACTCTCAGGTTCATCTCTACATAAATCTGAACTATTGCCTCCCCTTTTGTGAGAGAAAGGGATGAAAAACATCTTCAAAGAAAACCTTGATTGCAGCTCACTCATACAGGAAAGCTATAAATGGAATCAATCAAGCTTCAATTGCCTTCTAAAAAATAACAAATAAAAAAAAAAAAAAAAAGGAGAACCACCACCAAAAAAAAAAATCTAAGTCCAGACTTCTTGATTTATTTATGCTTTCTGTCTCGGCCAACATGAGGGCAAGTCCCATAAACCAGGGTACTCAGAATATACAAAGAGGCAGCAATAGCTATTAAAAAGACACATTTTTAGAAGAGTGACTCAAGTACATTCAAGTACAATCAATCAGAAACACACATTACATGCAGTCCTTATCTGAGGCACTTTCTGTGGAACTGTTTTTTCCAAATTATTAACCTCCTTTGTATAGAGATAAGGCCTGAGAAAACATCTCCCTTCCTTTATCAGTAAGGATGAATGCATTTAGGACACAGGCTAAACATGGATCACTCGAGGTATGTTTGCCTGTTTGTTTTCCTTTACACAAAGTTTGACATCAGGAATGACAGTTATCAAAACAACTCTTGCCAGTTTTGGTTGAACCAGCGTGGAAGCAAGGCTCTCCTCTCACAGTTTCTATTTCATCGCAATTTCATAGTGAGGATGAGGGACATTTAAATACAGTTCAGACAGACACAAACTGTTCTAAAAAACAGTAATGGCTGAACTTTGTTCACAAAAGTACTCAGAAGTTTAAAAGTTTACCTTGCTAGTACTCACTGAAATAATCCAAGCTTTTTACATGAAATGTAATGGAAGAAGAGGGAAAGGAAGAAATTCTGTCTTCATTTACAAAATTGCAAATGTATGGTCATTGTTTTGAATTTAATATAACTATATAAATATTTATTTTTCTGTTGAAGGTACAATGAAATAATTCTAAAGATATGTTTTATTTTTTTTTTCAATAAGAACAAACATTTTGGAAATAAGTCTCATTTGCTAGAAAACTTAGCTTAGAAAACTGAATATCTGATTCTCTTTTCGCTCATCTTTTAAGTACTTCCAACATATCTAGATTACTACTTGTCTTCTACAATACATGACTTCTTTCTGATTCGCATACTTGTATTAAAACAACAAGCATATGAGCGTTTAGACATTAAGAAGTGTTTCTTTTGGGAATGTATTTTGCAAACAGCCAGCAGGAGATCTCCAGGATGGAATGGTATTCAAGCTGACAAAAATAGTCAATAATTTTGAACTGCCTAGACCCACCAAAATTGCACAAGAAACTGTAAGAAATTCCCAAGTCACGTTCATCTCTCTCCTGAAGCCCACCTGAACAGCAACAGCTGCCTAAGTCAAAGAAGGGACTAGAATCATCTAATATACTCCTACAGTCCTATATAACCACGCAGCCTCTCACTGGCTTCATCCATTTCCTTTTCCTTCATATTTAACTACTCGTTATACCACACAGATATATATACACCCAGTGAGTATATAGCTAATACTGTAGATGAAAAGTTCGGACAAACCAGATAGGCCACAACCAACCTAAGTTAGTAATTCTTAATAAAATACCTTTACAATGTCTCGAATACACTCACTGCTATAATTTGTCATATCACAATTTCTGCTAAACTCTTCAATCCCAAACCTGATATCATCCAAAGGCCAGGCCTACTGGCTGCATGTTCCCTGGAGCCAGGAGCACTCCAAGCAGTTCATTAGGGACCCAGAACCGCTAATGACAGTAGTCATCAAACAACAACAACAAAAAAAAAATCTCTGGGAAGAAGAGTGCATCTCCTACAATAGTCTCAGCTGAGCCTCCTCAAAGAAAGGCAGAACATAAACTGTATTCTCTGAGATCTATCCCAATGCTTCACGGTGGGAAGCAAGCCGCTGCTGACCTTTAAGTACATAATGTATATAATAAACCCATCATGGAAATTGAAAGAAACACCATATAAAATTGTTTTCCTTTCTGTTCAGACTCTAGTAAATATATAAATAATATTTTTAAAGCTCAGAGCAGTTTCACAGCAGGTACATCTTCTCTAATAAGGTAGCTTCTTTTTATCCTCATGTTCTTAAGTGTCCCCCAGATGGTAACATCTGAATCAGAATACTCACTTATAGTGTCAGTCTGACATTTTCACTTGTGTTTCTAAGGCTATTTAGTAATAATAACTCACATGTGCTGTAAAAAGCCTTATCTCACAAATGTAGTGAAGTCTCACAGGCCTTCCTCTTCTATGGAGGGAGTTACACACAAAGACAATTAATGAAATGCCCACAGTCATATAAAAGGCCGATTCAGAAACAAAAGGTAAGATTCCCGATTTTAGGATTGTACTTGGAACCCTAGCCAGTATATCTCAATACAGTTTAGCATTCTTAATTACAATGACCCAGCTAGATCGTGACAAGCCTTTAAACAGAAATATGGCCTAAATCCTACATTTTTGTTGTTCTAATTTACTCCCTTCCTCCTGGCTGGTGATGTCTCCTTTTGAAGATACAATATTTATTTATTACAAAAATATTTTTCAAAGCTTTACACATCAAACTCCTGTTTCAATTAGAAAAAAAATTGTTTAGTTTCTAACATAGATTTAATGACACAAGGAAAAATGTGCCCAGAAATAATTACATGGACGAGTCATATATTAGCAGTCGTGCCAACTCTCAGGGTACACTACAAAAACAAATACAGTTACACAGGGAAAGGTATGATTACACCATGTGAGTGCTGAATTTTCAGCTAAATTTTTCTGCATCTACACTCAGCAACACCAAAATGAACTAACTAACCTCCTATGTAATCAGTCATCATCAGTGCTTTCATTCTGGATTTTTATATGGAATGAGTTAACTATATGTTTTTTTGTTTGTTTGTTTGTTTTGTTGTTGTTTTTTTTTGTTTGTTTTTGTTGTTTTTTTTGTTTGTTTTGTTTGTTTGTTTTAAACACAGGTGCCTAAAATTATGCCCACATGCTCAGTCCACAGGTTCTAACTGATTTGATTTTCAGAGCTATTAAACTCCTACTAGTCTTATCAACATTTCTGTTAGCACTGAGAATGAAGCTGACTTTTCAAAGGAATTAGGTAGGCATGTTGGGAATAACATCCCAGTGTATAAATTATTGCCACCAATGGCAATTTAAGATTAAAATCTGAAAAACTGTCATGTCAGAACTATTAATTTTAATATAGTATTAAGAAATGGAAGGGATACTTATAAAGTAGATAAAAATAAATTAATACACAGTTCTAAAATAACTCCTTATCCCTATCATGGGCCATTTTTATGCTTTTTAAAGGATAAGAACAAAACAAAGAGGATCTAAGTGTTCCTCTTTGGATAAGGATGCCTACCTCTTTTACAGAAGGAGACACTATTTGTAAGGGAATTTCTCGTGTCCTTGCTCAGAGATGGGCCCACAGTGTGCAGAGATGGGTTGTTTCTAAGGCAGCACCGTCACTCAGGATGGAGGGCCTTTCTCAATTAGTAAGAACATACCAGGTGATTTAAAGAGTCAATGATTTTTCCATCTAGACTGTGCTGCCTAGAAGTGAAGAATGGCATGTCACTGAAAAAATACAGTTTTTCATAAAGCCAACGTAATCAGTTTCATAGTTGACACTATTTCAATGTATTTTATTTTATAGACTTTATTGCTTTTTTTCCTTTGCAACAAATCTTAAAAAAACAAGGTTCGCAAGAGAGCTATGATAAGGGCTCAGGGTTAGTAGAGCTTAAGAAACACTCTGGGAGAATGAGATGATGCTTGACAAGAAAGTTTAGGTATATCACTGGAGTAGGGGAAAGCTCCCAAGTAGCCCCAAGTAGTATGCAAGCCTGGGGTAAGCAAGTGCACATACATCTACCCAGTAGCCAGTGGCAATCCTCTTTATTACTATCAGAAAAACAGTAATCCCAACAAGTCCCCAGCTCTCCCTTAGACTGTCTCTGTCAAGGTTGTGCTCACAAACCCTGGGACCATACATGTTGGAAAGCTGAGACTGGAACAAGCTGTACAAGCACCGGCAGTTTTCTTGCATGCTCTCTGTCCTTTTCTTTTTTTCCCCACAACTTCATATTCTCGGTCTCAATAGAGTCTCTATTGTTTAACTGAAATCAACATCCAATGAAAACTGTAATTTTCTGTTTTAAAATATTTATAAATTCATTCCGTAAACATGATGTATTTTTCAGCTTAACATGATATCATCACATTCTAATTTAAAGCTGGAAAGAGCTATAAAAACCACAAAGAACGCATTGCTGGGGTATGAATATTTAATAGTAATGAACTCCAAAAATGGACTTAACTATTGAACTATTTAAATGGATCTCCTGAACAGTACAACATGTAGGAACATATTAGATTTGATATTCCACTTAGTGATACATCACTTGGAGATAAATACACAAGGCTTTCAGCTGACTAGCTTAGCAAAACGTAAGATGTCAATTCTAGCATTTTTTTTTTATTTCTAGCATATTTTATTTTTATATAAAAATACCCTTATTATCACTAAGGTCTCCTTGTTTCACAGCGTTAATATCACAGAATCACAGAATTTCTAGGTTGGAAGAGACCTCAAGATCATCGAGTCCAACCTCTGACCTAATGCTAACAGTCCCCACTAAACCATATCCCTAAGCTCTACATCTAATATGAAGTAATAAATCCAGAAACACACCAATTCACATGTCCTGCTACTGAAAGCCAATATACAGGCTAAGCAGAAATATATACAACAGTAACTAAATATAAGTCATTGGGCTGATAAGAAACACTCAGTTCCTTTGGAAGCACCAGGCTTCAATCCCAATATATGTGAGATTGCAAAGTACTGGATCCTCCTCATTGCATTTTATTAGCTCAAGTTCACAGGAATCAGTGCACATGCAGCTTTCAGCTTCAAGGGATAATCTGAAGATGAGGACTTTACATGAGGACTCAGTCAAGCAGGCCATTAACAATGTCAGATGCATCGTGTCATATACTTCATCATCACAGTGCTCTCCTATTTTTTCTGGAATAACAGGCAAGAGAATCATCATAATGGCTTACACCAAACATTGACTTCATCCAGATTCTGTTTTCAGAAGTCATAGTCCTACTACTGGCCAAGTATTGTTAACACATCTGAATTTTTGAGGAATAAGCTCAAACACCATCACAAACTAGGGCCCACTGACAAGAAAATGTCAGAAGACTGACTGAAAGTTCTTCAGGGCTTCACTTGAAATGAAGCTCTACTTGCAATGTGTGGGCTCTTAAAAAAACAAAAACAAACAACAAAAAAACAACACAGGTTGTGTTTACACTCTGCCTTGACCCTAAGTATGAGAAGATTGCTTTCCTATAGCCCTGTGTAATGGGACATCTGTATCCTGTTGATCAGGAGCTGATCACTAGAAAGAGGAAAACTAGCAAAATCATGCTTACTATGAATAAGTGACAGAAGTTAAGATACCAACTAAGAAATTGATAATTAATTTTTGTTGTTAGATTTGTGTTGCTTCTTGCTCAGAACACAAACAGATTTTTTATTATTATTATTTTTTTTAACCCCAAATTCCTTATAAATCATTGGAAGCATTTATAGTTCTACTTGCAGAAAACTTCACAGTGCCTGTCTACTCTCCAGCATGTGAAGCCAGAACTGATGTTGGCCTGATGCTGGAATTCTTGAACAAGGTGTAACCCCGTGAGCTGAGCAGGATTGTCATGGCATCTTGGTGTGTGTGTATACATCTCTCCCTACATATATATATACATATACAGAAAGAAAGAGAGAGAGATGTAGGGAGATATAGATATATGAGATATATAGAGATATATATCTCTACATATAGAGATATATGTAGAGAGAGATGTAGATATAGGCAAATACAGCATGTGATAGAGTAAGAGATGAAAAATGTCTATACATACATATATACACAAACATGTATATGTATTACAAAATACTATCATTTTTTTTTTACTAAAGCCCTACCAACGCCTGTCTTGTATTACAAAAGGCTTTTCTAATTTCAAGTGACCTGTTTTAGTCTGATAATAGAAAAATCTCTATCTTCATATTACTTTAGAAAGTGAAGATTGCTACTATTACTGAAATATTTTAAAAGCTATTCGAATCCTAATTGCTCTGAGTAACTTTTGATAAAATATCCTGATTTTTTTTCTTCTGTGTGTGATTATGAATCATCATGACATTTTACATATTTATTTTGTATCTCTCCCTAACCAAAAAAAAAAATAAATTGCAATGGCTATAGTTGGATGTATCTATAATTTAAGGACAAAGTCTACAAGTGTTTATAAATACCTCCAAAGCAAGTTCAAAGAACCTGAGAAATAAAATCAGAAGTATTGCAGTGTGAAAAAAAACACCAAGCAATGATCGTAATGCTGCTTTGTAGTGTCATAAAACAATAAAACGGTGTTTAGACTAGCTCCTGTTAATGTTTCCAGGCCCAGATTAGAATAAATCTAATGTAAAGTTTCTTTTTTTTTTTTTTTTAAAGAGAATTTATTCTAATGACAAAACCTGTTTCCACAAGAGTTAACATCTCATCCAGAGTTTCTGAAGATAAATGTTGATATTTGGTACATACTATGATCCATCAAATAGCAGCAGCTTATGCAGGATACTGCCAAGCCCTGGATGCACTGACCACCTTCTCACACTGTTCAAAACCTGCATTTGAAATGGCCTTCCATGAAAAACTGCTGTAATGCTTTCAGAACACTGCAGAGCCATGAAATGTGGCTTTAGAAAAGAACCAGAGGAATTCTGCCTAAGGAGTACCATAATACTTGATAAAACCTACTCTTCCTTGGGTTGTAACTAGAATTTGGCTGTGAGTTTATTAGCTCAATGCCTTTGGGAGACAGACATATGGTGAGTTTTTCCTTCATCTAGTTGGCATCCTGACATGAAATTGTTCTAGAGGCATTCCCCTGTGGCTTCTCTGAACCAGCTACCTAGGATCCCCAAGATGATTACCCTGTCTTTGAACTTCACTGCTAGACAAAATTAACTTTAGTCATTTACCAACTCACAGCAACACAGAGCACAAGCTTTGAATTTTACTAGCTACAGTGAAACTGCATTCAGTCCTCCAGCTATTTTAAAGTAAATCAGTTATGAAGGAGAATGACTGGAAATTAAATCCACCTACAAATCCAGGAGCACCACAAGAAAAGCCTCTATATTCTATTTAGCGTTGTGATAACCAGGTTGCTTCATTGTGGCCAGTGTTTTTAGCACACAGGGGAGAAGAAGCACAAAGGCCAATACTGACTACGTAAAAGAGAGGAAGGTGGTTCAGGGGGTCTCATTCTCATTCTATGGGGATGTGCCAGGGGTTGCTCAGAAAAGGCTCAGGAACAATACATCAGTTTTTACAAAGGCACAGGCTGGTCTGAAAGAGAGCAAAGAGCATGTCCAGAAGGACTATCTAGTCTGTCACATACTGTTTGAACATGTTTTTAAGAAGCCTGGATGCACAATTCTGACAACAGCTTCAGGGAAGCAACTTCACCAAGACAGGCAAGTAAGACGCATCTTAACCTCAAGTGCTACATCGTGATAACTGTAATAGCAAACGGTGCTATATGGTCATTGACTTTTACCTAGGTAATGCCTGTGAATCGAACTCTTCAAGCTGTAAGCAACTGTAAAAAGTTTGCAAAGCTCAAGGGAAATGCCACTGATAGTCCTCTGCTGCATTTACAGATGAACTCCTGAAAGAAACGCCTTTCCCACTGAATTCCGCTTGTGTTATGGAGCCATTTTCCTTCCAAGGCTGGTTGAAAGATCATCGCAGAGAAATAAAACAGAAGCAATCTTTGAGTATCTTTGGAGATAACTTCGAAACAGAGGTAGGTGGTTTAATTTCTATGAAAGAGATTTTTAAAGGTACAGATAATAGGTGCCTCATATTCAGAGTGAACGAATCCAGGCCTTGCAATCCTATCTGCTGAGAAAATCATGCACCCTTAAAAAAGCAATTCAGTCATAGCCTGCCCTGCCCCTTGGAAATGCCCACCTTTGGCCACTGATCCAATGTGCCTAGGGCAGGGGACTCCTGTCTCAGATACTTCTATTTGCAGAATCAACCTGAACCTTATTTCCACTCACTTCCTTTAAGATTAAAACAGCTCCCCCGCCCCCTTATTTCCCACATCAGAAATACCAGCAAGATGCTATCACTGCTCACAAGTGTGTTCAGCTTCCATATATGTTTGTACAGCACTCTTGGTGCCAAATCTAATTCAAATGTGTAAATACACTTTTTTTTTTCCTTCTTAATCTACATAAAATGGAAACAGAGACCTGGACAGCCCCAGAGAGCTTGGGTCGTGCTAGAGCACTGCACTTCTCAGCCTTGTCAAACACAGTCCAGCTTGAGTGTAAATGAAGCTGTTACCATGTGATGTCTGTGCTGCATGCGCGATGGTTTACAAAACATATTTTCTCCCTGGGTTACTTGGAGTCGTATTCTGAAGAATCCAATACGGTTTGACAGCAGAGTGACAGAGAGCGTGGGACTGTCAGGAAGAACACAAAAAGGGCAGATAATGAGAAAAATAAGGTCTGGTCTACAGCCTTTTTAATGGTAATGGAAGTATCTTTTTGACTTCAACATACTCTTGACAGGGCCCTGAGTTCATGAGGAAGAAGCGCCTGTTCCAAGAACAGAAGCAGGAAGGATATAGATGCAAAGCAGAGAGTGGGAGGAGGCAGAAGGAGTAGATAAGTGAGGATGCAGAAGAGCATAAGGAGTGGCAGGTGTGATCAGTTCCCTTTTTATCAGTAGGAATCAATATGAGAATACCAAACGTAATGTGAATTTTAATGTCTGTAAAAATAATGTCATCCTCTGTGAACATTTTTCTTTAAAAATAGAATGTTTAAATGCTGTAGAAAGATGAATGTGTACACTTCAGTCACTGGGATGAATCCATTACTTTTCCTTCCTTTTTTTTCTAGGTTATAGCTTATGGACCAGGAACAACTGAAAAAAGTAAAAGTAATTCAGATATCTGGATATGGCAGCTGGTATGTGACAATTCACCCATATTAACCCATGAATTCACATTTCAGAGCAAACTGCACAGTTCTAAAGCCTCTTACTACCAACAACAAAAATTAATGATTACCTTCCTTCTCACAGAAGCCATTGACAGGAATCATCATTTGGCTTTAAACTATCATGAAAAAAAAATCCTGTAAACAACTGCCACCATAAAAATAATCCCTCTTTTCCCTCATTTTGTATGTTAAGAACAGAACTACTGCCATCCTCTATCAGTTCTAGGTGGGGATTTTGATTCCTGCTAGGGAGTACCTTGCAAATACATCAGAATGCCTCTGGGTGATAAAAACCGTCACCTATTAGTTCTTGCCTTGAAGTTTTTGTCCTCATACTGAACTCCAGCTGGAATTAGGTAGACAAAGCTAATAAAAATCCAGAAACATTTTTATGCTAAAGCACAGCGGTAGTTGATCCAGATGCCCATCTTTCTCCTGGCTTCAAAGAAACTCTTGCAGCCCAAGGGAAAAACAGCAGACAAAAGCTGGTTTCCCTTTACACAAGGGAAACTAGCTCGTAAGGCAGGTATTTCTATCAGTTCCTGTTCTGTTGAAATTCACAGGGACTATCAAATACTAATTAAAGACATAATATTCTTGAAAGACACTTGTTTACACTGCAGCTCACTGCAGCCTGTGCAATCAAGACCTTGCTGCTGGCAGGAATCTGGTTCCTCTGCTTGACAAGATAATGATGAGTCTGTTCCAGTGTAGACAGATGCCTATTAGTGATTTCTGTCAGCTCCCTGCTGACTTGTGAACTTCTTTTCAAGACTTAGAAAGGTATTAGGAATCAGGAAAGTAGAAGAGGAGCTTGAAGTACTCCAGCAGGTTATCCCAGTGAGTTTCCAGAGAGTTGTACCAACTTGCAGACTGCTCAGTTAGATTGGTAGCAGCACATCCCTAAGGCATCAGGCAATAGGTTGCTGCTTTATGATGAGGAACAACGAACCATGAAGCATGTTTTTATTGATGCTAATAGCGTCAGATGGCGAAGATCAGCTGAATATTTAGCTAGGCCTTGTAAAACAGTGTTTTGTTTGAAGTGTTCTTTCAGTAGGAAAGATTTCCATACTTACCTGCAGCGTTTTCTTTCTGCTGGTGATAAGCCATGGAAAACTAAAAGCTGTCCGTCTCTTCTTTCCCTTCAGGAGGGTGCATCTACAGTTACTATGGATGGTAAAACCCTGACTCTAACTGCTGGTGACAGTCTGCTTGTCCGTGCCCAATCTTTGTGAGTAGAGATGAGCGATTCAATAGCATGATTTCCCAGACTCCAACAACATAAATTCTGTCTATTTGGTCCATATCAAGCTGGGCATCAGCTGGTGCAGAAACATAGCTTCTGTGATTGCAGGATTTGCAATAGCCTGCATTATTCCTTAGGGCAGAAGTGTCTTTTGGAGGAAACAAAGCCAGGCATTCATTCTAGCTCACCTTGTATGATTAAGCTGTGGAAAATAAAAGATAAACACCAAGAAAAGGCAGCAAACAAAAGACCATGCATAAAGGTAGATGGCAAGAATACTAATACTAAATGGCAACAGCAAATCCTCTAAACTTCAGATAAGCCTTAATCAACATCAATACAGTGAGATTTGGGTGCCAGACCAAGAGCACAGTTCTCTTCCTGGAGCAGGATGCATAAGGATGTTTCACAAACATGGTACACATAATATATGTAAAAAGAAAAACTGGTGAAAATAGTTTCCAGAAGAATGGAAAGGGAAAGTATTTGCCAACTCTTGTGAAAAGTGGCACAGGTCAATAAAGTACCCATCGTGAAGGATTACATACACCCACTGGTAATACAATGCAGCAAACTATAGGCAGATGATTACAAATGGCCTTCTTTCCTACAGGGAAAAAAAAAAAAAAAAAAGCAAACAAAAAAAAGTAATAAGTAGTAATGATGATGTTTGCTAATCACTAAATAACACCAGAAGCTGTTACTGAAAGACCTGAAACTGCCCAGCTGCACAGAACCGTTCTCTGCACCTGTGATTCCAACAAGTACCTTCATCCCCTCCTCCCTCCACCGTTGTGTCCACCTCTTCTATGAAATCACTTCTCTTAAATTAATTCCCAGTCCTGCAGTCAATCAATGAGACTGTTTACAAAATCCTGGCATGATGCATGTGTAGAGATCTGCCATCACAGATCATATTGGATTAAGGCATTTATCAGACCTGTACAGCAGGCACATATTATTGTACGTTTCACTGCTGTACACTGATACTGATCTCTGGCCATCTCTGAAACTGGCATAAACACCTAATACAAAGGTGATGACCACAAAGCAAAAATACTCCTGAATTCTTAGATGCTTATATTGTTAAAATAATAACTGTGTTTAAATCCTTACATCACTGAGATCAGAATTTCTTGTTGCTACATCCATAAGAAGAGAGATGTTCCCCGTTGTGTCATGATGTTTGGTTTATATGGATGATTACGAAGAGCTGTTCTGAAAAATATAGCAAGATATACCTATATGGAAATAGAACAAATGTAGTCAGAAGAGAACCTGTTTGCAATTCCTCTATTTTTCAGCAGCATCAAGGTATTTAGTTGTTCGGTTTGATAGTTGTTTGTCCTCCCCACCTCCTCTATGTGGGTATTCAATCATCTCTCTTGCTATTTTTCCAGGTACTTCTGGAAAAGAGAAGAAGAATGTGTTGCTCTTTACATTGCTCAGGATCCAAAACGCAAGCAGCCTTATACCTAGTTTCCGTTCCAGTTGACATTGATGAGAAAAATTTTAACCTACTTATGTCGTCTTAATAAATTTATAGTCAGAGCTCCTGTAAATCTGAACAGTCTAACATAATAATTACACTGGAATCAAGTGCTATGCCCTATTATAACTTTTTTTTTTTTCCTGAAGTAGTTAATGTTTCAGCAAAATCTACAACCTGTAATTTTGTTAAAAACAAGACTTTCTTACATGAAAGCAAATGAAAACAGATCCAAGAAGCAGGATTAGCTACATAGTAATATAAATGATAGTATCTGGAATAAATTGTAAACTTTTCAAGTGCAAGTGTCCTCTGTGAGGTAAAGAGAGGGAGATAGGACAGATATTGTTTTGTCTGTTTACTTACATTCTTCGTTTCTTTGCCTCGGTTTTGCCATTAGTAATAAATTGTGTATGTGAGTTATCAAGCCCACAGCACATGAACTTTTATTTGCAATATGGATCTTCTGAGATCTTTGGAACCCTTTAAAAAAAACGTGTGTGGGGGGGGAGGGAATGAGGGAATTACAAACTTTTTCTGCTCCACTACTTGAAGATCTCAAGTGAGGACTTTCTCCTTGTGAAAAGTGGAAGTTGTGTTAGTAAAAGGGGAAGCAGTAGCAGCAGTAACATCACATTACTTAGATCATCACTGTACTTGCTTCAGGTAACTTGTTAGCAGGTCATCAAATCTTGGTACTGCAGTATCAATCACAGCTGGTAGTAACATGCCGGCCATACCATGTGGGATGCTGCCTATGCACCACACTATCATCATGGCATCTCGGTCCTGGATTTCCAGCTGTAGAAGTCTTTATTTAAAATAGCCTAAAACATGTGGCTTTTGTTTGTTTTTAAAAAACATGTTGCACTTTACATTATTAAACATTTAACTAATCTGTTTTCTGATGTTGAGCTTCGTCAATTACATGCTTGAAAAAGCATGAAGTTACCATTTCTTGATTTTTGTAATAACTAATGAAAGTTCAGAAAATATTTCTTTAATATAGCTATCACCTACAAAGCTCAGTAAACTGAAATGCTGTATCTGTTTTATGCAAGTGTTAGTATTTTTGGTGAGAAAAACTGAGATATGTTGGCCTTAATTTATAACATATTTAGGTTCACTAGCTTTTCTAGTAAAGCATACAGCAGAATTTTGCTACGTTCTCCTAATAACAGCGGATCTAATTTGAGAACCTGAGCCCTGTCCTTAAGGCTATTATGGATGTTACCTACAACAGACAAGTGTCCCCTGAATGAGGGAGTAATTTATCTGATTACCTTTGGTATTGATAGGCCTGTCTGCCTGCAGGATTGCCTGCTCCCTGAGTGAACATCAACAGCAGAAGAATAGGGTATCAGTGTTGTATTTTCAGTTTACCAGTTTGGAGGTAACTACTGCAGTGCTAGTTCTGGGTTTACTTCATATCACATAAATGTTTGTATTTCACATAACGGTAATTTGATAAAATACAGTAGCATGTAGGACGATCTGCAGCAGCTCTTCACACATTCAGAGGCACTGTGAGCCATGGAAATTTCAGAATGCAAATCTAAGCACCTCTAGATTACAGATAACTTTTCACCTTTAAAGACTTCAGGGTTTAGAATTAAAGGCTCCGCTCAAACATATTCTTCTCTTTCTAAATAAGTTGCACCTGCTGCTTGATTTAGGCACCCATTTTCAATCTGAATCATACAGATACTGTGTCACCTCACATTTAATAAACTTCTCTGTTGCATTTTGGTAGGCTTATGTTGACCTTAGTGCATGCTTACCTTGACAGTCCATCTATTGCCCATGGTTTCTCCAAGACTCAAAAGTAATGCCTTTATACAAATATTCATTCTATACAATTTTACAATAAAACCTACACAGATGAGAGAAGACATACCTGCACTACTTCCTTTAACACACTCAGGACTGCCTAGAATCACAAGCCAGAGCTGGCCTGAAAGCTTAGAAGCACACACAAAGGAGTCTGAAGCTACCTACAAGCATCCATAGTTACCCAAGCCTCCTAGACTGGAAGTCATCAGGAGTTCCCCCCCTCACTTAAAATGGGAAAGGGCAAGTGGCCCAATACTACCAGTTGTGGGGCAGAAAGACTGTGACGGTTCAGTGCCTTTAAAATGTTCAAACCGAGTGAGAAAACTGGTAAATTTTGTAAAACCAAAGATGAAACACACTCTTTTAGCTACAGATATATTGTATTTTCTATTATTACAGCATTTAAATGCATATGAGTGATATAAACATTATGCCAGCATTTCAAATTGGGCAAGAGACATCACCTTCGAGTCAGTTATAAATTAGCAACATAGACCAAAAATACAATAATTAGTGCCTCCAATTGCCAACTAAACTAGGTAGGTCTGACCTCACAGTGTACTTTTATTCTTATTTTGAGCTAAGCTGAATTATAAAAATAATTGAAAAAGTTTTGGTACTGTCTCAATATATTATTCCTTATTAAGTGTTCAACTGTTGGACAATAACAAAAAACGTTGATTAGCACAGTCACATTATGTATCAACACCAGTAAAACCCAACACAACTTTATGCAAAACAGGTAAACAGTGACCCTCACAGATCATGCTGTAACATATCACAGAAATCAACAGCAGAGCTCAAGACTGTCCCATTGTTTTTAAAATTAGCAGAACAGTTAAGGCACAATAATGATCAGATGCCAACTACGTTTCATGTTGCAATGAATAAATTGACAGCTTGCACAAGTCAAGTGATGAACTCTCCTTCCTCCACGCTTGCTTTATTTTTAGATCCTGTTTGTTTCATTGAAGTAACAAACTACCAGAGGCAGAAAACCAGACTAGATACATCAGTTAACTGATCACGTGTGTTGTAGTAAACTTTTTCCTCAAAGCCACACAACATTTATTCATGCTTGTAAACCAATCTTCTCTAATTTTATGAAGATAATACTTTCATTCTGGTGTAAAAAGCATTCACGGTACTCTGATTTCAGATCTTGAACCACATTTATGTTATAGAACAGATGCACATAAAACAACACTCCCACCATCATCGCATATAAGGAAGAAAAAAAGCTTTTTGTTGTTGTTTGTTTTACAAATTCCTACAAAAACAGTGTTTACGATGCAGATTTCAGTGAGTTGGGGATTCTTTTTATTTTTATTTTATTTTCAGTAAATGATTCAGAGTGCACTTTAATGAACATGTAAGTCTAATAAAGGTCATCACCTCCTGGTCTGTTTCTGATTGAAGACACACATGGTTGTAGAGCTATTCTTCAGCATCGAACTATGCAGAATAACAGCTGGTTGGACCCCAATTAAAACAGTTGATTTTAAAGTAATAATGAAGAAGACAAAGTTAATATACAGCCTGCAGCTCAGAGTAAATATCTCAACCCACAAGTGCCAGCACTATCTGACACAAAACAATCTTATGGTGGATACAGCCAGTGATATCAGCGATTGTCCAGAAACTGTGGAAGTGCATAAGAACTCTCCCTTTTAGCATTACTGAATTTTTTATTAATGCTTGAAAGCTAGGGGGAAAACATACATCAAATCAACATACATGTATACCCAACAGTTCCTGTTCAGCACCTTAGCAGAAATAAACCCTGCTGTTAGGTAAATCAAACCCAAATGCATGCATTAGATTCACTTCTGCAGACAGCTCTCCTGTTTGGAGATCTGTGAATTGCATACAACTCCTTCCAAATTGATGTTACTTTAGGTTAAATATACCCAGATCTTTGCCCAGGTAATTCAATTAAGTTACATCAGAACCACATGCTCAAAGATCTGAACACCACTTTATATTTTTGAAGAGCTACTCAACAGGTGTACATATATGACCATTACATAGTTAAATAAAATCTTATGTCCCTAGTTTGGGAGATAAATTAGGCTGAAGTCAGGGCAAAATTATTTGGGTTCTACAAACATTTAAATGCCACCCTGCCATACTTTGCTCTGAGGATGCAGCCACCTCCACTGAAAACGCACAGGGCTTGGTTTCTACTTTTTTCAAGATCTGAGCCAAGCTCATTCTCTTCTTGCAAATCACAGCCAGAGATCTATAACCTCATTTTACCCAAAAGTCTCAGGAAAAGGGCAATGTCCCAAGAAGCCACCCCAGAGACAGCTCCCATCTCTGTGCAGAGGTGGAAAGGCAAACACTCATCTTGGCTGTCTTGCAGGAACATCCACATCACAGGCCACACTGTTAGGGGCATCTCCATGCCTGCACTGTAAAGCTCTGTGCTACTGTGGTGAAATATATTGAGCCACACAGGCTTGCTCATACCCCAATATTGCTAGTGAACTAGAGAATAATTCCTACTCCCCAAATGGAGTTACAGAAAACATTACTCTATAAAATAAAAGCTAGCACTGACAGAAAGTACATATCATTACAAAACCATTGTTTCAGTGACAATTATTTGCCTGAACACATTTGTGATCTGAGCTGCCTGTTAGAATCTTGGCATACATTACAAAATGAAGGTAAACAACACATTTTGACTTGGGAAAAATAATCAGCAGATTGTCAGACCACAAATAGATCAGCTTTGTTTACATCAATCTGAGAAAAATGTTAACAGTTACCGATTGCTTCTTGATACTGGTGACTAACAACCCACATGGTTCATACCCTATGTGCTTTATTAGTGAATGACAGACAAACATCAAATGCATCAGGCCCTGTACTGCATAATATCCTGTTATTCTCTTCAGAAGAAGAAGAATGGAAAATACTGAATGAAACTAAGTAAAAGCTTGAAAACTCTGCCTTTTGTATGACACTGTGAAGTCTGAAAGACACATTAAAAAGGACAAGCACACGTACCTGAATGTTATGCAAAACCCATGCAAGCTCATTTCAGGACCACTATCTCTCTTCGTCCATGGCATTGAAGTGGAAGCAGAGAAAATGAGAACTTGCTAACACCTGGTGAGACCTGTAGGAGTCATAAACTGGCCAGCATTAGCTATCATCTGTAATCAAGAACCCCAACAGAAAAACAACCATGAACCTGCAGTGTGACATAAGAGAGTAACTGATGTTGAAAGTTTAGATAATTAAAAACGCTGAATGATGCAGAAAGCATTGATTCAAAGTTCTTTTATGTAGTGGAAAGACACAGGACATAAAGCAAGAAAATTGAATGAGTCCCTTCCAGACGTTCTTCTGGTTTAGAGAGCACAGATCACACGCTCCAAGAAGAAACAATGACATTTAATAAATATGAAACCACAGGAAATGAAACTGCCATAGACATTTCAGAGAAAACATATGTATCTCTCTAGAACATATTTTTAATATTCATAAAATATTTTCAGCTACTAGAGTTCACTCAGTAAATCATAGTGATTTCCAGAAATATCACACACACTGCAGTGGCAAGATTTTATTTAATCCAAAAATCTACTAGATTAGCTGTATTTTTAAATCAAGACAGGAAATTATATGCTAGCATTAGAATCAGACAGCCTTATCCCATCAGACCTAGAGTTTAAAACAAAAATTAGCCAACTCTCTGGTTTCTATTTCCAAGACAAATTACAATATTAAACTGTCTAAGGCTATTTCTTCCATCTTCTAGATAAACCAGGCAATCTACACCCAATTCTTCATTGAAAGCAATTTGCCTCTACTTACATCTTTGCCGATTAAGGTGCAGCTGACTTGATTTATGCTAGCATGTTAACAGAATCAGGCTGCTACACTATAATGTGTTGATTTTCTGTGTGCAAAATACTATTGCATATCTTTATAGACTATATACATGCGTGTATGTGTACACACATATACAGACACATATATACAAACACACATATATGCCTTCTGAGTATCTTCGTGCAGTAAAGAATCCTGAAATCTCATCTTGCCCATACTGGTGAAGTTTGTGCCAGGCATAATGCGTGTGCTTGTCATTTTATAAAACGACTAGCCAATTATTGTCAGCCAGATACAGATTGATACTAAAGGTCATTTTTATTTATGTCAGACACGGGATGTTTCAGAAGCTTTTATGGAGTAGCTACATCTGTGCTCTCTGTGGGTTGGATGCACTCCATACATGCTGCTGGAGGACAGAAAAAGAAGGAGATCATACAGGAGGAAAGAACTATCCTGGTCTTCACTAGAAGCCAACCACATGAGATGCTCACCTAAACAAGCCTTTCCACAGCAACCCAGCCAATTGGGCCTTTGCAAATCACAGACATACCTCATGGAGGGCCAGAGGTTGTTTTTTATTATCAGTTTTAATCTAATAGAAAGGTTTCATGGCATTTATTTCCTCTAAAGCAAAATTAACTCTACTTGCAAAGCTTCCTCCCCCTCAGAGGGAAATAAGATGTAGGCTCGGAAGCCCAAATCCGCAATGATATTTAAGTGCCTGAGGAACTGTGCCAGAGTGTCTGGCAGTGGAAGCTAAACAGACTCAATTTTAAAAGAATATAGTGAATGGAGAGACAGACTGAAAGCTCTGGGGAATGAAGCACTCCTTTTATCTACTATGGGGGCAGCTGTTAAGTGTCAAAGTGAACTTCTCTACTCTTGCTCGTCTGTGTGCTTAAACCCACCATTACTGACATCTCCACCTCTGCTTGGAATTGGCCTTCGCTACAGCTGGCACCATGTTAAGTCATGAATGGTATTTCTATAACATCAACATCAGTCCAGTGGGAGCAGGACAGAGATAAATACAGATTGTATGATCACGTGAATGGTCATCTTAAAGTTTCTTTCCCTGCAGAACAACAACAACAACAAAAACTTTTTGTAAAAGGTAATAATATTCTTCTTGCTTAATTTAAGACACACAGAAACAGTTGGATATATCTGAAAAAGCTGTTTTACAGATTAACTTATGCAGCTTGTGCATTCTGTCATTAAACTGTTATTTTCCATATCTAGTTCTTGACATTTTGCATTGAAACTATTTTATTCATTTCCTCATGTCTCTGTGTTGGGACAAATGCCATTCTCCCTTGTTTTTGTATCAATATGTAGCTAATGGAATTACCCTCATCTCATGGCACTACAACTGGGCTCTCTTTCCAGGTAGATATTACAGCCACAGCATGACACAAGGTGGAACTGCATCGGCACACGAAGGCTGCTTAACAACAGGTACACACCACTACTTCTAATCTTCTGCAGGTTATAATTTCACCCTAATAGTGCACCTTATTCAAGATAATAGAACAATTCTTTTGGAAGCTTTGTAACTCTTGTTACAGCTGAATTTGGCTTTCCAGAAATGCTATAAAACCAGAAATTGGCAGCTGCATCCTGTTGAAAAGAAACACCCTCTAGATGACTGAAATGTTAACATCTAGATCTACACAGAAGAGAGCACTGTAGATCAGTGAGAAGAAAAGGAAGGAAGGAGGCATTCAATTGCCAACAGTGCTTCCCATGCTTGTATTTTTAAAAGCTCAATATATAGAAGTCTTTAGATGGATGGATGAATGAATGGATAGAAAAAATTCACCTGAAAATATTTTAGGGCACTAGCAACTGAAAGAGATTTCTTCAATTCCTTGTATTGTTTCTTCAAATGAATACATGCTGTTAGAATGTGACCTTCAATTTATCTGACTTGAAGAAGTAAGGTTAGGAAAAGTATGCTAGAACAGACAAATACTTGTTTTTGCACACATGTTTTAAAGGCATGCAAAAAAACTTTCACTTTGGTGTCTGATGTGTTTAGGGAAATCATAGACATAGTTTGTGTTATCTGCCATAAGGTCTTCACTGAGGAGGTTCATGCTGTGAGGATTTCCATGGCAACTACTTACATTGACATAAGTGTTCATTTCTGAAATTGAGAGTCTAGGGACATGATTAGCTACAGCAATTATACCATGTAAACCACCCAAACAGAGATCTTTTGTTCAGGGCCAAGTAAACCAACTTCAGAATCACCCACTAAATTAGAAAAAAAAAAAAAAAAAAGCCTATAAATTCTTCCCCCCCCCCCCCCCCAAAAAAAAATAATGTGTTTACATACACACATACAGGCGAACTAATAAGTTCTTAAAATTATAAACTTCATCAGGTGGCCTAATGAAAGTCTACATGAAGAAGACTATAATGAGGTCAACCCAAAGAGACACAAAAATGAATTTTTTGAGAATATTTCCAATTCTACTGAAATCAAGATGACAAGCTCTTTCTGGTTCTTAATGAAAGTATTTAGAAAATAAGTACTCACCAATGTCTTGAACTGAAGCTGCTATAACATATTGAAGCTCTAGAATAATATAGCAATAAAAATAGGGGGGTCTAAATTAACAAGCTTTGCTCCAGAAGGAAGAAGCAAAGACCAATGACCCAACACCTGCCCCAGAAAACCCAAAATGGGAGCAGCCAAATCCTTTATACCTGTTTCCCTCTCCTTTAGATGCAGTTCAGAGTTTACCAGGAATGAGCTAGGGGCAGGAGGTAAATACAATCTCATAATCTCAGCCTGCATGGTCTTTGGAGATCACAACCACTCAGCACAGACTTAATTCTAGGTTAATTTGTAATAGGATGGGGCTGATATGCAACAAGCCCTAAAATCTCTTGGCCCCATCTAACACTTCCCTGCCCTAGTCTTCCAAGTGATTGTTTAATCCAGCTGAATGTATTCATCTCTCAGAGCTGACAGATGATACCTTTACCCATCAGCTAAAGTAATACTTATAGCTTTCCTTCTGCAACACAATACAGCTGATATAGATCATTAAAGCTAGCTTGAAAAATACAGTTTACTTTTATGCAGTCATTTAAAAGACGGAATTTTATATCAATGAAAGTAAAGCTTAACAGAAAACCTAGTTATTATATTCTCTTTAATTCTCACATCTATTTCAGACATCCATTAAAACCCCATAACATCAATTTATTCAAGAAAGCATTGTAGTCTCTTGTTGGAAGTTTTTTCCGTGAAGTTAATGTTAATGGCCTGAACAGATGTCCTTTTTTTCTTGTAAGGGTTATAATTCAGAGCTATGCTCACAGAGACTGTGTCTTACTCTATAAGTAAAAATTTCTGGAAATAACTGTTCTCTGTGATGCACCATCTCATCTCCTTACCCTCTGAATGGTCAAACAGTGGCAAAACTCTATAATTCATTTCAAAAGGACATTTAAGGACTCATTCATGAGAGACATAACAGTGGTGGAGAAACAGATATCAAGGAATGCTTGTGAGCAGCCACATCAAGCTGGAGGAAGCCACATACAGTCAGGCTGCACAGGAACAGGCTGAACAATTCTGAAAAACTATTTTCTTCTTTTGGGAAGAAGATAGCAACGTTTAAAGGGGCTCATCCCAGGATGGCACTGATAGACAGCAGAGCCTTTGCCATAAGCACCCTTCAGATGGGAGAAAGGAAAGGAAAGGAGAAGCTGAACTAGAGAAGCAGTAAGGCAGAACTTGCTAATACAGCATTCCCATACCTGTTCATCAGATAGTGTCCTCAAAGCAGGGACTGGGCACTGAAACAAATCCATTGCCAGAGCTGACTGGGGCGTGGATATTCATCCTTGCTGCCTCCTGCAGATAATGCACTACATCTCAAGCTGGGTACTGGAACATGGCATATCCTCCTTGTCTTTATTTGTTCATTAAATGCTTTTCTTCACCAATGATGAAAATAGTGAACTCCTGAACATACTGTGTGTAGGTTTTTTACGGCATTCACTACTACATTCAGCTATAAAGTATGTAGATAACACACACTGTGGTCCCCCATGGCTTGGATAGATATTGCTATTGCTGGATGTTCAGAGGAGTTTTCCTTTAGGATTCCCTCTGCTGTGGCAGAAAGCTAACCCTCTGTCTGCATAGGCTTGTGCTATTGCTGGAGACCAGGAAAGAGAAGAAAAGCTGCACAGAAGGCAAATCCTCCTATATTTAAGTGATAAATAAAGCAAATACTCTATGAAATAAGGCTCCCATGCTCAGCAAGGCACTGCACAAACTTAGATTGAGACAATCTGTTTCCCCGAGGCTTATAGGCTAAATAGCAAGTGAGAAAAATGGAGCTACACGACAAGCAGAGAAAGGCATCTGACAAAAGCCTCATTAGCGTGCCATTTCCTTCACCCACAGCATATGTTTGTTTCTTCTCAGAGCTGGCATTTCTGTAGGTCTGTATGCTCAATACTTATCCCAAGTATCCAGCAGTGAGAAACAAAGACTGCATAGCCCTCTGAGTTATCGTGTTAAGCCTTTGCTTGTCTAATCATGCTATGTTGTGAAAATTCAAGTGCCTGACTGAGAAAAAAACATCTAGGGTACAGCAGAGATGACTAAGAAAAGGACTCCTGCCACTTTAATTGCTTTGTATCAAGCTTTTACCTCTTGATGTGTAAACATCAAATTAGCAATATTCTCAGGGTAAACAGTAACACAGCAATCAAATAATTCCTTCCAGCTATACAGCGACAGATAGATGCTCTCCTGTCCTACTGTCTTTTCCTCAGTATTTGGCACACTGAGTATACTTCAAAATAGTATCCCTGTGCTGCAGATCCTATTAAATTCCAATTATTCTATCTCTCTGTACTAACTTCACAACTTTGAATCTTATCAGCACTTGTGCTGCCATTTTAGAGAGAGAAGTGTATGCCACAGCTGGCTGCAGTAGCAGAGGTCAGTGAGCCAGGACGTTGCTTAAGGACATTGCTCAGGGCTCTCTCACACATTACACTTGAATTTGCTGTAAGGAATCTGAAATGCAGCATTATCCAAACCAGTATCAGAGGACTGCTTAAAAATAATCCTAATATTTCCTAGACTTAAAAAATAACTTTTATCCAAGGCAACTTTTTTACCCATATTTCTACTTTAATCAGATCAGTTTCTACAATATTACTGTACTGTCACTACCTCATAGCTTAATAACCTTCATAATTTGAGTACACACTTTATCATCAGCTTAGACATTGTCTAGGAGATCTTAATTCCATTGCAAAAAAGAAACATTTTGGACACTGTGAGCACAGTACAAGTGCACTCAGTAAATTGTCTTAGACTATCCCATTATTCAGGATGTATCTCCGTTACCGAACAGGCTATTGCAGGGAGGGGGGCTGGGAGCTGTTCCCAGTCATCCTCCAGCCCTGTTCTGGGGTCTCCTGTCAGGCTTTCTTCAAAACTAGGGAATATTTTGAGGAAAAGGCATTCTTAAAGACCACTCCCTGCAGCATAAATATATTCTATATAAATATTACAGTATAAAATATATATACATATTACAACATTTAATATCTTTATCGATGATCTGGATGAGGGGATCGAGCGCACCCTCAGTAAGTTTGCAGATGACACCAAGTTATGTGTGTGTGTCTATCTGCTTAAGGGCAGGAAGGCTCTGCAGGAGGATTTGGACAGGCTGGACCGATGTGCCGAGGTCAACTGTATGAAGTTCAACAAGGCCAAGTGCCGGGTCCTGCACCTGGGGCGCAATAACCCCAAGCAGAGCTACAGGCTGGGAGATGAGTGGTTGGAAAGCTGCCTGGCAGAGAAGGACCTGGGAGTGATGGTTGGTAGTCGGCTGAATATGAGCCAGCAGTGTGCTCAAGAAGGCCAACAGCATCCTGATTTGTATAAGAAGCAGTGTGGCCAGCAGGCTAGGGAAGTGATTGTCCCCCTGTACTCGGCTCTGGTGAGGCCACACCTCGAGTAGTGTGTTCAGTTTTGGGCCCCTTGCTACAAGAAGGACATGGAGGTGCTCGAATGAGTCCAGAGAAGGGCAACAAAGCTGGTGAGGGGTCTGGAGAACAAATCTTATGAGGAGCGGCTGAGGGAGTTGGGTTTCTTCAGCCTGGAGAAAAGGAGGCTCAGGGGCGACCTTATCACTCTTTATAAGTACATTAAGGGAGGCTGTAGCGAGGTGGGGGTTGGTCTATTCTCCCATGTGCCTTGTGACAGGACGAGGGTGAATGGGCTAAAGTTGTGCCCAGGGTTGTTTTAGGTTGGATGTTAGGAAAACCTTCTTTACTGAGAGGGTTGTGAGGCATTGGAACGGGCTGCCCAGGGAAGTGGTGGAGTCACCATCCCTGGAGGTCTTTAAAAGACGTTTAGATGTTGAACTTAGTGATACAGTTTAGTGGAGGACTTGTTAGTGTTAGCTCAGAGGTTGGACTCTATCATCTTGAGGTCTCTTCCAACCTAGACAATTCTGTGTGGTTCTATGAACATATTTATCAACATCCTCTCAGTAAACATGCTATATTTTGGGAACTTCTCGTTTAGATGATCTTGTTTCCAAATCACAAGCTTGTGTGATCCACAGCTTACCTTCCACAGTTTACCTTCCCACTTCCTCCAGTACCACAAATTTATACATTTATCCTTTTTCTATGAGGTATAAGTTTACCCAACTATGCCAATACACATAATCATGTTTGAATGAACATTTACAATGAAAACATTGTTTCAGTGAAGGCCAGAGATGTGTTCCCTGGTCTCTGAGTTCAATCAACAAAAATTCAATGGATGTCAACAGAGTCAGTTGGGATTTTCATCTGTATAAATAGGAGCAGGATCTGACAGCCATACAAATTACATCTGTTTCATTGCAGCCATCTGTAATTCAATCTCCAAAATATTAATCAAATTTGTGTGACATGATTTTTCCTCCATCATCATCTCATGCTACTGATTGCTCCTTGGTCTATTACCCTTATACACTAATAGATTTTTATTCCCCTAATATTTATGCCTTTAAGGAAGATTGAGTTAGATTTACTGGACTGTGATCAATACCACATTACCTTCTCTTTAATCATTCTGTATATATCATCTGTTTGCTATACGTCTCTCCACGGTTTGGTCTTTGCACTGTTAATCCAACACAATATTTAGGTTTAGCCGAACATTTGAGTATTATAAAAACCCACTCAAAAACTAGTAGACCTAGCATTCCATGATCTTGTTTTTCATGCCAATTTCTTTTTTTTTTTTTAATAAAAGTTTTGATATCATAGAATGACAGAATAGTTTGGGTTGGAAGGGATGTTAAAAAACATCTAATCCAACCCCCCTGCCATGGGCAAGGATACCTCCCACAAGATCAGGTTGCTCAGAGCCTCATACGACCTTGCCTTGAGCACCTACAGGGATGGGGCATCCACAGCTTCACTGCCCTGTTCTGATGCGTCACCACCCTCATGGTAAAGAATTTCTTCCTTAAATCTGATCTAAATCTACACACTACAGTCCCTGATGAAGAGTTCCTCCCCAGCTTTTCTGTAAGACCCCTTTAGGCAGTTTAAGTTTTCTTTAAGCAAGTCACTTCCACTGGAATTCAGAAAAACACTACCTGTTCTGAGAACTGGAGGAGCTTCAAAATACTATGAAGTGTTTTTGAAAACCTGTTGATAATTAAATTAAGATTTTCTATGGCAAAGCACTGCACAGTTGCACTATATTCATATTTTACCCATCTTCTTCAGGGATGATTGGCTATTCCACTTTTTTTTTTTTTTTCCTGAGCATTTGTTCAGCTGCACTTCATATTCTTTTTCTTAGAATTAATAAGCCATATGAACATAATTTCAAAATATGCAGCGAGAGCTTTTCCCTCTCGCATCACACTGTAACAAAACACTGCTATAGTCCAATCTTGGCAACAGAATCCACTTAATAAATATGGGATTGTTTCACCACAGTTTAAATCTGTGGCTCCTGGATATTATGCAGTTATGAAAAACCTCCTTTCAGCTTCCTGGAAGTATCTTGTTTGCAATTCCTATTATTTCTCATTGCTTCTATTAAACATTCTTAAGACCAGTTAAAGACAATGATCCAGGTGTTTTATATTATTAATGAACACATCTGACTACACCATAGTTCAACCAGGAATAGTCCTCCTTGTTTGGTCTTTGGGTATTAATGATATTATGAATGGTTTATAGAGGCTACCAGGCTTTCTTAATTTTTTTTCTATATATTATTAGTCTTCTTGACACCCAGCATAGAACAGTGTAACAAATCCGTATTTCTTCTACAAAACTGCATAGAATGTATAAGTTAATAATGTTTAAGTCTACAGTTGTTTGAATAGGTTAGCAACCACTGAAGTTTGGTGAAGCCAACCTAATGCCCTTCTAAAGACAAAGGAAATAAAATAAAATAAAATAAAATAAAATAAAATAAAATAAAATAAAATAAAATAAAATAAAATAAAATAAAATAAAATAAAATAAAATAAAATAAAATAAAATAAAATAAAATAAAATAAAATAAAATAAAATAAAAATAGGAAGTGCATTTTGACCACAGTAAGGCCCCAAACACTGGTTCTCATAATTGAAAAGAAAATCAAAAAACTACAAGCTAGATGAAAATTCTCTCAGTTGAAATTAAAGCAATAGATAAAGTTAGTTGAATAAAATATTACAGAGAATTAAATACTACAGAGACTTGTTAGTCATTGACTGGCCAAATGGTCCCGCGTTCAATGCTGTGTAGTCACAGTAACCTAGATGATGTATTAAACAACATATGGTTTTAAAATGATCCCAAATGGGTATAAACTACAGTAAACTAAAGACCAGGATTAGAATTCAAAACTTTCTTCATAAATCTGTTCTAAAACAACACAGTGAAATTCAGTGGGGGCAACTATAATGTGATGTACATAAACATAAACAAATCAAGTGCATAGAAACAAAGTCAACTCATTATGTGAAAGCTTTTCAGGAAATTATTTGGAGGTCTTTGTGGATTGCAAGATGAAAACAAACCATGACTATTAGAAAAGAAAGTACACACTGTAAGGAGATGTACAAGCAACTCCCAAAGGAATTTCTTCCAGTCTGTGGGAAACTGTGGTTCACAGTGCCACAGGTAAGGCTTGTTTCCAGTTGTGTGTACATCTCAGGAGAGAGATAGGCCAACTGGAAAGACTCCAGACAAGAAAATGAACAAGGGTGGCAAGTCCTGTGGGGAAAGTTGGAAGAAACAAGAAATGGCTAGCTCAAAGAAGAGGTAATTGTAAGGAGAGACAGACACAATAAGAATACCTATTCAGTACCTAACAGGCTGGTAGAAAGAGGAAAGAAGTTTGTTTACACATGACTGTGGAAACTATGACACAATATAATAAGATAAGCATGGCAAAAAAAACATTTCTGAAAGTCTAGAGGCAATGTAGATGGCCTTGGAGTTTGCAAATGCTATTGCTATTAAAAAAGGCACCACTGCAATTAAAAAAAAAAAAAAAAAAAAAAAGCATTTTTTAGAAAAGTCATTCTCAGGGAACATGATGGATTAGATAAAGATGCATCTTACTGTATTATTCAGTAAGTTTTCTTCTCACATATGACGTGTGAAAATCATTCAGTGGTTTACACCTATCACCTCAGGGAAAGGAAGGCCATCATCCTGAGGGGTAACTTGAAGAGGTCTGACATAGGAAGGAGGTCTGATACTAGAATCAAGCAGTCTTCTGGGAAAGTTTGAAATACATGGCTATCCTAAACAACCAAAAAAAAATAAAATCTGATAATATGCAAAATCAGACTACTTTTTATGCTAAGATAGATGAGACACTTGTTCATGAGTCATCATAAAAAGTTTGTGTTAGACTTGTAACAACAAAGTATTTTTCAATGATTCCTGTAATATTGCACATTTTCTTAAATTCCCAAATTATTATTTTCAGATTTAAAAACCTTGTTAGTTTTCTTCCCAAAACTGATACAAAAACCAATTTATTACCTAGATATAAGTTATTTCTTCACACAAATATTAGTTTTAAGTATGGCTTATAAAATATGAAAAGCTTTGATTAGCAAAGTGACATCTCTGTATCAGGTGGTTGTTCTTTTTGTCATTCTTCAAACAGAGGCTTCAAATTAGAAAGACTTAATCTATTCATCCCTGATACAGACACCACAGAAGCCATACCAGACAAAAAGAGAGCTGTTTCTAGCTAACAATACCAAGCAGAAGTCAAGAACCTTACAGGAAAATGACCTCAGAGTAGCCAAAAGACTACCTGTGTTAATGTTGAATCAAAGCACAGTAAAATTATTCAATTTCTGTCATTGTAAAATTTCTGTCAAAGTAAAATTATTTCAATTTCTGCTATTGCTGCCCAAGAGGGCATAATTACTGTTTCATTCCTCAGAAGGCAATTTATCCTTCTTTATATCCTTTTTTTTTTTATCCTTCTATCCCCATCCTTACAATTTCTTTAAAATTCTAAAACCTTATAAACTCCAGGCAAAACTCTCCACACTTGGCCACTGCTCTGTGAATATTAAGGCTGCTTAGATTATTTATTTATTTTTTTAATATTCTCAGGCTTGTTGCTTTTACATACAGCAAGAAAAATCTAATTTTGGTCCCACTTTTATTAAAGTAAATCTAAAGTAATACCAAATAAAGTTAGGGGAATTGGTGCTATTTTCAATAACCCCAGGTTATATCAGAATACATTTTCTAAATAAAACAAACAAAAAAAACCCAACACTTAGACATTGTACTGGATATAACAAAACATTTTTATCATCTCAGATGAAGCATTCTGAAAAAAATGTATGAGTTTACCCCTTAATAGTCAATATTGCTACTCTTAGATATTTAAAAAATCTGAGTCACAAAACTGATTTATTTTTATTTTTTTAATGTATTTAGGATTTATCCATCTAGTTAAGGTTTAGCCCATCTCATTTACAAACTTAACAGCATTATCTCAAGAGCTAGAGACATCTAGAAAGCAGGAAGTCTGCTGGGATTTCTCTCACTCACTTTCTCACTGCCAAGTATGTGACTGAAGAGTTGGCAATCCTGGTTATCTGAATTAAGATGACAAACTGGATGTCTAGGGTCCAAATCCGTAATCCAGCCAAGCTGTTGCTCCCTCCCTTTCCTCATATTTATAACAGCATCTGTTCCTTCATAGTGAGTAGCAAAGTTAACGAAATGAGGAAATTTTCCCTTTTTCTTCCTCATCTGCTTGGCTTCTTGCCTAACTACCTGCCTGCCACACAGGGCATGTAGCATGCGAAGCCCGTTTTGACAAGACACGAGCTGCTACCGTTTTATTTTTGATGGAAAGAAGAGAAGGAAATTTCAAGTCACAGGGAGGGGGGAATGATTTCAGAAGGCACTCTTTGCAACTGCTGCCAGCTCTGCAGAATTTGGCTTGGTAAAAGAAAGACAAGCACATGAGACATGTTTCATCACTGAGCTTTCCTGCATTTTCCTTATCAGTAATTAGCGAGTAGCAGAATGTGTGCACTTCCTCAATGAAAGTAATTACTGTGTAAAGGGCCAGAAGTTTTCAAACCAAAACTTAAAAGACATCAAAATTACACAGGCCTTCTGCAGGATTTCTGGAGGGACATTTTTTCTCTCTCATTCAGAAAAAAAAAAAAAAAAAAAAAAAAAAGCAACTATACACTTCTGTTATCACAATGTCTATTAGTAAAAGACAGCACAAAAATTGCACGGCATCCTTTAGGAATGGATCAAAATTCCTGTACTGTCACAATGAAGTACCACAGAAACAACATATATCCAGCATTACTGTCCAGATATTAAAGCATTTTTGCATTTTTGCTGTCATTGATGAGTTAGGCTTTCCAACTTCATTCCTCTTCCACAGATTAGCTTCTCTTTCCAGGCAGAAAAGACTGCGACCTCTGTAAGGCAGAAAACAGGAAATCTGTAACCAAGCAAGAGATCTTTAACTCTAACTTTAGGTTAAAGGCATAACCCCGTCACCCACCCCCTGAAATAGATAAAATACAATAACTCTGCTTGCTCTCATCAGACCTGTTTCTTTAAGTCACAGAAATGCTCTTCAGTCAAGAAGAAGAGTAGGAGAGATCGCTGGGGTCAGTCTGAGGCAGGTCTTGCCTTTCACGGACTCCTGAAGACACTGAAGTACATGAAGTACAGCCAGCACTCCTGTGTTCATGCTTGTCACCCATTTCTGAGATGTAAACAGAAACTCCTTTAATGGGAATAGTTTATGACACTGAAGGTCAAACAGAAGAAAAAGAACCAGAACAGACTAAAGTAATGTGTGAGGAAGGGGAAAAATGCATAACAGTGAAGAAAAGGAGGGTCAGAAAGAAAAACAACAAGCAAACCCCACACCTACAAAAAAAAATTGTCACAACAGTGGCTCTCAAAAGAGGTTTTTCAGAAAAACAGTGAGATTTACAAAAGCTATTAAAAATGTGCTGGAAAATACCAGTTTAATAGATAGGAACCAAAGGAAGCTCAGCTCCATTTTGCTCAAGCTTCTTTTTAATTAGTATACAAACTACCAACAAAACAATTTGCCAAAAATTACAGATCTGTTCCTACAGGGCTAAAAGGTATAATACAGAAGAGAGCAAGTATTAGAGGTAAAGATGAAAAAAAAATCGCACTGCCCTATATGAATAGATGCTCCCTTACCAACAACATTAAAAATGCCAAGCCCTAGACACTAGCTTGGGTTGCCCTAGCAGCATCCTGGCAGGTAAGTGAAATGGTTGTTTTAGAAGCCACATTCTGCACATACCCAAACTGACAGCCTCATAGAGAGCTCATTATCTCTACAGTGTTCTAGGGAATGATTCAGAAACTGAGATGACAATATGATACCAAAATGCAGCCAAGTATATCTGCTATTTTAAAAGAGTCCAAGACTAAATAGTCTCCTTGAAGCCATAGAAACACTATTCAAACACCACATGTCCAGAGAAACCTGCTAATAAAACCAGCATTTCACCTATGACTCAGGACATGAGAGTTGAAGAACTTTGGTTGTGACAACAGCTAGGTGTTCAGAAAGAGAATTTACGGTTCAGCCTGGAGAAGAATGGGACAAATACACCTTGTCCCCTGAACACTTGTGTTACAATGAAAGGGAACTTCAGGTATCTATCAATACTAACAATATTTGGCAGTGCTCTCTACCATCATAATAAAACAGCTTTTGAAAGGGCCAAAAGTAGCTAAGTAATTTTTTTCCCATGGAATTCTTTGGAGAAAGAATCTCAGTATCCCTGGACAAAGATCAGATTAAAACAGATTAAACATTTTTTCATATTTGTATGGCAGGATCAGTTTGTAGGGTAATCTGTTGCTGAACAGTCATCTCTAGGTTCAGAATTTCAAAAAATTAATTTGTAAATATCATTTGAGACACAGACCATTTGCAAAGTTATGTCTGCCCTCCTCATAGTTGACCAGGCAAATTTTTTTTAATCATTATGATTAAGATGTTTAACTGAAATCTGAGTGATTCATCCTTTATACAGAAAATTTATCACATTCCTCTACAAAGAGCTTGACAAGGCTGGACTTGGTGGATCTGTCTTCTTGGTGGATCTGGCTGTAGTTCTGTTCATGAAAAAAGCACACGTATCAGATCTCCTGTTCAATCACCCAGCATTTTTTATTGATGCTTCCCCAGAAAAACAAGCAGCTACACAAATTCTTAGTCTTTTTGCCCCGTAGTGCAATGCTAAACCAGCCACGTTCCACAAGCTCTGCAAAGCTCTTGTTACCGCTATTTGTCTCCTGGAAGGGGCTCACCCCATTAATCACACAGACAGAGGAGTTCACCATGGTTTCAGCAGGGGCCATATATTGCACTGTTGTTTTACCCGAGTCTGCTTTGTAACAAGACATTCGATATTGCTAATGCCCAGGGAATAGCAGGTATGCCATGACTTCTGTAGCACCCAGGTGTTATAAGAAACACAGAAGTGCTGTGTATTAATACCGCCGTTACACAAAAACACTGTATTGATCCAGATTAGCTCCTTATTCATTTCACCGCTGTTTAGAAACTGCTGTTCGAAAACTTTTTACTCCAGTGGCAGGAGTTTTGTCTGCGGTACTAAAGTTTCAATAACTGCTCACACAGAAAGACAATTTCTGGAAAGCTAACATTAATTTGTTCCTTATCTTTCTTCACATTATAGCCCATAAGAGTGGCCCTAGTGAAGAAAAATACTGTACCCTCTTCTCCTCAAGTCTCATTTTGTTCCCTGTATGTCTGAAAAATGTGGTTACATTATTCTTCATTTAAAGTTAAGACATCTACCATGCATTTCATTTTTTAAATACTACGCTTTTTAGAAAGACAAGCATATAGTCCACAAGCTGCAAAAACCTGATTATAGCTATGAATATAAAAGCTCATGAAAAATAAATGACAGAAATGACTACACCTCAACAAAATCACAGAAAAAAAAAAAAACAAACATCAAAAAATACAAAACAACAAAAACAAACAAACAAACAAACAAAAAAAAACAGGAATACTGAACTGTAAACAGCATTAAAGTGTGAACTAAAATAGTCGTATATAATTATCATATATATAGCAGAGACAGTGTCATGCATTTTTAGGAAAAGTTGATCATTTGTCAGACCAAAGAGGGTACTACCTTCTGAATGTGAGGCTTTTCCAAGGTTAAATGGTGTTTCCCACTTTCAGTGACTGAAAGACTTTTTTTAGACTCTGCCCCACTTCCGGTGGAAATCCAGATCATGCAAACACAGAGGCATATAAATAAGTTTACTGAAAGGGCAGTTAACTAAACAGTTGGATACCTGGAAACCTCTGATAATTATACCAATGCATTTGGTGAGCTTGTAGTGAGGTGCTTCTTGAAATCTCAGAGGAAAGGTGAAGGGCTCAGTTTGTCTCCACAAAATGGCAGGCATTCTTGTGAAATATTTATACCAAATTTTCAACAAAACCAGTGGGAGTTAAAAAAAATCCCACCAGCTCCCAGAAAAGCTCAGCATCTTGCAGTAACCGTAAATGAGCAATTCCTTATACTGTATTTCAGTGCTTTTAGATCCGAGTTAAATATAGGCATATTGGCTAGATAGAATAAGAAATGCATGTTACCTCTGCCAGTGGTATGAAGGCTGTCGGTTTGGCAGCTTACAAGAGTATAATTTTGTACACGGACTTTTATCTGGAAAGTTTCCTATTCTAGAGCAACAGTGGAAACAGTACACAGAAATACATGTAGTCACCAGCATCTCTGTACTTCCTTATCTATGTGATTCACCTCTCCAAATAGAAGACGTTATATGCCTGTGAGATCCTCAGACTTTCTGGTCTGACTTTTCAGCTAGGATGCCAAATACAATTAGTGTCAAACATATGATAGCTGTTTGTGGGACTGTGAAGGCCTGGTCAACTAATCACTGATTTAGACAATTGCTTTCACTGAAATATTTGGTATTTTTACTTCTTTCCAGAGCAGATAAAGCTACTATGAGTTTGTATTACACCAGAGTGGTCAGACTGCCAGTAAGACGGCACAATTCATAGAGTGCTTGTGTAGAAAGAGATATGAAGGTAGGAGCCCAGCTACCAGCTCCCAAACCTAGAGCTCTAATTCTCTTGTCTATGTCTGCATGAGTCACAGCTTGTCCCACTAGGGACGAGCAATTTATTTCTTTGTGTACGGTACTACATATAATACAAATAAGGTCATGAAGATGACAGTTTATGTAGGAAACAGAGTAGAAAACACACATTTTCCATGCATTTCTGTATATATTATAATTATCAGAAAGAAGATCAAGTGCCAACATTCCCCGTATCCCTCTCCACCCATTATTATGTCTTTACCTGCTCAGACTAAACAGGGTTAGGGGAGGCTCATCTTCAAGTGGTGAAATTCTTTGGGAAGTTGTTTGCAGAGGTAGCTTACTTCAAACTAAAATTGCATCAAAAGAAGCCTACAAACATTGAGTTGCTTATTTTCCATTTCCGTTGATTAAAGTATGACTTCATTTTTCACTCTGCCTCTTTCATACTCTTAATAAACTCATGCCCTGTGGTACTGGTGACTTTTACAAATCAGCTTCTCAACTACCCATCAATCTTTACACACAGCATTAATGTTTTATTGCTCTTGTTCTGGTCGTAATGATTTTTCACTTCCTCTGCTGATTTTTTTAATCAAAAGTAATTTACAGCACTCATCACCAAGACAAGCCTTTGCCAATTCTAAATACATCATATGTGTGTCCTCTGCCACTTGGTCAAATCAGGAATTTGACTGATATGTTTTGCTGGCTTTAACTCAAGCTACATTAGGTAATAAATAAAAGGGTCTGGTAGGAAATTCCCTAACCATTAAATTAAAATGCCACTTAAGTCACTTAACATTCTATTTTTCTGCAAAGTGTCTTTTCAGGTAATTTTAATAAGAATGTCTACATGAAACAGACTTTCAAAATAATGGATTGTATATTGCTTGACCTGCAATTTTATTGAAAAAAAAAATAAAAAAAAGTTTCTTAAGAAATCCAGTTGATTTGTCACTGCTTATGAAACAATCACTGCAGAAGTCATTAAGTGGATAATTAATAACTTAAATAATAGCTGTTCAGAATCAACTTGAATCAAGAGAAGCACCTACCCAGCTATCTACTCTACAAGAAGCAGTTGCAAAGCTCTCTAAGACATCACTTAGCAGATGATCATTTTTGCCATAGATTTCCCTTACAACATTGGCATAAACCTCACTTTCAGTTCTCCACTGTGCAGTGGAGATAAGACTTTTTCCTTTATAAATATACTATTTTGTCTGCTTTTAAACTCATAAGATCCTTGAATAGTGATAGCATTTTACCACAGGCACTATGCATTATATTTTTATTAATTCCAGTAGGTATATTAAAATTACAAAAATAATAAATCTTTGATTTTTCTCAGCAATGATTTATAGTCCTTTTATACACACTCTGTATTTTTTTTCCTTACATTTCTGCAACAAAAAATAGACAGCCTGTTATATTCATCTGTGAATTTTCTATGAAATGTGCTGTATAACATTGTTATGCTTAAGCCTCCAGTCAATATTTGTTAACTTTGCTAATCTTAAGATGAAGATTTGTTTACTGGAAATTTTTGGAAGTATCTTGGAAGTTTTTCAGAGCTGAAAGCAAGAAATTATCTTGTCCCTTGGCAGAGACATTGCAAAAATGCCTTTTTCTGTCCATCTCCCTGCTGTTTAAGAAATAGGCTGATGAGATCATAGACAGTAAGTGCTTCTGCCTTTAGACCCTTTTGCCAAAAACCTTCAGTCTACAGAAAAGAGTTTCTACTGGCAATATGTAATCCTTGAATTTTGAACACGCTTGACATTTATATTATGCAATTAGGAGTAGCAGTTATGTTGCTATGCTGTTCCTCCCATATGGCACAAAAATCCAACATCAGAGACTTAAAGATCATGACATCATTATACATTTGATAGCTCATCTCCACTGAAATGTATTTTTCCCTTCTCATTTGTGTTAGACAGCTTTCAGCTATTAGTACGAGGAATATTGCCAGATGGAGCAGTGGAGAAACCAGTGCAAAGGTTTTTGGGAGGGGAAAGGGTGCAGGGGTGAGTTAGCAGCTCACAAGTTGCAACATGAGGACACAGGTTAGGCATATGACTGAAACTACACTTGAAAAAGAAAACCAAAGTCATTAGCATGAAAATAAATAAATAAATAAATAAAAATGGAAAGCAAAGCTGCAGCTAGGGTTGTTGGACCTACAGGTCTATATCCTGCTTCAAACAGCAGCTGAAGCCATGCTGATATCAATCACTCGCTCAAAACAAAAAAAATACAGGCCTCGTATCATTACAAATCATCATGAGGAAACATTTGTAAAGGTCTGTAGGAAAGTACGGGGACAACCCAACAGTTTAAGACTTACAATATACCAGAGTAGATATTTCTTTTATTTCAAAAATTCTGCAAGGATTTGCTATCAGGATGGTAACACTGCTATACTCAGATGTCTAGTATTGAATAGATCATCTAAACATGCTAAACTATCACAGACGCTAGTGCCTTTTGGAAAGAAGGGTCTTCTGAGCAGTGTTTGATGTTCAGAAAGATCAGAAGACCCCTTTTCCTCTCTCATCTTCAGTACAGACATCTTGCAATCAGCTTAACATTACCTGGTCTTGCCAGCTGCTGCAGTACCATGCTCACACTTGCACTGTGAGGGCAATATCGGGTGTCTATTAAGCAAGAGCTCTGTGGGGCATAAATCCAGGCAGCAGACTTGGGAATGCAAATTAGCTTGTTCTAAAGGAACCAAGAGCCAAAGGTCTCTTATTGTTTAAAGGAGAATAAATGAACTCCATGGTCAGCTCTGCTAGGAACAGCTGTTGATAAAGTATTACACCATGCTCACAACTCAGGCAATCTCAGCTTTTAAATTCTCCCTGCATGTGGAAAAAGCAGTTCAGGCATGACCTTGATGTACATTAAATGTATTTCTAATGAGCCCTTTTGTCTGCATAAGGGCCTATAAATAATGAAATACCAAAAATAAATAAATAAATAAATAAAAATCATAAAATAGGTTATGCATGTGTATTTGTAAAATTCATATTATTGCACGCAATAAAACTTTTTTTTTAAAAAAAAAAAAGTACTGAAGAAGCTCAGCTCCTTTACAGTGGGTTTAATTGGAATTTATTTTCAGAGGACTAGAAGGTTTTTTCACATATTCAGGACTTAAAGTGGAGAAGAAAAAGTAATTTCAAAAGCTGGGAAAATGGGATTTTATTAACATCAGCTGTCCCTTTTCATAGCACACAAGGAAACACAGCAGGACTGCTTTTAAGATAAAATATTTCATCTAGCTTCCCTTAATGTTCTCAAAACACTAGCGGGAATATCATGATATTAAATGTTAGGGAAAGATATATTTTAGGGATTGCCTGTGCATAAAAAAGTTGCTTTATTCCCATTCATTAGTACCCATGCAATCATATAGCCCAATCATATTTTGGGCTAATTCAACTATGAGAAGCAAATTAAATTACATCATTGCAATTTTATTCATATAATGTCTCATCAGGAATAACAAATTTGGAAGAGAAGAATAAAAAAAAAAAAGTCATACCCAGGACAAACTTTTGTGCCAGGAAAAAAACTGCCTGCAGATCAAACCTTCAGTGCATGGTACTTAAGAAGTCCCATCAATGGTTATTTAACTTTTCTTATAATATAAATTGAAGTAAATGCATTTGCATGAAGATCTTGGTCCTAAAAGCCATTCCATCTTTGAGAAAGCCAACTTGAGGTCTCACTGGTACGTGAAGATACTGTTACAGGAAGGTAATGATTTTCAGTAAGTGGTTGCATACTCCCTGTATCAGGACTGTTACAAGATCAGGCCTTAATACCTTCCTGTATATCATCTACTAGTAGTCGTTGGCTTAAATGCTAAAGCATGTGATTTGGAGTCTGCTCGTATCCAGAGAGACCACATAAAGCAGCTAAAGATATGAATGTTTAGGGAGATCAAATTAGTAACACTGAGGTTTCTTCTATAGCCTGCTGTGCTATAGAGGGTCAGGAAGCTCACAGACAAATCCAGGCCAGTGGAAGGCCTTGGAAAAATCAAGGTGAACTTCCAGGGATCCTCTGGGAGCTTCTGTGCAGGGAAGCAAAGATTCGTGAGCTGCAGGCCTGAGACATGCGCAATGCTCTCTGCTCGGTAGGGTACAAAACCACAGAGCCAAAAGGCTCACAACATTCCTGTGTCCTAGGGTCCACTCTGCCATCTGGCAATTCCAGATACTTGCCTGTGCTTCACTCCTGTTTCTCCCCCTAAAATAAAGAGAAAAATTATATACATACATACATACATACATTATATATATATATATATATATATATTGCATTTTGTCTAATGGCTTCCCCAGTAGAAAGGAGCACTTAAAAAAAAATAATAACCTGTCAAGTTTCTTACACTGATTAGTGCCCAGAGTCTTACAGAGCAGGAGACTCTTGAGAAGTCTGCATTAGCCAAAGTCTAATTTAGAAAGGGGAGCTAGAAAAATCAATGGAATCATGGGTGGAATGAATAGCAGAAAAGAGAAAACACTACAACAAGCAGTCAGTGAGCCAGCAGTTAGAAAAGCACATTATACTTTCACCACAGTGATCTGAGGAGGGACTCACAGAGGAAGCACTGGAATGATCACAAGGTTGTACAATCTCTCTACAAACACAGTCAGTGAGAAAGAAAACAAAATTATTTCTCTCTTGGGCACCTACAGAAAACAAAACAAAGCAAAACAGCAGGGAACAAATAAAAAGATGCAAAATTGCCCATGAAAGCCATGATGACCTCCGGTTACAAGTAGCCTCAGAGAACACCAGCTGTGTGAATTGCTTGGGCTTTTATTAAAAATTCAATTAACGTAAACAGTTGTAATAATGGAACAAAAACTAAACTAAACAGTGGTTATGTACAGTCAAGCCACAGTCCAATAATCCTGTTGCCTTTCTCAAGCCTCATACAAACAAGCACTCAGAGAGCACCCTGGACAAGAAAGGCTCAGGGTGAGCCAAGTGAGACAGGATTTGGTTTCCACATCTGTAGAGCACGGGCTCCAAACCCGCAGCCCAAAGATACGTTGAGTGTGCGCAAACCTCCATTCTTCACTCGAAGGTGACTGCAACCGTGATCAAACACAGCTATGTGTCCCATACTGTCAAAAATTAGCTGCCGCAGGTATCCTGGGTGTTTTGTCAGCAAGCAGGTACCGATGGCTTAGACTGCAGCTAGTACAGCTGCCACAACACATGGCACAGCACTGGAAGGTGATCGGAGCAGTGCAGGATGTGGTCATTGTCACCCCAGCTCGCTCTCACAGCCAAACACATTTCAATCAAGAGGACAATTTCTCATTCGGAAACTTTTACTGGGATTAACGTGCACAAAATTAACCTTAATGATTGGTGCCATGCAGTCTCTTTGGCTGCTTCCTGTGTTAACTTGGGTCACTCTTTTATGGTCAATGCCAGGAGAAAGGCAAGAGAAAGTCAAAATTGGCTGTTTGTTGCACTTTGTAATGCTTGCTCTTCTTAACACTCCAGAATAACACATTTCTTCACAACTATTTTAAGTCAGCGATATTGAGAGAAGAAATCAGAATTTTAGGAATAAACTGGGACACCAGTGTTCCAAAATGTCCTGAGTGCCATCTCATAGACAACTCATTTTTATATATTTTTTTAAAATATTCTACAAACACACATGTGCGATACAAGATGTCTGCAATAACTGACAAAAACCCATAAAAATGCCACTTTGATTCTAGATTTTCCCCAAGATGAATTTTAAACATACATCCATGCTTAAACTACATCTGACGTTATTGGTACTTTTCTACATCCAGGATTGTGGCTTGCCAATCAAACACTTTATTTGGACTGATGTTATTGAAAGGTAGCTGCAAATAAATGGAATAAATTTGTTTGTTTGTTTTATATATTTGAGAAATCTTATATAAGCTATCACTTTCTTGCATATGTAGAAGCTGCATCAAGAATTACCAACATGTCTATTCCATAATGAGACACCAAAAGTTCAAAGAAAATCAGAAACTCTGCAGGTGGCACCACCCTGTTAAATTTGATAAACTCCTGCAAAATTATGCAATTTTTTATATTAGAAAACATTAACAATTCTGAGATGTGCCATGAAAGACAAATGCTGCTGTAAATTTCAGTTGTGAGTTATGCTAAGAAACCATTCAGTCTAATCTTTCTGTTGCTGCTATGTCAAACATACTACTGTTAACTCAAACTTACAGAGCAATTTCCTGTTGCTGAATCTCAAGAATTCCTCAGAAATGAAATCCATAGAGTGGCACTAAGCTCCAACTACCTTTGAGGTAGCGTGGACCCTGACTGCAAACCTAACAATAAGTAACAAAGATAACGGAGAGCAAATTCCCTCCTTCAGAGGGTCCATAGGCAAGACAATCTTTAATTTATAAAGGTTCCAATGAAAGATCCTCACAAAACCATGTCGTGATCCTTAATTAGTTGACTAGAGTGGAAGATACAGAATGAAATGGACCAGAGCACAGACAAAAATGTAGCTGTAGGAAAAAACAGCGGGCTGACTGTTGACGCCTAAATGCTGCTTTCCCACACGAAGATTTATTTGGAGTTCAAGAATCAAGCGGCATGGAGGTAGCGTTGCTTACACCTGGCTGATAGCAAGTGTGCTGATTGCCTTTCTCGTGGGCAACTCCCATAGAGCTCAGCGTCATGGGTCCTACCTCCCTCTGGACTCCCAGAACAGGCAGCATCACTCCCAGTGATGAAGAAGCCTAGGACACTCCATCTCTGTTTTTTCACTGCTGTTAAGCTAGCAAACTAACAGGCTGTGGGTGTTCTGAACATCCTAGATAACTGTAGAAATGTTTTATAAAGGTCAAATCACCATTTTCTTATTCTCTTCTTCAAAATAAAGGTCTTACTTCACATTGTATGACAAAAAATCATGTCTTTTTTATTCTATTACAGGATGGTTTGTCTCAATTTGAGAACTACTTCTGGTTTTCTGACAGCTGTGATATAATAATAAAACCCAAATTATTTACATCACAGATCAAATGAATAAGAAGTACTGTGATAAACACTTTGAAAATAAAGAAGCCTTTTCTTATTTCCCTGACAGCTCAAGAACAAGGGGGTATTCCACAAGGCAATGTGGAACTTAATCCATAAGAACACATTATTTTATGAGGTACAGTCATGCCTCTAAAACTCAATTCTGCTAGATAGCTTCAACTACATCTAGTCTTTCTATAAACTTTCAGTCCAAGCCCCTGTTCATACTTAGATTCAACTGCCAGCAGATAAGACCATATGCAAGCAAAGGGTGTCTGCTACACAGTACATTAAATAGAATAAAGTGAAAGGCTTAGAAAGATTCCCCAGAAATATTTTAAGGAACAAAAGGAAAGAAAATAAGTTTAATTAATGATAATTTAAAATTAAATGAACAAACAAACAAAAACCCCAGATATCAAAACATTAAACATTTGGTTTCAGGGAATAGTCCAGTACATCTGATGGACCACAAGATGTCTTTCTTTATGAGCTGGCTTCTTCACAGTATGAGTTCCTTCCCCATGATACAGGTGTTCACAGCACTTTAGGAACAAAGTATGGAGCTGTCACATAAGACTAATGGATATTAACATACGTCAAAAGGATGTTGGATGTTGTTTTGGCAAATATGACTCCAATGATTATGTTGTACTTGTTGAATTTACACAGGTCTAGACATTTGGTATTCTCACCTCCCCACCCCCAAAAAACTTGAAGCCATTTGTTGATGTTGGACCAATTCTTAACGAATGAAAGAGAAGAAAAAAAAACAAAGTTTTTCATCTAAATGCAGTTTTGCTGGATACCTAAAGCCAGTATTGCTAGGTTTAGCATTCTTTCTCTGAGCAAGTGTTTCACTAGCAACTAAGATATTTGTTTGATATTCATAAGATATTTGTTTCAACAGTTTGAAAGAGTCCATCATACTCATAGTGACTCACAATATGCTAATAAATACACCACATCTTGAGACTTCATTGTACTTCCTCTGCAGCTCACTTCACAGACTCTTGGCTAGAAAGCAGCTGAATTTAACATCCAAATGTGGGCAGCAGACTTCGACCAACAAGAACAACGAAGCCAGAAAAAGCTCTAGAACTGCAGCAATGAGTAAAATGACAAGTGAATATTTTTGATCATTCTTGTCCCTGCACTTTGCAGTGAAATTGCTTGGAGCATCTTTTGAGCTTTTAGAGGAATAGCTGGAGACTAATCACCATGTATCTATTCAGCACATTTGCTTATTTCATAATGCTGATGAGTCTGTCATTTCATATGGGGTACTACCTGAACAGAGAGTACCGGTCTTCCAAAGACTTTCTCTACAGATTTAATCTATTCATGTTGCCACTGAATAGGACAGGGCTTGGTTGTATTCATTGCTGCCATCATATTAGATAGGTTATTTAAAGTGGTTTATCTGTACTACCAGTTGAATAAAATACCAACACCTTGTGCTACAAAAATAGCGGTTATGGTCTGGATTACTGCTGTGGTGATCTACCTCCTCATTGTTGACATAAGAGTTTTTCATTTTTCACTTGTCAACATTACATACCTGACCAATAAGATACAAGCAGCAGTTGTATGGCTTCAAACTTCACCTTTTTCTTGATTTCTTTCCTGCTTCTTAGGTACTTTCTTCAGTATTTTCTGCATCATCTTTAAACTGAAGCAGTTGGCTAAAAGGAACACAGTCCAAAGAACTATAAAGGGCTAACAGGCATTGTTCTTTGTACATTATTATATAAATCACCTGCTTCCTTCCTGCTCTTCTGTTCTTATCAGCACTATGGAAAGAATACCAAAGACTGCTGTAGCTGCCTTACTCTATGTCTCAGTTGTCCTTACATATCTAAAGAGTATGCCTGAATCAGCTGTGTTGCTTCTAAAGTCCAGAGTTTATGAAGAGATTAAATAAATAAATAAATAAATAAATAAATAAATAAGCTGTACCTGTTTAGACAGATGAAAATGAGGGTTCTGCAAAAAAAATGTAGAATAAAGACAATAGACTCTCAGAGCATTAATGCTGTGATGGTAGAACTACTTCAGAATTGTGCTTGCATCCCCCTGTGACTCCTGATATTTATTCACTAAATGAAAAGGTTGCTTTTGGCTTTTACAGCCAAAGGAGGTGGCTAGACAATGAAACACAGAGGTAAGCAACAAGCCTGATACACAGCCTCAGTCTGAGCGCTGTTGTTTACACAAGGTCAAGCTGACTGCAACAGGACTTGAGCATTGGGGTCATTGCTGAGTATCAGGCAGTATGTAAAAAGTATGCATACAGAAAGCACAGGGTGTGAATTGGATAGCATAGGGCATCGTGGCCCTGCACTTAGAGAGAAAGAGTGTGAGGGAATCCTTGGCTAGCATTTATAGTCTTTTTCCATCAGGTAAAACTTTGGGCAAGCTAACAGACCTGAGTGAACTTGGCTGTGAACTGTGAACTTGGCTTCACTCAATTTTGTATGCATTCAGCTAAAGCTTTGTTTGATTTTCTGAGGCATTAAGGTTTTATCTGATCTGAGTTGCCCAGAGTAGGAGCCTAGTCAGACAAAAACTCCACTTTGTAGGCAAACGAGAGAGCAGAAGCACATCAGAGGGTGATGCAGACTGTCTCCTTAAACTGCTCCTCTCTAGCTACCAGTTACAGAGGAAATGTAGTATGATGCAGATCTCAATAAAGACCTTAGCTAAATTGCTGATAGCAGGTAGGATGAATCAGGGTGTAAATGTTATTACCTCTGAAATTAATGATGATCAAGGAGTCGAGGCTTTTTTTTTTTTTCTTTTTTTTTTTTTTGGCAGTGGAAATACATGGTTTTAAAATGTATATGGCAAATAAAGTGTCTTGCAAATAAAAATGTCCCAATCTCAGATGGGCCTAAGCTTTCATTTAACAGGAGTGGAAAAATTTTTAGAATAGCTAGGCACTCTAAATATTAAAAATCTGGCCCATGTGCCACCATAGGAACTGGAAATCTATCCAATTGTCTCTGCCCCAAAAACTTTTCAATCTCTTTTATACAAATCTAGACACAGACAATGAATCCTGTCTCTCATGGTGCAATTGGGAGTTTTGTCATTATTTTCAATAAGGTCAAAATTTCATTTATGAAATGGAAGTGTGCAATGAGAACCAAAGTATCAGAAACAGGTTTTCAGAGGCACTTTCAATAATGCAGTTTACATGCTTGACACACAAAATGAAAGGCTGGTCCAGGCACAAGACATACATCAAAAGAAGCACTGAGGTATAAAGCAGAGGACACAACCATAAAGTGAAAGCAGAGGGGAACAGATGGAGCATTAGCAGAAAAAAAGAGAATCAGGGCTTTGAAGTCATGGGATCACTCCAGACTGACACTCAACTAATGAGATGGCTTCTCATAGTGTGAATTTTGCCTGGGTTATCAGAAAAAAATAAAATAAAATCAATTTTCTGTGACTTGCTTACCACAATCTAGAATCAAGCCAAATTTCTTAATCCAAATTTGCTTCTCTGAGTATCCAGTACAGAACGAACAGTGCATGAACCACACAGCGAAGAGCAGGCTGTGTGAAGTCAGGTCTTAGTCCCTTGCTTCCATTACTACCTAATCTCTAGAAAACAGCTAGACTGCAACAGCAGTTTCTTTTAGGATGCACGTATCAAGTTATGAATTACAACCTTTAAGTCATGCGGAAAATAACCCAGGAATATATTTTTGTTAGTGTAACCAGCTGATCCAGCTATGGTTTCACAGCATTTTCCTAAAGCAACAGCTCAGTTCTGTTACCATTGATTAACCTTGTGTTAACTCAGTGTTAACACAAGACTTTTTTTTTTTTATGTTTATTTTTCAGGGCATGCTTGTTACTTTCAAAGAGAGATGAGGTTACTTAGAATTCACATACATTTCCTTCAAAGATCACAACATTTACATTTTTGTAAGGGCTGAACTCTTCTTGCCTCTGCAAACACTGGAAATGGCACTCCATCTCCTCCTCCGGTGAGGGTTGACACTGCAAAGTCAATGGAGCAACGTCGAATTACATCAGTTACAAAGCTTGCTAAGTTCAAAGTTAATTTAAAATTTCTAAACTATCACAGAGCAGACTATAGTTAAGTGGCTGAAAGCATTAAGACAAAACAAAACACCTTCAGTAGGAGAAATACAGTTAACCTCACCTGCTTCTCAGCTTATTCCAGAGCTAAGAGAACTTAGAGGCTAGTGGTAAGAGGAACTCGACCCTTTTAGGTATTCTTTAAAACGGCCATGGTAAAGAAGGAATTATTTGAGGAAAATAATTTAACTCTACTTCCAACCCTCCCCACCTCCCACCACGTGTATGTCCCTCTAATGTGTATTTCTACCTTAACAGTTTGTTGTTAAATTAGTTCCTTGATAGGCTGCTGGGTGGGAAGAGGTAACAGATCAGCAGTAATTCTTATTACAGAGGCTCACTGTGAATATATTCAGAATTACCATCCAGATTCAATTTTCATTTAAAAATTCCAGAAGGAAAGGCAATGCCATATTGCTACAAAACACTGAGCTGATCTTCTTCCAACTGAATGAAATCTACCTTATGCTGATACCATGAGGATAAAGTCAGGCCCACTGCTTTAAAGGGAGAAACTGCTTAAAAACCCTGATAAAAACATGTTGGGTTTTTATGGTTAATTTCAATCCCTGCACATGGCCAGAGCCACAGCTGAGTTCCATAAGCCTTTCATTTGTGTGTGGAATTAGCTCCTTCCTTGTGGGCTAAAGTGATTCCTCCATAATATTTAATTACATCTCATGATATTTTTGTAGCCAGACAACTGAGCAGAAATGGAGAACTTGTTGAGCAGAGACAACCAAGCGCTGCTTGCATTCACTGATACCTTGTATGCTATGCAGCAGCACAAAGTTAAGCAAAGAGCAACTGATGGTACGGAATCTGCTGATATGTATTTCAAGGAGTATTTTAAACTGACAAGGGTTCCTCCAGTATGCTCCTCTTATATTTTTGGCTTTCAGCTGGTACAGAGTAAGATGCAGTGGGCATTGCTCCAAAAACTTTGGTAACCAGTGATTGGGTTTATTGCAATTCTTGTATGCAGTGGGAGTTCTCCGCCAAACACCTGTCCAAACATGTTTTCCTCACTGAATGGGTTATTATTCATAAGTATGCTGTAGTTGGGTATAACTGTGCAAAATTAAAACTCGCTAAACCTATTTGGCATGAAGTGGTTTTCCTGTGCCTACAGACTATTACCATACATTCTGATTCACACTGTCAAAACAGTCAATGACAGGTGCATCAGTCATACTTCAGGATATTCCTATACTTCCTGAATTTTTTCCCTGCAAAGGAGCAAAACAGCTACATTCACTGGTCCTGGTCAAGAAACAAAGAAATTTGCATACATGTTTTTTAAGGCATTTATTATGCTAAAACAATAATGAGAAATATTTCTGTTTAGTTAGCAGCCTTTTTCTTTTTGAAGTATCTTTCACTTGCTTTGCTTTCTTTTGACGTAATGTGAAGTATGCGAGACTCTAGCCAGAGAGAATACTTATCAGTAACACAACACTCAGAGTTTTGAATTAATTATAAGCGTTTCACTTATCTGAAAAAAGAAGAAAGATTTCTGGGACGCAAGTTCAACTACTATTAAAATAACATCTTCGCAAGCAATCTGCTTCCACAATCAGGGGGTGCAGATTGGTGCTTGCATTGCATGCAAAAGTAGTTTTCAGCTGATCCACATCTGCTCATCTGTCACCAGCCTAGCCCACTGCCATGTTTCACAGCAGCCAAAAGCTGTGCAGGGAGCTGCTGACCCACAGAGTGATGCTGACCAGTGTCACAGGGGAAAGAGAACACCAGGCAGTGTGATGCTGCTAAGCTCAACTGATTAAGCAGACCAAGCAGGCATTGGGTTTGGCTGCAAAAGCGTTACGCTCGCGTAGTCACAAACTGAGCCTTGACCCGGGTACCATGGCAGTGAGTCAGCACAGTATGATCTGAAGAAAGCAGGACACCCAACAGCTGTGCACCAAGAAGCAGCAGTTTTACCTGCTATTTTCTTCTTCTATGCAGCGCTGGATGTCTGCACAGCAGTGCTTCCCTTGATCTCAAATGCTGGAGGGGTTTCTAGCTAGGTGCTGGCACAGGCTGCCAACTAAATGCCAGCAATATCACTATACATCTTTCCAGCCCACGCCAAGGCTCAGTACGCTCAGCTCTTGCTTGCGTTGTCCTGTCCACAATAAGTCATACTCAGTATCTCAGCTCAAGATCAAGGCATAGCCAGGATACTCCTGCAACCACCTGCCGGGGTCCTTTTTCCTCTTTATTTTCCCTCTAACAGTCTCTCTTACTTTTTGAGGACTCATTCAGAGAAGGAAACCAGAAAATATAAAGAAGTTCCTGTAGCATGCTCTGCACAGAGCACCATTCCCATTGTCTAGATACACCTTAAACATCCAGACTTTACTCAGAGTGCCTGTGCACATGATCAGGTAGCAAATGATCCATCTATTCAAAAAGGAAGTCCCCACAGAAATCCAGGTATGCAATGCCCTGAGAAAACTTTTCCAATTTGGCCTTACTTTGATTAGGGACTGGAGCCGATACCCTTCCCAGTCTACAAGGTCCTTTTCAAACTCTGGTTTTCTATGATCTTCTGGCAGGATTTCCTTTCAGCACAGGCTCTGTTTGCTGTTGACATTTTTCAATAAAAAAACCCTGAGGCAATGTGCATGTACCAAGATGAGAGACAAATCCTCATTTACAACAGCTACCAGGAGAGCTTTTACTCTGTTCAACATCTCTCTCAGAGTACACGGTAGCAGCCAGCTTATGGGGAATATATTTTCAGGGCATCTAATCATTGTAATAATTGATGTTTATACAAGAAAAGTGTTAGTTCCTGCCACTGGACCAACAACCTTTTTTCCCTTCAGAGCTGCGTTCAGGCATTGTAATATGTTGATTCAATGCTGTAACATATTGAAGTAAAGCTGTGTTGACGTAACAGAAAAACAATCCATTGATCATCCTGACACATGACAAACAATGGTTGCTCTCATCTCAAAACCAATGGCTGTTGCATGTGTTACTAAATCACGCTATTGCTATCCTACGGACAGCGTTTATTGCTCAACTTCTTAGTTTTTGTTTGTCTTTTCCACTGCCACATATCTGCAGCTTTCCCCTTCCAGGTGCCATTTCCTTCACAAGGGAATAATGGCTGAGCCAGATGAGCTACCTACAGTGTATAGCTCACCTTTCTGTTATTATCTATAGCTTACACGATGCCAAATACTAGCCAGGATATAAACAGCACAACCTGGACTACCAAATCAAAATTGGGAATCCCACTGGAATAAGAAACGAGTACTTTTAGATTTCATATCAGCAACTATAGATTGCCTTTCAGCTGCCTCTGCGTGCCTTCCTCATCAACTATAGATGACACATGGCACTGATTGAAGTACTTCTTAACAGTTTTCCCTTCTTGCAAATGATCCACAAGCAGATTATTCATTTTTTTTTAGTAATTAGCAATTTGTTGCTTTTCTGCAACCATTCAAAACACAAATTAAAAAAACAAACAAACAAACAAAAACATATATTCCTAGAAGTCAGACCATAGTTCCTGAGGAATATTGGCCATATCATTTGAGTTTACACTTATTACAGCTATGTGACTGCCATATAACCTAATTTGCATGTATTATTCAGTAAAACCCAAATATTTTCCATGGTACATTCATGGTACATTCCACGGTACATTTCCAGTGGCCTGAACTACAGCTCTTCCCATCTCTTGTTATCGTGTTTCCTTCCCATAGGGAAGAAAGCACCAAGACAAAGCTCAGTGTACACATCTGAACCTGGACATCAAATTTACAACTCCAGTTTAGATTGTCTTATCCTTTCTTTTGGCATTAAATATAATTTACAAGTCAGTTCCCTACAACAACCACACGGTAGTCACCATTTCAAAAATAAATATTTGCCAAGAGTTGCCAGTGCAACAGTTTGAGTAGCATTAACATCATCAAACAGATTCAACTGGCTTCTAATTAGAAATGTGACTTAATGTTTTTAACAGCCTTTTTTGTTTCCTTTTTAAAACATCCATATGTTTGACATTTTGTTCATAAGAATATTCACAGAAATGAATTCTGTGTCCACGGCTGAGATACAGAAGGATATTTTTTTTTTCCTCCACGTGTAAGACCTTTTTAAAGGTTTATTTGTATAGCTGAAGAACTAAAGCAGTGAAGTACATTTATAACATATCTCACACTGTATTCATGATATTAATCATGAATACTAAGTACCTGATTAAAAACGCTGGTAGAAAAAGAATGTATTTTTTCCCAGGAAAATGCTAACAGAAATGAAAAACAATGAAAGAGAGCTATCAGCACTTCTATATGGAACTATTTCTGTTCTTCACAACCATTCCCACTCCTTAAAAAGAAACTGCAAAAATTATTAGAGAAGAAGAAAAAATATTTCAGATCAGAAATATTGCCAACTGGGAGATCCAGTGGAGTTGTAGTTCTAACATTTCATATTATTAGTCTCATTCACAGATTTTTTCTTCTAGGTTGCACTACATTTTCAATGGTGCAACATACTCTTCCTCATCATGAAAAAGCCAGGTATATCATGGAAGTCTGTGGACAGAGCACATCAGGAGCAATTTAACAGAGCTGCCGAGCCCAATCTTATAATAACCTAAGAAAAAAACAACCATGATTTCCAGAAGGTACTGTAACAGAATATTTGAGTGAAATACCTTATTATCAGCCAAATACTGGCATTGTAAACCATTTGAAGGAAAATAATCCACCCAAGTAAGACACCTCTGAAAATATTTGTCAAAGAAAATCCACTTTTTCTACAAAATAACTGTATTGACTAAAAAAAAAAAAAAAAAAAAAAAAAAAAGTACAATCAGCCTGACTATTTAGAGGAAATAGATGTAACTAAAAATAGCTATATTGCTTGGAGAAACTATTTACCTCTTTACCTTTGCATTTAAGGTGTGACAGTATTGCTAATTCTGTTGGAAAGGCTCAGTTTTTCACAGCAGTACGTTGCTCCAGCAGTTCAGTGGTGGAGAAAGAAACAATACCCACAGCTCACTCTGACACTGTGCATGTAGAATGAATGACATGCAGACCAACCTTTAAAGTAAATATTATTTAGAAGCTTTTGAAACATGGAAGCAAGATAAACATAAGCAAGGAACTTTATTAAATAGAATAATTTCTTATTTAATAATATTTTTTTTTCTCTCATACACCCACATACAATTTCATTGATTTCTGTGAGATTAATTGCATGCACCTGCGTTGAAAGAACATTTAACAGACAACCTTTGAACAAACAAAATGGGGGCCTAAACTGCAGTTTTCGATCCAAAGGCAATTATATCTCTGCTTGCCATCTACCAATATTGTTATTGCTTCTTTTGAATGTTTACTGTATTGAAATGCATTTGAACATTGTTCTTGCTAGTTCTGAAATAGTTCATATAATGGATTACCCAATTATTAATTCAAAGCTTTGTCATAAATCAGACACAGAAAATAGTGCATTTTCTAATTATGCATTTTGCAGTGGCTTAGTAAAAAGAAAAGGAAAAAAAAAAAACACAAAAAAAATAGAAAAAGGATTTTCATTGCTTTCTTCATCTTATTTATCCACTTCTTTTCTCTTAACTATACTTTCAATAGTCAATCCAAAAGTACATGAGAAATCAATCCCAGAAGAAACCAAACAGCAGAGTGTGAATTCTTATATCCTGATTACCACAATGAGTACACTTTCAATGCCCACGTTTCTAGAGTCCAGGGACTAGAAGAAAAACATATATTTTTTTAAAAGGGACAGAAAGATGTAAGAATACATCTCACACACAATCTCAAGATTCAGAGAGCTGAATGCGTTTTGAAAAAAAATATATTTTTTTTTTACTGAGTCTGAATATTTAGTGGGTTTTTTTAGAAGTATGAGTCCATTCTGACTTTTTTTTTTTTTCTTAATCAGTTTGAGATCTTTATTATGTAAAAGAAGTTATCTATTTAATATGCTACAGGGTGGGTGTCTAATACAGTAAGCAGCCCACATCTAGTGGAGTTACACACGTGAAAAGCTATTTTTTTCCACTCCAGACAAATGAATAAAATCATCTGCGTTACAGACATTTTACTGAAGCAACAGCCCCTTCATGACTAGTTTGTAATGGACTTTGAAGAGCAATCTGTCTCAGGCCAGGACCTGAGGCAGGCATAAAACACTACCCCTACTTCCATTAGCAGTCCATAGGACTTCACTGCCCAAACTCCTCAAGTGACTGAAAGTGCTTCAGATTTTGAAAAGCTTTTTCCTAAAGTAGCAGGGCAAGGCAGAAAGCACTACTAGTATTACTTAAAAAAAAAAAAAAAAAAAAAAAAAAAAAAAAAAAAAAAGTAGTACAGTAGTACCTCTGTAGCATGCTGAGAGAATATCCATCACTAGAACTCTGGAGATTTTACCACAGCACTCATGTGTGTGCTATAAAAAGGACATCAAGGCCCAGGTGCCCACCCATTGGCCTCCATGACAGCTCACCTGGAGGGCGGCCATTTCAGGGTGGCCATTTCAGGGCTCTCAGCTCACAGAGCTGTTCCCAGCTGGAAGCCATGGGGGTGGTGGGAAGTCACATTTCTTGCTGCCTTCCCTCTCCATTTTGATGCACAAACATGCCCCATGCTGTCTGCCATGCAGCATGGTGGCCTGCATCCAGGTAATCAGCTCTGAATGCTCCAGGGTGCCTCATCAAATGAGGAGTCCAGTTACCTGTCACTCTCACTGGGCCTGCGCTCCTTACAGCAACCAAATGCTTTAAAATTTTCCATCATTGATATTTTTAGATTATGTAACTGCAGCTATCATCTGGTTAAATTTAAATTTATTTCGGGATACAGCTTTGATCAAAGAATATAAATAGATTGCTTAGGAACCTGCCAATACAGCATATACCTGTGAAAACCATCAGCCTTTCAGAAGAAAAAAAAAAAAAAAAGGCAATAAATATTGCAAAGCTTTGAGGAAAAATAAGTTTTGAGGAAAATAAGGCATTTGATACTTTATTCAACTTTTAATTAAAAGTGACTTTTAATAGTTTCCAAATAAAATTAGAAGATGTCATAGGATAATTCAGATTTGAAGACACCTCAGAAGGTCATCTAATCCAGCCTACTGCTTAGAGCTGGGTCAACAGTATTTGCCAGCATAAAAAATTGTATCTTGCTTGGGGAGATCTTGGGCAATACGTGATGTCAAGAAGATATTAAACTGAGGATTTGAATTATTGTTTGTCGTTGTAATAAATATTGAAATAATAGCTTTATTTTTGCTAGCTCATGTCTTTAAAATAACATTTTCATGCAATAAGATCAGAGAAAGCTTCCAAAAATATGCAAAATGTTAGGAACATAGCTTGCATGTGCAACTAGGATGAGCCATTCTTTGCTTGCCAAAAAAACCTCTGTTGAACAAAGCTGTCTTTAAATAAGGCTCCTGTAATTTAGTGCAGAGATAATGCCATGTTATTCAATAATAAATGGTCTCGCTCACATTGTCAACAAACACAGCAAAGACAAGACATTCATTTTTTAAAGGGGGAAATATTCCTACTGTGACAAAACCATTACCACGCCTTTACTGTCATTATGTGAAATAATTGATTTGGACACAATATGAACATGTGTTATGGGGAGAAGAGCTCTCCAGCACAGAAAGAAATATTCTTTGCTTTAGAGTAACTGCATTTACCCATGCTTCCACATTTCTGGTAGAAGACTGTTCTGTCTTTGAAATAGAAAGGTTCATTGGTACTTGCCAACAGCAAACGTGATCAGTTTTGCTTCAAAAAATTTATTTCTGAAGTATTTCTTGAGAATTTACTTTCAGAGATTTAAACTTTTTTTTTTTTTTTTTAAATGTTTAGCCATTTTAAGGTAGCAAATAATAAAGGAAATGAGTTTATTACAATAATACAAATATATTCACACAGTATAATTCATTAAAAAATCAATTGAATATGTAGATTTTTCTTTTGCATGTAATAGTACCATGGGTCACAAAATGCTAAAATAGCTATTTTTCTAGAAACCTTTGTCCAAGGACCTTGCAGTCAACCAACATAATGATATTCCTTGCATATCTAAAGTTATGGATATAATGTTCAAATATCAGGATGAAGCCTCATGAAATTATGTGCTTCTGGCCACCTGCAGGCCTGTGGTATTTCCACAGACTACGTTTAGGATCTCAGGAGTTATCTAGATTTAAAAACTTACAAAAGTAGAACATCTGATGGGATTGTTTTATGTAATATCTCATTAGCTTTTTTTCTATCTTCTGATGGAGATTAGAAACTAGAGATAAGATTTTCCATACTTTGACAACTTAATTTCTTGGGATGTGCTTGAACTGACACTTGTAAACTCCTGCCTAATACCAGTCCTGGAAAAACAGTTTTATGTAACGTAAAAATACATGTTTTATGTTTACCAACAGAATCTTAGAGCTGGGTACGAGTTCATATTAAAGGCTTTTTTTTTTTTTTTTTTTTTGATTTGAATTTCAAAATAAGACTTTTACCATTTTCTTAAGTTTCAGACAATCCCTAAATTAAGACACGTTATACACAAACACACAGAGTTCAGTTTGGTTTCTTTCGTGTTTCTGATACAGAAGCCTGCTAAAGTCAAAAAATAAATGGGGTTCATTTCACATAGCCAGGAAAACAGCTGAATACCTCCAGGAGAACAGAGCCTGATTTCTTCTCCTTCATCTTCCCCTTCAATTTTTAGATGCTATCCTGATTTCAGTTAGGGCAGAGTTAATTTACCCGAGGGAATTAGCTGTACGGGAGGTGATTTATGAAGACCTAGACAATAGACAAACATCCACAGATCCAGATGAAGTCAAGCATACACAACCCATGTGGTGGAAGTTTGTACAGAGTGCACCATCATCATATGCAAGCTCATTGGCAATAATGGCCTGGAAAGAGGATGAGGAACCCACAGTGGATGAAGTGGCTCAGGTGGACCTGGACTGGCCAGAAGGCAAATACTTTGGGATATCATCAGAGGAGGAGGTGGTCCATGCTGAAGAAGCCCCACTGTACAACAAGCTAGGAGGATAAGAGGGTGGTGAAGAAGAAAGGGAGAGTGAACAAGTAGGAAAAGATATCTTCCCCTTTCCCCTCCACAGATTGGCTCCCTGACGAAAAAAAGCAATAGGTGTAATTGTTCATAGTTTCCGAGATATGGTTTCCAAAGCATAGAGTCGACGACATTGCTGAATACAAATACCAGGTTAGAGTCATGACCAGAAATTTCATCATCTCATAAGCCACTGTTACACCGCACAGTACCATAACAATCTTAAACCAGGGCCCAGAAGGATAAACAGCATGACAGGGAGCACATACAGAAAGTAACGTGCTATAAAACTCAATTTGGAAAACAGGCACAGCAGACTTGAGATTAAAGCAATCAACATTGTGACTAGCAACTATTAAGCAGGTCTAATACTTACACCAATTTTAGTTTAACACACTCTGGTCAGATCTGTCATTATCTCAACCCTTTGAGCCCCACGTTGGGTGCCAAAAAGTACTGTTGTGGTTTAACCCGGCCGGCAGCTAAACACCACATAGCTGTTCGCTCACCCTCCCCCCCCCTCTCTGGGATGGGGCAGAGAAACAGGAAAGTGAAGCCTGTGAATTGAGATAAATACAGTTTATTAAGACAGGAAAGTAATAATAACAATAATGATGATAATAGTACTACTACTAATAATGTGTATGAAACATTTGATGCTCACCACCTGCTGACCGATGCCCAGCCTAACCCCGAGCAGCCGGCCCCCCCCACCCCAGCCAGCCCTCCCATCTATTGTTTAGCATGATGTCAGATGGTATGGAATACCCCTTTGGCCAGTTTCGGTCAGCTGTCCTGGGTCTGTCCCCTCCCAGCTCCTGCTGCACCCCCAGCCTGGCAGGACAGTGAGAAGCTGAAGCTGAAATGTCCTTGGCCTGGTGTAAGCACTGCTCTGCAACAATTAAAACATCAGCGTGTTATCAGCACTCTTCTCATCCTAATCCAAAACATAGCGCCCTACCAGCTACTAGGAGGAAAATTAACTCTGTCCTAACTGAAACCAGGACAGATGCAAAGTAGAGAAAAGAAATGTTTTACATCATGGTGTGTCACATCCTTGAAGTTACAGTTTGCCCTTACACATCTATGAACAAAGGATAGTCTCTGGCTAAAGGTGATTTCCAGAGTAGCCATTACTTAATACCCATTACTTAATTCCTTCTTGTACTATCTCAGATACAAGGAAAGATTTTGTTGTTGCTGCTGATCTGAGTTGTACACAGCCTATATGCATTTTTATGCTTTCTTCTTAAACTTCAGTTGTAGTATTAAAAAAAAGAAAAAAAGTAAACTCCAAATTTAATTAAAATTGTGATCTAGATGAATTGCAGACTATTCAATGGAAGTGACAAATGTAGCATGCACTCTTGAGTAAAGATATCCAACTTTGCATATTTACCCTAACGAGGTTCTTTTTGGCTACTATGATGACATTGAAAAATTTCCCTTTAGACATTTCATGTAATTTATCATTTAATGGATTAATTACTGTTCTATAATTTTATTTATATCCTCAAGTTTTAAAGAGTAGAGTGAGTTTACTTAAAAAAATTTTTTTTTCCATTGCCTTTTATTTCAATTTCCTAATTAATTTGGGATCCATGTGACCTAAATATTAGTTCCTCTAATATACTGAAAGAACCTCCTAAAAGGTTTACACTTTAATTCATTGTATGCAATGGTACTTACACATCAGGTTGTTATATCAGTAGTATGAAATCATCTGCAATATACACAACCCAACATCTTCATTTAATAACCCATTTGAAAGCAAGTGGGAAGCAGATGCTGTTCTCCCTTGTATTACACCAGCACAACTCCACTGGAATTCAAAATCTTCTGGCATGAAGGCACAGTCAAAATTCATGCAGAACTCTTGAGCAGCTGCCAAAGCCAGCAGTAGCTGGAAGGCAGAGCAGCGCTTTCCCAGAGGCAGCCCTCTGGGACCGCACAGATGTGCCACCAGCAGATGGACGAAGGGAGGAGCAGCTGCTCCATCCACCCTGAAAGGGCGGTATGAAATTTTTTGACTGACTTCCCTCTGGCAGCTGAGGCAGAGGGATGCTCCCTGGAACATGTATCTGTGGTGTGGCTTAACCCCAGCAGGCAGCTAAGCCTCACACAAGCCCTGTTCTCCTCCTGTGGAGGTCCGAGGAGGTGTAGGGCCCCCAGCCTCTGTGAACTGACTGTTCTGACCTGTGAAGCAGCACAGGTTAAACACACAAAACATGTCACTACGCTACTACACTGTGGGGTAGAGGAGGGGCAGACACCAAGAAAACCTCTACCAAAGGGAAAAAAAAAAAAAAGAGAGAGAGAGAGAGAGAGAGAGAGAGAGAAATATAAATATACTTAAACATCCCACATCAAGAATACTCAAGTACTAATATATCTTCTGTGACCAGTTCTTGGTGATTCACACATCAAACTTGTCCCTCTACAGCATGTCTCTGTTATGCACTACATAACAGAGCAGGGGAAAATGCATGAGTTGTTCTCACTTTCTCTTTGCCTTGGTAAAATCCCTCATCATTTTTGTGAACACACAAAAGTCATTTTAGGTGACTGCTTTCCATTTGGTAAGAAATGTTGCAAAGGTTTGTCCCACACCCTACCCGTTGTGTCAAATGAAATTTGCCGTATCAGTGACTCAGCTACGGACCTTTTCTGGAACTCATTGAGTAGCTGTGGGTATTTGTCCACAGATACAAACACCAGTCAGCTATGTTGGGCAGCCAGTGCAGTTTACAGAAGCACAAGGCACTATGGCACATCCCACAGCAAGGAAGCCAATGGCCAAAATTTGTTACATGATCTGTGAGATTTTTTACTTTATATTTTGACATATTGCCCTGCAAAGCAAAACAGAGTGAGTTGGAGAGGTCAGAGCCCAAAGATGGAATGTTATCATTAGCATGATGATATAAAAGCATTACATCAAAAATGGCAATTACAGCAAAGCCGAGACCTGGAAAAAGACTCTTTGTTCTTCTTGACTGCAGCTATTGAGAACATCCAGAACCTGTCCAGAAGCTAATAAGGTTTATAAAGGATGAAGCAGAATAAACAGCAGCACATAAATGCTAATATAAAATGCAAGTATCAAGTGGTAATACAAAACACAGCTATTTTCCTAACTTTTTAACTTTATATTTGTTCAAATATCTGTTTATCCTATTTGATATATATCTGTCTCAATCAGATACTAGGTTACCCGTTCAACCTGGCAGATATGACATGATGTCTTCAGTACAGTGGAAATACTGTCCTCTCCTCCCTAACTCAAAGGAGCCACGATGAACTGCCCCCTCTAGGAAATGGAGCAAGCATTCCAAGCTGTTCTGTGGGAATGGAGTTACACCAGAAAAGCCCATCTAATCATGGGTTAGAAACTCCAACCACAGCCAAGCTGTGTTAAAAATGGACATTGAAGTACTTCCCAGCTCTAAGAGCTCAGAAATTCCCTTACTACCCCATGCCATATCTGAGCAGCAGAACTGTAAAACAGAATCAACTGTAAAAGGCATCCTACTAATCCTCATGCCGTAGGAAATAGTAAAAGATAAAGTCATTAATAAGCACACTTAAATCTAAAGAAAAGCCTTTACAAGCAGCTGGGACCCCTTTCCTACCAATATGAACATAATGCTCAAAGCTATATTTTTATGCAAAACAAAACCAACCATTGCTATTTATTCCCTACCCTATCTAGGAAAAGTCACTGGTTTCATACAGACAAAAATATCATTCGTGTTTGAACCACATCAAAAGTCTTACTTTGAAACTTAGCAAGAGCCTATTGACAATGTTCTACATGTATTCGACCCATTGAAAATTATCCAGACTGTCATGAGAGCTTGTAACAATGGACACTCATACCCAGCTATTTTTTAGTGCTTGAGTATGTTTCTGCCATGCAGTCTATGCTGTGGCAATGACATTTTTAACAGCACATTATTGCATTCTTCACGATGAGTGGCATTGCAAATGCCTGTTTTTTGTCCTGCTCATCCAAGGCGCTGTATCATTTCAGGAAGCGTGATTTTCACAGCAAAAAATCTACTTCCTTCATTTTAAATTGAAATGAATTGCTAAAAAAAAAAAAAAAAAAAAAAAAAGCTTTCAAGTAGCTGGAGGTTTGATCGCTTTCCTGTTGACTGAAAACAGAGTTCCCTTTGTTTCCTCTTCCAGAAGCCTGACAGTCAACCCATGACACTGCACATCACACTGTGCAGTGATCGTGACTCAAATACTGCCACAGACCACTTACCCCTTTCAAAAGTTCAGAGTCTACTGTCAGCAAGTAGACAGCATCCCTCTGTTAGGCTTTTGAGAGGGAGTTTACCCTGAAGACAAAACAGTAAAAGGAATACAGAGAGATCCTAGTGTTCTCTTCTTGACCATGACTGTACAGCATCACAACTATTCATGATGAAGGTGTTTTCCCCTTCTTTCTCAAAAACCTCTACCAGAACACTCCTAAGTGCCTGTAAATGTATCTCCAATCCAATTTTGAAGTGAAAAGAGCTCACTACCTGCAGCTACACTAGTTATTTCAAGTAATACTTGCCATCGCTTAATGGCAAGAGCATATCTTGAGTAAGTACTTGGGAAGGGAAGACAATGCCCTTTCCAGCTGGCATCTCCACTTCTGAACGCTTTGAACAGAAGACAGCAATTTGAGACACTGATTTCTGGATGAGGTGAAAAATGAGGTGAGCTTCTTCAGAAAAGCTTTCTGCATAAAGAGAGCTAAATGCACAGCTACTAAAAGGTTACAGCACAAAGAGAGCATTCACCCCAAGTAATACACTTATAATAGTTGCTGCATCTGCAAACGCTTGCTGAGATACTGATTTTGTAATACAAAATACAAGAAAATATGCATTTGAATATGATTCAAATACAATAAAATATATATTTGAATCCTAATCTTTGGATTTTTAAAAAGCTTGAGTAGGAACATGAAAAGCCACCTAGCTCCAAATTTTCCCTCCAGCAAGTGATAAACACTGGGGGGTTTGAATTTGGGGTTTTGGTTATGACTGAACTGCTTTAATGGGTGCATTATGCACTGATAGCAGCCTTCCCTCTTGAGAGTCTTGGAGAAGCATGGCTCACAGTATACCTACAGGTGGGCTGGAAAGAAGCATCTCTCGCAGAACAGAAAACTTTCACAAAGAAATCATGGTGATTAAGCAACACTTCTTTCTAAGGCTCAGGACCACAGGATAACAACAGCTAAATGAGTATTAAAACATGGATGATCCAAATATGCATTACCAGTAAAATGTGGGATACGTTCTCTCACACTTTATTACCAAGAAGCCTAAACATCTATAAAATTTTAATTAAAAGTAGGTCCACATTTTCTGTTCACTTACTGCAAATGGAAATGTCCGCTTTACAAAATGAACCTGTCCAGCCTTTACAAACATATTTTAGATTAGATGTTAGGAGGAAATTCTTCACTCAGAGGGTGGTGAGGCACTGGCACAGGCTGCCCAGAGAAGCTGTGGATGCCCCATCCCTGGAGGTGTTCACAGCCAGGCTGGATGGGGCTTTGGGCAGCCTGGTCTGGTGGGAGCTGTCCCTGCCCATGGCAGGGAGTAGGAGTTAGATGGTCTTTAAGGTCCCTTCCAAGCCAAATCATTCTATGGTTCTATGATTTAGTGGGGCTCTGTGCAGAACTGGCAAGTTAATATATTGCAACTTCTTGTTTTAAGGAAATACTTGGACTTGTTCTACACTTTTTATGTACATCTGTGAAAAGAATGACACAAAATCATACTACAACTATTCTGTTCTATACTTTTTCACAAATAAGAAAGAGAAGCTATACAGCTTCATGCACCTACATGTACATCACTGTCTCCTACAGTTTGGAAATGCTTGATGAAAAAAAAAAAGAAATCAAAATAAAGGTTTGATTTAACCAAAGACAAGAAGTGTACCAACTACTTATGGGCAATAATTCTGAAGACAGGAAATTTTATAATGGAGATTCCATATTTTCTTATATCATAAAAAACATAGTGCTCTAATTTCTGGTTCAGTAAGCTACTTTAAGGTAACTTGCTAGAATAGGAGGAATCCATTAAAATACAGCTGTAATCTAGCAAATAAACCCAGAAAAAAAAAAAAAATACGGTCTCTGTGAGCATCTAACTATAAATACAGAATACAATCCACATGAGAAAGCAAACCAGCAAATTCTTGGTCTGGTCTTCAGCTGGTGAACAGGAAATATGTTAGCACTGAAATCAAGAAAAGGTGCATTGATTTACAGCTGCTAAGAGTTGGCTGTGGATCTGACATGACAGACAAATCTGGTGGTATGAAATGGAGTCACAGATCTGTGCTGATAAATCAATGGAGACAGGAGTTGTCTTAGGCAGCAAAAGTCAGATTGGTTGTGCCTAGTCCCTGACAAAAGATTAAGAGCTTGGATAAATTAAAATCAGTCTGGGGTGTTATCGATTGAAACCTGGTAGTCCTTCATTCCTACCTTTTCTTAACTCATTTTTTGGTTTCTGAACAAGAGTCTTTCAAGGGGAAGTATTCTGGGTACAATACCTTGAGCGTGGATGTGTCTGTGGGTCCTAGGGAAGCCCCATTCTCAGGCGACAGTCCAAAATGTCCTTACACATTTGCCTTTGGCTACTGATTCTTTCCAACATCTCTCTCCTATTTTTCAGATCCAGACCAGGAAATATCTTTGATTCCTGCTACCTCACTGATAGCTAAGTACCTTCAGGAAAAACACTGAAAATTCTCATTAATGACCAAGCACAGAGAAGGGATTAACATAATTTAATCCAATTAATCCCGAAAGCACAACATGCAATAGACTTGCATGAAAAATAGCAGGTGGAATTTTCCACAAAGGGTGTTCTTCAGTGTAATCTGGGCCAAATGTTAGTCTGCTTCTCATTTGGTCTTAATTCCCTGCTCAGTCACCAAATAAAACCTGCCTGTTAAACTAACCTATTCTCCTAAGGCTGGCTGTTTCTTTTCTAAGATCAACAAGATTTTAAGTATGCTTGGGAGTTGCACTCAGGAGTTAATTATAGGGTGAGGAAATGGGAACATGCAGGCATATGGCCTTCAGACTCTGGCACAAAGCAGTATTCACTTACAGTCCAAAAAAAATGCTGAAAATTTGAGGCCGCTGGACTTTAAGAATATGTATATGAAAAACAGAAATGCAGATAACCTATTTGTTCAGTAAGGAAGTCTGTCTTCATCATGCAATATCAACAAATCATACATAGCTGGTAAAAAAAGGAATTCAATGAGCTCAGCCTATTCCTTAGCTTCCCAGGTGGTATCAGTAGCATGTAGACAGATGACTATGTCAGGGGATCCAGTTGCTACTTTTTCCACAGAATGACAGGAAAATGACAAAATTTTGACAGAATTATGTTGTGCCTCTCAGGATACCCCTTTCAAAGGCATTTAGTTTCTGCTGGCAGGAAGCTTGGAGTGCTGGTGTTCAGACTTACCCTTTCACAGTGCCAGACAGGCAGCTCTCCATTTGTCGCCTTTAAAACTTAAATTGTTCCTATTTAAACATTTGTGGGGGACTGTTACAAGCACAACCCCTTGCCCCAGCACTGAAAGCTGTTATGTAGACTGTGAGATCTGGGGTGTTGACTCTGGCCAGATTTAGAGTGCAATTTGTGTTGGGCTGTCAGATGTCCTCTCTTCATCCCTCACAGCATGACAGCCTAAGCTTTCACCTACCCATTAGATTTTGTCTTTTATAGAAACTCTTTGAGAGGGTGGAGACCAATGAATATTTGCAGCAGAGTTAACAGTCCTCAGGTATTATAAAACTTCTGTTGGAGAAGAAAGGAGCATCATCAAATCTTAAGTGCTTTTAAAACCACACCTTTGTAAGAAACGAATACATCTCTGCTAGCAAAACAGAAACTCCATTTAACAATCCCATCAAAAATTACCATTTTGCTTATTCCAGGAAGAAAAGGCAGAATGGCGAAGCTCTCAATCTGTATTCCAAATGATAAAGCCAAATCCCCTGTGAGAGACTGAAATCCTGTATTGCCAGTAAAGCACTAAGGAGAAGTGGTTCTTTCCTATGCAGATAACTTTAATAGCTGACTGCAAGGAGTATTAAAACACCTAGGAATTAAATGTTCAACTTTTCAGAAATTACACAAAGAAATGGGGAACCACTGAAGCAGAGCTTTCCAAGAGGCTGCATCACTTAATTCTTTTTTCTCTGCATGCCTTAGGTGAGCAAGACAATTCTGGTAGTGCTGGAAGCAACGTGCTTAACCCTTAGGTTGTGGCATTTTCTGGGCTGCACATCACAAAACCATAACTCTCCCTAAACTTCTGGTAGGATTGGACTGGAGTTCATACCTTAGCGATGTAGGAGACTGCAAGGTCTTTTGATGCATGTGTAGTGGTGGGAGTAAGGTTGAAGACTGATGATTTTACAGCCCTTATAAATCACTTCAATGTTGTGCTCTCCAACATATTTCCATTTAAGAGAAAATACGCAGTTCCTGCTTTTGTAATCAATTTACCTATGAAAGTTCAGATCAGACTCAACATCTGGTTTGCAGCAAGATTTTCTTCTCCAAAAGCAAAACTGATTTAGTCTTTTATGAATGATTCAAGAGTATTGATACTACAATCTGAGCAGAAATAAACATCATAAAGCTATCAGACAGTAAACACAACACTAAGAAGAGACTAACTTTAAGAAGGTCTAACTTTAACATAGGTGTTTATTTTCATAAATGTATGGCATTCTTGTTTTATCTGTGATCTCACCTGAAGTTACACTGAGTCATCCTTCACTTTCTTACACAGTGCATTTTCCATCTGGTACCTCACTCCGAGCCTGTACCAAATGGCTAGAAAGGAATAATTTCCTCTGCCTACCTCTGGGATAATTTCCTCTGTTACCCCTGATTGCATAGTCTATACTTAGCATAGTACAAAGAAATACAAAAGTGTTTTGGATGGAGAAGGCAACTCCCACCTGAGGATCCCCCTAAAATGAGCATTTACCCAGTCTGTCCCCTAGAGAATGCTGTGCAGCTCTCCCACATGCCAGGTAATGAGGAGATTCAGACCTGAGGGTGATGGGGTCACTTACCATAATGCAGTTTTTATCATTTATTATCTGAACAAAGATATTCTGAAATTTCATTTGACGTGTGGCTTTTGTGAAAAGTTCGCAATTCGTGCTACACTGGAGACTAGATGTCTGGCTGGTGAGTCAGCAGATGACAGGTCAATTTCAAAAGCTTTATCCAAATACAGCTATTAAGCACTACAAATTTCAGTTATCGATCTGAATTATTTCAGATTAGAGCTAGGTCACACAGAAACACAATATGGGAGCAAGGAGCTCTTAAGTTTGCCAAAAGCACGTGGACCTGTTGAGACCAGTGAAGTCCCTTGAACTCTCCTACCTTGTCTGAAGTGAGAAAGAGAAATACCCCAAATAAGCTCTTTTCTTTCCTTAGTCCTATTTAAAAAAAAAAAAAAAAAAAAAAAAAAAAAAAAAAGATTCTCTAAGATTCTCTGTGTGCAGTTTTAGCAGATTTGGCTTTCATTTCAGGGCTTAGAATAATACTGATCGGGCTGCATAGACAGCCTCTGTTTCATAAAATAATGGCTACTAATTAATAAAAGTTAATAGACTTTCAAGCCCAAAGTTTAACAAAATGATAACACCTCCTTCCTTTCTTTTCCACTTCCCCAAAAATATTTTTCTCAATGAACAAATCATATGGGTTTTTTGTTTGTTTGTTTTTAAATCAAACGTCAGGTTTTAATCTCCTCTGTTTTTCTGTTTTAAAGTGACCTGTAATCCCTGGAAGCCAGAAATACATGTGGGAGCAGGAGATCTTTCCCTTATCATAGGAACTCTTGTAGGAAGATACAAAACCACGGCTGCTGATGCATGCGTGGAAATTAGTAATACTCCCCAGCAGCAGCTCTAAATCCTGTGATACTGAGGAATGTAAGATGAATAGAAAGAGGGCAGAAGTTACCAACAGAGGAATTTTTACCAACAGGTGCAAACAAAACATATTGCAAACAGCCGTACGAAGTTCATTAGTGAGAGGGATAAGGGGTGGGCCTCCCCATAGCATGCTGTGGAGCACATGCTGCATGAAGCAGTGTGAACAGGGAAAGTAACAGCACACAGAGCTTCTTCTCATAAGTGCACTGCACTCTGATCCAAGCACACAGGAAAGAAATTCATCTCTGACTGTATTCCAAGTCTGTGCAAGATTTAGAACATCTGCCAAGATCCATTTAGCTGAAAGCTAGGAGCTTGATGGAGCAGGCAGCATCAACTTGCAGCAGTGCACAGGGCTCCACAGGCATGCCTGCATGAATATACAAATATGCATTTGTATATTTATATTATTATATTATTATTTTTTCCTATATTAGGAAAAAACAGCCATTGATTTTTAATTTTTGTATTTTTAACCTGCTTCTATATAGGTAGGTATTTAGTTTGTGCATTTCATTTCTTGTATTTAAGTGCAAGCACTATTTAAGCAAGGCACAAATTAAAGGACCAGGGTGCTCAGAAGAATGTGTAAGTGATCCGAAGCATGTATAAGCGACCTGCAGCTTGTTTTACCAAAAATTAGCAGGACAAACACAGATGTGTTTATTTCCTTTTGACACTGACAACACGCTGGGACTTCCATTACCAAGTGCTGTAATGAACTGGCCTTCTATTTATTTTTTAAATTTTTTTTATTATGCACACTAGATGGTGCTCAAGTTAAAAAATGAGTGGTGACTTTGATAAACTTTGCATGAGATTAGCAAAATCCACATTCTTTCTTTGCAGTGCATTTAATAACGAATCAGGAAAATATGCCTATTTACCTGAGTTTCTTTCTGAGTGCTGATCATCATGCATTTTACTAAAATTGCATTTCACTGGCTTGGTTCCTAATCACTACTGATTTTTAGCTGCATATTTATGAAAGTTTCGCAGACAGCCACTTGTAGCATCCTGTATTATTGAAAGCTGGATGAAATACATGAATATAAGTACACAGCTACAAACAACATGACAAAAACTTTTCTTCAGCCATCAGAAATCCACTATCTGTGTTCATGACAGCACTGGCCTGTGGAAACATCTGAAAACAGGATTATTTATTTCTCAGTGATCATATTGGATTAACCTATCAGTTTTTGGAAACGTTATCATATTATCTGACATTTCAAACAGAAAAATTGTACCAAATACGTTACTGACCTTTATCCTTGCTGCAGCCTGAGTTTTGGGCAAATCAGGCTCTTTCCAAGCAGCAGAGGTAGAAAGAACTAGGCATTTATATATCAATCTTTTAAATAGATGTCAAATCCTGGCTGAAGACCGATCAACCCTTCTGAATTGGCAATGACTGAACAGGAGTAGTCATGATCAGACTTAAGTGAGAACACAAAATTGGTGAGGAAGAGACAGACATCAGTGCTGGATTGGTCACAGGCAGATACATGTACATGCAGACAGTCAGAAATACAGACCCTTGAATTTGTCTGATGACGTTGCATGGATTTACTTGAGATCTCTTCTACTTTTTCAACACCCTCATGCAATTATTTATTTCTGCAAGGTTAATAATTTCTTAGGTAAACCCAGAGGCTAAGTCAGGCTGCAGACAGGTGCCCTATTCCAGATGCAGCTGTGCAGCTGAAGACAGCATGAGCCTGAGCTGTTTGTCTTCAATGGCTATCAGAGGTTCCTGTCTACTTGTTAGTGGATTCCCTCCCTACTTGTTAGCAAATTCACACGAATCCTCTCTCTCATTTCAGAAAATATCACGTAGTTAAGCCTGGTTTTCAGGCTGGCTTTGAAGCAGAAAACAGCAGAGTCTTCTGTTTAGAGAGGGCAGAAACCACCAGCAGAGGATCAGTAGCAAGTAGCTGTTCCAGGGAGACATCTCTAGTCATCATGGATGTTTGCAAAGTGAACATCAGCTCCACAGCCTTAGCCCAGTCCAGCTACCAGCTCCAGTTTTGGAAAAATTACGACAAATTATTCCAAAATTGCAAACCAATGGCCTAGGGAAAATGAGTTAGGAAGCAGATCTAATTGAATTTTACAGCACTTCACAAATCTCCCTAAATATTTGCACAAAACCTGAAAGTGATCTTTTTTTCTTAGCCTACACCTGCTGCTTTGTCACAGTTCAACTGGAAAAAAGAAAACAAATGACTCCAATCTACTGGAAATAACAAAAGCCAAGAGAGTGTCAAGTGCTGTTTGCACAAAGAGAACTGTGCAATAAAGAAGTTCATAAAATCATGAGTAAAGTTCACCTTTATCCTCTACAAATAACGTTTCAACTTTCCTCTGTGTGTACAATGAAAAAAAACCACCAATGTTTCATCACATAGAAGCATACAGTACCTTTCAGTGTATTATCCTGTCTTTTGCCTATGAAGTGAAAAATAAAAAATAAATAAAAAAGTGGTGAATAGGAATCACCCTGGATTAAAATGTAGGGAGACCACTAGGAGATAATCCCCCATACCCACCTCTTGATTCAGACCGGAGGAATACACCTTTTTCTTCCCTGTGTCATGTAACAGTACACACCTACTGCAGAAACTAGCATTATGACACCCTCTCCTGTGTCCCTGGCTAAAATGACCCTATAGCCACTAACAGCTCCTGAATCTCTCTTTTATAAAGAAATAACACAGCCATCACTACAAAGCTATAAATCTTAAAAAACATTTTTTCATAATTACAGGGAGATATTAGCCCTAACCTAAAGAGCTTACAAGCTTAGCCTACAATTCGCCTTCAGGATTCTTTGTTAGCTTCGAGAGGATTTGCACAGATGCAGGACTTTGACCATAAGGCCATTTCTAGAAGGGTCATGCAACTTTACAGAGATTATTTCTACAGTTCTTACGGTGAGAGTGGGATTTTTCAGAACACCGCCAGACAGGATAACTGAGCTACTCGGGAAATAATTTCTCTATCTATCTGTGCAATTACACAGTCTCATATACTGCTCCTCGATTTGAGCTACAGAGAACCAGATGCTTGAATAGGAGGTTTTTGAATATTCTGTTTGATTCTCTCCCAGGCACAAGAGCATGAACACAGAGTAACGCCACTTCTTTTATGAAGAATTTTACCCGTAAGAACAGAGAGGTTCAGAGCACAGACAGCACCTTGCTGGGTTGTCAGGCTGTGTGTCTTTGACTTCAGCAATGTTTTCGCTCTGGTTTTAGAACAGTGTATGTAGGTTGGCCCAGATGGGCAGAAGGCTGAAATCAAATCAGCAAAATGAAAAGAGCTAGTGAATCAGGTTTTCTCAAATTAACTGCTATTTAAAAATAATAAGCAACTGCCATTGATTCTCATTAGTGCATCAAGGGAAGATGGAGAAAATCCAGAGCTAGACAGTCACTTCATTTATATTCTTCTACTGAAATCTATCAAATTTAAAGCACGCAAGCAGTAAACAGAAGAAAGCTACTCAGCATTCAAGTAGCAGGTCTAATTAGAGTCTGGCGAGGCATGTGCAATAGATACACTTGAGCCAAGGCCTAGAGCAGAACTCATTTAAGCCTTAGGGATGGATAAAAAGCCAAATAGGTTGAGATCCCAAGTTTGCAGCTAGTCCCTGTCTTTAGAACAGACGGTGCAAAGCCAATGGCTCCAAATGCCCTAGAAGCCGGGCAATTTCAAATACTAATCTGGACTTGGCTTCTGACTGTTTGGCCAATACATTATCTAGGTTCATTGCCCTCAACACTGATAGGTACTATTTTGTAATTTTGAAGACTACGCTGTATTCCAAGTAAGAGCTGAGCATATCAGATTAATCTTTAACAGTAAAGGAAACAACAAAGGAAAGAAAAGCAAAGGAAGGTGTAAGGGAAAGAGAAATGGAAGAACAAATGGCCTTAAACTGGAAAAAGAAGAAGGGGGCAAAAACTTCTAGGTGCATATAGCATTATATGAATTATATTCTTCTTTGACTTCATCTTGAAGTGAGTTAAAAATCATGAAGATACGTGTTCAAGGAAGCAAACATGGCAGGACTAGGGTGCCCGAACCAAGGACTGGATCCAAATGAGCTATTAAATAAGAGAGCTGGCATGTATTCTTGTTATGCAGTGGTGGAATGGGAGTATCTCCAGAGGACTCAGCCAGTCTGAACCATTTATTAGACTCCAAGTTGCAGCAGTGCCAAGAAACCTGCTTTAGCCACGAAACAAGAGGCCATACGTGGACAGAAGCACCAGCTGGACAGACTGTCCCTATACTTAGCATTTTTAGAATACGCAGCGTCAGAGCAGTTTGTCTGCATAAAGGGACAGTCAGCAATGATCCAACCTTTCCTTCTCCTGGGCATTCAGCAGCAGCTGAGCCAAACCCACGCACACTGAGAAGAGGAGCAGCATCAAGCTCTCCTTTCTTCTGATTGTGTACAAGAAGCAGGAGAGAAGCAGAGATAACAGAAGAAGATACTTAACCATGCTTTAACTGTGCACATACAAACGGCAGGATGGAGTCTAGTCCCCTTGAAAAGGCCAATCAACACTTTGCTTGCAATTAGAAACAGGGAAAATAAGCACCAGGGCTGGGTCAACAAACAGATAGAAGAGTCAGACCGTGTTCCAAACCACGGAATGCAGCTGCCTTATGGATGAAAAACATATCCTAAGGATCAAAGGCATTCAGTGTAACTTTGCTTAAATTCACTGTCTGAAAAGAGATTAAAATGCTAATGGAAATCAAGACGGCTCTCCCACTGAATCAATGCATTTCCCTGCACAGAGCAGTGCTTCCAACTCTGGAAACTTTTGGGGGAGATGGACTACTCTGTCTCTGTGTTTTATTGACTGCACAAAAATTAAAACTTTGAGAAATGAATCACACATATTTTAAGTGCCCAGCCAAATGAAGGAAAGAAAACAAATGTGGAGCCATTCATCAATATTATACTCACTGCATTTCCATTGCATCTGCCCTAATAAATTATTTTACTGAGAAGTTGAAGTATAAGTAGTTCCTTTTTCCAATATGCGACTACAAGGCAGAGTAAATGGCATAAGTAGAGCATGTTGATGAATGCAGTAAAAGCAAGTGCATTGTCCAGAGAACTGGAAGAGAAAGGACTGCTTGAAGGAATGATCCTTCAGCCATGGACGGTCACAAACGTAACAAAAGAAAATCATGTTCAGTGGCCTATTATGCTATGCCATGTTATTTTAAGGTTGTACACACTTTACTCCTTAGCTTCACAGAAGTGCTTGTGACATCCCTTTTACTACTAACCAGAATGTACTTTTATTTGCCTAAGCAGAAGATATTAGAGAGAAAGTCACTTTTAGCCCAAAGGTGATACAAGCTGCTTCCTCCACCTTAATGAAACTATTGATTCACATTATGAAGGAGCAAACCTCCAAAGTAATAACATAGCTAACACGTGTGGGGGGGGGGGTGTACCCAGTCCTGCTAGCAAATTAGGGAGTCATCATACTTCTCCAGACTCAATGAGGATTAGCTTTTGGGAGGAGATTCTGCAGTCATGAATAACTTGATTAGAAGAGAATCAGCATCAATATCTGTCTCTAATCGTTTGCCTCCCATTCTTTTGCCTGAAGCAGTAGAGATTGAAATTTATTACATGCAAGAGATTTTTGTTCCTTATAAGACTCTATTAAGCTACTTGAAAAACAAATGTCCTCATCACATAGTATCAGTGACAATTCTAGTTCTTGAGGAACATCCCAGCTTTACAGAACAGACTTTGATTTGAGTGTTTATCACAAATAATTATCAGCCAGAGGTAGTGCCTTGGCCTGGCATCTAGGTGTTACCATATAAGTAATAAGTAGTTTTCATTTCCATAAAGATCCTTTACTTAGCTTATAAGGAACACACATTTAATGTATGCACAAATAATGTGTATTTGAAGAACCCCACAATGCTAACATCTGGGCTTATAATATAACAGGGTCCCAAAGCCCACATAGGGCTTTTACATTAAGCTGAAATGGTAACAGTCAGTAGTCTGCTAGTTTTCTATTGTATAAAGCAGCCATAGTACATCTGAGTTCATGGAAAAGCATCATAGTGTCAATTAAGTCTGAGAAAATATATTCTGCGTTTACAGTATTTTATGAAATTTCTTTATTACCAAGAACCAAAACAGAACTCAGCTCCTTGTAAAATGCAGTCTTCGATAGTTTATGTTTTCAAGTCAACAGCACAGTTTTTTCTTCCCTCCCCGCCCTCAATTTTCTGGTGGCTAGTGCAAGAGCAGCCTGGAAAGTAAAACACATAGTATATATCCTTTAATTTCTGAGGGTTTGTATTTGTGATCAATAACTTTACAGTAAACAGAAGAATTAAGAGACTGAAGTGACCACTGAAGTATATATTTCAGCTAGACAGGGGAAAAGCTTTATAGTCTTGCTATCTTGCTAATCTCGGACCCTTTAAGTATCTTGGACTGCTTTTTGAGTGTGGCTTCTCATAAACCTGGTTAAAGAGATGCCAGTTTTCCCAGCACTCCCAGCAAAGGACTGCTTCCAGAGATCGTCTCTTCCTCAATACCAACATTGCTTATGAAGAAGGGCTACCAATACATGTAACTTATCGTGCCAAGTAAATCCAACCACCACAGAATAACTACAGTTTTGCAACCTAGAATCCACATAGGCCTCTTTAGGGAGAAACAAACAAGCAGACAAAAAGATAATCCATTCTAACACAGACACTTGAAACACAATTTACCATGTGTATCAAGCAGCATGGATCCATGTAAAGCACAACTTCCCCAAGGTAGATGGAACATTAGGAGTTGGAAAGAATTACCTTGGACAAACCCGTGAAGTAACAGCCATTACTTCTGTTCAGAAGCCCTGTGCATGGATGTCCTTCTCTGCAGAACAAACATCCAGCTTGTTTGAGGAAATTACTTCAAGATGTTAGTAAGGAAGAATATTCACTTTACGTTCCATATCCTCACAGAAGCCACCAGTTCTAGATGCTACCAAATTAAAAACAGGCTAATTTTTTGACACTAACACAGACCTGCAAGGTTCAGATGTGCCAATGCACTGTATTTTAGAATTTTATGTGGTCCTTTCACTTAGATTTCATTTCAATCCTAGGAATTTTTCTAATTCCAATGCAATGACCAACACCACTTCTCCATCTCCGTCTTCTGAATCTTCCCTCCTAATCTCCAGTTCAACTACTTGTGTCTTTAACTAGTGCAGTTTAACTGTTCATCAAATGTCAGGTTTTTTGGTTACTGAATAGACTACTAGAAAATAATGCCAACACAGAAATTTGGTTTCCTGCAAAAAGGGCCAAGAGTCGCAAAGCTTGTACACAGACACTTTAATGCAAATCAGATAGTACTATGTTTCATTCTAAGGTGCTCTACATCCTCAAACACTCAGCACTGAGCCTCCCAGTTCTACCATTCCCTTGAGAAATTCACTTTCAGTCTAAACAATCGATTTTTTAAAAAATGACATGCTTCTTTATGCTTCTCTTTTTTATTTAATCTTCAATACTGTATTTCAATTCCAACCGTTAAAACTTTATGAGCAGCAGGAGCATATTCTGCAAATTTGTTGATCACTGTATAGTACAATCTCAAAACTCTTATCCAAACCCCATGTATTCCAAAATTAGGTTTCCTCCCTCAACATGCAACATTTGAATAAAAAAGTCCTGACTTACTCCAAAAAATTCCACTGTGCAGTTATATAAACTCAGATCTCTTGACACCCACTCTGGTTTATGAAGACACGGGTTTATATAAAAGACCTTCAAGAAAAAATTAAAAATGAGTATAATTTTGCTGACATTTCCAGAGGATTCTAATGCTTCCATTACCATAGCAGTACACATATATAAATACACTGTGTCCACTGTATTCTACTTTGCAATATAATATTTCTGAAGGAGTACAATTGTTCTCTGCATGAGGCTGTAAGATGTTATGCTGTGACTATATCAGAAACTACTATGCAGCCATTCCATTTTATTTAAAACTTTATAATTAGGAAAGTACCTAGGTTAAAATGATATTTATAAAAACTCTTGCTTCAGATTAATAAAAAGTGCACATTCTGTAAGTGCAGATTCCATTTCTTTTTTTTTTTTTTTCTACTCATTTATTCTTCGTTTCATTTTCAATCTCCACTTTTTCAAACCACGCTGCAAGTTTTGGACTGTAGAAACAATAGCTATATTTGCTTTTGATCAAAGCAATGGTTTAAAAGATGTAGTTTTAATGTCACCAATACATTTCAAGTATTTCAAGAGCTCATTTTTTCCGTCCTATACAACCAAACTTCTATCACTAAGTAATAGCCTTTAAAAATAATCTGAAAAAATATACAAAAATATTTCAAGAGTGCAGAATAGCTATATACTTGAAATCAGCAACAAGGACATTTTAAATTTCAACAAAATCTTCTTACTCTTTATGAGACCTCTGAACACAAAAAGAAAATGCATTTCGCATGGTTTTCTAACTCCATATTTGTAAGAGCAGAGGCAGATTTTCAGATAGCTTTCTTATTTAGCAAACAAGAAAATAAATCATATTGCAAATGCAGTGCTGAAGCTGCCTTAATTCTCTTGCTCACATCCATGGTAAGAAGCAAATGTCTTGTCCTTGCTTCTGAGGTTTATGTTTATACTCAGTGTCACTGTTGATGACTGAGATATGTTTGCTAGGTTTAAAATAACTAGCTTGAGAAGCTTGATAAAAACAGTACTGAGCTCTGATTTGCTGTGGATATACTGTTATAACTTACACAGGAATGTATCATCTTTGCTCAAGGTCAGTAGAACAAAATCTTTAACAACAGACAGCATGGAATTGCAAGACACTGTGGAAAGAACTGTCACAATTTCTACAAAAGTTTTTATGCCCAAACCTAGCAGGAACACATCTTCATCTAATTGTCCATCGATGCTTTCTGTTGAAATTCACAGGTAAATCCTGCTTCCATCCTGGAGAACATTTTACATGAAAGGTAAGACCGAGAGAGAGCAGGTAAAGACAAAGATGCAATACACAGGCGTGCAGTTTTCTGTGCACTGTCTGCATTTTAGGGGAAGGAAGGTCTCTATGCAGCTGCATGCGAAGCAGTTTAAAGATGGAACCGAAGTTATTTCAGTAGACAGTCTCGTCACTGCTTCACCCACCCCAAGGGCTGGCTATTGCAACCTGTGAAATGACTCTGCCAGGCAGGGGCACAGCATTGCTGCCAGAGTATCCAGATGAAGTGCCTCAGCTTGAAACTGCAAAGGAGGGTTCTTCCTTACCTTGGATGCTTGATGCAAAAGATAGCTGTATCAGGCTGCGTAACAGGGAGTTGCGTTAGGAATCTCTCGCTCCTCAGAGGAAAAGAAGAAAAAATGACTTCACAACACACTATTACAAATGCTAATATTTTTGTCAAAAGCAGAAACACACAGATTTTACAAAATACTAGCTAGACATTGTAGCACACTGACTAAAAGAAATAATTTGAGTACAAGCTTAATAAGGCAGGGTAAAAAATCCATCACCTTACAGCAAATGACACTTTGAAAATGAGTCTGCTGTGTGTGATTTCAGTGGTGCCTGAGGGAGAGAAAGCTCTTTCTGTTCATGTTTTTCATACTTTCAGTCAAACAGATTGCTGAATAATCATGTTTTCTTTATTTTAATGGGTGAGGAAGCAATTATACAGAAGGTGTTTCCATATGTCGCAGTTAATAAAGGCAATTCTTACTAATAAGAATAGGTTGTCTCCGCTCAGTATCTGATGAAAAGCCCTCCTGTTGTGAGGAAAAAGCAGATCGTGTGGATAGAAGAGACTCCTAGGGCAGCACACTTCAGTGGCTACTGGCAAGAACTGTAAGCAGATGAATCCCAGGTCTTCTCCAATCGATTCCCAATCAGTGACATTCACTAGGGTGCTAAGGGTACTAAAAGCACTTCGTGTCACAGTGTCTCCTTCATATTCACCCTTTTCTTGCTGGTGAAGGACAGTGGACAAGACCTGGATCCATCACTCTGGGAGATCATCAGCAAGTCCTTTCAGGAGGTCAATGTGCTTTCTTTTTTGAGATAGCATCTGGATGACCATTTCAAGAGATAATCTGACATGGACATCACAGCTAGTTATAGGCTGGTATCACAGATGCTCTTTCAGGCTGAAACTGAAAATTGCACGGGGGACAAATAATTGGGGGAGGGGGTTGAAAAACCCAGAGGTATGAGACACCACTTACACGTTTGTCCTTCTAACCACAGAGCTGGGTACACATCCACAACCAGATGAAAACCTGACATCTGTACTATACTGTTAGAGCTACCTAGTAAAGAACTAGGAAAAAAAAAGTCTTGGAGCTCATCTCAGCTTATTGTGATGTGTTCAGTGGCTGACTACCTCTGAAAAAACATATGGAAACCAAATCTAAGGAAGGACATAATTTGCCTCAGATAATCAACATATCTCAGCTAGGTTTACACAGCAGTGCTACACACTGGTTGCCTCTTGATTTCAAAGTAGGGCAAAGATTGTTCACCTGTAAGTACCTGAGTAGAAAAAAGACCTGCCTCTGTTGCCATTCCCACTTACAGGGGGACTGACAGCTTCCTACAAGTAGTTACAAAAGGCACATCATCTCTCCATGGTAAGTGTCTACCTGTAGCCTTACAAGTATGAATTTCAAAGCATTCTGCAAGACAACTTTCTTAACCTGATGTATAAAAATGCAGTAATTATTTTGCGGAGAGGCTTTGTTAATAGGAAATACTCTATTTCCTCTGTTTTCCTGGGAATTGCATTTTGCTGGTTTTGACTATTCGGAATAGACTTCAAGAAATGCCAAAAACACCCAAAGAAATAGGTGGATGTTTGCAAATATATAGAAAATTGGACCAGTTCTTACACATGCAACTTGTCCAGCTAGATGTTCACTGCCACACATAATACTTTCCAGTATTTTAACCGAAGTTAATATGGCCAACATTTTGAAAATTTGACACTAATTCTGGGCACTGCCTAACTTGGTCTAAGTTTCCAAACTGCTGAACTCCTTCTCCACATTTCAGCCTTTGGATGATCAGCAGATCAGAAAATTAAATCCAAAGTGACTCAAGATGATACTGTAAATTTCAAATACCCAGTCTGCAGCTCATTTTGAAAGTGCAGCCCCTAAAGACTAAATCCTGCTTCAAAGACACTGCAATAGTTTTGAAAGCTGCCTATTTTCATATCACACCACTAGAAGACATAGATAAACGCAGTGGGTGTACTCTGCATCCATACTCCCTGTGGTCAGTGTGAACAGTCCCTCCCTGACCAGTCAACTCTGATGATGGGGAATGAGGGGAATATAGCAGGATGATCACTGATAGGCTTGCACAGCGAATCAGAAGTAGCCCTTGCAGAGGCAAGGGAAAACAAGAGCTGCTGTTGGATCCTCCCCAGAACACAGAACCCAACCACAACATGTCCATACAGTGTGTCTGTCCTGAAGATGTGGAAGGTCCTGTTGTATCTGCATTCATAATTAAGGTTTTGACATGATTATGGTGCTGATGCTGTTATATCTTCAGTGCATGATGGTTCTTGGCTCTGTTCGTGCCTGCCTATTGTTCATGAGAGACTTTGTCTTTGCAATGATTGGAGAACAAGGTGTTCTGGAAGCTCTTTTCAGCTGCCATCTGGTAAACTTCTTACGGATTTTTCTGTATGGAGGGAAGGAGAGAAAGGAGAGAAAGAAGAGAGAGACAACAAGAGAGGTAAATCTCAGTCTTTAACAGACTGCTCGAGAGTCAGTAACAAACAAACAAGCAAATACTCTTACCAGAGCAGGAAGGCTAGTTCAAGGAAAAGAGACTTGCAGTCAACAAGAGTGAGCCCTGGCCATCAACTGATGATTCACAGTTGCCTCCAACTAGTAACTGATAATTGCTCAGTGAAAAGTGAATTGGTGTTAGACAATATTTGGACAACATTATATGAAATCTTAGGCCAGAATGCTCAAACAGGGAGTCCTTATGTGTGATTTCAATATAGGAATGAAGGATCACAGAAGAAAGAACCACATTAGCACTCAAGTGAATGTGTTACTTCTACAAAAGTGATGGACTGGGAGCAATTTTCAGTGTTAATTTCACTGCATTAATTCTGTAAGTAATGGATCACCGGCGTCTTTGTGCTTTTTGAACTTGTGCCTTTCAGGTGCAATAAATTCACTTTAATTTTAGTCAAACATACTAACTACAGGTGGTCATGTTGTTTGTATTATAATTTCATGCAAGGATAACTAATTCTGACACAAAAAGCTTTGTTAGGTTCCAACTGCTCTGTTGCCTCTGTATTATTATAAATCAAAATCATAATGCTGACTATATGGAGTAAAGTAGCAGAAATCACAGAAATGACACACACAGAGTATGTCAAGAACCATCTTCACTGGCAGAGTCCAGAATATTAAATGTTGGTGGAAAATTGCTTATTTTCTGAATTCACTCAAGTCCATTATCCCAGCTTTCATTTAGATAGTTTATAAATTACAGAGATTTTGAGCTTATGTAATTAAAGTGAATGATGTCCTCTAACTTTAGAGAGACCAGGCCTTCTAATTCAAACTTTCCAAGTTGAAAATCTGACCCGATTGCAAACTACACAGTGCTGAATTGCATCAAGGTGCATCAAGGCTTTGACACAGTAACAAAGTGATTTGTCCCTTTCATCTTAACAGGCTGCTAACTCTGAGACTGGAAAATGGTGGCACCTAACATTGAAAATACAGGGACAGCTTAAAACATACTCTCATTGAGTACTAAACAGGCTCTTCTTTGCATGTTAAATTTTCAACGCAGATTTAGTTGCTGGTTGAGTATTCCTCAGAAATCTAAACTTCCAATCAAGTAAATGAGACACAGAAGAGACCATAATCAAGGACAAAACAAAAAGCCCCAAATCAGAATAATATATCATGATCTTGGAAGTTAGAGAGAGCCTGAAAAATACACCTATTTTGGTTCATGTATATGAAAGGTACAGGGAAGTATTTGCCTTGGCTGCCTGAAGGTTGGATGTCATCAGCATCTTATGGCCTACAATAACAAACTGGAATTTAACATCATTCAGTAATAAGCACAATAAAAGAAAAGAAAATTAATCCCCAGAAAGGAAAGCTTAGGCTATTCATGCAGTCCACAGAGAAACAAATTTACTGTTTGAGTACTTACTTTACATGGTCTTCTTTTTTAGGCCTAAGAAGATATTCAATATATTGACAAGAAATTGCATCCAGAATGGTAAAATCATAGAAATTTAACCCGAGACTGGTAGAAATATGCACTTCTAAAATGAGGAGACAGCTATGTTTGGTAAATCTATGTTAATAGACAAGACCTGTTATCTGCAATGATTATAACGGGGATCATTCCAGAAAAAGCTTAAAGAACTGGATCCCTTCTGATATATTTATCATGGAAGTGCCTAAGAATGGTTACATAGGAATTAGGTCTTCTCTGTCTGGAAAGGTGATGGGATTGCTAGACCACTGAAGTACATCTACACCATGGCACACAGAATGGGGAACAAACAGGAGAAGCTAGTTGCCATTGTACTGCAGAAAAGCTATGACACAGTTGCCATCACAGAAACATGGTGGATGACTCACATGACTGTAGTGCTGCAATGGCTGTCTATAAACACTTCAGAAGGGATAGACTAGGAGGGAGAGGTGGGGTAGCCCTTTGATGTTAAGTAGTGTTCATATTGCCTAGAGCTGAACAATGGCAATGATGGGGTTGAAGGTTTATCGGTAACAATCAAGGGGAAGGCCAACAAGGCCGATGTCATGATGGGAGTCTCTTATAGACCACCCAGCCAAGATGAAGAGGGAGAGGAAATATTCTATAAGCAGCTGGGAGAACTCTCACAATCACTGTATTTTGCTTCTCTGAGTTGTGTTGAATGGAGTTAAATCCAGCTGGATGGCAGTCACAAGTGGTGTAACCCAGGGCTCAGTGTTGAGGCCAGCTCTCTTCAAATATCTTTATCAGCAATCTGCACGAGAGGATCAAGTGCACCCTCTGAAAATTTTGCAAACACCAAATTAAGCACGAGTGCAAGAGGGATCTGGATAGGCTGGACCCATGGGACAAGGACAACAAGGCCAAGTGCTGGGTCCCGCACTTGGGACACAACAACCCCATGCAGAGCTACAGGCAGGAGGAAAAGCGGCTGGAAAGCTGCCCAGCAGAAAGGGACCTGAGGTATTGGTGGATTGCTGGCTGAATATAAGCCAGAAGCATGCTCAGGTGGTCAAGGCCAACAGCATCCTAGCTTGTATCAGGAATAGGGTGGCCAGCTGGACTAGGGAAGTGATTGTCCCCCTGTACTCGGCTCTGGGGAGGCTGCACCTCAAGCACTCTGTTCAGTTTTGGGCCCCTTGCTACAAGAAGGACATTGAGGCCCTGGAGTGTATCCAAAAAAGAACAACAAAGCTGGTGAAGGGCCTGGAACACAAGTCTTATGAGGAGCAGTTGAGGGAACTGGGGTCATTTAGTCTGAAGAAAAGAAGGCTCGGGTAGACCTTATTGCTCTCTACAACTACCTGAAAGGAGGCTGTAACAGGGGAGGCTGTAACAGGGTGGCGGTAGGTCTCTTCTCCCAGGCAACAAGTAATATGACAAGAGGAAGTGACCTCAAGTTGCACCAGGGAAGGTTTGGTTAGATATTATGAAAAAAAATCTTCACTGAAAGAGTTGTGAGGCATTGGAACAGGCTGCCCAGGGAGTTAGTTGAGTCACCATCTCTGGAGGTATTCAAAAGACACGTAGACGTGATGCTTAGGGACATGGTTTAATGGTAGACATGGCAGCGCTAGGTTGGACTTACGATCTTAGAGGTCTTTTCCAACCTAAGTGATTCTATTCTATGATTCTACATTTGTTTGCAGAAGTTTGCATTTATTTAAAGAACTAATGTGATCGTTAGTCATTTGAGAAGCCCACAGTTTATAGAAATGTTAGAGAATAGTTCACCCATCTGAATTCTTAATATGGCAACTTCATAAACCATCAAGTAGTTCCTAGTACTGAAAGTAATTGGCAGTTCACACTAAATATAAGAACGCTAAAGTATTAGGATTAAGATTTAAGACTATTAAATAAAGACAGTAAAGTCAAAAGATGCAGTTATTAAATACTGGTTCTAAACTAGCATGAAAAATGGCAGAATTAAAAAGGGGGAGGTCATCAGCACTGCATCAAGCAAACTGCAAAAACAGTTTGAGCTCTTCAGTTGGTATTAATGAAAGTAGCTCTATTTAGGCTGTCAGAAGGCCTAATCTATGCACTCTGAAAGGAGAATCCAGCACTTCTATTTAAACAGGACTGTGATTAAACAGGATTCCAGAAATTAGCTTTCTGGGATATAGCCTTTCAAAAATAAAATTGGAAAGATGGAAATTTCCACTGACTTCATTAAACATGCTATTTGAACAATTGTTTTGCTAAACCCAAACCTGGTTCTTTTTACTGTAAAAATATACAGGGTGGAGGAAACTGACTACGCTGAAGACTTTAGCATCTAAAAACAGATAAACTTTTTAATAGTCACTGATAAGGTTTTACAACCCTTCAGCTTTTTTTTTTTTTTTTTTTTTTTATTAACATTTGAGCATGCGGGTTGTAATAGTAACTGATGAAAGGCAGGAAATTCAAAGATAACATTGTTGGCATTGTTGGTCCCTCTCTCTCTCAAAACACTTCAACATGCTTTCCTCCCTCCCTAAGCAATACAACAAATTAAGGGCAGAGTCACCTTTAATGTTCAATTTCCTGTCCCTTTTTGAGTTAACACCAGCCATATGTTTTAATTACATAAAGCTTTTATTTGGTGGTGGCAAGTAAATGGCTTTAATATCTGTAGTGATGATAACATCCTTTGCAGTTGTTAGGAAAGAGTAATTGCTATTTTCCCCTGCTTTTTCTTTTGATTCTTGCATGAGTGCTTGAAGCATGATGCATTAAAGACTTCATTTGAAATGCTAATTTAAAAATATTTTAAAGCCTTTGCATTGTATTTCTAGTCCTCCTGAGACCAAAGGTTGGAAAGTAAATCAAACCTTCAAATAGGTGATTGGTATATAATGCTCACTATGCTCATTTTTATGTCAAATGTGATGCATTGCTGCCAATGTGGGAAGATGGCAAATTCTTTATGTCTGCATGACAGTAACTGTAGATAAAGGTAAATAAGACTTCTAGCAGCTATTCAGAGAAATATGGAAATGTACATAAGTACTACATACTGTTAAGATGTATTTTATCTTTTCAAGTTTTATGCAAGGACTGTAACATACTGGGTAGAAAGAATAGTTAGGCTGAATAGGACACTCATGCCATGCTTAAATGTAACCAGACGTTAAAAAAAAAAAAAAAATCAAAGAACTAAGCCTTTCTTAGGGATTCAGTGAATTCTATGCAACTAACCATCTGCTGAAGTTAAGCACAATCCTATATAACCTGTTGTGATGTCCAGATTTCTGAGCAATAGAATTGCTGCTAACAACATTTCTGATTTGTAGAAGCTGACTCAAAGTTCTTTACTTAAATGCCATGCATTAAAATAGAAGCGTTTTTAAAACTTGAATAAAATAAAGTGACCTTCAGTCAATGTTAGTCAAGAATGCATTTTTCAAGCTTTTTCTAACCTGAGTTAAAGACATTACTTGCTGTAGCTCTGTTAATATCAGGCATATCTGTCTGTTACTGCTTCTATATATATAAGCTGCTGTGTATCAGTACTGCCTCCTCAACATTGCATTGAGTTGTGGTGACTGGAGCAACTTTGTTCTATTTGGCTATACCAACATTATTTAAGAAGGAATACAAAATAAAGTTATGGCAGAAGATTTTACTGAGAGAGAATTGTGTGTAAAGATCTGCTGAAACTTTAGCAGATGACAAACCTTGTTTTGAAAGTGAGCAAAGCACCATTATTTTCAAAGTAATCATGATTCCTTGGGGGGTATTACACTTAATTGTAATTTCTCTGAGGGTTTGTTTTATCCAGAGGTACACTATAATTACTCAGTGGATTAAATTACAAGTGGGGTACTATCTTTGGAGTCTGATAGTCTTTCCATTAATTTCAACAGGCTTTTAAATAAAGTGAAAGGCAAAAACATGAGCAATGCTGAGTCTGCTAAAAGAGAATTTAACTGGGATGAACCTGTAGGCACAGATCCTTTGAAACCTGACATATTCCAGAATGACTAACACATTACTTCCTTCATTTCTACCTGGGTGAAAATGAGGAGAAGTGTGAATGCTGCATTTTATTTACCTATTTGGCTTGCTGATTTAGACTTTTTGTTTCTTTCCCCTCAGCACTTTATGGAAAAGCTTACCTATATTCCATTAAAGTTTTGATCTAACCTTAAAATTACAAAAATAAGGAGGCACAAGCTACTTTGAAGGCACAAGCGGGTTGATGCTGATATGCTTTTTAAAAATAAACTCCTTTGTGAAATGTTCATTTACAAAACAAATCAGAAGTGTTTTAATAAGTATCAGGCTACTGGAGAGCATTTGCCATAAGCCACTTAGTTCCATTATAAAACTAATATAGATGGCAGAGAGTGGTACGATCTTTATAAGATTAAAGAGATGCTGCTGTAGACGCTCCAACATCATTTAAATGTTGTAATAGCTTGCCTTATTTTTCTCCTCTTAGCAATGACACATATTCCTTTGCTGTTGGTTATCTTCCAATTTGGCATGAATATTTAGAGGAAAACTGTCCTCTGTGAACATTAATTTACAGACACACCAGTTAAACATCATGGTGTCAGATCTTCCTGAGCAGCTTAATATAATATTTTCAAACACCATACTACATTGAAGGCTTCTCTGGCATTTTGTGTTTCAGAGCAACAGCTTATAGCTACTATGAATATAAAAAGTAATAAATGTTCTAGAGCATTTTCTTTACTGGGAGGAAAAACCCAGGTCAAGTGTTTAAAGCACGGACTCCTGTGATCATGTCATGCTTGCACTGCGGCATGGCATAATACACTTCTCTGTCTCTTTCTTGCTGCTGGTTTAAAATTTACTCAGATAAATTTCCTTTGAAGCAGAGACCTTCACTTTGTGTGCATTTATAGAGTGCCTAGAACAACAGGGACCTCACCTATTCCTGAAATTACTAATATTGGTTTTACTGCAAACAACTGGGATGGCTTTTGGAAAAATCATCTCATCCATCAGGTTTTTCCATGCTTTCATTTTATCTGGAAACAGTATATTTCATTAATACTGTACGATATCTAAGGATTCTCAGAGAGAATAAATTAAAGAAGTGCACAGTATTATTTTCAGCATTACTGCTGGTTTTTTTTTTTTTTCAGATTAAAGCTCGAACTGAGAAAAACTTATTTTTTAACCCCTAAGAAGCACTATAAATAGACCCTGTCATATATCAGTCATCACATGATGACTAAATCTTAACAATCAGCAATAGACTTATTCTCACAGTTCATCTGTGAGCTTGGTATTTACCACCAAGAGACTAAATTTACCTATTGCAGACAGCTAGGGCAAAAATGATTGCACATCGGTTTCAGTTCAACACCAACTCAATCACTTTTTGCCAAACCTGGCAGCACCAACTCCACTGTACTACTTCCCACCCCCTCTGATTTCTGGTAGGCACAATTAAATACAACACTAGTAGGAATACAACGTGGTAGGAATGATAGACACCACAGGTCTCAACATGGATTAACCAGCTGGATTAATTAATGGACGGACTTGCCCTGGTTCTTGGGAGCAGTTTTGCTAACTCAGCAGTGACATCTCCCATTGCACACCAAACAGCAGTGCCTATCAGAAAAGCATGCATAGAGCCATATGTTCCTCAGAGAATTTTTCCCTTAAAGGGAAAAAGGCCTACCTAGGATTCATAGCATTCAACAACAGCATCCAGCTTGGTAGAGGGGTTAAGAACTGATAAGACCTAGCAAAGGTAGTTCAATGGAATGGATAAAAAGTAAATTATTCATACACTTTCAAACAGAACAATGGCTCAGGCTTCAACAGACAGGTAACCTGAGCTATGGGACAGCTGCTTTGAACTTTATCTGAGATTAATTAGCCTCTCCTTAGCTACCATTGACTTCAGATGGTTTAAGACATGAATCCTGCTCTATTAAAGGAAGAGTTGCTTAACCTCTCCTCTCCATGAACGTATACACAAGACCACTGCAAATTTATCAATATGTAGGCTTTCAACTACTTCCCAAATGTCTTGCATAGTAATTCACAATTCCAGAAGACAATTTTTTTTTTTTTTTACCTTTAAGAAGGGTTTGGAACATACAGCTTCTGATTTCTGCCCTTGGGCTACAAACATCAAGTGCCATTTCCCTAGCAACATTAAATGCCACTTTGAACATTTTCAAAAATATCTTCTACTAAATACGTATAAATCCCAGATGACCTTACCTGACTAGTCTCAGAATCTTGATATAGATTCAGAAAGACTTTTTGGCTGGTTTCAATTATATGATTACATTTGACTTCTTGGATGGTATGTCCCTTAAATTAGGCATATGCTGGCCAAATGCCTTGGTGACACAGGGTCTAGCAGTTCATTCCCAAAGGAATTGTGAGGAAGATCACAGTTTAATAGTTTGCTTTAAAAAAAAAATAATAATATGATGAAGAAAGAAATTGAAGAATATGAAAAATATTTGTCTATGATATGCTTCATAGGAAAAAAAAAGATCTTATATTTTTGTTGTCTTTTCCAGTTTTGATACACTTTAAACACCCCATCATAAACACTTTAGTATTTATTAGAACTTTTTCAATACAAAACTTTTTAAATGGCTTTTTTTGAGCCTTTTTGTTTCTTTTCTTACTGTGTTTGATTACTTCATCTAAGGTTGTTGGCCTGAATACTATGTTTACAATACTATAATATTATTTGAGGCTGATAAAAAATGACAATATTTTATCAATATGTTATCAATAATGCAGATACTTTTCCTGGAATAATATATATACTGATAGAGTGTATTTGGATGAGCTTCTTGGCACTCTGGCTATTTGCTATTAAGCAAGGGCTGAAAATCAAAATTAATAATTCTTACCAGAAAGAGTTGGAGAGAAAAATTTCCTTCACAGAAGTGTCCCCCTAGGGCCCTGCATCACAGCAACAATCTCTGGTGTGATCAGTATGTACTCTACACACAGAAGCTCCTATGTAGAATACAGATTAGAAATCTGTACTGTGGCACCAATAGAGGAAAGCTTTGCCACAAAATTATTTGACATGCTAATTTCTAAGGTAATCTTCATTTCAGATCAGATTTTTTATTTAACATTTATATTATCAAGGGTCCACTCTAGTTCATTTTCTGACTAGGGCAAGAAAATTTCATCCTGCTCTTCAGTCATGGCCAGCACTTTTCCTGTCAGTATCTCACTGTGCTTGCTGGTCTGGCTAATTAAAAACTGCAGAGCATCCTTGAGAGTAGGCATTCATTCATATTACTCAAGTTCACAGACAAAAAAAAAAGGAGGTTCAGAGGTTAAATGCTTTGTCTGGTGTCTCATGTCATGTAACAGAGGCAACAGGAATTGTGATGCACAGATCTGAGCTTTTATCACTTGCACAACACGTTTATTGTGTTTGGTCAGGTAAATATTTTTAACCCTTATCTATAGCACAAGTAATGAAACCAGCCAAGTCTCCTTAAATGTTTGACAAGAAGTGACTTATCTCTGTGATTGGCTTTCACAGTCACTATTATTATGTTTTCTTCAGTATTCTACATTGATAATCCCTATGTAGCTACTTATGAAAGCTTTTCACAAAAAGAGAACTTTTTTTTTTCTTCTTTTCTCCCAGCCCCCCAGCCTTATTTGCATTAATGCTGTAGGGTCATTCATTTAAAAGATCTGAATGTATTAAAAACCTATCAGAGAAAAATAACAATATTTGTTATTAAATATTTATATTAAATATTATTATTTAATATTATATTATTATGTTATTAAATATTGCTAATTATTATTAATTGTAAAATTAAATGCATCCACTAAAATATAGACTCACACACACACACACACACACATATATATATATATATAACTTAGAAGTAAATCCTCTATCTGTAATTCTAAACTAAGAAACCAATACAGAGCAACTTGTAAATGAAAGGTAGTGGTCAGTTTTGTGGGAATTTTAAGACTGCGCTTCACTGACATATTTCCAAAATATTCACCACAACAGAGTTTTACAATCATCTTTGATATTTACCTGTAACACGTAACAACAGTATGTTCATCAAATCTAATTTCTGTATCTAAATGCACATTATTGCTATCTATTGCTCTGCCTCCAAATAAAATAATCCTTAACCTTGTATCCAGCTTCTACTAAATACTATTGCTAACACTGCAGAGAAATCATTAAAAGAAAAAAAAAAAAACTCTTTGAAAATTGATATTTTGCAGTTTTTGAGGATTACAGTCATCAATAGCTGAGATCTAATGCAATAAACTGTGGTTTAGGAATAGGAATGGTGAGAGAAAGCTAATTTTACTTCTGAACTCTGGTTTATTCTAGCATTGCTATAGGTAACATCTCCATAATTAATCTTGTCTTTATCTTTTCTTTGATATTAAATATGCGGAAGACTATCCTGGTCTAACAAGTTAGCATTTTCATCATTACTTTATATGTTTCCCAAGGCTTTTTTAATGTCCCTTTAATGTTAATGTTGTTTAATTAATGTCCCTTTGGGTTCACACCCAAAGATGTTTCTTTATAGATTTTTTTTCCTGTTTAAAAACAAATTGATATTAATTCCCACAATAGAAGACCAGGTATTATAAGGTGACACATTCCCACTGGGGATGTGGATTTAGGAAAAAGCTGAGCAGCAAGCTAACAAAAAATAAGCCCTAAGACCTTAAGTTAAAACATCCTGTAAAGAGGATTGTGTTCAGCTACATCAAATCCTCTGCACAAACACAAAAGACAGCTTCTGAAGGGAAATCTTTAGAAATGGCCAACCAGACTGCAGGGAACTCAAAGTTTGTCAAGAACTGTAAGAATACAGGTTAAAAGAATTGCATGACAGCCCAATTTAACATCTGACTTATAAGGTGTGTTGCTATCTGACATACTCGAGCTGCCTGGCTGCACTCAGTGGGAGCCTTACACATTTAAGGGCTTTGCTGAACAGGGTCTGGAAGGTCTTACAAAGTGAATGAGGTTTCTGGAAAAGTTAAGTAATTTTACAGCAGTTTCTCCACCAACAGCTGTGTTTAAGACAATCCTTAATACACTTATAATCCCTGTATTTCATTTCAGTTCCTTTTTTTTTTTTAAAAAAAAAAAAAGTTTCCTACAGAAATAAAATTTTGCAATATATCTCATTTTGGAAATTACATTTCCCCTCTCAAATATAAAATGCTCTGGCTACTTCTGTAGCTTCTGTCTGAATGTGAAATTACTTTTGTCAAAGAGAGCAGAGATGAGTGCTAGTGGTTAAATAACACCTGTAAATGTGTCACTGCTCTTTAGCTGAGTCATGTGAATTAACCACATTCAAGCTCCTATCTAAAATGAAATTGCAAAGTATACTTTGGTATCTAAGCCACCATAGAGAGGCTGCATATGTGAATTTCTGCTCACAACAGGGTAGAATCCCAAAAGATCAGTTTACAAGATCCAACTGTGTGACTTTTCAGGCAGCAGTAACTAGGTCATTTACAACCATCTGCTCACAGCCCCTGTCTCCCTGCTGTCATCACTGAGGCTGTGGACTAATTAATTTTCACCTGCTAATCAGTGGAGATACCTCTGAAACCAATAAATCACCCAGTTTCAGTCAGCAGCTACTGGACACCTGCAGATGGCATTTCTGGGAGATTTTGTTACCCACAAAGGTAAAAAGTGTTCTTTGAAAGGAGATTCCCCATAAGGCTTCTGACTAGCTCTGCATACAACAGCTCCCTGAAAGAATAAATTACAATTCATCTGATGGAGAACAGAGGATATGCAGAGAATTACCCCCCAATCTTCATCAAAGTATTTATGAATTCTGGTAGGAGTTAGTCATCCAAAGACTTGGAGATACAGACTTGAGGTTCTCAGGGAAGTCTGTGAGGGAGCAGCGAACTGAATCGTATTTTCCCAAGTCCTAGGTAAGCACTCCAACATCTTCCTCTTCCCATGTAGCTTTAAACAGGATGAATAGCTTACTACAATGTCATTGAAATACTCATTTTAAAATGTCAGATTAATACAAAGCTCCAAACCAATATTATTGTATTTTATTTGTTCTGATGGCTGACGAAGCAGAATTCTTAATAACATATGCTCTTCAAACCTACCAGCAATAAGTAATGGCATAACTTACAGTGAACTAATCCTTAAATCAGAAAGTAGGTGAAACACTGCACTTTTGGTTTTGTTTTCCATGTATTATTCCTTTTGAATATTAAAAAAAAAAATCTGCATATTCTTCAAGTGAGGTTGATTTTAGTTTCATTTAATGATTCTGTTTTTAAAAACAAATAAACTTTAGTACAATTATAATGATGTTATTTTGACTTAGCTGGTATCATAAAAGGAGCCAGAGGAAAAGAACATGTAGATGCATAGTGAAAGAAAACGTCTGTAGGTCCATGAAAACTGCTCAATAAGAAACAAAGGGCAAGCGATTATGAACTAATTTCTGTATCACTGGCTGTGATTCTGTCAAAGCACCTCAGCTAGAGCTTGAGGGAGAATTATGATTTATAAGGTTGAACAATAAATGAGTCATGAATAGTCCTCACTAAATAAGATCAAAATAGCAGTTCACTGAAGAAGTTAGACTTGAGATTTTTACTCTGATGAAAGTAACAAAGCGTAACTTTGAACAGCAGCTAGTCAAGTAGGACCACTACTTGGAGCAAGGACAGTTCCTCCGCAGATTCCCCATCTGTAGTACTGTCACAGTGACTGGAAATGATGGTAAGCTCGCCTGCACTCAGATGCAGCCAATCAATGAGATATTTGCAATCCTATCAATAAGGATTAGGTATAATCCTAAAGGCTATATTCTAATTCTATAATCCCTGCTTTTCAAGATGTATGACAGTGATAGAATACAGCAGAAGTAAAGGAACCAGAACTTAGAGGCTGATTATTTTTTTGATTAGAGGGTAGCAGCTGGTGCAGAGCATTCTCAGACTTGCAGCTGGTTCTCCAAGGGTGCAGCGAAGTGTCTCCATGCAGTCAGGTACAGGATAGGGGTCTCATGGCCACAGTTCCATGCAGGTAAGAAATGAAAATACACTACACCCTGGGTCCAACTACAGTGAAGTTCAAAACTGGGATCCTAAGTCGAATTAAGTTGCTTCATCTCTATGAAAAGCAGAGGCCATCCCTGAACATACATTAAAAATATTTTTTAGTTGAACAACTTTTTGTGCACAGTTTTTTTATTTTTTAATTAAAAATTAAACAGAATAAACATGTCTATGGGCATTTCTGTGATGCAAAATTGCATGTGTGAAGAGGAAGAAGGAACAGAGTAGTTAACACTGGCATCCTGATCTAGACCTGCACCGATCCTCTGTAACACAGACCCAAGGCACAAGACACTCCTCCAATCTTCCCTTTTCTCACAGAAACACGCTAAAAGTGTTAACTCAAACACAGAGCCCGGCCTCATCATTAAAACCTATATTGGAGGGAGAAGAAACAATGGCAGGCCATTAACAACTTCGAATATGGGTGACACTTACAACAAAATTTGGGTTCACCTGAATTTAGGGTTTACACTGACTGATACAGCTACAATGTGATGAGTGCTAGCAGTATGCACAGAGCCACGAGGGGCTGGGAGCACCAGAATTAGTTTCCCCGACTTCGGCAAGAGAATCAGACCACTGATGGCAAAGGCAAGACACAACATTTTGCTGAATTTAGTTTGTGAGCATCACATTCTCTTCTTTCTCAACATGCAACTTTAGTTTTAAGCTTTTTGTGTGTGCTATGAGACATGCATAAATAAAAATGAGTGGTAACCGGTAATTATCACAGCCACTGTGATATCCTTACATAGTACCTCAACAAATCACAGGAAGCTTTTTGTTTTGGAGAAAGAACGTGATGTGAAGAATATGAAAATTGCCTATATAATGCTGCCACAGGGATGCCTCTCAAATCATTTTATCAGCAAAAAGGAAGCAATGTCTGCTGGTAACAGCTAAAGATCACGTTCTAATTTTAGCAGTTGCAGTTAACTCATTCCCAATGGAGTTGCACTTACCGTGAGAAGGTTTCTAACTGCTTCAGCACTGAAAGGAAACAAGCATCGAGTCATTCAACTGCAGTTCTATATGCAAATATGCTTTTTGGCCCATGAAGGGAAAGCATATGGAATTTGCTGCTATAACCCATTCAGCCAAACATTTCCAGACATTTCTTATAATGCAAATGCTGAAAAAAAATAATTTTCCACACAATGTTTTATCTGTCCCTATACTAATATGATCATCAGCATGCACATGTGTTCTGTTATCAATATGAACTGTATGCACACTGCATGCCTAGAACGGCGAGAAAAGTTTTAATCAACAAATGCACTTTCCTTGACATCCAACAGCTATTCACATTACTAGTTTTATTCATAGATTCTGATAATGTTTTATATAACTCAAGAGATATTAAGCTGATATATTACATTTTTATTAAACTTCTGGAGACCATAGTAAGTATTGTCCTATTTTTTTCAATAATTATGTAAGTCCCAGAATGGTAATTCAGTACAAAGAATTTCATTTCATGCAATGAAGTCATTTTCTGCATTAACCTCTAACAGAGCCTCCAACAGAATCTACATTACAGCTAGTCATCAAAATGGGAATAAAACACAAAAAGCTTCCTCTTACAGCAACAGTGATTTAGTACGATGTCTAGAATAAAACTCTTATATAATTATGAGACTTTTGGATGATCCTAAAGTATACACATAGTGGTAAGACAATTCCAGCAGCTAATATCTAAGTATATTAAAAAGAAGTAAGGAGACTCCCTTGGTGAGTAGTGATAAATGTAAGGCTCTTTAAAGAGTGATTTTTCAGTGTAAACAGATTTACACTTCAGAAAAAATCTTGACCAACTCATTTCACAGTAGCGAATGAGAATTCCTTCTTCATTCAGCAATTGTACGAATAAAGAAAAATATGAAAATATGAAATTCAGTAAAGCTCAACATAAAATCACGATGTAATATCAAGTTAAGTGCTCTTGAACTACCACTTGCTTTTCTGCCTAGATTAATCCCTGTGCTTTGATTCTGTGACTGAATACAGATGTTGAAATCCCAAGTGAGTTGGACTCACACAGGCGTCAGGAAGGCTTCTGAATGGTAAATGCAGGCTGTCACCATAGATGAAATTGTAAAACTGGGGCCATATATACATTTTATATATATATTATATATATATATACACACACACTTATTGGGAAGATTCACTGAGCATGCTGATAAGCATTCAGGGCATGGTCTTAAAATTCCAGGGTAATTCCAGGGATTACCTTGGACATTTTAGACAAATTTCTGTAATTCTTTTCTGTTCTCTGAATACTTAGATCCCTACTCATCCATTACTACAAATACCTGAATATGTGAGCAATTCAATATACAATATTTAAATTTACATTAAAATATTTGGGGCTTAAATTCAGAGTGGGCAAGAATGATAATCATTTATTTAAAATGTCATTTAAAATGAAACTACAGATATTCACCTTACCTTACCTCATTTAGTTTAGCAGTAATAATAATACTTTTTTCCCTCAGATATCAACCAACTATATTGTTATAATTTTTTTAGCTAAAAGTCAGAGGAAATTTACCCTCTGGACTCCCCACATAAGGTTTTATAGAAATATGCATCTTAAACCTTAGTTCACTGCACAAGTAAAAGTGTTTTAGGACAGAGAAATGAAAACTGCTACGTACTATTGCAATCCAAATATAATATTGAAAAAAATATACTAATTACATCCTGCAAAAAGAAAATATGCTTTTTTTACATGTATTTTTAATGAATACACACGCTAAAACTGACCAGATCCTGATGCAGCAGAGTATGAAAACACGCCTTAAAGAACAAGTTGTTACTTTGACTAAAATGAGATGATTATTTCGGAGCTGAGTGTTCAGCAAATATTTAAATATCTAACAGCTGCAAACTGGCAACTGATTTTTATTTATTTATTTTTTCATTCTGTGGCAGGACCAGATAAATTATGGCCTGGTTTTTCACAATCATCTCCTCCCTAGATAAAATATGTCTTCCCATTGTTATCATGTTACACTGAACTGTGTCACAGCCATGCTCATCTCTGTGAACTCCTAGTACAAAACAGGTTAACTGTCAGGGACTAATGCCTATTCCCTCTTCTCCCTTCTTCCCTCAAGGAGTGGAATATTTAATAGCTGTCTTAAGCATCTGCACACTTGAGCAGTGGGATCAGGCAGGGCTTTCCACTTTGAGCTGTAAGGACTGGAGGCAAGTTAGAGCTGAGGAGAACAAGCTACACCACCCCTTCCGAATAATCTTGGAATACAGGTGGAGGGAATCAAGGGATCAAAGGAAAGAAGTTAGAAAGGTGGAAACATTCCTCATGTAGGAAAGGAACCAACTGAGATGGGATGGGAAAGGAAAAAGGGGTGGGGGGGGAGAGAGAATCTATGAGAAAGAAGGAACAGAAATGTAGTTCCAAAGGATAAAAAGCTGTTGTCTCACATTAGTTGCAGTTTTGAAGATTAATGTGAATGAGGAACTATTACTCTGTGTGTTTCTATCACAGAAGGAAGATACATGTCTATATACTTCTGCTGAACCTACAGCATTAGCTTTTGTCAGACTGGGAAAATCTGTAAAGGGGCAGCTCACTCCTTAACTACAATTACCTCCAATTACCTCCAATGCAAGTCCTAGAGCACTCCCTCCTTCACTTCTTCAGCATCAGCCAAAGTGATGCAGCATGCCACTTTTAATGACACCGCCTTTTTTTTTTTTTTTTGAAGGAGTGTCATTGAGGTCTTACTGCCCTGTGGTCCCCATACAAGGGTATTTCAGATGTTACTCTTCACATTTTTTTTTAACGATTTGAAGAGCAGCAGACACAGAGGCCTGAGGACCAAGCCCCTGCCTACCCACCGCCATTGGTGTCAGGGTTAAGACAACGCAAGTTCTGCGCTGATCTCCCACATCAACCCTGGCCAGGGAATGCTGTCTGCAACCATGGAGCTGGAGAGGGGGATTTGTGAGGTTGGGATCAAACAGGGCTATCTCCCAGATGAGTATTTGCAAAGGCAGAATTCACCTCTCCATACTTAAATCACCCAGAATTTAAACATCTAAACCAGTCATCTGGGCTACCTCTGAGGTCAGTGGGGAGAGACGGAGACTGTCAGCATAAGGCTCATCTCATCTTTTGACAGGAACCTCTCTAGGGAAAAATGGAAAAAAAGTGCTAAAACCAGTGACTTAGGCTACCAGTCTCAATGTTGGTGACATAATCACCAGGAATTAGTCAGATACTAAGCTCTTTGCATAGCCTGTATCAAACAACTCTCAAAATAGTCAATTTTATAACTGAGTGAGTTATCAGAAGCCTAAAGGCTTATCCTCCTACCATCATCTCTGAATTGTTGAATTCCCCATGCAAAAGAAAAATAAGGTACCATATTTAATTTATCTTGAAATAGCCACCAAATTGTCATGTACAAATATTTCAGCTACTCTAGCAGTGACTACCATAAACTAGAATAAGTATGCACATTTTCCTCTGTTAGCTCCGTATTTACATATATTCTTTCCCTACTCTTATTTTATTATTTACATTTTTATTCAACTGCCAGCCTTTCTAGGTCTGTGAAATAACCTCAGAAGCAATGATTAGTCTGATGTTATTTGCCCTAAGTTACTTTAAAGCTAGGCTAGATTTTTAAGCGTTTTAAATAACCAGCCCAGACAAGAGAATTTACAAAAATAAGACTAACGTCTTGTCCCAGTCTGAATTAAATCAGGGAATGAGGAAGAAAAGAGCAGAGGAGCCTCCAGTACCAACTCTTCTGTGACATCAAACTCTTGTGGGAAAACAAAAAATTCATTAGATTTTACCAATTAATCTGGAAATGATAGACTGAAAAATATCTTAGTTGTTTTTAAAGGAAATCAATTTCTATCCCAGAAAGATGCTGCCTGCTATATACTTCTCTATTGTGTGCTATGTATTTTTCAAGTTCCGAATATTTCAAAGTGTAGCCTCCATTGTGGATACACATGCATTTTGCTGAATGATCAGAGAGATATTAAACTTCATTGTTTTCAAACTACAACTAATAATAATTTAAAAGTTCTAATCTTTGCCACACAAAAGTAACCCTGACTGGATAAGTCTTGTTTATGAAATACTGATAATGTATGCAAGGAATGAAAAATGGGTTGTATGTTTTGATGTAACATGGCTCTTCACTGTAACACAACCTCAAATAATAATGACATAAACTGTTATTCAAATAGTGGATCAATAACATGTATGCAGTGAAGACTCATTCCCTGCTTTTCCCTGCTTTGATTTAATTTCTCTTACCTGGTCTCTTCTGTAGCTATGAAGAAACCATCATCTGAAGCATCAAGCCAATTTTGCCTCTGTCTCTTGATCACTGGAATGGTGCTTGTCTTAATGGCACTTGCACTGGCTTGCAAGGCCTTACCGTTAGTAATATGAGTAATATGGGGAGCAGCATGCTGAAATTACAAAAAAAAAATAAGAAAAAAAAGATATTTGCACAATTCTGTTAACTGATTCTGCTCTAAAGGGTAGGCTATACACACTGTCGTTCTCAAAAAACATCTGCTCTTCCTCAACAAGTACCTGCCGGACACATTACACCTTCTGATCCTTTGTGCACTTTGACGTGTTTTAGCCACAGATCTGAAAGCTCTTTAAAAACTAAATTAACTATGGCTGAAACCATTTAATAAAAAGAGAAACTGAACCATGAATCAGTGCCGTAACTTAAGCAGTCCTGCAACAGTCCAACCAATGAGACTTGGTTTCTGATCCAAGTATAGCATTAATCTAATTTAAAAGTAAAAATAAATCCACACTTTCCAACTTATAGATCCTTACTCTATCTGGCTTTCTTTTTAAATAAAAATCACTGTACAGGGCAAGTGGCACAGCCTAGCTGCTAAGCTAAGGCAAGGTAACAGAGGTTTACATCATCTTGGTGGTGGCCGTGGTGCTTAAGAGTTCACTCTCCAGTCATTATATATATTAGAGCTGACTGAAACACTTCTACTTTCACTTTAATTCAGGTAACATTAAACATAAAATGATGCACTAGTTTTCTACCACACTTTTAGCTGTAATATTTGGGCAGCAAGATATAGGCACAACAAATGCTCATACCTAATAAGAAAAGCTGCCTTCTGATAAATCAAGTAGAAAGTACAAATATTTTCTGTACTTTCTGTAAGTAACATTTTGGAGGCATATCCCAAGATACACATTAATTATCTAAATTAGATTTTTGTTTGCCACATGATCAATTATCAACAAGATTAAGTAATCGCAGCATTTGATCAAAACAGACACGTTAGAAGAAATTATACAAATATGAAAGTTCTGCTTCATCTCACACAGATTCAGCATCATGTTTTCCTACAATGCTGTACTATTTTTTGGTGAAATAATAAAAGCGTTCCTTGTTAGCGATAGTGTTTTTGTGATATTCATAAAACATGCACCATTCTGCACATTCGTGGGAGTAGTCTTTAATTAGGAGAGCAATTCCACAATCCCTGAGTAAGGAAGGGTCTGGTAACATGCACGGAGGCTAGCAGAATAAAACATGAAACCAATCTCTTAAATCATGTCATGTAACAGTCAGAAATTACACTTGTATTCAATGTATTCTATTCATATTATGCCACAACTTTCAACAACCACTTGCTCCCTCCAGTAAGGAATTTGTGACTTCAAGGACTAATTACAGCATCTTTATTTTAGTGCAAATAACTGAACAACCTCCTATATGTTTTCTTTGATGCGGTGAAACAAAAAGCAAACAATGAAAAGAGCAACAAGATATCAAATTTCAGTGAGTCACAGATAACTCTTTCTTAGAGTGAAACTATTTTCCTTTACCCTAGAGGCAAAGACAGATTACACTGGATTTAGTTGCTCTTACACACAGGACTGTAAATCTTCCTTTGTAGTCCCTCTAAATATTTGCCTTATTTTTTCCACTTTCTCATTCACTGTTTAGACTACAGTTTGTTTTTCACTTTTTTTTTGTGTGTGTGTGTGTGTGTGCTGGCTTTGGTGGAGAGGAACAAGCAAGGGACATGATACTAGAAGTAATTCTGCTGTTATTTAGCATAAATTCAGGATAAAATACATAGTTTGGATGAAGTTAGAAATTCATAAATGTATTTACCTGATGATGTCTTAGTGCACAAAGTAGATACTGCTAAAAAAGCAAGCAACAATTCATGCACAGAAAACACTGTCATACACAACAGATGTACAGATTTCATAGTACATCCAAAGTAATTATTTTTACCTGACAGTGTGATATATTACCGAGGAACATTCAAGGGCTCAAAAGGCAATTTTTTTGCTGTGCTTCCCCAGTCAGAAATGCATTTGAGTTCTCAAATAAAGTGGCTAGTATATTTCCCTTTCTAATTAACCACTGTATGTTTCCTTTACTTCAGGACAATCATACACAGGCAAAACATGTTCAGGAAATGTACAAGGCACAAGAAGTGCATTTCCTATGGAATAAACTCCAAAAAACAGTTAAACATTATGGAAAAAGTATGTGTTTTTTCATAATACTTTTTCCCCTGGCAAAGACAGACTAGATCCACAATTCTGTTTTGTCTACATTTCTTAGAACCTAATTCTTATTCCAGACAAGATATAACACAACAGAAAACAGTGCAAGGGTTACAATATCATCTTGTCTCTCTTGCATCATAATGATTACTTTTTTCCCTTTTATTTCCCTTTTCCATGAATCCTTTCATGCTATTTGGAGAAATTCTATCTCACTTAAAGACAATGGAAAAATACAATCACTGTTCTCCAGTGCTAGGGACCACATTATCTTTAATTTTTAGTTAATCAAAACAATTGAATTTCTTGAACAATTAAAAGTAGAAAATCAGTTCCTTAATTCCTCTAAAAATATACATTTACCACTCTGTATAAAAACAAGCATTCAATACAACCGTCATACTGATAGCAACACCCAGAGCAAACAGACCTTTCATACCGAGTACTTATTAAATGCTTTATTACTATTATTATTTATTTTTCCCCTCCAGCACATAGTTATGCTAGAAAGGTTATGAAAGCTTCAGGAAAACCGCTGGTACTACCACAGAAGCTCTATTCCAACAAAAACCATGCATGCAGAATGCTACAATAACTTCGCTGTAACACTGCTGTGTGCAATTAGCAGCTGGCATTTTGATTTTGACTATTTACTTTACTAGTAAGTTGTGCTGTCATTTTGCAACAAAACCACTGGTATATTGAGACTCCATATACCACTGGCAGATCACAAAGCAGCAGAAGGTTCACACGGGGTTTGCAAATTGCATGTTGGACAAACCTTCCTCCCCTGTGAGTGACTCCTTCCTCACAAGTTTTTCCTCATCTCAGTCTGGCTGCATTCATTGCAGTCTCTTGTATCCCTAGAAGAAAGTTGCTCTATGCCCAAAAAACATCACTAGGCTAAGGGAGGTTTGCACAAAACTAAAAGTAAACTCAAGAAATGGATACTTAGAGTCTGCCCTTGTACCTCAACAAGTAACTCTTTGAAACACGTTTCTGAACTCATGTGAGCTGCCTTGAAAACCATCTCCACACCAGAATTTGGTTTTGGGACCCCCAGAGAGAAGCCTCCTGATGATATGTTACTTCAGTGTGTCAATAAATGCATATATTGAAGGCTTGATGAGAAAACAAAGCCATCACCAGTAAGCCCCCCTGCCACAGCAGGGAATTAAAAATCCCTGTCACAATTTTAAGGCAACATGTTGCATTCAGAAAAAAAGTCAGCACAGAATAATCTCTTGGAACACGTTCACCTGCTGAACAAGAGGTATCCGTGCTGTAAACTCAGAGACTTCTGAGACCAATGGCCATCTTTTAAAGGTCTTCAACAAGCCTTTTATGAGGACTGTATGGGAGGATCATTTGTTAAAATGCCTTCACAGTGCCACCTGTCCCCTGTTAAAACATTTCTGCAGCGGCACCATTCTCTCATAATTCACTCACAGACTGGTGCACAGCTCGCTTTTTGTCAGCTGCTTGCAGGTGCTATTAATCAATGCTCACCTGGCAGGGACGTGAGTTTCCCATTTGTATACACAAATGTTCATTTCTTAGCGAGCAACTGAGACACCTCCAACACTCAATGAATGCAATATTTCCCTTCATAAAGGAAATCATGCATTCCAGAGTTGCTATGAGCTGTGTAGAGTCACTATCCAGGTGACGTGTTGCAGTGGCAGCTACAAGTCCAATAAAGTTTGGATACCATTCCAAAGTCAACTACAAGGATACTCCAAACACCATACATTAAAGTGGTGATTTAAGTCAGCATCTTATTATGAAGGGTAAATCCCCTATCATTTCTAGATCCCAAAGGAATTTCAAGCACAAGGAGAATGAGATGCATGTTGGAAGTCAGAGAGGAATCCTGTACAAATTCAGAAATGGGACCCAGATTCCAAACGTAGTTGCGATTCCTGTCTGTAAGTCTCTCAGCTTGTACTGGGATACAAATAGCCAAGCATTTATTCACTGAGAGCCACTGGTGTTCTCCCCATTGCCTGAAGATCCTGAAAAGAGATTCAGCTTTGAAATAAACATGTAACACCAGCTGGCATTATAGGTGTCATGTAAAAATTAATGGGGAATATTTATGCTGTGACTGAAAGAATGTTTAACTGGATTATCATAAATTCCTAAGTGGCCTTGAATTTCTCACATCTTATCCTTTTCCCATACTTACAAAAAGGAATTTTTTCCATTGCCTAAATTAGCATTTTTAACGTTTTTTTTTTTTTTATCATATTTAAGCAAAAAATCAAATCAAATTAAACACAGCAAAATAAAATTTCTAGACAGAAAAGAAAATGACTGGAAGAAATCAGGTGCTCTTAATATGTTCAGTATTAATCCATACTAATTAGCTCAATTTATTTACATTGACCTAATTATACCAGGTATAGTATAAACCAAATCTAGAATTACACTGAGTTTAAATTAGGTATTGATTTTGTTTTGCCACTCCTGGCGTGTTCTAATTTGTAGAGGCGTTAACGTTACCCCTCTCAAAGGAATCAAGGTTTTATGCTAGTCTAGCTTACTTATTCATGGAGATTTGAGATGAATGCAAAAATTACAAAACACATTTATATGGGATCACCACACAATGTTGGTACTAGCATGCAGGCACACATACATTTTTGGCATAGAATTTCATTTAACAAAACATGAAGGCTATTAAAAAAAAAAAAAAAGCAAACTATAGATCATATACAAGAAACTAAGTCATAGAAATATTACTTTTGGACCTTCTGAGTGCTATTTAACCTTTGACAAAACACCTAGACTAGATGTAATACTGAAAATCCTAGCCAATTTCTTCTGTGGTGCAAGGAGAGGGGAAAAAAAAAGTTTACTTTCCAAAGCAGACAGGCTAAAATACTATGATGTTCATAGCCTCTCCATTTCACAAAAGTTACATAAAAGCTATATAACCGCTGAATAAACCATGTCTTAAAAGCAGCATTTTGAAGTAAATACTTATTTATATAAACCACTAAAATTAGTAATGCAAGATTAACAGCCATCTATCCACAGAAAAACAGGAAATCTGGTTTATATTTAAAATGCAGAAGACAGACTCACCCTTCACATGCATGCAGACCCCTAAACTATTTTCTAGTACTTTATTTTTACAAACAGGAGTTTGAAGCAAAAAATAGGGATCCATGATTGTATTTGAATGCAAAAACAACTCTTGAGCTTTAAAAAAATAGAGCTAATGTTCTCAGAAAAAAATGTACAGTCTTTTCCTCAGCAAAGCATGCTCTATTCCTCATTAGCTTTGATTTAAACATAAGTCTGAATCTCCAGAGACAAGGTCAGTTTTAATGTTGTACTTATGCTATCTCACCACCTGCAATGCAATGTACAAGAAGATGAAATGTTTTTTCCCAGCTAAGACAAAAGCTTTTTTACATCAAAGCATCCTAGGCAACATACAGATTTCCTGCCACTCTTCTCTCATTCCAATTGATTATCATGCTTTAACTTTGTATCTGTTATAATATTAACCATAATCAGTCAGAACAAGTGGACTTTATTTGAAAGTAATTATTTATTGCAGTAGTCATTCAAAAATGGACCTCAACAGCATAGCTTCACTGTGTCTACATTGAATAGATAATCTCATACTGCTTCTAATGCACTCAATAATATTTTTTCAAGCTTTGGTGATATAATCTCCCTACTCAGTGGTAAGAAATTTTCCATTATACATTCAGTTAGTTTAATAGCAGAGAAGAGTCAGCATTGTTACAACCTTTTCACACTAAACAGCATACCTATTTTTTAATTGCATTCTATTTATTTAAGTGCAATAGACAATTACAGCACATTTCTTTTACTGCACAGATTAGTCCAAGTGGTCTGAACTGTCAGCAGAGGGATTTGGGGAGGCTCACAACACAAGGACTTCCAGAACTCAAGCTGTTTGAAAACCTCTCTCTTATCACTTTAAAGTTTGACTGTTCTTTGCATAAGGACACACTTACATAGGGAAAGAACATTTCTTTGGTTAAATTTGTACAGCTGTTCTTATGCATTGAAAAGAGACTGTCAAAATGTGTATTATCTTCTGAGTAAAAATAATAGGAAATGAATTAAAGGGAAATGAAGAATGAAGTTTCCAACAGATTCAGCATTAACCTCTAGCTCTCTTCCTGATATCAGTGTAAAATTGGAAAAATACTGGAATATTTTTCAATCCCTTCCAAAATTTTATGGCAGAGAAATTCGTTTGATTAAGCATCTTATTTGGATATAGGTCCATGTAAGCCAAATTCATGATAAACAACGAATATATGACATCCAGCAGAAAACAGAAACATCACTTTTTTCACACGCATCTTAAACATTTTGAAAATTTGTGGTCTGTAGTCCTTACTGATTTATTATCCATTTGCTATGAGCTAAATCAGCTAAATTTGCCCTTTCCTCTGTGCTGAATCACAAAGAGGAAATATTTCTGTGTGGGAATGTACATGTCCCACAAATGCTGTACAAGCATAAGAGGTAATAAATTTGAAGAGACACTGAAAACTGTAGGAATGAAAACAAAGAGGCTCTAGTCACGTCATGCTTTGTTGTTGTTGTTTTAAAATGTCAAAGTTTGTCTCAAAAATTGGTCTCTTCCCAAAAGTGGATACACCTCCCCCCAAATTGCTGCAAGACAGGCATATTCCCAGTCAGAGATTTTATTTATGTGAATTTTTGTTCAATCCTTATCTAACTTTTATTAGAAGCTTGAAACAGAAAAAAGATTGATAAAAATTTCTCACCCTACAAAATCCCAAGACAGATACTAAATCCATGACACTTTTATGCATAAAAATATATTTTATTTTAATTTGTCACGCTGTTTAAGTATTTTCCCTGTTTCTGGAACCCAAACCATCAAACTCAATGTAAAGTTAGAAATGAGCCTCACAGTGGCACTGCAACGTGATGCAAGAATTAACATAAGTTTTGAACTTTAAATGCTCTCTGACATGTGAAACACGTAGCATGCAAGAGATTTAATGAACGTTAGTTTGACATGATAATAACCACTTAAACACACAACAATAGAACTATAATTGGATGTTTATATATCTAAATGTACAGCTCTGCTACTTCATAAGCTACTCGACCTCACATTTTTTTCCCAAAACTTCCAATGAAATATGGCGGTTCACAGACCCATTTTGTCTCTATGTGGATACTGGACATTATAAGAAAACATGCCAACAGCTTATGATACGACTTAATTCGTTTTGTTTTCAAATGACAAATTGTATCTATAGATTGATCTATACCTGAAATTTCCTTTACACTTACCATTATTGTTCTTGTTGTATGGCTGGATGATTCTGGAAAACAAAAGAACCACAGTGCATTAGAGTATTGTCTTTATCCATATATTAAAAAAACAAACAAACAAACAAAAAAAACAATCTGTTTTCTTAGGCTTACCCTGAAGGCTAAGATAGTGCTGTTCATGTACAAGAAAAATACCAGAAACACAGATTGGAAAGATGTCTCATGAAGCAAACATGAGAATCACTGATCCTGAAAATATATGGAAGGTTATAGTATACTGTTAAATGCACTCATTCCCTTTGTTTAATTATCCTCTTCTGCAAGCAAATATGAAAACGGAACTAATTGATGTTTCACATTTCAAGATTTTTTTTTTCATTTTGCTTTTAACATGTGGTATCATTTAACATGGATGATAAGATCTGCAAAAAAAAATACAGAGTATCAACATAATTTCGTAACTATTCACATTTGAAACAGCTCTATGAAACTATGCAGAACTTTTTCTAAGAATTTTCATGGATTGTTGTTTTAATTGACAAAGTAGATTGAGAATTATAACATTCAGAAATCTTAATTACTCTCTCCTATATGAGAGATTACAAGTTAGTCAGTTGAATACACAGTTATATTTATTTGCTGAGAAATCATGGCCAGGCCAATAGCTAATGCAGACTTCATCCCCCTATTTAACTTAAAGTACATTTATCACAGAATTTCTAGGTTGGAAGAGACCTCAAGATCATCGAGTCCAACCTCTAACCTAACACTAACAGTCCCCACTAAACCATATCCCTAAGCTCTACATCTAAAAGTCTTTTGAAGACTTCCAGGGATGGTGACTCCACCACCTCCCTGGGCAGCCCGTTCCAGTGCCTAACAACCCTTTCAGTAAAGAAATTCTTCCTAACATCTAACCTAAAACTCCCCTGGCGTAACTTTAGCCCATTCCCCCTCGTCCTGTCACCAGGCACATGGGAGAACAGGCCAACCCCCACCTCACTACAGCCTCCTTTAATGTACTTATACAGAGCAATAAGGTCACCCCTGAGCCTCCTCTTCTCCAGGCTGAACAAGCCCAGCTCCTTCAGCCGCTCCTCATAGGACTTGCTCTCCAGGCCCCTCACCAGCTTCGTCGCCCTTCTTTGGACCCGCTCAAGCACCTCGATGTCCTTCTTGTAGCGAGGGGCCCAAAACTGAACACAGTACTCGAGGTGCGGCCTCACCAGAGCCGAGTACAGGGGGACGATCACCTCCCTAGCCCTGCTGGTCACAGTGTTTCTGATACAAGCCAGGATGCCGTTGGCCTTCTTGGCCACCTGAGCACACTGCTGGCTCATATTCAGCCGACTGTCCACCATCACTCCCAGGTCCTTCTCTGCCTGGCAGCTCTCCAACCATTCCTCTCCCAGCCTGTAGTTCTGCTTGGGGTTATTGCGCCCCAGGTGCAGGACCCGGCACTTGGCCTTGTTGAATTTCATACAGTTGACCTCAGCCCATCGGTGCAGCCTATCCAGATCCTCCTGCAGAGCCTTCCTACCCTCGAGCAGATCGACACACGCACCTAGCTTGGTGTCATCTGCAAACTTACTGAGGGTGCACTCAATGCCGTCATCCAGATCATTGATGAAGATGTTAAAGAGGACTGGCCCCAGCACCGAGCCCTGGGTGACGCCACTAGTGACTGGCCTCCAACTGGACTTGGCTCCATTTACCACAACTCTTTGGGCCCGGCTATCCAGCCAGTTTCTAACCCAACGAAGCGTGCGCCAGTCCAAGCCAAGAGCAGCATTTTGCTTTTGTTGTTGTTTGTTTTTTTTCCCCAAGGACAGAAGACATCCTCTCTGGCATTATAACACTATGGCGGTCATACTATAGCTCTGTTCTTTATTGAAGCAGGATAACTTTAGTAATTAAACATCCTTCTAACCCGTTAACTAAAAAAATTTTAAAAAATGCTGCTGATCTGTAAGATGCAAGATAATGTTACTGTCAGTCTCATTGACCTGCTCAAGAATTTGGGTACAGTTTCATCATTGGCTATAGTACATAGAGTTCACACAACACTAGCTGCATTTCTGGGTAAAACGTCCTCAATTCTGCAAGAACTGAATAAGCAGAGTCTCAATTCTGCAAGTGAAATCAATGTTCAATAATTATACTTGGTTAGTTAATCTTGCTCCAGTTCCAAATTGAGATCCTCATGGGAGTCCCAACTGGCATTCCTTACTTAAAAGAATTCTCCATGACTTTTGTTCTTGTTAAAAATTGTATTAAAGAGAATAAAAGGACATGAGACAGAACAGCTGCACATCTCTTCCTGAAAAATGGTAATTAAACTGGTAATTAAATCAAACCAGTACTTCTCTCTCATTTTAAGAAGTTATCTTAACCAGTCTGAAGATGTAGATCAACTGACAGAAAAAAAATAAGCTACTTTAAAATTCTCCAGCTAATTAGAAACTTCAGTGTGACCAACACTCAACAATAATTCCAACATCTAGTTTACATGTACATCTCTTCATTATTCATCAAATCTAATAATAAATACAGACATCAATAACTTCCCATTGATAAAGGTTCTGTAATGTGAAATGCTACCTAGGTTGCAATACTTCAGTTATGAGATCCTCTCCCAGGTCACTTTCCCTCTCTTTTTTCCCCGCAAAAATAATACATATAGGAATATTTTTAGGGCACCAGTCCTCCAGGCAAGTTTTAAACTGGTAGCATGAAAATGAAATTCTGTTTCCTGATTCCTGAATATATTTGGCACTGTTATCAGGTAAGAAAAGATTACAGTAGAGAGAAGAATCTACTGAATTACTGAATTTCTATCTTTATGGTGAAGGTTTTTTGTTTGTTTGTTTGTTTTTTATTACAGCTTTATTTATTGTTTTAACATTTCAGTCAAATAACATTTCAGGAATGTTCCTGAGAAAACCCAGGTACTACATAAGGGGAAGTATAACCATCTGAGCAACTCTTGAAAAAAAAAAGACTCATTTCTGTTACAAGCCCAACTTCCCAGAAAAAGAACAACAACTAAAAAAAACACACACGACTATCACCAAGAGCACAACTACATTTCCTGAGGACTTGAACATCAGATTAAACAAAAAGAATGTGGTTTCTTCACTCTTGAAATACAAAGATATATTGCAGAGCACTTCCACTCACCCACAAAAAGACTAAAATGTACAAACAAAACTCCCATTTTTTATATTCAGAAATATCAGTAGTAAGATATGTCCACTCTTACTACTCAGAGGTACTATGCTTTTCACATAGATTTATATGCAAAATCTATGATTATCATGGTTGTATTACTAATGTCCCAAAATAATACCTCTTTTGAGGAAGATGAGGACTGTAACACATAATAGCAGGATGTACCCAGAGGTTGTTAAACATCGTATTTTTTAAGAATATTACAGAATCTGTTAATATAATGCCAGTAGCTGTTAACACCAGGATATTAGCATTTTGATAACCTATTAATAAAACCAAGCAAAGAAGTGAAGAAAGATCTGTTATATTTGCAGAGTAATCTCTGTTTTATCATACAATACAAACATTCTCATTTTTTTCCAGATATATTTCTTAGGTTTAATTGCTGTAGATATTAAAATATAATCTAAATTACCAAACATCTTTCAGAAAGAATTGAGTATACATATACATGAAAAGATAGGGAAATAACTACTTAGGTAGTAGACCGTCAAAAATTTCTAGATCTGGCAAAGACTAAAGTATTGTTGTTGCACAATTTAAACTCTTGCATACACTTAAAACTGAATAGTAAGATTTTGGAACCAAGGAGACACCAATTTCTTCCACAAAATAAATTACACCCTGATTTGGCAGAAATTTTTGGTTGTTGCTTGGGAGAAGAAACCGACCTGCTACAACATCCTTTCAGGTAGTCATAGAGAGAGCAATAAGGTCTCCCCTGAGCCTCCTTTTCTTCAGGCTAAACAACCTCAGTTCCCTCACCTGCTCTTCATAAGACTTGTTTTTCTCTAGACCCCTCACTAGCTTTGTTGCCATTCTTCAGGCATGCTCCAGCACCTCGATGTCCTTCTCATAGTGTGGGGACAAAAAATAAACACAGCACTCAAGGTGCAGCCTCACCTGAGCTGAATACAGGGGGACAATCAACTCCCTGGTCCTGCTGGCCACACAATTTCTGATACAGGCCAGGACACTGTTGGCCTTCTTGCCTGCCTGAGCATGCTTCTGGCTCATGTTCAGCTGGCTATCCACCAATACCTTCAGGTCCCTTTCCACCAGGCAGCTTTCAAGGCACTCTGCTCCCAGACTGTAGCATTGCTTGGGTTGTTGTGCCCCAAGTGCAGGACCTGGCACTTGGCCTTGTTGAACCTCCTGCAGTTGCCCTCAGCCCATCCAGATCCCTCTGGCCTTCCGCAGCGCACTCGCCCTCGAGCAGTCCAACACTCACGCCTAACTTGGTGTTGTCTGCAAACTTACTGAGGGTGCATTTGATCCCCTCGTTGATAAAGATACTAAAGGGAACTGGACCCAGCACTGAGCCCTGGGAGACACCACTTGTGACTGGCCTCCAACTGGATTTAACTCCATTCACCACAACTCAGAGAAACAATATGCAGACAAGAAAAAGCAAGAAAGTACAGAAACATAAAAACGTATCTCAAAGCATCTTCCCCCTACACAGGAAACTTCCAGTTATACTGCCTAATCATTTTTTGAATGTGCTTTCCATATTACATTACGCAATAAAATAGAAGTACTACTCTGCAATCACAGCTTACGAAAAATAATCAACCCACTTGACAGTAATCATACACAGAATCACTCTAAGTATGAACTCCAGATCTCAAATCCAGAACATCTAATTCATGAGGTAATATGCTGCTAACCCTGTTATCCAGCAGACAGGATTGTCTTTCTGAAACTTTAATTCTTTAAAATAATACCAGTGAAAAGCAGGCATTCCAGGAATTAGGCTCTGGTTATCTGCACTGTTTTATATGCTAACTTGATTATAGTGTTGTTCTTATTGTTTACTGTTTTAAGAGCTGATTTATTCTGCCAGTTATAAAAGCCAATATTACTGTAATTTTATGCCTACACATTACCTGTATGTAAAACAAAACAAAACGAAACAAAAAAAAAAAACACACAGCCCTGATTCAGCAGCAGAAATAGAGGGCAGTTCACCATGAAATTCCCTTTTCCTCTTTGTGCGATCCCTTTTGCTTGCTCTTTCTATTGAACTGCCATTTTCAGGAATTCCTTACTACAACAAAATGGAAGCGATGTACAGCATGCTCAAAGTGGGGTATCAAAGTATGAATGCAATTCTAAATTTAAGGTTTTTGGAACCAAATGTACACAAAGAAGCCTTACAAATCCAAAGATACATTTTTGAAATAAAGGAAATAAAAGCAAAAAAAAAAAAAATCCCCTATTTGATTTATGGTATACTTAACACCCTTGGAAATAACTCATATTTCAGAAGATGCAATAAGCCTGAGAACTATGATTAAATAGAAATTGTGTTTTCACTTAGGCAAAAGAAAAGCACTCAACCATCTATATTTAAAACAAACAAACAAAACCATAACACAGTGATATGCTCTGTTAACACTTAGGATGAGTTCTTTCTCAGATGGAATTCAGGGAAACATGGGTTTGCGTAAATGGTTCTGCCCCTTCCAAGTCGTCCTGTGACCAATTTCATCAGAAAGAGTTCATGCTGCTTACATTTACCTACTGAAAGAATACTCTACAGACTTAGCAGCCTTTGGACACACAGCAGAAGCCTGTTCTTTTATTTATAATAAAAAGCTCTCCACTACTTTGGAGATAATTGTAATGTGAATTCAATATAGGCAAATGATGATTGCACATTTATCATTCCAAGATAACACGATTTTCTCATTTTAATAAATTCTGGAAACGTATTTCTCTTCTATTTCTCTGACAAAAATGACACATTCAATGAGTTTCCTCCTTGTTGATTATTTTTCACCTGAAGTCACAGTGTCATTTGAATCACTGAGGTTGGATGCATGAAGATAGAAGTGGAGAGGAGGAAATCATCAACTCGTTATAAATGAACTGAAGGGAAAATGCTGTTTTATGATTCTAAAATTTAAATAACAAAGCAACAAAAAGGCTTTTGACACACAAACATTGGATGGAGTATCTTAGTTCTACAAATAATTGACAATTTCATCAGTGACACCCTGGAGTAATTACAGACTCTGTAATTTTCCAGGTACATAATCTGGACACTGGACGTTGTCATTAGTTCATCATCTCCAATATCACAATTTGTACATCTGCAAAAAGAACACACTAATTCGGAAATGTAAGTGCTAGAGCATTTTCTTTTTCTACTAAACATTTAAAATGTTTCCTTCCAACTGGATACTGAAAATAGAAATTGGCTAGTGTTGTCCAAGTTGCAACAATCAAAGGTAAAAAGGGTTTTAGGTTAATTTCTCAAGGATCAGAGATAGCATTAATGACTGTATAGAACTATGCATGACAATTCTCTTACCATAAAGCATTTCACATTGTCACATATATAAAAGCTCAGTTGTATAAGTCAGGAAATAACCATGAGTTATAAACACCCTTTTCAAAGTCCTCTGCTTTCATAGTAACATAACAGCACCATCAATATCTCCAGAGAGATCTGCTTTCCATGCTGACATTTCCATCAGGATCAGTGCACATATTTTAGTAAAAGATCTGTAGCCAAACATTTCAAAACTTTTTCTAGTTATACCAAAGATCAAAACTAGTCCAAAGAAAATTTCAGAGAAAAAGCTGGCAGTAGAACAATAAATAGCATTTGTTTCTCACTTTTGAGAAAAATGAGATACAATATTAATTATACTTTGTGTTTCAGCATAGAAGAAATGGCAAAAGTAGATTCACATAGTAGATTATCACATCTCTTCTCTTTCAGTTGGAAAGTTACTGGTATGTAAAATGAGGCTTATAATAATTTAAGTAGGCATACAGTTTATTAATGTGAAACATATATGAGAGATATTTTATGGTTTTATTTTTAAAATTAAGTGCCAGATATTTTTTGGTATGCATTCCATGCTGCTAGTCTGACATCTCAGTGGAGTATCTCCATCTTTGCCAAAAAATAATGTTGTGATAACAAAGATCAGGCATTTTAGAGAAAAGACATCTTCCTCTTCTGAGAAATTCAATCCAACAGTGAAAACTGCTTTCTTCTAACAATTTTGCATAGGGTTATGTGAAATGAATTACAATGAAACGTGTTTCGGTTTTTTCTGTTTCAAGAAAATTTGGGGCAGGAAAGACTCCAGTCTCTCCGATTGTCAGTTAAGTTACATATATTTTCTTGTGACTGACAAAGGAGAGAAATTCCCAGTGGAAAAACAGGGGTGAAATATAAGCCCTTCTTCCTTGCTCATCTCCTCAATAGCCAATACTATTAGTCATAAGCAGAGGAAGAGAGAGATTGACCAAAATAGCACCTAGGGGAGAAGGTACACTTTTTGAGGTCTTTCTCGCTTTGCCAATTGCTCATGTAACTTTCTCATCTTGCTGTGCTGGAGTTGTGTAGGTTGCTACAAAAATGTACCCCCAAACTGCCATTTAATTCTTAGATACAGCTGATGACTTCGATAATCAATTCCCTAAGAAACTGAAGTATGACTGTTAAAAGAATGCTCTTGAAGGCATTAAGACATCTCAGCCTGAAATACAGTATTAAAGGTCTGGAAAAGGGAAGACAGAATGGGGATTGGGATTGTTGATTAAAAACTCCTCAGCTATGAACAACCAGTTCTACTGCTTCTTCCCACAAATCAATAAAACAGTATCATCAAGCACAGAATAATCTCTGTACTTTGTTAATGATGTTATCATTTTGGATATCCTGTAGACATTTTGGTGTTGATGCATATAAAAGTTAGGAAATGCCTGCTAGTTGACAGGGATTACACTCATGTAGAATACCTTTACCTTTCCAAATATTAAGTAGAAAATTATCATTACTCACCCTTCCAAAACAACAGCCTGACGTAAAACTTGACTACTTGTATGTAACTGTTGCTCACTGTTAAGCAGCTCGTGGGTGAAAGTAATTGCTTGGAATAATTTCAGACACTATAATTTAAAGATCTGATTCAAAATATCTACAAAGCACTTTATAGTCACACCTAAATCTTCTCATCATCAACTCAAGTCATAAAATAGGATACACGCAACATTATGCAACATCGTGATTTTCTGAAGACATTTTTTTCCCATTTGAAAGAGATTGTCTTCACTACTGAAAACCATTCAAATACTTGGTGTTGATTTTATTTTCAGCAGCTTTCTTATCTCAGCATAGTTAAAAGCACCAACATGCATACGTGAAACCTCCACAAAATATTGTGATTTTTTTCCAGAACAGAGAGAAGTTTCCAACATTTTTCATTCCATCCTACAGAATGCAACACTTCCTGTTTTTTGAAAATAAAGGAAACAACACTTTTTTTAAAGACCATCCAGAAAAACTTCCTCCTACAAGAAAGTACATAAACAGGTACAAGATCTTTAACTGTGAAGAAGGAAAAATAGCCTCAGATCAAGATCTTTCTTTTGCAGACACCAACAGCCCAGAATAACAGCTGCAGTACGCAGTGCTTAAGCAGTGCAATTTTATTCAGGTCTGTGCATTATATATGGATCATATGTAGAACTACAGCTATGTCTCTCAGACTGATAATCAGGTCTTTTAACAGCAAGTTACATTGGACAAGCCCCACTATTTCTGAAAAGAGCTAAATGATCTCCCTCAGCATTCTCAATAAAGATCAAGCAATAGTAGTCAGAAATTACAGACTCCCTTATCCCTATCAGTTGCACCAGACTTTTGCTGGAGGCACATACATGGGACATGAAAGGGAATCTTGTGCTACATTGGCCAAACTCTTGACTTAAGCCAACAAAAGACTACCCTACACAATGGTAATTATGTTCTTATTTAGGCATATTATTCTTAAAAGCATTAAACCAAATATTAATGGTTTTTCTCATAATCTTACCCCACTCCCTTAAACAGATCCTTAAACACTCAACTCACCTAAGCAATAAGACTGACTTCAAATATGTCAATATATATGCATATTTACACAAGCTTAAGTAACATTTACTTGAATACTGTAAATTATCATATATCTTAAATAAACATATTTCTATGGCTTAAAACAAACTTCTAATACTGTTGAAAAAAGCAAACCTGAACATACAGACATTTCTATGTCAATAACATTAAGATTATGAAAATAGCTCGAGATAAGACTTAATGTAAGCTCACTGTGCTCATTTCTGTTTGCTCATTTCATCAATTGGAAGCCAGAATATATCATTTCCATAGGAGGCTTTCTGGATACTGTTAATTTATACAATGCAATAAAACCAGCAACAATCAATAGTCTTTTGGAATCAAAACAGCTTTTTCGTATATTTATAGTAACATGAAAACTCTGGGGGCTGGCAAAACCTTTCATTGCACAAATAATACACGTATCAGTGCAATTACGCAGAAACCGCTATTTCTCAAATTGCTCTGGTCACTCGGTTGTTGCTCTGTGCTAAATAGAAGCTGAATAAATTACAGACCCCAAAATGTTTCTCTATTTGTTTGGCTTGGTTTTTAATTTAGCGATAAGCAGAGAAGGGGTTAAATGGCAACTATGAAAGACAGCCATTTTTCAGTCAAAAGGAACAGAGGGTGTTGTTGAGTACTGTTACTGCTAGGTTGATCAGCTTTCCTGTGCATTTTATTTCCTGGGGAATAAGGGATTAAGAAATGAAAAAAAAAAAACAACAGGACCACAGCTACTACTAAAAAATGGAGATTGAGATGATTCAAGTCAGCACTGATGGTAAATAAAAAAGTTGGTTAAAGCTGTTACATGGCAGAAGGCGATAGTGCAATTGGTTTATGCTGATACAAATGTTAACAAAACTTGACAATAACTTATCAAAAGCATAAGCTTTGGCCAGTAACTAGTTTTATATTTCTTAAACTTCTCTTTGGCTTCTGTTCAACTGAGGAGTCTAATAAAATTACTCTTTAAGAAGATCAATCCCATACCAAGCCATTTGAGCAGCAAGGAAACATCATTCAGTGAGGCTGTGCCTCGCAAGTCCACACAAGGATTTGCCCTTTGCCTGCTGCAGTTCCTTCATCATGAGGCTGAAGAACTGAGAAAGCTAATGGTAACTTTCAGATGTTATAAAAACAGCATTCAGTAGTACACACTGATAGTGACTAAACTATTTCCACATACCATTGAGCTCCCTGCACATGCTAAAAAGTAGCAGAAAATCTAGAACCACACACACCAAAAAGAAAACAAAACCAAAACAAACAAACAAACAAAAAAGGATCATCATAGGTACTCAGTTTACTGTTTTATGCAGCATTGCTTAGGGAATTACTTTTATGCTTTTAACTTTAGAATACCTGATCTAATTCAGAAATTATTCTTTTGCATTTCCATTATCATTCTTATATCACACCTAATATTTCAGGAGTTATTTTACAGTTTGCATGGACTATACTTTGCATGTTTTTAATTAAAGAGTGGGACAAGAACCCAAATAACCATTTTTACATGAGCAAGATATACCTTGCAGATTTCCACGCTCTAGGATATAAGCTTTCTTCACATTTGCATAGAAAATAGATAAGCAGAAATAATTATCTCCTAAAGCAATAATTTACAGTTCTCAATGGTATTTTTTCAAATTAGATGCCACTTTGTGAAAATTGCATTAACACTTATCTGTTTGATACAAACTAATCAATGTGGCTAATGATTGGTTTTATAAATGCTTTATGTTGAAGAGAACATTGATATTAAATTGAAGAAAAATGTTAAGAACTTCCGAGGTCATCTCCTTGTGGGGAAACCACCATAATAATGTTTACCTTGAACTCATTGCTACAACTTTCTTTGCAGTAGAAATGTAACATCATCTTCTTTACCAGGTCAAAGTCATTCTCCTCACAAAGATCATGTAAAGAATCCAGTCTAATGAGCAGCATTCCCAGAAGGGGAAAAAGCAGCTTTTTTTCATAATTACATGCAATAACTACCAGATCGACATTACAGAACTTAAGAATGAAAGTCCACAGCAAAAATTCTGTTGTGTGAAATGCTCTGCTTTTATAGATAAAAAGATGATGTTTTTAATAGGCATAGCTAAGTCGCATGGTTATCATCATGGTCCACTGAATAGCTTGTGTTGCCATGCATGTTATTTGCCTACTGTGTAAAGGCTGTTTGCACACTGAGCAAAGGTCCAAGAGATCCTCTTACTGTATATATTAAATAACCACTTTTTGTCAAAATATACAGTTATTTCTAGGTATTGTTAAGTGTACAGTAGGTATTTGCACTGCAAGACACAAATAACATTGACAGTGACAGAAAAATATGATAGTTATGGGAAGATAATGGATCGAGTTTTCCTTCCAGTATCTGGAATACTATTTCTATTATCTTGTCTAAAATGAGTCCCTCTCATTTCTACCTTGCCCTGTGAAGCATGAAAACAGCATGTCTTTTGTGCCAGTCATGTCCGGAACAGCCTATATCAGAGTCTAGCTTCTTTCATATTTCTAGTCCCAACCAACACAGTGAATTGCACTACAAATAAGGTAACTGCTTACAAAAGTTACAACTCACAAAAAGAGTTCAGGAAAGGCAGTGCGTATCTCTGCAAAATATTTCTTCAAATAAAAATGCAGTAAGTCAAAATAAAGCATTCATTGCATCCTTCCCTTTTCACCAAATTTGTTTTATCCCTTTCTTGATCTCTTCTATAGAGTAGAAAGATTAGTAGGAAAAATGGTACAAATAGTTTTTGTAAGAGATGGCATTAATGGTATTAATTGATACCCATGTTCAGTGAATATGCATTATCATTTTTTGCATTAAGAATCAATGCTATAAATATGCTATCTATATCTTACATTTGTCAGAATGTACCCCCTTATTTTACGTCATTTCTTAAAACCATATTCCCTACAGAAAAGTCACAAAACTTTATTTTAGGCCCACAGAAAGTTTTGCAATTCATAAACTTATTGATTTTATATTTTTACACATACCATCAAGACCATTATGATGGCTGTAGTTTCTCTTTCCCAAAATACTTAGTGAAGAGTGATTGGAGGGTGCAAGCAGTCGTTTTGCACTTGGACTTTGAAGGCTTGATGTTGATCTGATTACATTGGGTTTTACTGCAGGATGAATTTCTGTTTAAGACAAAAGAGAAAGAAATACGTGATTTATTAAAAAAAAAAAAACACACACACACACAAAAAAAACTTTCAGTCCACTCAGCTTACAAAATTTACACTTACATTTCTAGTGAAATGGAAGTTTCTTCAGCACAAATGTGTTTATAGGACCTTGAATAACAATTTGAACACAAGTTTTCATACTTGTTGCCCTTCCAAATAAGAAAATAAATCTATTTAGTTTTAGATTGCCTGAGTTTACTACAATGGTGTAGATGTGTAAGGTTTTCACAGGTGAAGAGATAATACAGATCAAACTGAAACAGTTCAGTGTTTGCATTTTCCTTCCCTTTTGAGTTTTGTATTGGAGCTACACACCTACAGATTTTTAATCAAGCAAATAAAAACATTTTACAACAGTGAAACCACCTGAAAACCTTAAGTTATTCAATGTTTTCTCTCACAAGAGCAAACTTTAAGGGATCCTCCCACATATAAGTTGCTATATTCAAAAGTCAGGGAATGAGCTACAGCAGAAGACTGGAGCTGAAACTACCCCAAAAACTGCAGCAGAAACAACCAAAAATGTCAAGATTGCACTGGATTTCTCAAGTACTTCCATACTCTAATACCCATTATTAGGGTTTCAAATGTCCCAGAGGATCTAAGAGAGTTCATGCAGTAAGACTATTTTATCGATGGAGGAAAGGTAAGAGGCACTGAAATTCATCTGCCCAGTGCACCTCAGAGCAGGTAGCTGCTGCAATTGCCAAAAGCTGATACAGCTGTATGAAAATTTCCCAGTAATCTGCCAGATAAAGTTGTCAAAAGATGCAGAGAAGCAGCAGTAGACAGACAACATTGTCCAGCCTGTGGCCGGGCTGAGGCCTGCCGCACGAGTCCCCTGCTGGTTGCAGAGTGAGGCCCTGCGGGCAGAGGGGCTGGCCTGCAAACCAGAAGCTAGCTGTCTGCAGGGAGTAAGAAAAATAAAATAAAATACTTTTGTAGCCCAGGTTTGTGCTCTTCAGAGTGATTCTTTTTGCTTTTCTGTGTATAAGATAAAGTGCAGGAGGTAGGTATATGCAACGTGTAAAAGGAGGCTCAGTGTTGAAGGGGAAGGCCCCCCACCCTCTGCTGCTCACTTATCACCCAGGAGAAACAGATATGATTGTACAGGAGTCAAAGTCCACTCCGAGAGCTGATTTTTCTTCTTCCACAAGTGTTAAGAAAGCTCATTATCAGAGCACACACCTGCCTGGCACCGCACGCCCATTCTCCCTGCAAGCCTTCACAACCAGTCTGCAGGAACTAAAACCACCCACCCACACCAAGAGCTTGCCGATGCACAGCGACAACACTCAGGCAGCCGCAATAACCTTTAAAAGGCATTTAAAGCAAGGTGGGAGAGCCAAACAGTTTCATCCATATCCAAATAGGTAGAAAGGAGTGATGATGGCCACGGTGAGTTTGCCAGAACATGTAGTGGGAACAGAATGCCAGAAAGGCACAGTGCCAACGATCTTCAAATTAGGAAAGACTATGCTTAACTAGTTAACAAGTGGTTTGGTCACAGTACGCAATCCTACTCTTAAATCATGAATAGTCTTATCCAAGATGCTTCAAGAGATTCTGATTAAAAAGAGTCAAGCAGGATAACACATTGGTAGTTGTTAGAATAACATTAAACTAACACACTGGAGTCTACTTTGCTTTTTTACTAAAATGGGAATAGAAATATGCTTCATATTATGAACCCTCTTTCAGTTTGAAGTTTCACCTTAGAAAGTAGAAAGATTTGTGCTGCTTATTTAAGATTATATGGGATTTAGATTCTAAAATGCTCATTTGGCAACATATTTCAATTTTCAGAAGGAAATTATTAACATTTTGGGCTACTACTACTAAAATATTATCTTATTTGCCAAAGAGCTCCAGTAGCAACCACAATAATTCCAGCAGCTGTATCAACAGACTAGAACACAAACTCCTTCTCTCTACAGCATATAGGGGATAAAATTCTGTATTTCCAGGCTATGCTAACAGGAGGAAGGAGGTCACTAATCCTCAGTTCACTACAATAGCAATCCCTTCTCTTTTTGCAGCAGAGGAAGGTAGCAGGACCAAGTTCTCCCTTTAAGTTCTAGAAAGGAGCTTAATTAAACTGATAGGACCACTTCTCAACAAAGTTTTACTTTAGGGTCTTTACACCATGCACTCTCAACCTCTAACTATAGACTTGCTTCAAATATTTGCACATTTTGTAGAACAGCACTTTCTAACTAACTGCTTCATCATGCCTGAAGTAGTGAGGCATTTCAGGGTTTTTGACTGAATTTTTATATTGTCTTGAATTACTGCAATAGTAATTACGGATCCTTTAGTCCTACTGCTACCACATTTGTTCTACAGCCTAGTATACTGTTTTTTTTTTTTTCCACTGTAAATCTCCGAGCCACTTGCAGCTTCTCCTGACTTAGAGAACTAAATATACCGTCCAAATAATCCAAATTATCCCTTTAGGCACACAACAAATAACCAGTTGGCCAGATTTAGATTCTATGATCACTTCTGAAATTAAAATGAAAATAAAATGGAAGAAACAATACCTGAACAACATATTAGGAATTTTTATGAGACCAACTTGCAGCCTCAAGTAATAGCAATAAAAACTGTAAAAACATCTCCCATTTCCACTAACACCACTAAGGTAAATATATATAGATATATAATATTATATATATAATTTATATATACATACATATATATATATATATATATATATATATATAATATTTTTTATATATGTATCCAAAGCAAGCAAAGAAAAGTTGAAGTCTCCTGCTGAGACACTTAAATAAGCAGCCTGAATTCCAGAGGTGCTTAAGCAGTTGGATCTCTCTCATCTCTTCTCCTCGGTATGCATCCCAGCTGGAAACGCTAGGCTGGTTTCCTCATAACCAAGAGGCAATATAGGACATTTAATTAGCCAGAGGCTCACATTAGGGGGTTTGTTTAGCAAGCACAGTGAAGTCTGAAGAGATTACAGGGGATTAACCCTACCTCTCCCGAGGACAGGGCTTACTTTTAATGCTTAACCTATCTCACCTGTGGAACCAGCAGCCAAGAAGCAGAACAGAGATAAAGGGAAGTGATGACCCACAATGTGCAGGGCATTGATATATCCTTTCTGCCTTACCAGTAGGGCTCAGTAAGAGTTGAACCTGCGAGATGCTGTTAACTGTATTCCAGCATTTTTGTGGGCTGTGTATTATTACATGATACTTAATATTATGATTATTATTATGACAGGACCGGTTGTATATCAGCATTAATCTTTGTTAATTTTTTAAAATGAATTGTTAATTCATTTATTCCCACTAACTCTACAGAAGCGTGCTTTCAGAGGTACTAATATGATCTCTCTCAAGTGACAACATGACACTAAAAACATACAGCATCTTCTCATACGCTGATGGTGTCCTTTCTTCATTTGGCTACCCAAAAGGGGTCAACTAGATGAACCATCATCCCCTACCACAACCACAGTTCTTCCCAGTCAATCAGAGCAAACCTCTCGTTTGCTCTTTACTTTTTGCTCTCGTTTTTCTTTACTTTTTGCTCTTGTTTTTCTTTACTTTTTTTTATTATTATTATTTTATCCAATTAAGAGTGTCATCAAATTAAGTGTCTGTGTAGCTGAAGTCTGCTCCTTTGGTACATGGGAGTTTTACATATGGATTCAAGAGGCATAGATGCAAAGCAGCATTGAGCGTACTGAATATCTCCCATTTTTGTGTGTGTTTGTTTGTTTTAAGTAATATTTTTCACATTGTGAATTACATCAGGTTTCACTCTGCCATTTTAAACCAGTATCAGCAAGCCTTTTGCCCAGATTCTCCAAGTTCAGTCATGCAGTTTTGCAGCTGAATAGAGTAGCAGAACAGAATATTTATTCACTTTACAGTTTTCTTGTTAAATCTCTCATTTTACACATAGAAATTTTCTAACTATCAGTAAACACTGAATGATCATTTGATTCATTTTTTCTCTGGAAGCAGATACCCACCTAAATACCCAATGATACATGACAGTGGCTTTCTGGTGCTTTTGATCTTCAGAGGATTTCCAGCAATTTCACAATGTCGATCTGCATCTGAGAATTTCAAAGAATAAAACTCAGTTTAAACATTTTACCATTACAAATATGATTAGGACATGCCAGCCAGTTTCCAGTTTTTAACACAAATTTCTTGGCTGATTTTTTTTCCCTTTTAGCACATATTCTTCTTTTTTCATCAATGCTAATAATGATAGATATTTAAAAGCAGGCTATGTATTCATTTATGCAAGTGATGTTATGATTATTTCTTTCAATTATTTTTAAAGTTAATATAAGTTCTAACACAAATGTCATTATATTTTTTGCCTACAATGTCATTTTGCAAAAAGTCAGCTAGGTAAATGAAACACAAATGAAAACATGCATAGTAAAATAAAAGCAGCTCTGGCTATTAGCAGGAATTTACACTGAACTCTTCACTTTATTGTCCTCTACAAGCTTGTCTGGCTCTAAATGGTGTAACATAGAACTGTGAGGGCTTTAAATTTGAAGCCTGAGTTCTGTCATGAATTACTCCCATGGTACAGTGATTCAGACTGTTCCACTCTATTGTGGCATGATAAATCTTAAACACAAAAAAAAAAAACTTTACTATGAACTTGTGAACAAATTCGCCCATTTGTAACCAAGTATGACAGAGCTCAAAGGTCTCAATGTCAGCAGCTTCTTGCAAAGCAAACAAAAAGTAAGCTACTTTTTCAGTAACTACCTCAATTTGATGCTAAAACTATGAACTCACACCTTTAAAGGCACCAAGAATACATAGACAGACTTCCTAAAACCCCCAATGCAGAAGGGTTATTAAGAAAAGGTTCACACTTGAGGAGCAGAATCAATCAACCTAAGGCAAAAATCCACAGGACACCAGGTTAAGCAGTTTCCAGATTACTGGGACTAAACTATCTTTTTAAAACTCATTGGAGTGAATGGGTCGTCTGTTTTCTGAAACCACATAAATCATCCCTACACACAGTATTCCTAGAACATAGGTACTCTGTTTCATACAAAACCACATTTGTATTTTGGTTTTGTCGAACTAGCATTCTCTTACATGGAATTACTTCTCATACGTACAGACAACAAGCTGCACATTTTCTTGTATGTGTGCCACTTGCACACACACAGATCTGCATTTTCCAACAAGCTTTACAGGAACTAGGTATTACAAATAAATTATGGTAATTATAATTTCAATTTGTATCCATGTTGTGTTTTACCAAAATGTTCCTGTGTTTCAATCCAACACAAGGGAATGAGTACACAGACGCATGAATGGACACTATAGAACAATTTATGTTTGAGGAAAAACACAAAATTTACAATCTCTGCAGATTCTATCCAACTCTTTGAAAAAAAATAAATAAAACACACAGGTCATGTAACCACAGCAATGACTGAAATAAGTACTTCAGTATGTTGTTCACAGCTGTTTTACACCGAGCAGACCATTTATTTCACTATATTAAGGAATCTAACATGAAATTTCAAGTACTTCCGTTATTTTTTTCTTAATAAAACAAAATATGCTGTGCTGCTGTGCTCAGTGAAGAAAATGCATTGAATCTAGTGCCTGGAGTATTTTTAATACTCCACAACTCTTGAAATATTTTAAGTGACAGAGTAGAAAGATACGTCTCCACTGTATCCCTTAGTAAAACATGCACAGGCTCTACAGTGAATATTTTATAGTTACTTTGGGAATAAGAAAGCATTGACTATGAAGTAATCAGCAAGAAATTTTTCCATCTAAATGTCTTCACTGTAAAAAAAAAAAAAAAAAAAGACATTGAATCACAGTGAGATATTAATAAGCTGACTGAGAATACAGACTGCAAAAAAAAAAAAAAAAAAAAAAAAAAGCAATTTCCCTGCTTGAGGCAAAACATGAAAACATGTTCACCAAAGGTCCCTGGTCAGTATTCCAAAGTACCGCTATCTGTCAAACATGATTAACAAGGGCTGACTTTAATGCACAATATGGATTCCTATGAAAAATATAATAAATGTTATGATCTGTTACATCTGTTACATGTATGAAATGTTATGATCATGTACAATCCTTGTGATTTCTGTATCATCCTCATGTGTAATACCATAGACAGAACATTTACACAGAAAGTTGTGAAAAACAACAACAACAAATATCCTAAAATCAAATATGGGTTTCCATGTGAACACTAAAAACTTTAGTATTAGTGAAGTAAGGAAAAGAGAGAAAAAAAAAAAAGTCAAAAATTTGAGTATTATATCTAATGGTGGTTTTTTTTTTCAGACATCAAAGGCAAGAAGCATGCTAGTGTCTGTAGCAATAGGAGATGATCTAGGTGTGATGAAAATACGCCAGACAGATAAAGGCACTGCAGAAAAAGTGGATTAATTCTATGTAACAATGCTCACTGCTGGGAAATTTCAACAAGCTCACTTTCAAAACCCCTTATATTAGGAAAGTGTGGGAACTATTTCACACTGAAGTGTTCATAGGAAACATTCAAGACAAACTGATTAATGAATCAAAACAAGTTTTCAGGACCAGGTGGAATTCATCCAAAAAGAAACTGCTGAGCACGTACACTGCTGGTGTTTAGCTATTGCTTAAACTCCTCTCCATTCAAGAGAACAAAAACAGTGCAAACATGATAACATTCTTCACTAAGTAGCTTTGTAGACTGGCAAAAGAGCTGAACTATTAATAGAGGCATACAGCTCAAATATGGAAACACAAAGAGAGCCAACAGTGACCTTGTAAAAGGAAAACACGTTTAATGTGTTCACATTATTCAGCCACATGCCCTTGCAACAAGGACGATTGCATACTGGGCATTATTAGCATGGGTGCAGCCAGCAGGGCAAGGGAGCTGATCCTTCCCCTCTACCTGGCTGTTGTGAAATCACATCCAGATGTTCTGTCGAGTTCTGGGATCCCCACTACTAAGAGATACAGGGATACTGGAGCAAACCCTGCCATTGGAGAGTCACCACAGTGGTGGGGAGCTTGAGTAGAGGACGTACAGAGAACTGGGTCAGTCAGCCTTGAGATGGGAGTGTGAAGGGGAGACTGACTGCCACATGCAACTACCAAGCTGCAGAGCATGGAGAAGACAGAGACAGACCCTTCTCAGAGGTACATGGCAATAGCACAGCAGGCTATTGCTGCCTGCAGAAGCAGACTCAACCTGAGACGTGGTAGTTCTTGCTAGATGTACGGAAACAACTGAGTACCCTGAGGTTGGTCAAACACGGAGCAGGTGCCCAGAGGGGCCGTGGAGTCTCCATGATTGGAGATATATAGAGCTGAGCTTGACAAAAGGCCCTAAGCACCTAAGATTTGTGCAGGTGGTGGAATTAGAGACATCCCGAGGTCTCTTCCTACCAACGCATCTTGAAAAACAGCACCTGCAACTATCAGGGGTCTGCCAGGATCCTCTGAAGGAATTGTGACACATACACATGCAGCTGATCTGGCATCGCCCAACCTGGAATTTCGAACAGCTTTTGACAAAATCTATCACAAAAGACTGTTGCTGTTCAGCTGCTACAGTGTAAGAGAGATGGTTTTGTCAGGGATTAGACCCTGATTAAAAGCAATTTTCTATGCAATTCCAAAAGGATCTGCACTGTTCGATGTTGAAATAATTAGGAAAAGATGTGATGAGGGAATTAAGTTTCCTGATAATAAATTACTGAACATAATCATAACTAAAACTGATTGCAAAGGATACCAGCAGGATCAAGCAATAAATGTAAAGTAATTCTTAAGGGGTAAAATGACTAATACACAGATATAGCGATGGGTTCTGAACTATCACCATGCAGTAGAAAATTCTTGGTCTCAGTGTCAACAGCTTTCTACAAATAGCTAGATAATACTCAAAAACAGTCACCTAAAAATAATTAAAATCAGAATATTAAAAATTACTATGAGAGGAAGAGCAAGCAAAACAGAAAACATCATGTGACGTACTCAAAAATTAAGGGAAATCCCTATCTTGTAATAGGGATAATTGTAATGTAATTATCCCTATTGCATGTAATTCAGGACACCACAACCCTAAAAAGAATACGGTACTATTAGTAAAACTACAGGAACGACATTTTGACTCACACTGTGACATGGATTCTCTAAGGTTCCAAACAGAAGAAGTTCTCAAACTACAAAAGGGATAACTGTTGTGAATATTAGAGAACAAAATCAGGTATGCTATGAAGATGGTGATAGCGAATGAGGCTTGTTCTTTTAGATCTGAAAGGCGTTTTTGTTCACTAGGTTATTTTTGTTCACTAGGTTTGTAGACCTCTTCAGTTTACAGATTCTCACTTGTGAGTTATTTCTCTTTGACATTCCAACATACTGCTGTCAAAACTCAGATTAACTAATGAATTTATGGAATATATTCTCTGATTTCCTGATTTCTATTCTTCTTGGAAACTTTGGAAAAAATCTAGTGCATTATTGTATTTTACTGGCTAAAACTATCTGGCACAAATTATATTTAAAGATTATAGTAAATATTTTAATTCTAGGTAGAGCCAAAAGATAATTCCAGCTATCAAAATCAAGAAAATAAGAAATTATTTGACTTAAGACCTGTAAATGTGTTACTTACTTCAGATGAATGGACAGTGTTTTGTCAGTAAGCATAGACTGTTTGCTTACAAAGACAAATCACTAAGTTCTTTGCATGTTCTACTCAATTTTTGCTTGTCATTATCAAATAACAAAGAACCAGTACCATGTACCAAATGGTTAATTAAATCTACAAATTTAAAGGTGTAATTTTCGATCATATACATTATCCATTCCCAGATAACTCTAGATGTAATACCATCCACTGAAAAGATTTTGTCAATCACATCTGCATAGACAGTGTAGACAAAGTTAAATTACTATAATTAATATAGTTCTATTGATAAAACTATACATGAGGAAGAAAAAAAAAAAAAGACACCTTAAAATCCTTATTTGCTGAGGTCTTAATGTTCACAGATGCATGGTTCATTACCAAGCATACATCAACAATCCTGTAAACTGGAGACAGATCTTGTCAGTCACCACCAGGAGAAGAATGCCCACTTCACTTTCCTCTAATTAAGAGTGCTACCACAGCCAGGATTACTTTGTTGAACTTTCTAAAAGTAAAATAGCTAAAAAGAATGATATTTTGTCTGATTCAGAGCAAGGGAATTTCCTTTTACTGAAATTCACCAATTTCTAATTATTCCTGAAAATCCATCAGACAAGTTTATGGTCACAAACTAATGCAAGTCTATTATCTCTGGGCAGAATAAAATTTGAGATTCCTGTGATGGATGACTGTACTCCTAGCAGGAGATGCCATGCTATCAACCTTCTGGTGGCCATCCGTAGTTTAAACTGAGACGTGAATGCATTTTCTCCATTACCTCCTGCTGGCATCCGAGCTGGGGTCATGCTACATTGTTCACTAATGGGAAAAACTTAATCCTCTGTGCTAACTGAAGGAATGAAGAATACAGAACCGGGCCTTGTTCTCTGCTACTGGACATAATGGGCTGAGGGTGATGATGTGGGTGAAATTACAGGAATCAAATAAATGCTCTGAAATCATTTTTTATTTTTTCTCCCTAAAATATGGTTGGGCCCAAGATTAGCGTTCCCAAAAGCTTCCATGCCCCTACAAGACTAAAGAAGTATTTGCAGGTAAGTTCAGGCAGAACGCAAAAATCAATTTATTTTATGAGCAAGCTCTGACTAGCTTGTTCAGACTTCCTTTCTCAGAACTGGGAATTGCTTTCATCAACAACCTGGCACTTCAACAAATTGCCTAAAGACTAAGAAGGCATAAAACATGGTATAGTGCTTGGGTTAGAGTGCCCTACCATCCTTTTATTTAGATTTTAGGGTTCCCAAGTATGCAACAATGTTGATATGGTGCCATTTCACAACACAGTTGTGAAATGTAGTTACATTACCCAGCACCAGTTCTACACACACACAGAATGAGGTCATTCTTACAAAGCACCTATAAAATCAGATTTGAGTTTCAGCACATGAACGTGGAAAACAAATTCCAAATCCTTAATCGGGTCTTGGACATCTTAACCATCTCATGTCAGATCATATCATGGGTAACCTGCTATTTTGGCCGGGTTATCATATAAGCATGATTCTAACCATGCAATACCAACACAAAAATTCATTCAATATTGTAATCGCTCAGTGGTTTTCAACAAGTGAAATTATCACTGCTATGTATCTCTTTTTTAAATGATATACATCAAGCTATCACTAAAAAAGAATTCAAGGCATTCAGATAAAGAGTCTATTTAGTTATAACAAAAATCTACATAGTGCACCAAAAGCACATCACCAAATGCAAGTAGACAAACAAAGCTAGAAAGACTAATTTTTATTGATCTACTTAATGGGTTTTACCAGAATAAGGATATGACAAAATACAAACTGTATGCAGGTAAGGCTACCATATGGTTCTATAGAGATTTTCAGAAACAGAATATATGCGTGTGCATGTGTGCGTGCATGTACACTCAGAGAAACATGAATAAAGTTAATTAAATGAGGTATGATGCGGTTACCACTATTATAAAATAATTTGAATGCTTTGCTTAGAAAGCATCAACAACTCTGACTTTTTGATTTGTTATGTCTAAGAGGAAGCAACAGTATTGAAAAAGACAACACCGCAAGGTCCAGATTTTACTTTACATGAAATGAATAATGAAAGAAACTACAGGAAAAAAAAATCTATTTGCTCTTGATGTTAATCTGATGTGGCACTTTTTCAGTGAATGGAACAGATGAAGTCATGACATTCCTAGTCTGATGCAAGAATGACTCTTCACTGTTGAAAACCTCGGATTTTCACTCCTTTGCTTTAAAAGTTGAGAAATGTATGTAACATCTTTTCTACTTTGATGATTAACAGTTGGATAAAGTCTTTTGTTTTCTATTTTCTTCCTCTTCCTTAAACAACAGATTCATCTTTCTAATGGAATAGAAAGATGCACTGCAGCGAAAGTACTCACTGAAGTAAGAAAAATAGGGATATTGATAAAAGATTCAAGGTTCAGGTGAAACTAATTCAAACAATTTTCTTCCATGATTTAGTAGAATTCAATGCCAACTATATAAATAGAAAGGTGCAACAATTTCATCTCAGAAAATAACTGTTATTTTGTACTAAGTGTTAAAAATATAAGTATAGTCTAGCCTTGGAAGCAATTCTTCTAGGAATTTTTTTTTTCTTCTAGGACATACGATTTCCTTAAATATGAAAGTTGCTCTTCACTTGTACAGCTTTGAAAGGAAAAAGAAAACGGCCAATAGGACAACTAAATAAATAAGGGTAACAAACAGGAATGTCATCAAGGTCTGGATGTCTGCAGAAGTAGGTAAACAGTTTGCATGTGAGAAACAGCTGGTGTTAAAAGGGAAAAATACTCAAAAGTAGACATTAAGCCTCTAAGGAGAAAATTTCTTTTAATTAACACTGACATCATTGGCATCCCAGTTAAGTATTCTGGGAAAACATTTAACACTAATCTAGTAAACATGATTATAAAACCAACATCTTAGATTCTAAAGAGGTCTCTTAAATTCTACTACAATTGACAGTGTGCCAGCATGGCTTGTTCTGGAATACTAAGTGCCTGCTCTGAGAACTGTATTAATGAAGACTGAAAGACAACCAAGTTGTTTGGTCAGTAAAACGACGTGCTCAGCACAGGTACAAAACCTGCTCAAATACTCAGTGACTTTGTTAGGCTTTGGAACAGAATTGAAACACCTGAACATAGAGACTTACTGTTGCTATCTGCAGCTTATAACCCTTTGTCATACTATTGATGAATTCATCATTTATTTATGTTTTGGCTGTAAAAAGAACAAGCATAATGGAATTTCATTTAAAACTAAAATTTAAAACTGTAATGGACAGCAAATGCAATTATGGTGAAATAATAATCATGGCTATTATCACCTATCTGATCATGTCATAAATCACTGCATTACATACCATATTTAAGTTCTTATGCATCCTCAGTAATGCTCCTTATTCCTTGACTAACCCCATATTGTTCTATACTCCCTGCTTAGCAAAAGAAACAAACAACATAAATGCAAATTTCTACTGCCAAGTAGGAAGCATGACTTTTGTCACAACATTGATCCTCCATGGAATTTTTAATGACAGTTTTTGTTTTGTTTTGTTTTTTTTTGTAAGTGAATGATGTAACGACTATCCCTCTGTCAATTCACTTGATATGTGTCCCACCCTCAGGACCCTCCCCCTGATCCTGCCAGCACTTTCCAAAATGTCCTATTTTTAAAAAAGCCTGAAAACTGTTCAAGGCAGCTAGACTTTACCCACTGGGTTGGTGATATGCTGGACAAATGAAAAAATGAAAAGCAAAAGCATATAGACAAGAAATGTTTATTGAAAAAGAAAATAAAATTAAAAGACAAAAATGGGTGGGAAGCACAGCACACAGAACTAAGAATTAAAAAAACATCTTACATTCTGCCTTAATGGCAGCACAGTTAATAGGGACAAAGGGACGTCTTGCTGCCTGCCGCAGCCGGAGAGTATTTTTGCAGACCTGACGGGCAAGTTTTGTCCAACACGTTGTGTGAAGAAAGAAGGCTTGGCGTGTTTTCACTGCTGACTTTGGACTTCCAGTGTTACGAACTGGAGTTCCCTGCGTGGCCTGCCGGGACATATGAGTTCTAACATGTGATTCCTACAAAAACAAAACAACAACAAAAAAATCATAACATGAATCTGAATTACACAATCTGTATCATCCTTACTATTGACAGACGATATCCAAAATAGTTAACAAAAAAAAATCTGGTATTATTAGATCCTATCATCATTAAAGAAATGATGTAACACAGACCAGAGAGCTCTGCTGTGAATGGACTTATATAATGCCATTCTACTGTACAGACACTGTATAGGCATATTAACATTTCATAGATAACACACCACTTAATTGACAAGATGACATTTGTCCACCAAAAATGTATGGAGTGAACGTTTGTCTAAGAGTTGGTCAAAAGTCAACAAGGCAGGACCTGCACATTGTTCAGCTGTACTTAAAACAGGAAAAGGATTAATAAGTTACGTTTTATATACGTAAAATGCATGCCATTAAATATTTGAATCACAACAGTATTGAGAAGGCACCACACTTCATTTTAGGAAGGTTTTAGGAAGATGATCCTACCTCTGTAGGTTGACTGGAAGACATTTTATCTTCATCTGTCTGTGTGGGCATTTTCAGGCCACCGTATTTCTTCCAATAAATCCAGCAAGATGCACACAATCTACACTGCATATTTGGAGGGCCCCAAGAATACCATTGGTGAGACTGTGAAGCTAAGGATGGAAAGAACAGCACAGCTAAATTGGGGCATGATACATTCAGTATTGTATATTCAAATGCTGTAATAAATGGCATTCCTGAAGAGCAGTATCTAAATAAATATTTAATCCATTTGACATAGAGAAAAGGAGAACATTACTTAAAGCACCTCAAAAGTCTACTCCAAATGAAAACTTTGGAATACTTCACTGTTTACTTTCAAACCATAGACTCTTGTATCACCAGGAGAAGATTTTCTTCCAAGGAATTAAAAAAAACAAACAAACAAACAAAAAAAAAACTCACTTCCCCTCCACCCCCAAATTTCTAAACTTAACCTGGAAGACAGGATTGTTAGAGACCTTGCTACTTATTAGAACTGCTTAAGATCTGTGTTTTTTTTCCACCCAATATATGCAAAGTGAGTACTTATAAGTCAAGATCCTTTATAAGCAAAGGGCAAGCACATCTCCTACTGACTTTTGATGCATGCCTACCTTTACCTTGTGCAAGTGGAGTCTCAGCTGGAAACACTAATTTAGCCTTTCAGTAGAAAATTATTCTTTAAAAAAATAGAATTTGAAAAACAATAGATATAACTGGAACTTTCTGTATAAAAAAAATATCAGTTTAATTGCTGTTTAAGACATGGGGAGCCATCTCAATGATAAGTAAAGCACATTTATATGGTATGACTTTTCAGTTTGTTCCAGTTCTGGATTTTATTATACCTGCACAAAATACCAGGGGGAAAAAAAAACAACAACACAAAAACAAATTCAACCCCACCCTACCCAACAACAGCTAAGCCAAGACAACAACAACAACAACAAAACACAAACAAATTTTAAGGACAAATAAAAATAAATTAGGGTTTAGAATCCAAAAGGTAAAGGAATAACATATAACTTCCATAATATTATACTACTTTATCATTCCATACTTCCTAAATTGTTAAAGAAAGAATCATAAAGCATATTTTAACACTGATCTTTTATTAAGTTACAAGTGCATTCAGTAAGTTAAAGTTATTTCTGGCACACAATTCATCAAAAATTATCCCCTCTTTATAGCTTGCAAACAGAACTACATACATTTGTTTTTAAGAGTATATTACGATTAGCCCCAAGTCCTGAATTATTCAAAAAATAGACAAAAAATTTACTTACTATAGCAACTTTCACAAGCCCGACCTATTAGTGAGGCCTGTGTCTGGTAAGAGGCTCCCATTGCTCCATTGACTGCAGCAGGTTTCCCATTACTGCTGGATATTTGATTGGGATTTGGTTTATTGCTTGAAAAAAAAAAAAAGTCATCTTTCAGAAGTGATTTTACTAACCAGCTAATCAACATGAAAACAATTTAATTCTGGAATTCTGATGTGTGTTGACAACATCTATAAAAATTACTCTAACCACAAGACTAACTTTTATGCTTCTCCAACATTTTCAGCACAGACTTGTTATGTAAAGAGCTGCTTCGATACTTAAATTTACAATATTCATAAAACGGTACTGCATGGTCAAAACTGCTTGGCAAGCTACTAAAGACTAAGTGTGTCTCAGGGTTAAGGACTGAAAGAAGCCTGACAGCACAGAATTTAAGAAGGGAGTTCCAGATCCCCTTTTCAAGGATTTACGTGGTGAGGCTGGGCTTTGGGTGAAGTATAACATATGAGAGTGGTAACATTGCCTGTAATGCTATAAAGCTGTCCACACTAGTAGAGGGCCTGCTGCCTTGTATCTCAAGTAGAAGTATGTACCTTCCCACTAACTGCAGTAAATGCCTGTGTCCTTCCTATAACACTGACAAAGATCACCCATGTATCAGGATCAGCTTGGTTTGTACACCAAACCACTCATTTTGAGAAAGCTGAAGAACTGTTCTTGGATTTATTTTATTTTATATTATTTATTTTTACATTATATTACAATTATTTACCTACTAACGTTTCGCTGAAGCAGGACTTCACAGGTGAGTTAATTTGGAGAGAACACACTCCACACCAGGTTAAGCACAGTATTCCCAAAGATTTTGTTGGTGTTATTTAACTCTGACAAGCTGTACTACACAATACAACTCAAGGCCAGATTCAATAATTCTTAAGATGATTATTCACTACTTAAGGTAGCCTAAAATATATACAAGATTAGCTAAAATGACTAACTAAAAGGGAAAAGAAAACAACAACAGCAAATCTATCTTCCGGTACCTAAAGGGGGCCTACAAGAAAGCTGGTCAGGGAGTGAGTGTAGTGATAGGACAAGGGGGAATGGCTTTAAACTAAAAGAGGGTGGGTTTAGATTAGATATTAGGAATATATTAGATATTAGGAATATATTTTTACTATGAGGGTGGCAAGGCACTGCAACAGGTTGCCCCAGGATGCTGTTGATGCCCAACCTCTGGAAGTTTTCAAGGCTAGGCTGAATGGGGCTTTCAGCAACCTGCTCTGGTGGGAGGTGTCCCTGCCCATGGCAAGGAGGTTGGAATTGGATGAACTGGTCCCTTCCAAATGGAACCATTCTATGATACCTGCCATAAGGTATCCTTGCTTCTTCACCACTCCTTTGTGGTGTACAAGAATCTTCTGCTATATCAAGTTTCTACTGCAAATCCATAGCAGCAAATCCATCTCCTGCCTTCTCTCTTTTTCACTACACCTAGTGAGAGATTCTTCCTTTCCAACTTGCAAATGATCTTTGTCAAGTGCCTTCCCAAGATACTCAAGAGAAGTATCCTGGACTAGGGGTACAAGAGAAGGGATCAAGCAACCATTAAGTCTCTTACCTTATGATCTGTTGCTTAGTTACCTTCCAGAGCAACAATGAATTGAAAAGGGACTTTTTGTTTATTGAGGACAGAACTTTGCTTTAAATGAAATACCTTATGACCAAGATCAAAAAGGTATTCAACTCAAAGAATCAACTCCACTCAAACTTTAAATACAATAAATCAGCCTTCAAAGAGTGTTAGCAATCCCTTTGCTCATGAGCGCCCTAGATTGCACACTTAATCAAAGACTTAAGAATTCCTCCTCTCATATCATTGACTATGGATTTTGTCTTGACATGGAGGAAAAAAAAATGCTAATATGGCAAAACGAAGGCAAATCCCCCTGTAATTCAGAACAGGTTTTGTCAAACAATACAAATTGCTAGTCCCTAACAATTTTCCTAAAGCAGCCACTTCCATAAGAGAGTTAGTGAACACTCATAACAGAGTTTTCAGCATACAGCTCTTGGCATCTCTCAGATGCCAAGGATTATCCATATCACTAAATTAGCATTTTTTTTTCAGAACATGTGATTTGTTAGAGATTGTCTTCTAACACTCATATTTCTTTACAGGTGAGGTTAAAAGACTGAATTTAACAGTCTGCATTAAATCTGTTTAAGAGACAACAGCCTGTACGAAATACGTAAATTAACATTTATTGTATCCAACTTATACCAGTAATCAGAAAGGCAACAATGGATTTTTGAAGTATTTCATTTGGTATTCTCGTGTTATATAAATATTTGTATCAATGGGTAAATCCACGTGTATGTGTGGATATAGACACAGAAAGCTTAAAAATAATTCTGTAATCCTATCTCTTACTGTAATCTTGAAGAAATTAGATTATATCTTGTTTCTATTAACTACTCATTAAGAAAAATAGATCTAGAATCAAGTTTAAATCTAAAGAACTAGAATTAAAAATCTCTCAGAAGAAAACAGATTTCATTAATAAGACATAAGAGTTTGGGCTGTGTGCTACCTTTAATTTACAGCCAGAACATTTTGACTCTAAGCTCAAGAACAAAGGATATCAACACCATAAAACTGTAACCAAAATGGGTATCTGAATTTATGTAACTACACTAACATCAGCTTCTATTTTGAAACACTGCATTTGCACAAATATGAAATGTTATGCTGTAGAGATTCCGAAGCAATTGCTCCAGAAAAACCGCTTTTAGACAACAAGGCCCTCCTCACTTGTGAGCTGTCCATGTAGCATCTGATCAACTTCTCACCTTTCCAGAACAGACAGTTTGGAGATCAAAGCCAATGGGCTGAATTAAGTACAAGGTTTTCACTTATGACAAAGATTTGCAGCATTTTCTTATTATACTTCTGTACGTATATATTCTGCCTCTATAAAAATACTAAAAACCTAAGTATTAAGAGAATGACTATGAAAATACCATGCATGTTGCTGCATGTTACAGTTTTACCTGTACATTATTCAAAAAATGACTTTATTGTTATACTCACTAGGTGGGGATGTATACTTGTTTCAATTTACTTTCTGCTTCAGCCGCTTTCAGACGTTTCTAGTTGAAAAATTAACACACATATTAACACAAAAATTTTATTATCTTCAAGTATACAATTTCATAAAAATGCAGACAATCCATCCTTAAGTTATTTGTATATTATTTGGTGATTCCACAAGAGCCTCCAAGAAAAGTATAGAAATCTACAAGATGAAAACCATAGAAAACCAGAGCTTTCTATTCTTATTATTGGTTTGAAATGATAATATACTGTCCTCACCAATAAAACTTGCAAGCCTCAGCATATGACAAGCCTGTAAAAACAGCTACTACAAAACAATTACTACTACAATTTATATAAATCACATCTAAATAAACATGTATGACATAGTGTCTAACCCTCATCACAGAAAAAGTAGAAAATAAGTAAGAAATTGCACACAAGTTCCTCATCAGTCAAGTAATTCAGTACTTTGTGTGTGCTTTATTAAACTTATGGCTAGTATCTTGTAAGTAGTATAAGGAAATGGAACAGGAAAGTCCACTGACTGTTAGAAGCAACTAAACACCTGCTACAGCTAAGTTAAGATTCTCAGAAGAACACAGCAGTAGCAAGAGAGCTGCACTACTACTGAGATATTCTTTGAATGTACTAAGTTATGACTTTCTTCATATTTGCAACTAACTCAAAACAAGTTGCATCCAAGGCAGTATTGCTACATTACACTTGAGGTGGTTGGTATTGTCAACTTATTTAAGTCAATGTTATTCAGTATGATCTTAAAACTTTTGCATATGAAAGTTACCCTTGACATACTGCCAGGAAACTTATTAAAGAATACTCTTTAGAGAACAATTTTCTTTTGGATGTTTCAACCTCACACTTTGAAACAACAATGGCATAAAAACCTTGAAAGTTAACAGAAGACACTTCAGTGTGGTTGTAAACCATGAGTTATATGTCACTGTTTCTTGGGTAAAAACTGGAGTCCTTTGATTTCAGGAAGGGTTTCGCTACTCTTCATCTTTACTGTTCATCATGTCAGGCAGTAACCAAACTGCAGGTGCCAGAGAACAGTGGGAGATTCGAGATGATACAAATAATGACAACAATTCTCTCAGCACTGGCCCAAGAAATAAAGAGTTCAGCAAATGGTTATTTGCCTCCAAATAAAATATCAAGGAAAAATAGTATTTTCCCATTCTTCCTGTATTCAGGACATTACTTCTGTGCACTTGGAAAACAAAATGAAAAACAGGGTTTGAAACAATGTCAATTTTATTACAGGAAAAAAAGAAGACACTGATATCCAGCAATAATAAATCGTTATCTCCCTGCCTCCCAAGACTCCCCCTTTCTTTTCCAGGTGTTCAAGTATCAATTTCTTTCTACTACTTTAGTTCTCCACTGAACTCCTATTTTTGATATCCAATCTTGGCAAGGTTTAAAATTCGGAAAAATATTTCTCACCTTCAGAAAATTATCATCAAAAGACTGTTCTGGGAGCTTTTTCCCAAAATCACAATGTGAGGCACAGGGTTTATCAGTTTTTCTGGCTGGGTAGCCTGAGTAAGCTTTTTCATGTAAACCACTGCTCTTTTCCATTTCAGAAGTTGCCTCTGTGCCATCCATCACTATAACTCTCATTTGCAAATACTGTTCCTTGAAGACACAATCTGTGACTATAAATAACTCTCATTTGCAAAAACTGTGTCTTCAAGGAGCAATCTGAGACTATAAATAGACTCTTAAGCAGTCTGTGCCACCATGCCTTAATTCTTATTCAACAGGAGAGTCTTCTTCCATTTACTTCCAAGATGGGCTTTTTTTCCTAACAGTTTTTTCCCTGTTCACAGATGCCAAGCTGTATTTGCAGCTACAGAAGTGACTTCCACTGATATGTCTGATGCAGTTCCAGTCTTTAGCCTGCACCGACCCTGCATTACCTTCAACAGGCAGAAATACAAACATTGTATGATCTGCCTCTGTAGGTCAGTTTTTACAAGAATGAGAAGAAAGAACAGCAACAGCATGTTCCAATCTCATATACTGGCAGATTTTAGTCTGAGCACATTTTTTCTTTATAGCCCCAGCAGAAAAGCTCTCCTCTCAAGAGCAACCTCTTTCTTAAAAGCTTCGGGTCACTGGCTTTCCACAACTGTCTTATCTCTTCGTATTATATTCAACTATACATAATTTGTTTGCAAACAGAAAAAGCATGTGTGACTGCAGGTCCGCAGATAACATGCATTCCACGAAGTTCATAACAAACAGGTCCCATTGTACAAAGAAAAAGTATTAGGAGTAATAAATCACTGGAGCAATGTAAAAAGGAGAGAGAATGTTTTCCTGATTTTTTGTAATTCCAATCTTACACAGTAAGTATTTCAAATAAGTCATACAGCATGCGTTATAGGGAGGTCAACCTAAACTATCCCAGCTTCTCATCTGGGCTGTACTACTTTTAAATCAACTGCCTTTGAAATCATTTTTTTTTTCCAGAAACTTTTGTTATGAATATCAACTAATAACTATCCTGAGGAATGGCCATTTTCCTATGTTAGTATCATCTTCAACAAGAGAAATGAATAAATGAGAGGGAAATGTAATATTGTTGTACTACAACAAAGTTATCCTTACACATGTTCTCCCTTTTTCCATTGAGAAGTCTTACTAAAAATCTTTTGTATTGAACCAGATTTTTAAGAAGAAAACAAGGAACGTGAAAACATTGCACTGAGAGGAATGAGTCATCTGACCTTCCGGAGACACTATATCATGCTACGGCCATGGAAAGTGCTGTATCACCAATATGTATTACTGAAGGCCTGAATTAGTGTTGCTAGACAGGATCAATACAGACAGAGGACTTCAGCGAAATTATTTCCAGTGAGCAATCCGGGAGACTCCTGGAGTGCACTGAGGACAACTTCCTCGTCCAGGTATTAGACAAAGCAACCAGAAGAGATGCATTACTGGACCTGGTGCTCACCGGTGCGGAAGAGCTCGTTAAAGAGGTTAAAACTGGAGGCAAACTAGGTTGAGGTGACCACACCCTGGATGAGTTTGTGATCTTGAGAAATACAGGCCTGGCTAGCAGCAAAGTCAGGACCCTGAACTTGAGAAAAGCCAGCTTCCAGCTTTTCAAAGAATTAGTGGATGAGATCCCATGGGACACGATCCTAAGGAATGGAGGATCTGATCAGAGCTGGCAACTCTATAAGGATATTCTCCTTGGAGTGGAAGAACTCGATTTATTCTCATGTAATAAATCAAGCAGGAGAGGGTCTTTTTACAAGGGCATGTAGTGATAGGACAAGGAATATTGGTTTTAAACTAAAAAGATGGGAGAATTAGATTAGACATAAGGAGTAAATTCTTCACTCAGAGGGTGGTGAGGTGCTGGTACACATTGCCCACAGAAGCTGTGGATGCCCCATCCCTGGAGGTGTTCAAGGCCAGGCTGGACAGGGCCTTGACCAACCTGATCTAGTGGGTGGAATCTCTACCCACGGCAGGGAGATTAAAGCTATACGATCTTTAAGGTCCCATCCAACCTGAGCCATTCCATGACTCTATCATTTCCCTTCACCTTAACCTGAAGGGAACATACCCTGAAGGTGGCAGTGGTATCTCTATCACCATTAAGTCATCACATTTAGATACCAAACAAGAATAACATTTCGTAGCACTTACAACATGGAAACCTTTTGTATGCCTGCCAAGCTAATTCACGCAAAGAAATAAACAGATAGTTAAAGGGTAAATTTTTAAGTTAAACCACATTGATACAGAATTCAAAGTCTGTATTTTATGTATGTATAAGATTCAAGAATATACATCAACATTTTCTTTCCCCATTCCTCAAAGCTGTTCTATCCCTCAAAGATGATATTTAGAGAAGAATGACTCCAGAATTGCCACTTTCTTACTGAACATATTTTCTCCCTAAAATGCATTCAATCATCACAGCTTGTTCTGGTGGTGGAGGGGACGACAATGACAAAAACAAAACCACCCTACAGATATATTTTTTTTACTGAACTGTATTATTTTTACCATTCCAGAACAATTTAACAATGTCAGGACAAAGTTCTGGTTTCTGGTCAGGAAGGATTACAGAAATGTTAACCTGCACAGAAATGCAGTATTCAGTCTATGCTGTTTTTGTTTTTGATGATCACACATGACCTTGAAAAGACCATGTCTAGAACATTAAATCCCGTGGTATAATGCCATGGCCTGAGTTAGGATATTACAACTTTATTTAGTTACAAATAAGGCTGACTTTTATAAGAGCACTCAGGATGTTGATGTCCATAAATCCTTTTGCGTTTTATATTTTTCCTGCACACGAATCTAAAAACCTCATCCTATGAAACGGTACGCAAACTCAGCGCATCACACATCTCGACTGTTGTAGCAACACAATCATAACGAAGCCCCACAGAACTTTAGAAAAGGAATCTCAGAGCATTATGCCAACAACTCCAGAGCAAGTATTTCAGAAAAAAATCACAGGAAACAAAATCAGTCTCCGAGCAACCTAAGAGTGTTGACAGAAGTCAATTTTCAGTTCAATTTATCCTTACTCCAAGGCTTTCGGTCTCAATAAAACCTTTTAATCTGATTCTTCAAGATCCTCTGTTGCCCGTTCCTCAAGAGCTGAGGAACAGCACAGCAAATCTTTGCTGACATCTTTTTAAGATACATGTATACAGTGCAAAAACAAGATGTGCTAAAAAGTGAAATGAATGGAGACAAACTGAATACAGAGCAAGTTATTTTGTCTTTGTATTGTCCATACAAAGAAAAGATTCTAGCGATAATTCAAAACTCTACTATGTGGTAAAAGACTTTTTTTTTTACTTTTCATACCCTTAAAATGCCCAAGCAAACACAAAATAAAACAAAAAGCCACCAAACCACAGAACAAGCTGAAGTAATCAGCTTTCTGACACGCTGTAACAAAGAAGCCTGGAATGACTCCAAACACACATCTAACAATACAGCTGTCATCGTTAGAGCGTAAAATTTATTTTCAACATGCTGTACTTAACATTGCTACTAATTATCCAAGTAAATGAGCTACATACTAAAACGTAAAAACATAAATTACAACGGAGTATTTTAAAATATTTTGAGTATCTAAATCAAGGAGTAAATATATAAATAGTGCAATATATAAAAATTACTAACACTCTGGTTTTGCCTAAACCTGCTTCAAGTGCGTATCCAGTATCATCTTATGATGTTTGTGCTCCAAAGGGACTCAAACATTCATTTAGAAGGATGAACACATTCACAACGTGCACCCAACTTTGTTTTTGTATCTTGGTAATGCCAAAGTAATGTTTTAGCATGGAGCATCAACAAAATGTTCATAACATTAGAAGTCACATTTAACATGACATGTTTTTCCTTTTTCTTCAGGCCCATATGCAGCTTCACAGCCCAGAGAATCGGCTCTGTAGCCCATTTCTTTCTTCCACAGCACAGCAAAAACCAGAAATCACATTGCTACAAGCCAGCATTCAATCCAAATGGCTTAAAAAGCTATTCACAGCTAGATGGTGTACAACAGGCAGGATTTGGCAATACATCCTCTACATGGCACAAAAACACTAGTCTGCAGCCTAAAACACTACCATACACCTCCCGCCACATTTCTTTTGAAGAACACAATTTTTTTATTCTTTAACAAGCTGAGATTTTTTTATTATTATTATTATTTTTTTAAATAAGAGCATGGCAGACTTGTTCATGGTGAAATAGCCTTTAAATTACCTGCTGCACATATCTGTCAGTAGTTTTCCACATGTAATAATATTCAATGATACTAGTCAGCGACTTCCATGGGAGCTGAAAAACATTTGTTACAAATTAAAGTGGAAGTATACAAGTGAAGAAACTGCAGTGTTCACATTTTATTAAACACGTTAAAACTACGTATAGTTGATACACGATTCTTAAAATGTGCATGCATTTAATACCCACAGTGGAATCTATATGCATATAAATGTATACACCACAAATAATAAAACAATCGAAAATAATAAAACAAATAATAAACAATCTTTCTTTATAATTAACAGTGATTCAGAGTTACATTTAGCTTTGATGTGCAATACTGCTGTAATTTGTTTAATTTAAGTGTTATGGTTAGACTAACTGATCAAACCAGAATCCAGCCCATCAGGAAACAGAGAAAGTAGTATCAACTCTATTGTCAAGTGCCTCAGATAGAAAATGACATTAGTACTAGGATTTATCATCTTTACAAGACTGTGTTCAAGCCTCATAATAGTTTTGCTTTTAAAAAATACACTGGCTATAGTATTTAATTCACATTTTTTTCAAGTCCCATAACAACTTAGCTGCTCATACAACACTGACAGTTTTGCAAAAAGCTCTGCATACTCAACCACTAAACACCAAACAAAAAGGATGCAAGGGACAAATTCTACGTTAAGCAATAAGAGTCATACTGACACCAAGTATTTCACAGAAGTCTCTGCACAAACTCAGAACAACTGAATATTACCACCTTGATAACAATTTTGGTTGCACATGTGCAACAGTAAAGCAAAAATGTGTTAAACCATAATCATAACCTAAAGTTGGAGGAGAAAATTAAGCATAGCAGTCACTTGTAATTACTACTGAATTATCTATTAAATACCATAAATTCTCTCTACAATATGAATTAGTAGTTCTCATACAGGATTCAAGCAATTTTCTTCATAACTTGGAGACACATTACTGTTTTATACACAGTATTTTATGGAAGCATGCATTAATATTAATGTTCATAGCTCTCCAGAGAGAAGCATCATTTTTTGCGAAGTCCCAGAAAATCCAGGTGTGGAATCTTCTTTGCAATCTTTTTTCTCTACGCACTGAGGATTTGCTCTACACACTAAGCCAGAAGAGAAGGTTCCTGAACCTTTAATCAAGTTCTTAAAAGCAACAGAAGAAAAAATATATCAAGCTGCCTCTGCCAGCACACAGGTGCTCACAGTTTTACACTCTGCTTGTTTGCAGACACTTGGAGGAACTGAGTTTGGCTCCACCTCTGCTTTTCACTACCTGGGATTCAGGTCCAGACTCAGCTGTGCCTTCTTTTTCAGGCAGTGTAGCACATACTACAGTGTGTCAATCTCTGGTCCAAACAATAGCAACGTTGTCTATTTGCTTTTAACTAACAAAAGCATACACTGATATTGCGGTAAATAGCAACACAATTCAGTTTGTTAAAATTCTTTTACTTTCTCGGGTAAATGATGCCATACAAGAAATCTGCCTAAGTAAAGGCCAGTGACTATTGCACACATTCGGTGCTTCTCAAGTCTGCATGTCCACGTACTTCTTGACATCCAGATGAAACTGTCACTCTAACTACCTGTCATTATTAACTAGTCCTTTTTAACTTTTCCATATTTACTTTCCTTCCTCAACACTTCCTCAACACTTATCCTATCAACACATTTGTGCCACAGACTGTTCACCAGTACTCCAGAAAATACTTCCATCTGTCTGTTTTAACTATGACACCGGTATGTCTGTTCACTCCATAGGTAACAGCAATTAATGAAAGATAATTAAGGTGGCTGGACTGGATAACCATTATCTTTCTTACACTGAGTCATAGCTCAGAAAACCTGTTTAACACACAGATTTTTGTATTCTGTTTACTTGCACACCTAAATGACAAAACACTGTAGAGGCACATGAATTGTCCTGAAGTTGCTCTCAACTACCACAGAAACTGTGAGCAGATACAGAGTAACTTAACTCCCATTACCAGGTTTTATTAAACACTAATGGAAAGAAATGAAAATGACCTTCTACATGACATTTTTGTAGGAAAAAAAACAGCAACAAGATGACAGCAAAACAAAAACAAGGAAAGGGAATTTTCCGTTTCTTTGTTTTTCTGCAGGGTAAAAATGGACTATTCAGATCAGACCAGCATGAAAAGCCTAGGATTTAAATTATTTTAAAACGAACATGTTAACTTTAATTCTTCTTTCCATGCTTTTCTGATACTAGAATCTAGCTCCTGTTTTATACGAACAGTTTGAGTTTGATTCCCAAGGTGCTTCCTGTGGTATTTGAGACATGAAAGTTATAAGTTCATGAAAAATTGTGATAATGAAAAACTAAGAATTAACAAGCATAACAGCTGTCTCTTACCATTAGGAAAATAGTTATGTTTACAGAATATAAAATATTCACTCTTCTCCCATTTTACTACCCTGGGATGTGAAGTAATTCAAGTAAATCAAAGTAAATTCAATTAAATTTAAAAGTTTAGGTTGATTAGGATTCACATAGCTTCTTAAAGACAGCAGAATCTCAGCAAATGAACTGCTTTAACAGCTGATGAGTCAACAGCAGATGAAAATGATTATTCAAAGGCTAGATGGTAATTTGATAACAAATGAGCTTCTCCTGTCTATTAAAAAAAGGTAAACTCCTTTGCACCACTTAATTTATAATAATTATCTTGCTTACTAATATTTAATGTTTATAGCTTAAAGCTTGAGCTGCACATTGAATGTCAAAGAGTGCTAGTTCTTACTAATTGCTGGGAAAGTAAATGAGCCTGCCCTTTACAGAACTGTAATATAAGGGTTGCAATTGCAGCTGCTGTGTCTTGCAAATCTGGGCCAATTCAGAACTCCTCTGGCACAGAATGACTCAGGCAGGTATTGCACAACCCTTCTGTTTCAGCACAGTGCTACCAGTCCCTTTCTGCTACGCTCCATGGCAGTCTTGCCTGTGCAGTGGCACCACAGCACTGACTGCTTGGGTTCAAATTTCATCTCTGACAGCATAGGATTAGATACCAAAAGGAAATTAGCGCATACGCTAGCAGTGCATTGGCTCCTTTTTCCAAGTTTTATCAACAAACATAAAAGTAACTTACAAGGGATGATACCAGGTAACAGATAAATGTATTCTCATGGCTAATTACTGCTAAACACTAAAAATTTCCATCTACCTCAACGTGCAGAAACTTCTCATATATCCATGAGCTAAATCTTGAAGGACCATTTTAGATGATTACTTAAGACTAGATGCTTGTTTTTAACCTCTACTGCTTTAGAATACTACACAGCAAGTGAGAATACATAACTTCGACTTGGAGAAATTAAGTTATCACACAAGATTACATAATTAATACAATTGAGAGCTTCCAAATTACACAGAATTGTATAAAGATTGTACACACTGTTACCAATACCAATGTAAAACAGATATTCTTCTAATGCTTTAAAAACGACACATTATTTTGTCCAAAGGCTAAAAAAACAGCAACTAAGGCTTGGCAACACCCCTGTTTTAGCTAAAAGGGACTCTAAGTGATTACTGCCCTATATCCATTTCTGCTGTACTCAGACTCATCATTAATGTGTCCTTCATAGGCTGTGCAACCCCATCTTTAGATCTCTTTCATTCTGGTAGGAGGGCAAGAAAAAAAGGAAGGAAAATTCACTGATAGAGGGAAGCTATCAGCAGTCTACCTGAGATAAAACTGAACATTTTAAAGAGCTTCTAGTGAACTTACTCAAATATCTAGCATTTGAACACTAAAACAACAGCTATTTCTGCAATGCATTACTCCACTGTATCAATTTAGCGTATGAGTATCAACAGAATTTAACTACGTGCAACATCTCACAATTATACAGAAAAAGTTACATAAATACCAGAGACAAGGCTTAGATTTACTTGGTCACAAGCTGTATTAGAACTCAACTTGTAAAAGTCTATAAATTACTCCTTTCTATTCATATTTTCTTGAATGTGAGAGCTATTTTGTCCATGATACAATTTTCAACTTCACACAATGAACTCATTGCACTGAACATTTTCTCCCTTAGGAATCTCGGAATTAAGCACACATATATAATACACCTGTTAAAATGTCAGTTCTTCAGAAAAACAATGGCCTTCCCTTCCCACATTCATTCAATTATCTGTTTCATTTCAGAACTGTGAAAGTGAAGATAAAGACAGCTAAGCTCAGCGCCAAGCCTCCTCCCACCCTCCCACACATCTTCTTGGTAGGACTTCTACATTGTACCACACATTTCTTCCTTCCTTTTACAAAGATTATTAGTAACATCTGCAAAGAAAAAAAAAAAAACAACTCTGAACTCTCGGAGTCAGGCAGAATGAAATTGTTGTGAAAATGTTTCAATCAACTTCAATCTTAAGTAATGAAATTCTTCTGGCTCATATCCTAACCTTTTCACAAAGACCAACTTGAACAATTTAGAATGACAGAGGAAATATTTTTCATTGAAATCAAGGAGGTTCTGCAAGAAGCATGCGAGAAAAAAATTGTAAACAAATAAATAGCAATAGCAGCAGTCTCAGAACTAATTTCATTACTCTGCAGAATAATTCAGCAAATTAAAGCTTTGCTGTCCTATGGCCTGACACTTCAGTACCAAAAACTGTAGTTACAAGGTACTGAAAAACATTTGCTTCATCTTCTGGAAGTGCCAAAATATTTAGTATGTCAAAGTAACTCACTGCAGTGCACTTTAAAAGCAATTTGAATATGAATTTCTCTCTACTAATTAAAGAAGGAAACCCCAAAGTTTCAGAAAACACTCATGGGAGTCAGGCATGTAGCTGACAATCAATTTCACTGGAAATTGTGGAGAAGCTTCTTGAGCTTTTCCAGGTCTTTGTAAACATCCTGATCCAGGTCTTTGTAAACACTTTTGCGTATGAGATGCCCTACCTGGTAGTGAATCACTGAACGGATTACCTTCTGCCAACGTCTCTCCAAAGAATTGCATCAAACAAGAAAGAATATTGACTCATCTGTATAAAATGTACATGCATCTTACTTATATGTATCGATTACGCAAATTTTTCCTTTAGCTAATCTTCCAAACCTACAGAAAGTAATTATGCTCACCCATGCAAAAGCATGTTAGCACTCTACTTCAGTACTTACAAAGTCTTGTCGAATGTCATTGAAGTCCTTCCCGTACTTTTCCAATGCCTCTTCAAATAAACTAGCTTCTGATGCTGACCATTCCTCCATTTCGTCTCTACACAAGACAGGACCTCCAAGTGGCACTAGAACACTGATGGCACTGCTCAAATCATAGTTGTGTTTATGCAGTGTATCCATTGCATGAAACTAACGTGGAGAAGGAGAGAGTAAAAAAATAAATAAAAAAAAAAAGCTTGTTTAATTAGACAGCAGTCCGCTTCAATTAACACAAATTCAGTGTATTATTTTCTGTACACCATACAACAAGCCTTAACTAATGCTAAATTTAGAATCTATCTTTATTATCACAGATCTCCCACTGTGGAACGCAAGGAAAATAAATTGTTTATTACTTAATTTGGGAAAGGAAATGCCTTAATGAAATGCTTACTAAAAATGGCATTAGTGAATTAGTTCCCGTACATTACCAGCAAACATTTCTGGATAAATATTGGTAGAAATTGGTTTCAAGTAACCCAACAGTGACGGTGATGTACACTGACTGAGGGGCAATTTTAACTAACTTCTACATAGTAACTGAACAGTTCCTCAGGAAACATGTGCTTAATATTCTCACTGCTGGACAAATAAGTCATTTATTGCTTTCATTATAATCACACTGAAAAACAAGCAAGTTTTTCCCCTTGATAAACTCCAGAGATGGGTAAATCATTTTTTCTGTTGTTTACTTCACCTTCCTTTAAAAAAAGTGAAAAAGAGCAAACAGGTTATAGCATTCTTCATTTTAGAAGTAACCCTGGATACTCACAAGTGATGGGGAACATGAAAAGTAATCAACTACATCACAGATCCACCCGTAGGGAAGATGAGCAACATGAAAGACTTTCTGACTCAGTGTCCCAAAAGCCCATCACCACAATCTTAAATCATTGTGCTGAAGGAGGTATTAGATGTATAAAGTGCAATACTGTGTCTGTGTGTGACTGCGTAACATCAGCCTCCCATGTGTTGGTCCCACCATAGTGACGAGCTGTAAGGGCAACATGCAGTCTCTCAGACAGCCCTAAACTCATCTTATCACACCTAAAACACTGCAAGGAAGGAACAGTCTTGCAATATGTGTCAGTATAACACTTACATAGTAATTCCAGTTGAGCTTCTGCATGCAAAATTTATTGCAAATAATGGTTTCTCCTTATTGTTTTTGACTATCTACTATGTGTAGGCTAAGTCTTTCTCCAGCTTTCAATATACCTCTTTGAAAGCTATCAGGGACAAGATTCTTGAACTGTTTCATCTGCAAGAAGTAATGTCACTGTTATATTACAATAAGTCACTTTACCTATGGTTCAAGCCAAATTTACCAGCCTTGCGAATAAGCCATGGTTAACATGAAGTATTCTAATATGGAAATGCTGTCACGTAACATCCAAAAGCCATAATCTTTAGATTAGAGAATGCAAAATTAAATTACTGATTTATGGCTTGTCATGTAAGTAATGAATAAAGCAAGCCTAAAGATTGAACTCAGTTTATGTTACCAAGTTTCAAATCTTTATTTAAATTGCAGCCCTTATGGAAAAACAGTTCTGCACATTTTCCAAGCAGCTGCTATATCTAGATCTATTCACTGACATTAGTTTTCTTAAAAATGACAATGGAAGTGAATAAATCAGGACCTTGCTCTTGCTTTACATTCGTTTTTCCATCTATAATAAACAACTGATTCCATAAAGCTTTTTTCTGGTGCTATTACAAAGAAAAAATAAAGGGGGGGAGGTTGACAGAGAACTCTGTGGTAAACAGTGTCTTCACTAAGCTGCTCAGTGACAAAGGACCACTGACAAGTTCCCACAATAACATCTTTGCCTTCTGCAGCTTTGCCAACCCCCACTTTCAGTCAGATTCCTACACTGCCAAGAGTAAGCTGTGCCAGCAGAAGCAGCCCAAAGACATTGCTAGTGCTCAAGACGAAGTCCTGGAGTATCTCCTTTTTCTATCTTTTTACCCAGGAATTCGAGGACCGTTAAGAAACAACTGATGGGAACACAACACCTAAGGAGCATAAGGCAGGGGAGAACTGTCAGCCAGTGCCTCTCCCAGATACCTTGAAGAACAAAGGAAGAACCACCCTTCCCTAAGCAAGTTTGCCCGGAGCACACTGTGCAGCACAAATGAGGGGTCCCACCAGATGAAAGGTATTAGCCATGTAGACAGAGGGATCTTCAAGTCCAAACTTAAGCAGGCAAAGGCAGAAACTATGTATTTAGGTGAAAAGGAGCAGCATGGAGCTGGGAAAAAAAAAAGGGAGTAACAGGACACACTGCAAACAAGCTCTAACAGCTTCCAAAATAGATGCAATTTCAGTAGTCAGTTAAATAAACTAGACTGAACTGCCTCCAACAAAGCACTCAAACTGAGAGCTGAATATAGATAGAATAATTCAATCACTTTAGACATGTTTATCTTATGTGCTACATACACGGAAGTCTAATAAAATTCATTAAAACATCTTGCCATTCAAAATTGAAAGAAAGAATCTGCTCACGCTTTACATTTGCAAAAGACATCCAAGAACAGATTTACTTCCTTATAGTAAAGTAGCATGCGCTCTTCAGAATAAGCCCCCAGCAAGCAGCATACACTGTGACTCTCTCCACCTCCTTTGCTTTAATGGCAATCAGTGTATGCACTGTGTAACATCTAGAAATTTGAAACAGGATGTCTTTCCAGTTTCCTTCTCTTCTCAGAGACCAATCTTCATTATAAAGGAAAATACTGCATGTGAGTGTGCCAGAAATGCAAGTTTTAGTTGTCTCACCAGTCTATCGGCAACAAAAAAAACACACATACTATCAACTAAGAAGTTAAACCCATACTGTTTCATGTCTTCTAGCAACGTTTTCTGGATGATTTGGTTGTTTCCTACCTTATCTTATTACCTTCCCCAGGTTTTCAAGATAAGGAAGACTGAGAGTAGCCCCTTACTTGCTATTAAGGTCACAGGACTTCCCTAATGCGTACACACACACACACACACACACACCCCAAAATTTACTGATGTTTATAACCTGTACTTATCAGACTGCTTACAGCCATCTCTATCTGAAACAACTCATTAGAAACACTGGAAACCCACAGACACAGTGTACAGAATCCCCATCACCAACACTTCAGGTGCAAGGGTTATCCGCTGCTAAGGATACAGACAGGATAATTTTCTCAGCATTATGCACCTACATCCCTTTCAAAGCACAAAGTGAGATCCACCACAAGTTCTGCAAATGTCTATACTAACTTTAACTGCTGCTCAAAATATGCTCCTAATTAACATGGGAAACTATGGAAGAATAACTACTAAAATGACAAATACGTCTTTTCTTAACTTAGAAGGAAGTACTTTGCCACAGAGCAAAAGAGGGTTTTAAAAAGCTGAGGGGGTAGGAAAATGAGAAAGAACAGACAGACACAATAATTAAACCTGGGGTGGCTCCTCTGGTGCCTCATTATAAGATATGCCTTTCATTAAGTGTAATGGAACTTAATGGATCATTTGCAACGGAGAAACATTTATATGGCACTCAAATGTTAAATGTATCCCTTTATTAGCAGCGCTGAACACGTAGTTTCAAATACAAAAACTGCTGTAAGGATGAATCTATTTCTTAATCACTGAATACAGTAAGAAGGACGGGCATTTATTAGAAACTCTTCATCCAAAGGAATCTTAATAAAATGAAAAATGTCAAATGGAAGAGCTGTTTGATGGAAAAACTAAAGCATTTAATGTGAAAGGAACGTCAGTAACATCGTATCAGCAAGCATGAAACAGAAGAAGCAGCTCTTGAATACAGAAGAAACTCTTGAAAATTACTGAAAACATTACATTTTACTACTGCCTTCCTTTACTGCACTATAGCCCAGACTAAGCTGGTTTCCGGTTTAATAGTCTTTGAGAGCAGATGGTAAAATATAAGAATTTGTTTATTTCTCATCGTACTAATGAATATAATTTATCTGGAATATAAAATCTGACCTACTGAGTCACATTGGTCATCCATCTACACACGTAATCTGTCCTTGTCAGCATCACAAGGAACTGCCACTTAGAGAAAATAAGCTAGCCCATCTAAGAACTTTCTAAGGTTAACTCTCATTTCTTTCACAAGCACCTGCAAACCCTAGGAATTAGGAATGCCAGGTTGTGCACTTCTTATTCTCCTTATTTTCTACTTATAAATCCATTGCCCATAATTTTTCTAACCCCCTTTTTTTAAACCTACAAACATTGTCTCTTTCCACAAAATCTTGAGGTTCTGAATTCCAGGAGCTCTCAGTTACCCACTGTGTAAGGCAGTACTTCAACTATTTTTAAGTGATCTGTTAAGTTTCCTTGAGCGTCCTCTAGTTCAAATACTCAAGTATCTGATGAGTAATAGACCTACTTAAGGCTTAGCTGTCATCTCCATGATTCTGTACACAAATGTTTAAAAAAAAATAGACACCGTCTGCTGGTGTTTTTGGGAAGACAAAATCAAACTTGATTCTATGAAACAGTAAGATTTTGTTTGCACATAGTTTTCCTGGCACGCTTTTATCACTGTAGCGCATCTTGTCATTTCAGCTATGAATATGCAAAGACAAAACTTTGGTCTGTAATTAAAATACTTTTAAACTTTCTCTAAAATATGTAGATGCTTAGATGCTTTTAAATGGTAATGATTTTAAACTAAAAGGGAGTACATTTAGATATTAGGAAGAAATTCTGTACCATGAGGGTGGTGAGGCACTGGCACAGGCTGCCCAGAGAAGCTGTGGGTGCCCCATCCCTGGAGGTGCTCAAGGCCAGGTTGGACAGGGCTTTGGGTAACCTGGGCTGGTGGGAGGTGTCCCTGACCACAGCAAGGGGGTGGAATCAGATGGTCTTTAAGCCTTCCAACCCAAACCATTCTGTTTCCATGATATTATAGCAACTACTTCAATAAACCAAGTAAACATCCTAAGGATATCCTAAGTAAAATGTTCTTCAAGAAGTTGCTTACAAAGTCTGATTACTTATACTCTAGAATATTTGCAAATACAGTTATAATAAGATATAATCTAAACAACATTTAGCTTTATTAAAATGTATTTTAAATCCCACTACTGAACTGACTGAAGCTGTGTTCAATGAGTATTATCCACCCTCCCATGCAAATCATCACATGTGAAGATACATTTAAATAGATTTCAAACCATTTACAGCATGACTACAAGCGCAGCACTAGCAGCTTACAGAAAATGCACAGAATTATCTACCATATACATGAGCTTCCACGCAGGTATCTAGAGGAAAACAGACATCTGGGGGGAAAACTCTGAAGTAGCAAGATACTATTGAATTCATACATATAAAAAAGTTGTAGGGTTTGTAACAAACCACCTACCAGTGTGATGTCCCGGGAAGCAGCGGCTGCACTCATGTGTAAACTAGGTTGTCTGACAGAACTACTGCAGTCCAGTGCTCGAGCAAATGTGCCAACCGCACTACAACAGAGAAAGAATAAACAGTAAATGCATGAACATTTAAAAGATTTAACCTCTTTTTTATTAACAGATTATGCCATACCCACAAAGGTGTCATTTTAAATGTCACATTCAGATCTTTCCTAACAAAGGGTCATTTTACAAAAGCAAACCAACAAACGCAAAAATTCTGACCTCCCCCAAAAAGGAACATCTTACGCATAAGAACAACTCATTTGAAACAGCATCGGAACAAATGATATTCAGGGAAATTCTATGTACCAATTTATTTATTGTGAAGCCACAGACTCGTTTTGACTTTTTTTTTTTTTTTTTTTAACTCCAACTATTGTTCTTAAAATTAGGAAGACAAACCACTGTACAACATAATTTTAAAAAGGGGTTCACCACATTCCATTGAGGAAATAACACTTCATTCACTCCAGTAATGCATGTTTACTACTTCCATTAGTAAAGCAAAGCACAGTAGTACCTCCAAAATCATACTTTTGTCACAGGTGTAAAGTAATAGTGAACAAGCGGCGCTCTCAACCTACTTAATAAAAGCATCCCAGTATTACTGAAACTGGACAACTTTTTCTCCAAACCTTTACCTTTTTGTTGCACCTTCGTATGTAGCATTTATTACACTTATCACAGTAATAAAATATAAGGCATGGAGATGGATGACTAGTGTGATAGTGACCATTCTAAACTGCGAACTTTTCTTCAAAGCACAGAGCACACATCACATAAGATACACGGTGAAGGTAAAGATGCATAAAAGAATTTGACTGGACTCGGCATATCATAAGGAAATAAGCGAAGATGCAACAACATGAGAAAGATAATTAACTGTTCCAGTACCGAGTTCGATAACCAATTCTCAGTGCATTGTGTCACTATGATAATTGAAAAAATGATTCACTGCAGTTACAACATGATGCAAGTTCCTCTAAATTAAGTATCTAATTACAGCACCTAACATTTTTAATATACTGTAAGCCTCTAGACTAAGGACTGATGTTTCATTCAACAATCACATCCCACAAAATTTGTAAGAGCAGAGTTACAATAGTGACGTAGTCAATTAGAGATCAACACGCACAAATTGTCACGTTATTGTGTACTATAAATCTAATATTCAGTAAGAAAAAAAAGCAACGTGTATCAAAGTCTTATTCACTAAGGTATATTATTGATAGTGGAAAAATTGGTACCGATATCTATTATCACAATTTTATCTTAAATCTCAAAACACTTAATAGTGAATACATTTCAGTACTCTCTCCCAAAAGCCTTTAAGACACAATTAAGACTTAACGACAGTGATTCACATACTCCAGATTTTAACTGCTTGAATTTCTAAAGGTTGTGGAGTCAGTAAGCTGTATTATAAGCTATATTCAAATGTTCTTCCAGAATATTTTCTACTTCTCTGCAGAAATAGCAAATTTGACTTTTTTTTTTCTTTAACAAGCTTGGCTGTTTATAAAACATTATCCATCCAGAGACCAGTCCCAAGAATCAGACTCTATTGTGAACGCATTTCCTGATATTCAACCTCTTTAAGCATGTTGGCTTTGATAAGGGTTGTAGCTAACAATCTTTGCAGTAATCCTTCTGTCATTACTGCTCAAACCAGTAATACAGCATGCAGCATGACTGCGTTTCCCTTCTGATGCGACCTACTAGCTTATCTCCCTTTTCCATAGTTACCACTATTTTATTTTACCGTATTTCTAAAATAAAAGGAGTATGCTATGGAAGTTACAAAGAATATGTCACTCTCTAATACATCAAGTTGCTTTAAAAATTTCTAGGCTGACTTCAAGGCCCAAGCACATGTGAGTCCCGTTGCCCAGAATGTAACATAAAAATTGAGATACAGTATAAAGCTAGGTTTATGTCAAATATGTGATGAAGAGGCAAGAACTGAGGTACTAATTGACATCACTTGCAATGCAGTACTGAGCAGGAGAGGTTCAGAGGAATGCTGGCCAGGACTATGGGATATGCGAGTGAAAAACCACCCAGAGCCACCATAAAGCACAGGCAGCGTGCTGTTTGTAAGGGGGAAGGATGGGGCATCTGGGGCTGTTATCTCAAAATCAACTTTCCTGGAAACTTTTGAAGGACTGAGCTTTTCACGCAGCCCAAGAAAATGTAGAAATTCTACAGCATTTGGCTGTTGTAATTACCGAGTCTCAAAACTTCAAACAATAATAACGCACTGCTCTTTATAATCTAGCCATGCAGTCAAAATCCAAATTTAAATATTCATTTTTAGAAATACTTGAAATACCTTAGTTTTTGTCTCTTTTTTTTTTCTTTCAAAACACAGGTATGAGGAGAATATTGATATAAAGGTCAAATGTTTCCTTTGTGATTTTTCCTTGCATGATTTTTTCCCTAATAATACCAAAGAATGATTTTTACATGAAAGAAAAATTACTCAACACCCATTTTCAGATGATACTCTATTGCCTTCATTTACCTTCCAGCAAAACTAAACTTGCATTCAGCCGAAACAGCCTTAACAGCCAAACTCCAACTACTTTTTTTCTTTAAACAGATTCTTTAATGTAAGAAGACTAAGAAATGTTTCATTAAGTTAGTAAAATCCAAATAATTATCATACATAATTGGGAGCATGTTTAATTTAAGAATAACAATAAACAAACTTACAAAACCAGAAACTGTGCTGAAGCCGCCAGCAACAAAAGCGAGTAATTAAAAATAGCGAAGCTTCAGACAGAATCCAACATGCTCCAATCCTCCCCAGATGAGCTCAGTTCAAAAAACAAACAGATGACAAATGACACGCGTGGCTGTGAGATGGACAAGAATGATAATCTACTGGTGCTATCTACAGGGAGCGACTTCTGTTGAAGCTGTATCAGCAAGCAGGTGTAGGGGCTAGACCAAATAATCCAGCGTTACCTTAGATCTTGTGTTAATTAAGATGAACCAAGAAAGTTCTCTCAAGGACTTGTAACAGAGATAGTACCTGACAACTGTAGGACCATTAAAAAAAAAAAAAAAAAAAAAATAATCTAGTGTCAGAATCTAACACTACAGAGTAAATCTACAAATTCAGCAAAATACATCTACAACCAAAAAAAAAAAAAACTGGCATTGAACTCCCTAGGGCTGAAGTATTTCTTTGTCATTTTGCTGTGCCTAAGAGCCATATATTTGTAAAAACTTCAGCTTACAAATTGAACACAGAAAATACGTTGCTCCATATTTCTTGTAGCTAAGTTTAAGACATTAAAAATACACAAGATGGATGTAGGCAGATGCAGGAATATACACTGGAATGTAATTAGTATAGTAGGCAATGGTCTTGTGTTAGTTTAAGGTTTGTGAAATGTTTTGTAAGCATGAGAGGATGTGAGAAAATAAAGGGAATGATAGAGACTGGGATCACTATCTACTTGGAGGATCAGAACAGCAGAGATTGAACTTTCAAGAAGTACATTTAGGTTGGATAAGATTATGCTTGTCAAAGTCAAAGAAATTAAGTAATCAAGATGACAAGAGGCTGGATAGAAGTCATAGCCACATAGCAAGTCATATTAAACGAGGTATCAAAGTTATTTCACAGAACTGCTGCCAAGATTTAAACACAGTCTGCGTAAAGACAACCACATACATGAGAATCTGATGGTGTGAGGATTCATAGGGATGTCCATCACTTTTGGCACTATTATAGTCAGACAATTACTAATCTTCCTATTATTAAAATTATTCCCTCCTTTCACTTGCTTTGCGCGCTAAGCAGCAACTAATAATTGCACTATTAAGATAAAAATCAAAACTGACCACATACAGGTTACTGTCACGTCCAAACAGCTCCTGAAAAACTAGGAACAGATGTTTCAGATGTTTTGTACATTTTTGCACTATTAATACCTACAATAAAGTTACTGAAAAATGTTGACAAAGTAATTTCCTGTCAGTTTCCATTAAAAAAAAAAAGCTATTAAAACTATTACTGTGGATCTATACTCCCGCAAAATTTGAGATCCCACATCCATTCCAAAGGAATGACACAAGATTTTAGTTCTTCACCTGTTTACGATGTGCCACACCCACACCTCTGAGGCAAACAGAAGAACTGACAAAAACTGGGAGCAGTGGTTGGCAGACCATATGAACAGGACTGAAGACAAACAGGAAGCAATTTTCAAATTTTCACTTAAGGTTAGTATTAGAGGGGTGCCAATGTAATTATCAAGCAGCAACAGCAAAAGACTGCATAGAAGATTCAATTTCTCATCAGCATCTCATTCTGAAAAAGGTTGTTACTTACCAAAGAAAACCTGGAATCATGGTGATTATAATCAGGATAAACAGTCACTAGTCTCACAGGTAGTAATAGCACTCCAGCATCAAATCAGATCCAGAAAGATCTGGATCTAGCTCTGTTTTTCTTCTACCTTGTATTCTCAAACATCCAGGTGAGACAGACATCCTTTGTAACAAGTCTATTTTCAAATTGTTCCCTTGTCAACATTGTTTCTCTGTTTCAGAAATATGAGATGAGCAGTGTGTATACTCCAGACAAATTTGTCCTCCAGACCACCTTTATATATTTGTGAATCTGCAAATTCAGTTTTCCTCACATATTAGCAAAATAATGAATGAGACGCCTCACATCTGAGTTAAAAGTGTTTGAGCAAAGTAGCTGAGTAGATCTTTGGTGGTTTTCTACATACTAGTTAAGCTTTTGTTTTGCTTATTACATCAACGTTCCCATCCACTATGTGTTGGAAATGGTCCTAAAAATGATCTCTTAGCCTACTATCAATAACAGCATTTTAAAAACAGCCAATTAATACCTGATTGCTCCTTTGACAGTCCTATGTTACTTAAATTCTTGGAAAGAAGAAAACGTACCTCTTGGATATGTATTTCATCAACACAATACTAATTAAACTTCAAAAATATCCCTGAGTTTTTTCTACTGGATAATGAAAAAAATGACATGAAGAACATAGCAATAGTAAAATGATGCTGTTCCAGAGGACACATTTTCACTGCAGTTCTAAGCAACTGTCTGTGCAGTGCTATGCTTCATCACTGTCATTTCAGAGGTTTAGAGTGCAAGAGAGATGACAAGATAAACGCAAAGTCACCTGCTGCTGTTCTTTCTCTGAAAGACTCTCTAAGTCAGGGTGGGGAGTAGCATTATATGTAATGTCCCCCCATGTGTCATAACTAACCTTCAATTTCATTATTAAGTAGAAATTGAAGATATGTGAAATAGTTGTTATTCAACAGAAATACTGATAGATACAAGTAGTTTAAATCACAGGCTATGATTTAAGCCATTATTTGTACTCTGACCTGCAATTTCATTCTTAAAGCCTCTACCTATCATCCCCTCAAAAATAAGATCCAAGAAAATGTTGCTGCTTAGATTTTTTCTTTGTAAGGCAACAGGTCAAAATTAACAAAACAAATGAAAAAGGAAAATCACCTCTAAGTCTGAATTAGTTATTTTCAGATTAATTTGGTCAAGAACAGTTATAGTAAGGCACAAAGGTATAAACTTGTTTTGGCAAAGCATGACAGACAGGTAGAAACAAAGTATTTTTCATACTCCTAGTACACTTGATGTGAACACATTTTTTAATTTCAAAACCATCTGTTTACCATTAAATGTTATAATTTGCCTTGCTTAACAAGGTGAATTCTAGTCTTACCAGCGCTGTACCAGCATCAAGATTTTTCACCATCTTTACCACAATTTTATGTTGCAATTCAGCCATTAAATTTCTTTACCTCTTTAATCAACTCCAATTCCTCTTACTTCTCACCACCTAAAGATTCCTGAAGCACATCAATATTGAAGCTTTCAAACCAATGACTTTATGTATTTATTTTCATTGATGAGCTTCGGGAATCTTGTGAGCTGCCGTTGTTAATGTTGAAGCATCTTGCAAATGCAGTAACAGAAGATGATTTCAGCACACTTTTAAATTAAAATACAAATTGAAAGTAAGTTTTTACTTATTGTCCTTTGTTGAAGATTTCTTTCTTTTCTGAATGTGAATAAACATTACTAAATGAAGCTGCATTGTATTCCCTTCCTTATTGTTAAGACGAATCTGTGTAAAAAATACATCTTCATATACTACAGACACTTATAATTAAATCAATAGTAACCAACAGAAAATGAATATAGTCACTCTCGGAAAAGTGGAAACAACACAGGAACGATCGAGATCTAATACAAATGACTAAACACAGATTTTCATTCTTTGATTCTACATCAAAAATTAAGCAAGCATTAAAATGCAGGAAAATGTTTTAGGTTAGCCAGAGATATTAAATGACATTTTCAAGTCAAAGAAATAAAATAATGGAATTTTGACATAGAGATCCAATGTTTTTAAGGGTGTTTTAATTAGTCTTATGAATACTGTTTGAGTAAGAAATTAGCTAGGACCAGAAGTGTCCTTCTGGAAAACAGCTTGGTTTAGAGATGTGTTCCTTCTAGAAGACTATGTCAATAATCTAATTAGATGAAGCAGAATAAAAGAACTAAGCTGTTGACCTAACATATACCTCATGATGTGGTGAAACTTAACAGAATTAGGAGGTACTAAGAAATTACCACGTCATGAGTTGTAGACCAAATTAACAGAAAGTAAATGAAAAGATGGGGGGGGGGGGGGGAACAGGATATCCAGATCTACAGCTCTTGGCATCTGTCCAGACTGGAACCTAAAATTCCTCCTAAACTTGAGTCTGGTCAGGACTGTTTTCAACTCCTTGACAAAATAAACAGTCTCTATTTCCTAATACTATGGAATATTATGGAGTTCTCACAAGGTAATTAAGTATTCTGTGTATATTAGGAATGACAGAGACAGATGATTGGAGAAGACTGTGCATTTATACTAGCATTAAAGTTCAAATTAGGATTGGAATTTCAAAGTGAGCATCTCCAGCACCTATGCCTACTGCACTCTGCCCAATATCAAAATTATCTTGGAGCACACAAACTGGATTTCTGTTAAAATTAAAACACTAGTTTCACACACTAGTAGATATGTAGTCCATAGGACCAGACTGGAGTTAGCCTCAGAATAAAACTGCTCAAAATGTGCACAGTACTATAGATGCTGGTTTGTGAGCACCAAACATTTTATTATACAAATAAATTTCCACTGGACTATACTATTTGCTAATGTAGACAGATCTATAATCTCTAAATGGCTGTTGCAGCTTCTTGGATCCTGTTCTTTGAAGCCAGTAGACACAAAAGAACTGTTGTCAATACATATGACATATTGAAGTTTTATCTTATTTGAATGGAGTGGAAAAGGGTGTTAGAATTCTCATTGCCAGAGTATAACTGACAGTGTGTTACCCAAAAAAACAACTCAAAACCAGAACACATCAGTTTGATGCCTTCAGCTTCTCCTAACCGTTGCTTTTGCTACTTCATGAGTCTTTGTCCAAATTATACTTCAGTAGCAGCACTGTAGTACTTTCAAGATTTTTAAATCCACAAAATCAAGTAAGACTCATCAGAGAGCTTGAGGTTAAGGATCTTTCCTGACAAGTACTCTTACACTTTGCAAAACTAGATTTTTCTGATGATGCTGCCTCTGATTTCTGGAAAGGATATGCATATTTTTCTATCTTTATATCCAGCAGATTATTGCATACTAGTATTTAATGGACAAAGAAACAGGATGAGGAACTGACCAAGCATATAAACACAGGATAAAAGGCTTTTTTACTCCTGATACGGAACCCAAATCTTGTCAGAATAAGTGGTCAAAGCCAAATCTAAATGTTCTTGCAAATGTGCAACACAAATAGAAAAAGAACCACCTCCTAAAGAACAACGTGTGCTTGGGTGACTGAAAAAGCTGATGCCTGTAAGTTCGAAAGCAACTCTTCCTTCAACCAAAGTAGACTGAAAAAAAAAAAAAAAAAAAAAAAAGAGAAGAAATACTCAATGCCCCTGATTTAACATTCAAAAAGGCTTTTTAGATTTTCTATACAAATTGCATATACCCACTTAAACAAAATTATACATAGGAAAACATTTGAAGAAATTTCTTAATACCAGAATTTTAAATTTTCAAAAATCAAACAACTTCTAAGTAACAGAAATAACATTCTTAATGGAAACCCAGCAGGCACAGCCAATGCCCAGATAATTGTAGTCAGTACACAGCAGAGATCTGAGCCTGTAAGCACAGTTTATCAAATCATAATATTAACTCTGTTACTCAAGTAGCTTTTACTGGTCCAGTATAATAAAAGCTTTTGCCTGCAAGCACAGAACATACTGAATTAAAACCTGCCACAACTGTCATAGGAGAATTGTTGCTCCAGAAATCAGTGAAAGTCTGTCAGGGAACTACTTAATGCAACAAAAATCTGCTCTTGCAGCCTGAGAAAATAAGTATATACAGCTTGGAAAGAGTTCCTGTCTGTTCAAAAGCAGCAAAGATGAGTGGAGGTTTGTGGAAGACCATCAATAAAGTGACAATCTCTAATAAGGAGTTGGTCAGCATTAGTGATTGACCTATCACAAGATCTTGGTATGGTCAGGACCCATTCTAACCATAACAGAAACCCTGTGTACAGAAATTTATCAACTTTTAAACGAATGCAGTCTTGATCAGGACTTGCACAGTACTGCACAGGATGTCTTAGATACAGTGAAGAAGATTTTTTTTTTTTTTTTTTAATCAATCATTTATTCTCTATCACTTCCCAGTAGACACTGCTTTGCGGTACCAACATACTCTTCTGGGAAGATTTTCAGCTTCACAGTATACTTCTTAAACTCTCCAGTGTAGTTGCAGTACGGGAGGTGGAAGGATGTGAAGGCAATGAATGAACTCTTCAAAGATACACATAATCACTTTTATAACTCTTCATCTTTGCACACAATATTTTGAAGGAATCCTGTATTGTCTGTCCATACACACCCAGATATTGCCGGTATTAGAAGTAGTTCTATTTTCTGCGTTCTGTTCTATGGAGCACCCACCAGGCACTGTAATTTTCTGAAAAGATGCATGATCACACTTACACCCCTTTGGCTTGCTTGGAAATTCAAAAGAGGCAGGCAACTTTTACTACTGTATAAAAAGGGTACAACACTACTAAGTGAGGGAGAAAGAAACATAGCTGGATCAATATCTACCAATATCTACCACCTACCAGATCTACCGCTGACCAACAGAAGCCAGTAGGTATAATCTTTTTGGATTTCAACAAAGCTTTCAATACTGTTTCTCCTAGTATCTGTCTGGACAAAATTTCCAGCGTGCAGTTAAGACAAGTACACAATACAATGGGTGAACAACTGCCTGATGGGTCAGGTTTACAGGAGATAGGGTTGCATCAGGCCAGCAGCCAGGCACTGGTGGGGTTTCCCCAGTTTTGGGGCCAGTTCTCTTCAGTGTTTTTATAAGCAATCTAGACACAGGACATGAATGCATACTAAGTAAGTTTGCAGAAAACACTTAAATTAGGAACAGCTGTTGAATCTGTCAAGGGTAAAGGGGCCTCGTAGAGCGATCTTAACAGACTAAAGGGCCAGGCAATCACCAACTGCATGAAACTTAAAAAGAGTAAATGCCAGATGCTGTACCAGGGAAAGGTTAACCCTAGGTTTACGTACAAGTTGGGGGTCAAGAGACTGGAGAACAGCCCTAAAGAAAGGAATCTAGGGATTCTGATTGATGTCAAGTTGAACGGGAATTAACAGTGTGCCCCAGCAGCCAGGAGGACCAATCATACCCTGGGGTGCATCAGGCACAGCACTGCTAACCAGTCCAAAGAAGGGACTGTCCAGCTCTGCTCTGCACTGGTCCAGCCTCCCCTCAAGCACTACATGCAGTTTGGGGCCGCACAATGCCAGAAGGACATAAAACTGTTAGACTGTCAAAATGAGAACAACTAAGGCCTTAGAGGGGAAAAAGTACGAGGAGTGACTGAGGTCCCTTGGTTTGTCCAGCCCCGAGCAGCGCAGGCTGAGGGGAGGCCTCACGGCAGCCTGTAGCTCCCTCACGAGGGGAGCGGAGGGGCAGGCGCTGAGCTCTGCTCTCTGGGGACAGCGACAGGACCCGAGGGAACAGCATGGAGCTGGGACAGGGGAGGTTCAAGAAGCAGTTGGGCAATGCTCTCAGACATAGGACCACCCAAAAATCAGGACCTTTGTGGACCTAGGAGTTGGTCTCCTTGATCCTTGTGGGTCCCTTCCAACTCAAAATAGCCTATGAGTCAATCAAAACTGGAAGACTAAGACGATCAGTCAGCAACCCATTTCACTGTACACAAGCTGGAAAATATAACGCAGTTTCTCCCTTCCTCTCCCCCCCCATCTGCTTCTTGAAATGTTTTAAGGGAGAAGGAATAAAGAACAAAAATTGGAAACAACATGAAAAGAGTATTTGCCTAATAAGATCTGAGACTATACTCCGCAACCAGGTTAGAGGGGGAAAAAAAAGGATGGAATGACTCAGGGTAACATCCCTCCATTAACCTTAATTAACAATTTGCTGCCAGCACCTTTTTTTTTTTTTTTTTTTTTTTTAAGGTAGAACAGTAACTTTGTGCTATATTTTTAAGTATGAATTAGAGGATGAGAAAAACATGCTTTATTTTATGAGCATAGAGTTGTCCTTCAGTAAAAACATTAAAACTTTCTTTTAAAAGGTATTTATGAATTCCAACGGCTTTGATGTTCTTCAAATAAGTCTGCATAATCACATGTTAATTTATAAAATTGAACTGACCAGATTTTTTTTCTACTAATGAAATGCATCGCTTCACAGCTTTAATTTCAACGTTCATTTGAAATAACTGCACTGCATATTAGTCAAATTATATGCAAATCTGGCAAGTTCTACATCCATTTCATTTGTTTACATCATCTTAATTTCTACTTTATATTACATTATGAAATTCCAAAAACTATAGTACAAGACTTAAATATTACCATGGAAATCTTGTTTTGTTTACTCAGAAGGGAAAACAGAATGATATCTACATTTAAAATATCAAGTTCTAATGTAGCCTGAAATACAGGCAGTCTAGTATAACTCTTTTTCTCTCTCTTCTGTACGGGTAACTTCAAATATGCAAAAGGTTATAGTCTGATTCTCTCTTTCAGCTAACCGTGGGAAACAGAAGGGCTCACGAAATGGTGGTAAACAAATTGAGTAACACGATATAGGGGAATAAATAGTCAGTAGAAAAAGGAAAAGGATTTTTTTTTTATTAGAGGATTTTAATCTTACCGTGCTACAACTAAAAACTGGTCAATCTGACGGTCAGTAAGGGGGCTATCTGGATCCCATACTTTTACTTCCAGCTTTGCCTGTTCTCTGTCATCTAATTCTCCTGTCAAAAGGTAGATGGGACAAAACACTTATTACTTACAATGCTTTGCTCTGTGTACTTCTTGTGCTATGTTTAAAAGAGACATTGTACATTTATATATATATATATATACACACACACACTCAAAAAGTACTTAATAATCAGCAGTTTCCATTTATATTTCATATTGCAGCGTCAATAAAAAAAAGTATCTTCCTTTAATATCAGCATTTGAATTTGTTTTAAGGAGGCAGTCTTAGGTGGTGTAGTATCAAAGAACTTTAATAAAATGTGATTATAAACTTGAAACCAGAAAGTAAATAACCAGTGGGGTTTTTAAATTGCTTCTCAACTATATCAAAGTTAATTTCACTTAAGCCACATTAAAATTAATTTTACACTTAACCAGCTTTAGCAATTAAAAATCCTATCCAATTTGTATTCTGAATACACCCCCAAAACAGAAATCATTATGAAACAATGCTACCTACTATATTTAATTTTTTCACCTCTTGCTCTCAACCACTACATTATCTGTATTGTTAACAACAATCATACTATTAAAATTGCTGTTTGTTGACTAGTTATACGCACTCACAAAGTGATACATAACGCTACAGCACAAGAAAGTTACTATGTACTACATAATCATATCCCAAGTCCATTTGAATGAATAGAGCAACCTGTGTACGTGCATGTGACTGAAACAACAGTGTTTTCAGAAATTTAACTTGCATTGTATCTGTTATTAAAATTATATATTTCTTGGAAGAACAGTAAAGTGTATAGACACGACAATGATTCACATTCATACGGAAATCTAAATCTCAGCTTGGCTACTCCATCAATAACTTGTACTGCAAAATGAGAAACACAAAACAGAGGGTGAATAGGTAGACAACATACAGTCTACTAGTATAGGAATATTTATCTAAAGGACACAGCCAAAACCAACATAGCAAGGTACAACAAATGGCAAGTGCATAATTAGTCATCATCCTCCTTTGATATTTTAGAATATAAGCATTTTCTTCCTTCACTGAAGATGTGAAGAACTTAAGTGTTCAATTGTCCCCTAGAGCTTCTCTGAATTTTGTAAGCTACTGCAAGAATAAAAACCTGTCCTCAAATGCAGAGCCATGCCATGTCCTTTGAAAAGCTAAGCAGCGCAGGTATCTCTCTAAGTACACAGAAAATCACTTCAGTCTCTGTATTTTCTTATGACCTAATGAAAACAGCCGGTCTAAACATGCATAGTACCATTAAGACATGAAAAAGCCTGTACACTTAGGAGTCTGGAAGCAGACTGCAAACCAAGCTCCGGTTCTTCTGAAATCTGATTGTATGTGGCAAGTTTCTTTAGTACATCCATTTTGAAAGGAAAGGGTGGTATATATTCATTCCTACCAAAAGCATGAGATAGAATTGCACCATGCTGTCTGGCTAATGGTTCAGGAACATTCTCAGCAAAATAAAGTAAACAACTTTCTTCTGATACACAGGCAATAAAGACTCGTCTGCCTAATGGGACTTATGCTTCTGTTTAAGCTAATTCACATCCAGTACTGGAGACAAACTTAATTCCTAGCACTTGTGGGTAGGATTTTATGTCTATAAACTTATTCAATGGACTACACACTTGTCAATACATTCATTTTTTCCATCTGTGACAGACACATTGTGGGTGATGTTCTATATTTTATAAATAACCTCAGAGCACTTCATTTCAATCTGTTAATATATAGTTTTTAAGTATCTTTCATGTTACTTAACTGTTTCAGGACTTCATATCCTGGAGATCTTAACTGTAGAAGTATGAGAAAAGCCAGGACTTGGACAGGTCATGGTTCGCACAAAGGAAAACATCATACAAATATAACACAGATGTTGAACTAAAAAGATGTCACACTCCTGAATCAAATTTTCAAAAAGATTTTTAAAATTGAACTATGACACCTTACTTCAAGTACGTGTAATTAAATAATCATTACTACAAAACCTTGTTTTAACTGTTGATAAAGGCAAATCTGATGTATTGCCAAACAATAGTTTAGAATGGTAGTAATAAATATACTTAAATACAATAAAAGCAACAGAATCTATACCAAAAGTATGTATGAAATATAATGCAATTGTTGCTATGATATTTAACATTGAAAATATGTAAGACGTGGTTTTCCAGAATATATGCAGCCTCTGCCAAAACGGTTAAAATGTATGCCTCGATCCTGATTTTCTACCTAAATGGCAGGTATTGTCACATAAACATGAAGGGAAGGGACCTAAGCAGTTCAAATCATGGGAGCAGTCAAGCAGTGCAGTAGAAGTCCTTGAATAAAATCCTCAAGAACAGAAATGTGTTGCAATTCATTGGTATGTCCTGAACATTCATATAAAACGATCATGTAAGATAAACAAGTCTTCTTTCCAGAGGCGATCTTCCAAAATTTTAATAATTTAAAGAAAAAAGTTTTCCTTGAGCTGCCTTTAACTATGTCCGTACAACACACTATAGGATTTTTTAAATGTGGTAGACCCCTTTAAAGCTAAAACTTCATTTCTATCAACGATTCTACATTTACAATTTATGTCATTGAATTTGTCACATAATTATAAGAAATTCAAACTGAACAGGTATCAAAATCACCACAGTATTCATTCCTTATATTGCTAACAGTTGCAGACTCCAGGACAAATGGAATGGGGGAGTTCTACTTTTAACATTTTCAGTGTTGCATCTAAGAAGGCTCTAAGGTTCTGTTTTGTAAGTGTTACCTTCCCTCACCACCACCAACATACCAATTATCTCCTTTGGCTTCTGAAAAGTGCTAGGCTAATTTTTCAAATGCCTGGTATGTCTTATCAGTGCATCCAATTTATTTTGAGTACTACTTAAAATTTTGTTATAGCCAATCTAATCCCAAAGATTAATTTTACTAGAAAACATTAGTAAATGGCCAGAAATATGTCAATCTTTCTCCTCATCAATCTTTTACTTTCTTCTCATGTTTTTCCTTTTAAAAAGCAAAACGGTAAGTTCTTCTTTAACAAAATTGAAGTTCTGCATTTTAGTTTGTTATTTTAATCAAAAGAAAACATGATCTCTCCCCACCCCAGCAAAAACAATTCTAAGTTTTACAAAACACAACAAATGAAACCTAAGCTATTAACCAAATGCCATTAAGTTGAACTACAGGAAATTAAAGATCTATTTAATCCTTTCGACTTTGCTTGCTGCAGATAAATAGCCCCAAGGTAACTTGTACATTAGATTCAGAGGGTCTCTGTGTTGTTCTCAGGACATATCCAATGAAAACATGTTCTGTGAACATTTTCTCACAACACTGTTCTTAGTTTTACAGATTACAGAGCCGCAATACCGTATCCTTTTAAAAAACAAAATGGTTAAGAAATTCAGATATAAAATCTATAAAATTAAGTGTGAGCTAGGCGTGTGTGTTTGTTTTCTAAACAATTTTCAGGGAAACAATGCCAATTCCACTTCTAATGACTCACAATTGTTGACGTAACTGACTGAAAAATAGCCAGAAGAACATTTTCTTTTCTGATAACACTTGTCAGACACAATTTTTTCTTTTTTGTGTTTTGTATAGTTTGCACTATATTTCAATTCTCTTCTTTTCACAAAGTAATTTAGCATTCACTTCGATCCAAACACCTAAACTAAACAGCAGCAGTGCTCAGCTTTCTGAGTGAATCCATCTTTTATGATTTGCAAAACAGAAGTACCACCTGCTCAAGCATCAAGATCCTTACTCACACAGGGCAGAAAATCTGTAATCATGATTTTTTCGTCATACTAAGAAGGCAGGTGTAGCCATAGACCAACTGCCACCAGACCAATAATTTGTGCTGCAGAGTTTCCCCTGCTATGGAAATTCATCCAGCACTTGATAGATTCTCTCGAAATTAGCCATGAGGTTGATTCGTGTATTAATTATCCATACTCGCGAGACACCAAACACATAAACATGAAGGGCTCATAAATGTATAGGTATGTGCCAAGCATTAAGAATTACGGTACCCTAGCAGCCTTCCAGTAACTAAAGGAGGCCTACACTGGGAAGCTGGGGAAGGTCTCTTTCTCATGGAGCATAGAGAGGTTGGAACTAGACAATCTTTAAGGTCCTTTCCAAACCCAAAGCATTCTATGTCTCCATTAACTGATCTCACTGGACTCTTGCCCTTTGTGATTCAGACATGAAGTTTTTTCACACCTGTGAAACAGGAACAGTATTTCTTCACTACATTGCAAGGATGTGAAACAGAGATTCCTTTCAATTATAACTGAAATACAGGATCAGATTTGGGAGATATAGTTTTTACCAGATTTTGGCCAAAACTGTTGGGCAGTATAATAACTGCAGGTAATCCTAAATTATCTTTTCGAACACAAATTTATGTGCTATTTAACATCACAAAAATGGACAACCAACCACTGAAAATGAGACTTTAATTTGTGAACCACCTTCTCATGCTGACATTTAGATTGTTGACAAACTTTTTCTGTAACTTACTGGAGAGAAAAATAGCATCACATTTGATTTTCTTGTACTGTTTAGCTATGAACAGAGTTCCAGACGTTAAAAGTGCCTGTCTAAAGTAAATCTAAACTTTCTCCTCCAATTACCAGTTCTTTAGTTCCCCTCTACAACAGTCAATGTATTTGTACTATATATAATGAAATATACATTTATATGCAGAGGTTAATTATCACAAAACATCACACAACTTTTTGCAAGCAACTGATGATGGAGGAGAGGAGAGAGCAGCATGTACAGCTTAACTGGAAAAGGTTACAAAATGCTGAAGTAATTGCCACCAGGAGAAGGAGTTCTACATGAAGGATAGGAAGAAAGATCTTTCAGATAGACGTAAAAAATTAATTTAATTAAAAAAATAATAATAAATTTAACCAATGGCACTTAATGAGTTCAACTCTGCACACACTGAATTCATTGTATACAGTTAGCTGGCTGTTGATTTTAACTACTCAAAATCACAACCTTTTTCACTATAAATGCTCTGCAGATAATTCTTATTACTCATTTTTGACTTCCTCCCCCCCACACACACACGATTTATGATTCTTATCAGTACTGGTTAATCAAAAATCATACAGAAAATTTTTCAAAAAATTTATGCTCAACTCTGAAAAAAAAATAAAAGTAATAAAAAATATGTGCAAATAGTTACTTTAATAAGAGAAGCATGAGAAAGCTTAGATTATTAAAAGTGTAGAAAATTACCTGTTTACTGTTCAACTGCAGAACAATTTCCCCTCACCCATCCCTGCTTAACTTGCCTGACAGAAGGATATCCAAGATTTCAGCTAGTCATTCAGATGAGTTCTATATTTATAGAAATGTTCTGGTAAAACTCAATATATGAGCATAATGCATGTATAAAGACTAGAAGTGAAGAAACAGTCTTTATAAAGACAGTATGTACAGAGACCACAAATCAAAGTTATCAGGTGATAGAAGACCATTATTGGCCTACAACAGGCAATTTAAACTGCTGCTGAGTATTTTCTAAGCCAATAAAACACGTACACTTCAATTGCCTCCTACCCTCTAGAGCTCTAGTCTATAAAAAATTCAGTCATTCTTCACTTGAGAAATCCTTTCCAAATTAAACTTCCTCCAACACCAAAGACTTTAGCACTCTCCCAGTGCTCGGTCTTGCACTGCTTATAAATCAGAAACTGATGATCAAAAGGCAAGGTCTCACAAAGCACACAAAAGAACTTTAAATTCATCGAGTTTAAAAATCCCAGAATTAAACAGAAAGAATTACTATTGAGCTCAAAACAAACTAAACTATAAGCAGTCAGTATGCCCATCTTCTCCATAAAGCAGCACCAAGAACGGCTGCAATGACTGTCCAGGGCCAGAAAAAAGGAACAAATAACGTTGACACTTTCTCAAAACCCTGCAGAACAGTATGCAAAAAAGGAACTTCCACAAATGTAGGAAAACAGAGACATAGTGTCCTAAAACCAGATCATTCCTCATTTTGTAATCCTTATGTTAAAGACACTTCTAGGTAGAAACCCTACTGCTACGGGGAGGAAATATTAAAAATAGTCAGTCCTTTCATTTTAGCGTTTTATGGCAGTTCTAAAGGCAATGACCTAAATTAACGTATTGCATAAAACCACAAGTCCTACTTCAGTTCAAAGGCAAGGGCAAGTATTCAAACGTTGAAGAGACACCAGAAATTCACCTTTATTTTGGAACTGTCTTTTTGTACTCCTTTGATATACGTGAATATATCTGAACAGTGTGACTTGCACCAAGATTTGTCCCCTCTTACCCCTGTTTTAGTTGATATTTTGTTAAGTTTAGCACTGTGAAGTAGTCTAGCACTAGTGAATACATCATTTCCAGATTGAATACAGAGAGATTGTAGCAGCTTTTCTGAATTCCTGAAATAACAATATATGAAGTCATGCAGTTTTCTGGAAAACACAGTGAAAAATGATACTACATATATTTACCATACTACATATAAATGTTATTATTTAATGATATTTAAAATACTTGTTTTGGGAAGAGGGATAGCACAACACACAGACATTGTGTTCTTCAAAGACAACTAAGCAAAAACCCACACTACTAAATTATAGTAAAATCTGTGGTCCTGCAATTTTTTTTTGACATAAACAATGTTAAAAAATATGTGAAGCCCCTTTGACTACAGTATGCTGAAGATGAATAGTCCTGTTTGCTTGCATAAATTTAAGCCAAATATATAATTCAGATGGCAACTTTTTCTTTACGATGAAATGTATTTTGAATTATTCAAGTGTAAAAACACATTTCATCTGCATTTGACATTTGTTTTTCATCTTAAAGAGAAAACCATTCTGTAAAAGTTTGTTCTTTTAAAAAATGGTTACAGTAAAATGGCAAAGGAAACAAAAAAAACTGAACTTACAATAAGCCCATTTAGGCAAAGTTACTGAGGTAGAAAAATACAGCAAAGTCAATTAAACCCTAAGATGTGTTACAGCCTGAAAGGCGATTTGCAAGTGCTCAGTGCAAGGCATTACTTGGGATAATAAGCACATACACAGCATGCAATAAATAACTGTATCCTTTGTAAAGCCAGCTACCAGACAGAACTCATTTGGTATTTGAACAACCTCAGAGAAGGCTCTATAGCCATTATTAATGAAGACATCTTTCCAACAGCAATCGTTCACAATCTTCCACACCAACAGCACAGCACAGACCATTCATCTCGCACTGCAACCAGCAGGCTGAAGAGAGGATAGCAATTTGATTATTTCCTTTGAGTTGTTGAAAAATAAGATGTTCATAATAAACATATGAAAAGAATAAGAACTGATGCAGGTCTCCTTAAAATGATAAATATAGCAGGTAATCATAGATCTCTTGTTAGGAAGGTTAAAACTGACTTCAAGTATAAACCAACCTCAAGAATTTTTTTTATTTTTATTTTTTTATTTTTTTTTAACAACTGGGGACAGGGACAGAAAAAAAAAAAAAAAAAAACCTACTGCAACAATCCCCAAACAAACAACATGAATAATTCCTCTCAAACTGTTGAACAGTTTTTATAAGATGCAATTACTGAGCAGCACAATTTCCAGCTCTTCTAATTTATCATTTGTCTTGTAACATGGAAGTTGAGAATGATCTGAAAACTCAACTCCAAGAATAGACAACTACCACATATATATTATAAAGAAACAACATAATACATGTAATTGCTTGTTTGATTAAAATCATGTATGTATTTAACTAACCCATGGAGTTGTACCAAAATGCAACAAAAATTGTAAAAATTACTATGCAACCCAAAAGACAGATGCATATTTTTGTTTCAAACCTATTTGTGTTACATTAAAGGCTTCATTAAACACCGTGTTTCATAAAGCAGTCTCCTAACATCTAATTAAGCTTCTGTACTATGTGGCTACAACACTAAACTACAGATTTACATTGCATCTGCTAAGTTAGGAAAAAGTAAGTGAAGTCTTTACTGAAAACAGGCACAAAGAGGCCATTTACGTGTTCTGTTTAATTTATAATAAAACTGATTAAAGAGCCTATAAACACACATTTAATTGCCCAGCACGTAAATCACCCAGCTCACTAGAAGAGACTGCCAAAAGAGAAGGGTATTATAACCTCTTAAAATTTGACACAATCAACACTGTAAAAGAGCATTTTACTATTAGTGATGACTGCATTTGACAGTTAATTGTGAAAAAAACTTCACTGAATTTAGTAAAAAGAAAAGAAAAATCTGTAAACCATACAAGAGACAACCATATTTAAATCTGCTCAAGAAACAGTTCCTTCTGAACAAGACTTTTGATGTTAAGTCAAAAGTACAACCAAGACAAACTCCATTTGAGAACAAAATATATTTGAGTACACATAAAAAGAAATTTTATTCTGGTGTATTTATTACCCTTGTCGAGATTCATCTCATCTAACCTCTAATCTGCTTTAGATGTCCATCTTCAGGTGAGATGGATCATGTCTAGGCATCATTTTTCTGCTTTGACCATAAAGGAATCTTACCGAGTTAGCAGAATTGTACACTGTATGTCTGGTGCTCCATTGGTGTTCATTTATCACAAGCAGCAGTTTCTGAATCTGGCTGCAGTATCCCTTGTTCCATCTTCTAACACTTAATTACTTGCTTCATTAAAATGGGAAGTCCTCATCTTCTACTTGAGCCTGTAACCCTCAAAGATCTCTTTGCTTATGATCTATTTTGGATAATATTTTGAAATTGTCATTTATTTTGCTGGAAACTTAACAAATTCTTCCGTAACTTTGAAGCCTCAATTCGTTTCACACTGAATTTTCTGGAATAGATTTTTACACGATTCTGGGGCATTTTACAGAAGGAAATAAAAGTGAGGCACAAATATTTTCTTCTATACTTGCAACTGTTGTAACCTACTATGTATGCACAGGAAAAGCAATTTTTTCTTTGATGATCATACACAAGGAACTGAGTTTAAACTAAATCTGGCAACTTATTCTTGCAACTACAATTTGGTTCATTCACAAAGGAAACGTTAACTATTCCAGAACCACATACTCCCCAAATTATCAACGCTGAAAATTTCTTAAAGCAAAAGGTTAGATGTTTCGCATTTCTAAACTAATGAACTAATAGAAAAAAATAGGAACATTTTGTTGGCTGACTTATCATTGGATTTTATTTTTTACAAACTGCCTGCTTTATTAATGCACACAGTTCACATATCCAGAAATTGTCAGAGAACTGATCACTTAGCACAAGCTACATACCATATTTTCTGAAAATTGATAGGACAGTAAGGCTATATTTGTTTATCCTGTCAGACATTTCTCATAACCACATCTGTCATCTGTCCGCATAGTCCTTAAACACGGCTCTCCAATTTTTAACACTTAAATATCTGAATACTTAATATTGTAAAAATATTTCGTATTACCTGAATTAAAAAGGCATGATTTTTATCTTTTATTACAGAATGAAATCATTGCAACTACATAAAAATTAGCAGAGTTAATCCAGCACACACTTTTGACAAGAGAAGCATTTGCACCCTTCAAACAACTCTTGCAGTTCTCAGCCTAGTATGAGAAATTTTCAAGTCCAGCTGTGGTTCTTTCAATAAATGGGAGCATTATACACCATGAAATAACCGAACAGATCCCTCCTCATGAGATCACAGCTAGGTTCCATTATTCTAAGACCAATTTTTCATTTACTAAACGAAAATAGAATTTTAGTGTATGTGGAAGCATTTAAAAGAACCATGAAAAAAAAAATACATTGCATCTAAGCATCCTGAACTTTCATAATACTAAAATCTAAGCAGTATATAAACGAATGTCTTATCTGTCTTTTCACTTGGAAGTTTTTAAACTTAACATCCTGGAATCCTGGAATTTTAATATTCTCAAACATTAAAAGCCTTGAACTTTCAGTTTAATAGTTTCCATCTGATCTATTTAAAACAACATGCTCTTGCAGCTGAGTTGGTATAAGAAGCAAAAAAAAAAAAAAAAAAAAAAAGAGAAAACATTAGAAAATGCCTCTAAAGGAATAACTTTGTTCTCTTTCAAAACAGAAGTTTTAGAAGTCTTGGATATATATTCTCAGAACATCATCCAAAATTTACAGCTTATATTTCCCCAAATGCTCTTCTTCTTCCTCAGCTACTTGAACTCCGTTAATTCTAAAATGCCTTGCCTTCAAGAAATAGAATTGAGTGTAGAGCAAGTGCTACTTCTAGACTCTCTCGATATTTTCAGATGTGCAACAGGGACTCTGTGTTTTTATACAGATACTTTGAAGGTAGTTTATTTCAGTTATTAAAAAAAAAAAAAAAAAAGCTTCAAACAGAACATCATTGGTACAGGCTGCTACTTGTGCCATCTCAGAGATTTTAACTTCTCTTCCTCTGTATAACTTAGTAAGAGGTTGGTCCTCATCTCCCCGTTTCCTCCTCCCTGCCAAATCCAAACTCTTTCTACAGGTTTAAATGGCTGAAGAGCACCTAATTGCATCAGATTCCCGCACCACTAACAATTCCCCAGAAGAGTAGTCTCCTTTTAAACCCAGACACAAGAGATGAGCAGCACTGGGTTAGGACCTGGACTGCAGCTGGGAGGGGACCATTAGCATCACAGAAGCTCCAGGTAGCCTCTCCCAGATGCTCGGTTACAGTGATTCTGATTAAGATCACTACTCCAGGCTGACTGGAACAGGGATTTGCAATGCTGCTGCTGGTAGTATTATTCTATTACTGCTAGTAGTACTTAACACTAGCAGCCAGTTCTCTAGATAAACCTTTAAACCAGATCATTCCTTGCCACACCTGCCAACCCCTCTGTATATGCCATATGCCTCTGTATAAAGACTGAAGTCTCATTTCCCACCAACCACCCATCAACCCGATTGCTTCACGCAGCCACCATCACCCTGCCTGCTCTGACATGCTTGTTTTGCCCAGTGACCTCTAGCTCCATACAGCTTGCTTCTCCCTTTGCTGTATTACACAGGAGTGAAGAACTTGGCTTTCTGCATCCTCACAGCAGGCATTATGAACACATGAGGATGAGCTGTGAGAAGCTGATGCTGCAACACAGGCAATTAATTAGCAGTGAAGTGTTCTTACCAGGCACTTTCCACTGTTCAGGTAAGTGTTTGCTCACTGACTGTTAGGACCAGCTGCCACTATGCTGTTGTCCATTGCAACACAGGTTGGCAAGCTTTGTGTTCCCAAAGACACACTTCAAACACCCGAACAACTTAAGACAGGCAGATAAAATTCAGAAGCTACTTCCCTCCACAATCTACTTTCTGGCTGGTGGTTTTGTGCTAAATCTCAGGAACTACCTTATGTTCTTACAAGAGTGAAATAAAATTTTTAAAGGCGGTGTTGCTCTGCTACCTGCGTCACACTACACACACATAACACTTTTTCATATATTACAATATGGCTAAACAAATTATACTGAAGATTGTTGATATGTATTAATGCTGTTAGCTTAATATTAGTGTTTGAACATGCTAATCTTTGGGTGTTCCTTGTATTTTTAGGATGAGATTTACTAAAAGCTCATGGTGTTGTCTCAAGGCTTAACAGAAAAATCAACTGATATTGAGCAAACTAAAATCAACAGTGACTGAACACATACTAAGAAGTTACCCAGAATCCTAACTACATCATACCGAGTAGCCGTTTGAGGTTCCTCTTGAAAAAACAAAATTAAAAAAAAAAAAAATCACACAGAGGAGGAACACAGTTCTCAGTATATAAAACAGGGACAAATAAAACCTGTCGGTGGTGATAGCAATTTGTTCATATTCCGAACGGTTATTGAAAGTATGCCTTTTAACCAAATAACAAAAAAAAATTATATGCCCAGAATTGGATGGAAATCGTTTATTTTTTTGTTTGTTTGTTTTGTTTTGTTGGAGGGGAAAAGAGGGGAATAGATTGTTTTTAATTTCTTTAAAACAAAACAAAAACAACACTTTTCTCTAGAGTAACAATACTTAAACTTACTAGTCACCTCATTGCTGATCAGACACAGCGGGTAGATGCACCAAAACCCAACTACAGCAGAGAACCAGGCACCTTGCTACTAAGGGAGCAAGACAAGGGATGCTTGACATAAGATGCTCTCTACCCAAATGAGTGCTTTGGTTTTCTGAGTAAACCTTTTTATTCTTGCTTTGTACAGAAGAATACGATGTTATCCCACACTGGAAACAGATTTGAAAATAAACAACTATTAGATTGATGGAACAAGCAACCAGAGAATGTGTGGATAAAAGAGAAAGGACATTTTTTACAATAACACGAGCCAGAAATTAAGCTAGTACTCTGGAATAGTCTCCTGTTCTCCATTACACTAAAAAGCAAGTAACAACACTCACAATCTTCAAAGTGAAAGTCTAGCAAGACTGGAGCAATTGGTATAGGGAGAGAAGAAACAGTTCCATCCAACCGTTTTATCATCCCTGTGCGACCAACCCATGGTTTTACTCTCAAATGTGCTTATAACAAAGATCACAGACTGTTGAAATCCAGTCTGGTCTTTCTACAAAGCTATAGTCTTCACTAAGTGTAGTTTTTCCAAGCGATTTAGCTAAACTGCCACAAACACAAGCAGTGTAGATAAACAATGCTTAGACATTTTCTATCAGATTTAAACTTAGTTTATATTTGTTTACTGTAAGGTTGCAGAGGATTATTCTTCCACAAATAAATCTTCTTCTTAAAATTCTTTTTAAGCACTCAACAAGTTTCTAAAGGGCTTCAGAGGCTTATAAGCTTCTACTTATTAGCTTCTTTCATGCACTATCAGCTTTTAATGCCATCTTCGCCTATCATCTGATCCACTGCAGACGGAATTCTGAGTGTTAGCTTAACAAGCAACTGTTTGTACTTCTACATGCATGTCCCTGTATCTTATTTCCTTTTTTTCTTTTTGTATTTTTCTTATTTCTTATTGTTTTCTTATTGTATTTTTCTTATTTCTGCTATTTAGAACCTATTCTCAAAGGATTTATCTCTTCATATGACCTTCTATGGCACTCATAACTACAAAATTCACACTTCATAAACACTGCTTTTAAACACTCCCTCTACTTATTTTTCTTCTCACACACAAGCAACTCAGTCTCTGAAAAACTGTCAGAGCCACATGTGACTTCCAGGCATCCAGTTGGAGATATCCGCAACTCAATTAATCATCATTTAGCAGCTGTATTCTCAAGATATTAGGCCATACCATCTATATTTTCTTTCCCTTAAAAGAATATATTTCCTCTAAATAGTTAATTCTGCTGGATGACATTCTGAAATAACCCACACAACATCAGCAACAGGCAGACGGAGATCAGAGATGGAAGAGAGATTGGTGAGAAAACCAAGTCTTAGAGAAGCGAGGGGGGGAAGATTACAGGAAAACATAAGATTCTAAAATTAAACTCAACTTATCCATACATCTGTTGAAACATACCCTACACTACTGTTGAAAAGATTATTTCTTAATTTTATTATAGTTACAGCTCGGAAGATAAATATATACAAATAATTTCATGGTTTCTATTGGCTAAATACAGTTCATAGTGACATGAACCAAGCTGTCACAGCCCAGCATTTCTGCAAATCTGATCCTTCGTTTTAATCTAGTATCCAGAATTATGACTCCAGCCTGTAGTGGGAACCCAACAGTCAAAGCTATACCCTCCATGCAAGTCTGTTCTGCAATACATATTCTCTAGTAAGTAAAGAGGTCCTGAAAATTTGAATTTCCCACAACCTCCCCTAGAATAGGCAGCATATCATTCTTCAATAAGCACAAAAAAGCCACAATAGCCCATTCAGACAGGAAAATAAATGATCGGAAAATCAATGCAAAAATGAATGCAAGTTTTTAGACTACTGGGATCTATCGTATGTTTACGTCAAAATATTTGGATATTTATAGAGGACATGGAAGGGCTTTCACGGTTCAAAGAACATTTTCATTTATCAGCCACTTTGTGGCTGGTCTTCTGAAAGCTAATCAGAACTGGCATGCTTTCACTCATTTGGATTGTGTTTATATGCTAGTAAGACAAACAGAAAAATAAAAAACTGATGGCATGTGCACCTTTTTTTTTTTTTTTTTTCCCCTTTTATAGCTCTGTGGAATTTCTGTAAACAAAATATGCCTACAACAACCTCCAAAAAGATATACTTTCTGTCATGGAAATTTTAAGGTATGTGATTTAATTTAGCAAATGTTCTGCATTGTATAACACCGTTACACCAATAATAAAAGACCTGATTTTTCTTAGGAGATCCCTCACCTGAAGTTGTCTAAATTCTGTTTTTGCACAGGTGATTGTTTTAGTTTGTTTTTTGTTTTTTTTGTTTTTTGTTTTTTTTTTAAGAAAAAAAAGACATGACATTTTAGACCCAAAGAATTGTATAATGTTGCATAAAAACTTGGACATAGATCATTAGTCACTTTTTAAAGTATAGGTTGAAAAAAATCATTTAAAGATTCAGAATCTTCACAGAATCTCATGTCTGCAAAACGCATCTATTTTATTCCATTAATTTTAAACATAGGTTTATATATATATATATATATATATATATATATATATATATATATATATATATATATATATTTTGTGAATGAAAATGTTTGACAGTGAATGGATTAACTTTCACACTGTCAGCTTACATAGAGACACAGCATCAGCTGAATCATCTTTTCCTTTTCCTTGAAGGTCAGAAGGCCATAGAAACATAGTAGATAAGGATCAGCCAAATATACAACAATCTAGATATTTTTATTCTCCCACAGCCACTGAAAGTAAGCATAAATTAATCAAACTTAACTAGCACAGAAGATCTATAATACCTCCAGATTTTTGGTTTGTGAACAACTTAGTGTTTCTGAATTTTAATAATTGATGGATTCTTACTTCCTACTAAAGACAGCAACGAGAATTTATTACTTACTGCACTTTGGGGATTAACATGGTGTGGAAAAAAAAAAAAAAGAGTAACATGCAGTTGCATGAAGTCCTGTCTTCACGAAGTAAAACTTAACATCTTCTAATATTTTTTTCTGAAGTCTAATTCCAAACTAAGTAAAATTTTCATGGGAAAAACATTTTCTTTAGATGTATTATTTATTATTCCATAGCTAAGCTCTATTGTTAGCAATTAAAGTAGCAGAATTCAGCTGGGGGAAAAAAAAAACAAAAAACTTCCTCCCTGGCAGACAGTTCATCCTCTAAACCCCAACAACTCAACCAGCTACTTCAGAACCACATCAATGCTTCCTGGTTACTTGATATGATATTGATATTGAGATGGTCATTTTCTTCGTCCTCTAAGAAGCTTTCCTCTTGAGCATATAACTGTCTACATAATTATTTCATTTTCTACAACAGGCACATTTTACAGCAAGAATAGCAGTGCATCATATTCTAGACAAAATCTTGTTCTTAACAAGGTCTTTACTCCTCATAAACAAACCTGGAAAAGTCCTCCTATAAGTTATTTTTGGTTATTAAAATAGTAGCCAAATATAAATATAAATAAAATAACCTAATAATAACAATGCACATGAATAAAATGTATCTACAGTAAAATAATCTTCCACTTGCCAGATATCAAATCTTTTTTTTTTTTTAAATAAAGTTCATTAAGTAAGTTTTGCAGAAATCATACTTGTTTTTTAACAAGAGACAACAAATACAGTAGGCAAAAAGCCCATCTCATATGGAGAACACCCCATTTAAAATTACAAATGTATGTATTTTGGATATTCAGAATTCTTTTGTCTTAAGTTATATTCCTGTTGCATAATCTTTTCTAATTAAGGAATAAATATCAAAATTCTTAAAAATAGTATTTGTCTAGGTATTTCTCAGAAAACTTTTTATTTTGTTAGTACACATTTCACTGACAAAAAAAAATGCTCATTTTAAGATTTACTAGGTAAATATAATTGCGAACACGGGCATCTGTTCATGCAAACATCAAAATTCTTAATATATAATTTACTTCAAATTTTGTTTAAAAAAAAAAAAAAGTTGCTATGTAGCAGAAGACTAAGGTACAAGTATTTGTTCTGGACTGAAAAGGATCCAATAATTTTTGAAGATGTGCCAAGGCTCAAAACATTTGTTTCAGTCCTGGTAAAGAACAGCCAATACGATTTAATGCAAGTCAATACCTTAAAATATGAAATCATATAGGCATATATTCTGTATTCAGTCTATATTCTTTCTCTCCCTGTTAGAACACTTTTCACTTATCCTGTTAACTGTGTTATTAATTCTACAGAACAAGCTGGCCTTCAGTGCCTTCTTTCCATGAGGCATTCATGAAACTGGACCATACAGTTAGATAAATAAACAAACATGTAAATTGTTATGCACAGACTCTACAGGACAGTGTTTTTCCCACAGCTATTCAAGCAGCATCTCCTCATAGCATCTCTCTGCCTCAATAGTGACTAGTTAAGTTCAGAATGCTAACATAAATAATAATGCAAGGTAACGATTTATTTATTTAACCATCCAAAGAGCAAATATTTACCTTCTGCAAGCATGTCAGGCACATCTGCTTGGTATCTAGGCCCCACTCTGATTTCTCCCTTGTCTGCTAAAAGTGTTTTCAGTGATGGATCATACACCAATGAATAAAAAAAAGTATCCTAAAAAAGAAGACACATTTGCAACAGCATAATGAATTTTAAAATTAGCTTTGTAGATCTACCTCACCTTCCATGTGAAAATTATTCCAGTAACCCTTATAATACACTTTTACAGACTACAGGTTTGGTACAAGAAACATTTTGAAATATTAATCTTGACTTTAAATAATGCAGATGTTTCATACATACTTTTACATGGCTAATCAAAGCTTTTCTCACTGCTCTAAGTTATTTCAGAACAGAGCAATGGTGAAAAGATTCATACTTAAAAATTCTTTTTTTTTTCCGAATCTACTGAAAGATGTTAACCATTTTCTGGATTTGCGATTTCCTTTCCTAAATACCTCTGCCAAACAGCATATAAAACTGTCAGCGTCTGAGAAGGGCTTACACAAAAATAGTATTGACATATCTGATACAGTCATTTGCAGCATAGGATAAATGTTGTTCTCAGAAACATTTTTCAGATTATCAGTGGTTTTGGTGTAGAAATATGAAAGTAAAGATACATTAAGTCCAGCTAAAGAACACTGTCTGCCTGACAATATATAGACATTCCAAGGGGAAATGCAATTATGTTTAAAGGTGTTTTATAGTACAAAGCTAGTTTAAAGGCTTATCTTTCAAAGTCATGGGGATTATTTTTTTTTGCCTCTAGTAAGGCTAAACACCTTAACTTTCTTCCACTAAAAATGAAAGCAGAGGAGATATTTTTCATTGAGTTCAGAACACTTAAACTCTTATACTAAGTTACCCTCTAGAGGACCCTCCCTCTCTCCGTCTACTGACTACAGAGTATGATATTTTGAGTATGGAAGACTGGTATTCCTCTAACACTCAAGGCAGGAGGAAAAAAAAAAAACAACAAAAAACATTGTAAATATCCACTACATGAAAAAGTCTGTTTATTTTTCCTTTATAAGATAACACGAGTAAGTTTGAGATAATTATTTTCTAAGTACAATAAAATGCATAACAGAACTGTAATGTGTCATTTCAGTTTTTGTTCCGTAACACTTTCAAAATCAGTGGTTATAATTAACATTTTTCTATCTTCAAGAAAATAGCTTTAAAGTGTTTGCCCATTTACTGACATTAAAGCTGTAAAAACAAATAAAAAATGAAATAATGGAAAAAACTTTAAATCATTGCAATATTTACACAAATAGAAGCCACAGATATTACCTCTTTCTCCAGATATGACAACACAGATTCCGTCTCATTCAGAAGTGCAACACTGCATTTTCCCCTACACAAACACAAGGAAGAACTGTTACTTTTGTAAAGCTGAAAATTTTGTCAAGTCAAAAACCTGCAAGAAAATAAACTAGATATATTTTAAGCTTTAACATTGAAAATGCAGTAAAATGCACTTTGCCATACTTTACTATCTTAAAATTAACATCGAAGCAACATAATGAACTGCGTACAATCTCAAGCACTCAATTATTTAAGAATTCTACAGAATTGGGAAACAGTTTCAGAAATAGAGAAGCAACGAAGAAACAAGAGGTACTGTAGCTAACGGTAAGTACACATACCATTAATAAAAAGCCCTGGCTGAATGAAACATCACCTCCTAGACTAAAAGAAAAAAGCAAGCCTAAAGCCTGTTCACCTGCTAAAACAGAATCTCTAGCAGGAAACTACTGTCATTTTCCCAGTTCTTTACAGATTTCCACTTTTTATTAAAGCATGGTCTTAAATGTGGTTTCTGTTTGTTTGTTTAGGTTTATTTTATTTAGTAGCTGGTTTCAAAAAACTAGTACCAACAAAAAGAATCCCAAAATAAATCCTTGAGGTTCCAAAGAAAGCCTCCGATTTAAAAGGAAAATGTCCCTATTGTAGGGGCTCTGGAACCAGGAGGAGTATTAGGGCAGAAAACTCCTAGTTTAAGTTCAAATAAGTAAGAGGACATTCAAAATGGCTTCTCTTAAGGCAGCACAAACGCATCCTTCCCTCAAAGCAGGTACTGTGCAACTTCATGCATCCTCACCACTGTCCCAGTAGAAAACCTAACTGTCCATCTCATTCCCTATACCCACCCCTTCTTTCTCAAAATTTCTGTGGTTCTTTTTGTTTGTTTTGAAACAGGACTAAATCTTAGGAAATCTAGAGATATGGTTCAAGAAAGCACCCAGAAGTTTAGGATCGTATGTGAACTCTAATATCCAGTGATTGTAAGCCTTTCATAAAAATTTCAGCTGTTGTATCTCAACTTTCCACAAATTGTGAGGAAAAACCTAACCTGCCACATGTAATCAATACAGAGCAAAAAACAGTACTAAATTTCAGCGCTGGCTTTTCTCAGTCATTAAATTTCTTAGATGTGTGCTCTGACACCATCACCGCTGCTTTAGTAATGAAAAGGTTAACGTACAGCACATGGAATCAGTTCCCGTAAGTCAGATAGAAGCCTTACTAACCAGTCTGGCTGAATGACTGTGAAAGGAAATTAAAGCAATTCATAACAAAACTTAACAAGCCTCTTCAACATGGTGCTGTAATTTTAATGATGTACTAACATTTAGTAATGTATGACTTAAAGGGACACCAAATCCTTGTTCCTGTTAAACAAACAGCATCTACTGCTAGCACTAATATGAGAAAAGAAGTTTAAGTCCACGTAATGGTATGCCTTCATTCATTTTTAATCCAAGAACATCTAAAAAAAAGTTAAATGGAGATACCTCAGTGACTATACTGCTTATTTAACTCAGACATTCCAAGCAGCAAATACACTTGCAAGGGAAACAGCTATTGGGAATAATTCATGAAAAACAAATAACCATGTAAAAGAAATCAAACCAAACCTGAAAGACAGCGCAACTAAGTAAAGGTATGACACTGTTCTGGATGAGATTTAAGTTTTTAATATTGATTTTTTGTCAACGTATAGTTGAAAAAGAACATTATAGGAGTGCTGGCCTACAAGGTGCTTCCCGGTGTTACTGAACCCACTTAATCCCTCGTGCTGTTCCTAAGTGGGTTATTTATTCCCACTACCAGTGCTGGGAGGCTGTTTCAGAACCTCATTCTCCTAGAGTTATGAAATTTCTAACTATCAGTTTTATTTTATTCAAGCCCAGTTTATATTATTTTGCTTTCACATCAGCACTCTCCTCCTGCTCTTCTTCCTCTTATGCCTACTCACTCTTTAAGCCCGCCTCCAAACCAAAATCGTATTTAAATCTTTATACTGCTAGGTTAAATGAGCCTAGGTTTCAAGTCTCAAAGAGGCTCTTTATTCCTGGGATCATCATACACACCCAATTCTTTTCAGTAATTCCTAGTTTGAAAATAAGTGACCCAAACTAGAAATAATATGAGGTTTTAACAATGCCCAATGAACTCGAAGTACTTTGCCTTTTTAACAGTAATATTTATAATGATTAACCATAAGATCCTATTAATTTCTTCCATGGCCACATTAAAATGCTAACTACCACATTTTTGTGTAAGCTACCAGTGGAAAGCTTCCGGCTATTCAGCTCTGCCACAGATCTGCCATATATCTGCCCAGGTAGATAATGCAACAAGAATTTGACCCTACCTTTCTCATCCCTTTCTCCCGCCAACCCTACAGCCTCAAATTCCTCTGCCTCTGACTTCGCTGCAGATGATCTATTTATTTTTATCTAATGGCATTTTAAAGAAACACACATAGATAAGGATGAAAAATGTTAAGGGTGCTGAATCATCTTGCTTACAACTGACGTTTTTTATGCTATCACTTTCAGCTGAGTATATAATAACTTTATAACAACATATTTCTCCTTAAATACATCACCTTGCATTTCATGCACCAAAGTCTTATTCAACTTCCATCAATTTAGTTGCTATTCGCCATGTGGTCCTAGTAGCCTTACACATATAGACAGAACCTACCCCATGACTCCCTTCTCCTATTTGGAACAAACCAGCACACAAATAAACATTAGAGAAGATATAAATTACATCAGGGACCTCTTTGATTTAAGAGGGTAACACCCAGAGGTTATTGTGAAAAGCCCTCGTTCATTTCAGAAAATGTTGACTGTTAAGCTCAACTGTAAAATATCATGTGCCAATTACTAACTGCTGGTCATTAAGCAAAAATACCAAGCTAACATCTTACTTGTTACTGTTGGACAGCATGGGAAATTAGGTTAAAAAATTCATTAAGTCTGTAGCGTATCACCTCCTGAATTTCTTTCTTATTATTTGTCAGGAGAATCACAACCTTACATGGAAATGGTGGGAAGAAATAAAAAAAAAAAATTCCGAGCACAGCACACAACAGCAGATGAGAAGATTCCTGCAGCAGCAAGCTAGGAAAACGTCTCTATAATCAATCATGGCTTTGGATGTTTTTTGAAGCTTTTGACCTTAATAATTCCAGAACATTTATGTCTAAAGATTCATTATATGCTATATGATGAAGTCGGTTAATCAATTTTAACTTTTTTTTTTCTCTTTTAAGTATTAAAGGCTAAATAGGAGTTTACCTTTCCAGTTTGCTTCAGTGCTGTACAGCTCTAGTATGCTCTCTCTCCAGTACAGCCTACCCTTATTTAAGTGCAATTATTGCTGAGGCTTTCCTTCACCTGTCATTGTGGCTGAAAGGGCAGTGACTGACCTTATATCTTACTGTTGGAAATTTACAAAGCTTCATTAGGACAAAAGATTAATTTCCACAGCACATCTTCTAAGTGAGTAAGTTTCTGTTTGATGTTACATTTATTTGCAGAGCATTTTAACCATCTAATGGCTGGAGTCATGCATACAAATAGCATTTTTTTTTTAAATGTATATGCATTTCAAATGAATGGATTATAGCATCAAAAAAAAGAAAAAACACGTAAAGCTAGACCTACAGTGGTAATCCAATGCTAAAATGAAAAAAATGAAAAATAATAATTAAATACAGTGTAAAAATGAAGTAAAAATAATTTTTAAAGATCCGTATTATGGTTACCAGTTTCTGTGATTGACAAGCATGAAATCCTTATTACAGGTTATTTAGAATCATAACCAAAGGCATAGAACCCCTACCATTTATATATCCCCACACAGAAAATCCTCTAAGCATACTAGAAATGGCCTAGTGGGTTGAACCAAAGCGTCTAGCTCTGGATCTCGTCTCTGAAATCTCTCAACCATGTATACTGCAGAAAGACCTCAATACAGATTGACAATGATGTGCCCCTAAGTGTTCTCCAACCACCACTGTACTCCTCATCCTTTCTTCCAATACTACTAATCAAAATGCCACATGAGGAAGTTAATAGGGTTTAAACCGCATCACAACAAGACTTTGAGTGAAAAGATATGGATTTTTTCACCTACTGAATGTATTTAAAAAGTTTTATAAGCTTCTCTGAATATGAATGTAATATTCTCCTCCTCACAGCATTCTGTAACTGCATTTATTAATGTTTTAGGGACAATTTCAGGTAACTATAATAGGTAGAGCTATAGCAAATAAAGCATCAGTATCACAAGATAAAATCAACTATATTAACCTAGAAAGAGGAAAAAAAGGGGTGGGGGGTGGACCTGGCTAACCACAGAGATATATACTGTATTTACCAGATTGTAAGATCAGTTACACACCAAAACAATATTCTATTTCCAAGGACTGTAGGATTTCTGAAGTTTTCAAATACTATTTAGACTAGCAAAAGTATAATATAATAGTTACATTGCTTTATTGGTGAAATCTCCTTCCTGAAGCCTGTCACAGAAATAATTAAGGTCAAAATTACAAAGTATTACCCAGCTTCAGTGAAACAGAATGAAAAATAAATAAAATTGAGTTGTCTAATATTCATTCAGATATAAAACCTGCTTCTCCAACTGTGAGTCTGATTTTAGCTATATTTCCTCTACCAAGCAGAACCCTGATAACAGGGAAAATTACTAGTAAATAGCATCAGAAGAGATCAGTGATGTTGAGATTACATTCCTGATTTTGACCTTTTTCTCTACTACTCAGAGAAATTATTTTTATTTCCTACAGAATTAGGCAGAGCTGATCTTGTAGGAATAGTGAGGGGAGCTTTCTGATACCTCAGCAATGTACAAATACCTGCAAACAAAAACTAAGTTAGCTTTTATGTCTTCACTTACAATTTAATTCTGACAAGATGAAATTGTCCCTTCAGAATGCTTTCTGCTCTTGGATGTACTTAAACATATTTAAACTGATCACAGATAAAAAGTTCTTCCATTTATCTGGCAATACCAACAAAACTTGTCACAGTATTAAATCAGTCAAAAATAAAAAGTAATTTACAGGTCTTGCAGTAAAAGGAGAGAAGAAAGCTTACCTATGTGTAATGCTCACGGTATTACCAGCCCCTATCATATAAACCACTCAGGATTCAACCACATCCCCTGGTCTAAGAACCACAGATACAACTTTTAACTTTTTTCTTTCTTTTAACCATTAACCACCTGAAAGCTGTTTTCACACGTTAGCCCTTCCTTCATTGCCATGTGTTACAAATTCTTGCCAGGTTGTAAATTTTCTACTGTGTATTTCAGCCAACTCCACCAATATGCTGTGAATTCCTGACCACTTCGGCACATCAGCTGAGGGACGTGTTATGGCCTACTTCTTCATGCTTTCACCCTGCTTCTGTTATTTGAACGAAGCCATCGAAGAACAACGCAAATACTTCCCACAAATAAATTCCAAAACTCAGTTTTAGGAAAAATGCTTTAGTGGTTTTTATAAAATGTTTTCAACTGTTCCGGCAGAAAGCCCCATAGTCCCAAAACCAAAATGCTAACCACCTACAGCTGAAACAGCAAATAAACAGAGACACTAATGAGGATTATAAAAACATACATCGTGGTAGGTAGCAGTCCCAGTGGAGTGAACAAAAGATTTTTTCCCCCTGTTTTTAGGAGCTTATTTGTCTGTGGTATTTTGTTTTGTTGGTGGTGGCTTTTGTTTGTTTGTCTTTTAACTGTGGAACAAAGAAGAGAAGAATAAACAGAAAACTGGGAAATAAATGGCAGTTTTGTGAGACACTCAGATACGACTGTCGTGGACACTTCAATAAGGAGCCGATGAAAATGAACAGTCTATGTGAAATGTCAACATCAGAGTCCTGAAGCAGGGATTTCAAAGCAAGTAAGCAGAGAGAGGGTCTAATGGGCCTTGAAAATTAAAGACAAAAACTGTGCCATGTTTGAGTAAGACCCAATGGAGGAATGAAAAGTATTTGGGAACATAATTAAGACAAGATCATGATAACAATCAGCATTTGGAACAGAGAAGTTCCCTTATAAAGCCACAAGATGATGATAACCACTTCAACAATTAAAGTTGTTTGAAACATGTCACACCAAAGCTTTAATGCCAGATGTTATTAGAAGATTTAGATATTGCCTGATTACAGAACCTAGATCAAAACGCCAGATTATTCAACATATACATTTTACATACACATATGGGAAAAAAAAATAGACATCTTGTTTGCACCGTCTAGGTAATCATCTTTTAAGACTTTTTCTTAAAGTAATCTGTAATTTAGTTATGTTTTAGTCAAATCTTTAACAAATTTCAAAAACCTGATGAAAACACTGATACTTAAAACTACCAAATTAATCAAAATCAACAGCAACTATTTTTATCTATAGACTTTTATTTTTATATAGGCCTTGTTTTGGCACAACCCCTATTTTTAAACCAGTGGAAACTCCTACGGTTCTTGTTCTCTTATTTTTGCCTGCTATTTCTTTATGTTTTCACCAGATGAGTAAGACAGCCTGAGATACAAATCTCTTTTTAATAACGAACACCTGGGACAGGAGGTACAACAACAAGAATTACAGAAAGAAATTACAAAAGAAACGAAGAAATTAGTGCCTGATAGCCAGAACAAACCACAGAAGTGGAAAAGGCAACCTGATGGCTACAGTAACATGCCATATACATTTCCTATTGTAATGCAGTTGCATTACGATATGATTAGTATGATTAGTGAAGAGTAAGAACTTTCAGAACATATTGCTGTCAGTTCCCACCAAGTCAATGGAACTTGCTGTGCATTGGTCATTAAAATACAACTTGAAGAAAAAAAAAAATACATGCAGGGAGGACAGACTTCGAAATTCTGCTATTAATAAATACTCATCACCCTTCTGAATATGACAATGACATTGAGTAATTCCATTAAGAAAAACCAATTGTCTCTCGCTCAACTTCATGAAAAATGTTGGTCTCAGAAATTTGAAACACAGACGTGAGTCACTATCTAAACAAGAACAAGACAACAGGAGAGAATATTAGGAAATGTTAAGTTTATGAGAAAAAAAATGATTTAATTTTAGCATATGTTGTTGCTTCAATGACAGTTTGAGATTAAACTGAAAACAAGGTGAAAAAATGCAGAAAGGCAGTAAATTTTTGAGCGGAACACAATAGCAGCCTTTCTCATGTGCATCATAAAGAGTAAGGAGGAGAAAAAAAAGTGCAGATAGAGCAGTGAATGAGAAAGGTATCCTAAATAAAAAAATGTTTTTCCTGAACTTACTGAAATGGAGAACTGTTTTGAAGATTTCCAATCACACAACTACTTTGAGCCAAGTTTTGATCCCTTACGAGCAGTGTGCAATGATCACCAAACCACAGACTAGGAACTGTGGAGTCTTAAGAGCTTCTGCTACTTTTAAAAAATTGATTCCCCAGTTATGGGAAACCAACACCTATCTCACTTGATAAATGAGTATTACTAGGACCCATGTCTCAAAAAAAATGACACAAATCTCCCAAAAAGTATAAGACTGTGTATGCAATGTACACCTGTGGCCAAAATGTAGATCAATAACTTGGATATTACCTGTTTAGCATACTACTGATAAAATGGGACTCAAAACAGAATGCACAGCAAACTGACATGTGTATCTAAATGAACTAGAGAACAGCTGGCATCTCAACATATGCATAGACATGGACGACTCGGAGCTTTTATGCTGCACGTGACCATCAGTCTGAAAATTCACCATTTTAATCTTGATTGGAACTGAAGTCCTCATTTTGAACACTCCAAATTTATACCATTTAAAGGCTAAGCCTTTCTTGGAATAATCATGCACAATTGACACCAATTTTAAATTAATTTTAGACAGTGTTCAAATCATTTTTTCATATTCTTAAATTCCAAGTTTTATATAGTTCACACTGTTACCTAGTCACAATCTAATCACAGGAAAAAGCATTTCCAACTTGAAACATCTTATTCTTTAAGAGATAAAAATTAGGAGTTTTCATTCAGCAACAATTTATGCAGCTTATACACACAAATTACTATGTAGTTAGCAGAAGAGCCAAAGCATTCAGCAACTCATAAAAGTCTTACTTTCATAGTCATAGAAGATGTTGAGAGAAAAACATGGATCTACAAATGTATAGATGTTTTGAAACGAGCTTTAGCAAATTATCACTTAGATTGCATCTTGTGTTCTGTTGCTGAGAAGGGTTTTCAAGAAGAGAACACATGGAGTAGAAAGAACAATGCCAAGAATAGAGGGATTCAGATCACAAGAGGTAAAATGTTTTCCTGACCTAGGCACAGCAAAACGGTATTTTCTTACCTCACTGAGTGTAACAATATATACACATTCTATACACTATTGTAGGAAACTCAAGTCATTGCTATCCCCCCCTCCTTTTTCCGACACAAAAACAAACAAACAAAAAAAAAAAAAACCACAACTTTTAGCAGAGAAGCAGCAATACAAATATATCTAAGAAAGCCACAGGAGGCTGGTTAGGAATGATTTTTCAGCATAACATTACAGGGTCACTTAGCCCAGAAGCAATGCACACCACTCCATGCAACTGATCTTAAAGTCCTGCACCATGTGAAACACACCTACTTTGCAATTATGCCACTATGGGGACATACGTAAGAATTTCAGGTGTTTAACTGAAACGTCCACCGATAAAGACAGGTTTTTTTCTTTTACTCTGTTACTTGTACTGGCTATTGACCACAACTTAGAACAAGATGAAAATCTAAGCCAGAATCTAACTAGTGTAAACATTATCCAAGTTCTACCAGCAAAGAAAAAATAAATAAAAAGAAAAAAAGAAAAAAAAAAAGAAACCATAGGCAAGCTTCAAAGGTCCCAATACTCTAAATAACCTCAATCCAGAAAGAAAGAAATCAATTCTTAACAATCCAAATGAACAGATAACCACACGCCTATTCAAAGCAGATTCACTCCTTATCTTATCCAGCAGTCTGATTTACACCAGAAAATAAACCAAGCTTCTAAGGCTCAAAATCAGCTTTTAAGAATTAGCTAAAATTTTACAGCTTATATATACACACGTAAGGTATATGAATATATAACACACACACACCCTGTATGCTGAAAACAGCTTGTTTGCAGAGAATGCCAAGACTAGAAATCCTGATGTAGTATCACCAATTCCTAGGGTGCCATGCCTTAAAAAGTTACAATACTTAAACAACAAAATGAGCTGTCCTATCCTGTCCTGAGTTTCAGACCATTTGGTGTGTTCTAAATGAAGGAATTGCACATTGGGAAAAAAACATTTCTCTACATCATACAAAGCGTTAAACTGAAAAGGAAGTACAAATGATCTTCGAAATTAACGCAGTCTTTTTCTTTTACAACAACAATACGCTCTACTGGAACATATATGCTGAGTTGCATGGTGAATTTTTACAACATCAAACCATTTCACCATGATGACAACTTTTAACCTTTTTTTTTTTTTTCCTGTGCCTTACCATTTTTCCAAAATGCTGTATTTGGTAACGCTCAAGTCTCTGAAAATCCAAGGTAAAGCACGCAGCAATTCAACTCAATTCAGTCCCCTGCTGGGAATGGCAATGCTTTGGGAACTATCTGTATCATGAATGCTGCATGCATTCATACTGGGTGGTGTTTAAATCTACTGAATGAAGATGAGGGCTCAGCGAGTCCACGGCAGCAAAAAACTGTTATAAGAACTGGGAATTACAGTGTCTGGCAAAACTGAATTTGTAATATGCAGGGATCAGGAAGAAAGGAGGCAATTCACTGGAGGAGTGCTATTAACCTTATACATTTCAGGAGGGAGGTTTCACTTGTAACTTGACCATGGCAGTAAGGGAACAAGCTCTGTCCTTGAGACCCAAATGAGTATATCATCTTGACATTGCCCTGCGCTGCATACCAGCACTCCAGGTTTCTGTTGCAGTGAGCTATGCAATTACACCTTCTTGAATATGTCCCAATGCAGCACTGTGTCTACCAGGCAGTGTTACTACACGTAACTGGTCCTGTGTGGAGCCAGCAGTTGGTCTCTATGATCCTTGTGGGTCCCTTCCAAGTCAGGATAGTCTACACTTCTACACTAAACTTGTTCCAGAATGCATCTGGGAAAGGTCTTAGCAATTCATGACAGTATAGCAGTACAACATTTTATATGTTCTGAAAAGTAAACGCAAGTCATCACTTTGCATTTGCCTGCTGTGCAGTGCTACATGTACCATGAATTCACGTGTTTTTCTGGATTCTTTGTATAGCCCTGGAGATAGAGACTCTATTGTATTTCCTCTCCAAGCTGTGAGAGAAGCTAGGTACAGAATACCTTATTTCAATATTTAAATGTCTAAGTAAGTAAAAGAAACTGTTCAGGATTATTATCTCTATGCTATAGTTGGGGAAGCAGACATTTGATATGTAAATGACCTTCTCAAAGTCAGAGAAGTGGCTGAATCAAGTACAGGAAATTAATAAAAATTCCCAATTTCCAGTTTCTGTTTTGGTAATAAGAACGGTAAGCCACATTTGACAAAGAAAAATACGTATGCACATACAAGGTTTTTATCTACCGAACATACACATTTTTTGTAGCTTTCAGTAATTTATGGTCTGAAATAGCTGAGGAGAGATGGATGTACTAAGAAAACTAAAATTTCTTCAGAAAGCAAATCTATTAAGATCCTTTGTTTTATATTTAGTACACTCCCCTTCTGCCACTGCTCTTTCTGATCATCCTCTTCCATTTCCAGGTGTATCTCCCCCCCAAATGAACAAATTGTTCGACCTCTACATAGAAGATGACTTAAGCATCTACTTCATTTACAGAAAGAAGTATAAAAAAAAAAAAAAAAGAGCTTTAGCAAGCCCCTTCTTACATTACCATTAGGGCAATCTAAAACAATATTTGAAACGCTTTTGAAATGTTTAGCCAAACTCAGTCATGACTTCACATTTACTGAAGTTGGAGTAATTTTATTTTTAAATGTGTGCAGCCCTACATTAGAGATCTGACCACTGTGTCTCTGTTTCCTTTCCAAATCAATCTGTGGTCTCCCTGGGCATACAAAGTGGTCACACTTCCTCTGGCCAGCAGAAGAAGAATTAACAAAACAACTCTTCCGAAGTAGGAACAGACTGACTTCATACCACATTATCAACTGATCCTCTAATGGCAACCCAAAGCTCTGTCTGAGACTATTGTCCCTTCCAATGCTCAGACATGAAGTAACAGAAGGCAATACCAAAGGCGGCTCCAAAACAATTCATGGGACTACCTGGCACAGCTCATCTGTGAACAATCACGCCCTTTTGTGAGATAAAGGCTGAAGTGTTCAAACAGTCGGGCTACTGGCAGGCAATCCACCTCAACAGACTACACAGATAAACAGTATTTACTTTTTCTTACCTGATGTGAGTTGCAGGAAGAGACTCATACTGGCGAGAAAGAAAGAGCTCTCTGTGCTTCAACTGATGTTTCTGTTTATCCGTCAAGTCAACCTCAATTGTAGTTTCAGACTCTTCTTCAACTTCTTCTGCAGAGAAGCAGAGCGTAGGTCGAAATTAACTCTGTTACATAACACCCTTGCAGCCATTTCACTTGACATTCCCCCCACCCCTTAGCAACCTCCCTTAGTATTGCAAAGAAAAGATGAGATTAATAGGTCTAGTTTATGTAACTTGACAGAATATTAAGCATTTTGAATTTGATACCTTCTACTTTAAGCCTTTAAAAATTATGCTGCTCTCCTACTGTACTATGCACTCATGTCTTTCACACAGCTGCAAGAACAATCCTGACAAAATTACTCACTCTTTTTTCATCTCTTTTCACTTTTTTTCTCTGGGTTTGCCACTTCTTTGCTGACCAGTTCCATTTTACGTATTCTGTTGCTGATGTCAGCATTGCTAGAAGTTTTACAAGCATCCTGGTGAAAAGCACTTTCTATGAAACTGAAAGTTACTGAATTAGCTGTATTGCCAAATCACACGCTAAGAAAACTGAACAACCTCACTGCCTTCCAAGATGTTAACCTAATAGAATCTGACAGGAAATATTCAAAATTATTTCTATTTTAAGCAATACAGCACTATAATAGGATGTTATTATTAGATATTATCATAAGATAACAGCAACTAAAACAGCAAGTATTAAACTCTACTTTAAAGTATGTTCGCAGTTGAAAACTTTTATAGTCAGTCTAATCTGAAATTGTCTAGCACTACCTTGAACATGATATAACTAAAGAAAAAGATTCCTTCTGAGGACTTAAACCATCTGTAAACTGGGAACATAGATGGAAAAAATAAAAGCAGATACTAAAAAGCGTCCCTTATAGATTTTAAAAGCAATGTTCACAGTGGTTGTTAGCATATCATACAGACAAACACACTGTCTAAAATAGTTATCATGGGATCTTCATGGTTGAGATCTGCCTTTGTAGTAGATTCCTGGGACATGCAGACCTCCAGTCTACACTCCCTAACTTCCCAGAAAGGACAAAGTCCCAGTGAACTTTATATGCAAAAAACAGGCACTTTAAATTTTCTAAGATTCGGCAATTTTCTACCTGCTCTATTATCTACAAGCTACTAAACCAAATATACTTTACAAAATATGCCTTAGGAATTAAAATTAAACAACGAAACCTCAGCATTAGCTAGTATTTCATGTAGCTACCTTAGAACAAATCACCTCATCTGCTCTTGCAAAGTAACACTTTTTACAAACAACCTACAGACTTCTCAAAATGAAGCCTGCCTGTATCTTCATGGCAACCACAATTCTCTCCAAATGCAACTTTATTATTTTTTTTTAATCATGCCTGCCTGTAGCTTATTCCACTTCTTTCTATAGAAGTGATAAAACACGGTCATCTCATATAACCAACTCCTCAAATCCAGTTCCATCGGCCACCGTAAGCCTACTTGGCTCTACACACAGTCACCATCCCTGTTTTGTAATGTATCGTGGGGATGTAGACTAACAAAAACAAAGCCCCACAGTCTCACCTGACACACACAGAGGTTCAAGTCAGATCACAACTGAGTTTAGAATTATTCTGACACCTATAATGCTAACAATAAATAAAGTGTAAAAAAAAATCCTGTGCAAAGACAAAGCATTTTTAAATTAAACTAATAAAGAAAAAAGGAATGAGTATTAAAATGTTTACGTTTCAAACAAACATTAGGTATGACCATTTATTACAATAAATGACTGTTACTAGCTACATTTGTATTTCAAAGTTAAAGCCTTAATATTTATTAACATATCCAGATGTGTCAGCAGTTTTTTTTTTTGTTTCTTTGTTTTAGTAAACATTCTGCTTGTAGCATTCTACAGGTCCAAAGTTCTCATTTGTCTATTTATTTCCTCTCCTTCCTGAATGATATCAAAAGTACAAGCTTATCTTTTGTTACAACCATCTGAAAACATCTGACAAGAAACAGCCCATTAGAAAGCAATTTAGGCATCCAAACACAGGTGTCCAGGGCCACATTAGACAGACCTGTAGAAAGCACCTGACTACCACTACGGCAGAAAACACAGAAGAATGTGTACCATTTTGAAGTGGCAGCAGGGAGCCAGGAATTATATTGCAAAGAGTTTAAAATGACTTTAGATGCCTATGTTCAAGTATCATAACAGCTCCCTTAGAGCGAGAAATTAGAAAAAATAATTGTATATTTATTGCACTAATCTTCCATAAGACAAGAAAGTATCGATTCAAGAGCCTGAAGCTGAAATCCTCTCTTACATGCATCACTTCAAAGATAACAAGCCCAAACATGAAAAAAAAAATATAATTTACTAAATTTTTCAGAAAAAAAGCACGTTTTACTCACAAAGATCTGACAAACCAGAAAGCAGGACTAATCATGGCCAGACACTGCACAGTTCCACTATTGATGCATGTAACTTATCACCAGAATAATTTTACAAGTTTCCTTTTTCGTAATAAAAACGCAAATAGTAATGCATTTTGCAAAACATGTAATAGTTTGTCCCAGCAATAACAAGCTGCATCTAGAAAGTGCACACTGGATAAAGTGAGAAAATTAAATATTTAAACTAATTTGTTCGATAGCAATGCAACAAATTCTGCATCTGACCAAACCTTTAGATACCTCTTTCAAACAAGGTTTTTGCATAGATCAGGCCTTAATGCCTAGGGGTGAAGAACTTTCAGTCCTTCTAAAGCTCTCTTCACCCCTGTGTCTTGTATTTGCAGTGCATATGCAATTTAATTTACCATCCAAGAAGAGGTTATTCCCGTCAAGAAGAGTGAAATGGAAGGTACCTACAGGAAATTATCATGCAGTGGCACCAAGTTGAGCACATTTTCAGTGCTCAGGAAGAGAAATAAAGCCATGGCTCAAAGGGAACAAATATTTTAATGGAGAAATATGGTAATGATATACACAGCATCATCATTCCCAGAATAAATTGAATTTTGTTTTCTATCTACAGTTGTTCAGCTTAAAAATATCTTGAAAGTCTGAGGTATGACTACAAAGACGAACACAATCAGATTTTCTAAATGACACAATACCCTCTAGGCCCTGGCCAAAGACGAAGATTACGTTTTGTAGCACTTTTCCTGCTCTACAAGAAATATTTCATTTAAAAGAAAAATCCTGAAGAGCAAAAGCAGGCATCTCTGGTGAGCTTTTAAAGCTTTAGGTCTATCTATTATACATGGGCTTTCTAATCAGCAATTGCTAATATTTGCTTTGATCCTGAGAACCAGAGTGGTCCAGTGATACTTTTGCTGGCAGTGGTACAGCCTTGGCCTTTCCCTTTTCCCTTGTAACTAAGGCCTATTTGACTCAAATAAGCAATAGATACTAGGAAAAAGCTGTAATCCTCACTCATTTTACATGTGCACTACCATTAAAAAAAAAAAAATACTTGTTTTCTATTTACTCTGTGGGATTCACTGTTTAGAAAAGTGTTCTTACTGAACTTAAGAGAGAGTTGTCCATGCCATAAACTTTTTTTTTTTAAATGGTTAAGTAATGTGGTGACTTAAGCTTGCCACCAGGAAGAAATGCTTATTTTTACACTTAAAATCAAAACAAGCTGAGGACAGACCTCTAGAAATATGACAAAACCATTTTATATTAAATGGTTTAAGAAAGTGACTTTAAAAAAATCCTGAAAGACACCTAAAAAGCTTTAAATGTGACTCAAACCACTCCATGGTTAAACAGCAGCTAGCAAACGTTGCTTTCCTCTAACCTATTACTTTTCCTTATCTAAGTCAAAATAACCCACCATACAATTCCCTTATCTACTGCAACAGAAAGTAAAAGAGACTGGATTAAACACTGAAGGCTATCGCCAGCACTGAAGGAGTATATATTGAGTTTTAAAAGGAAGAAGTTCTCCCTCTGTTGCCAACAAATTGCTGACCGTGTTAGTTTCAGCTAGAGGTTGGCTGGATCACAGAATCCCAGCTACACAAAATAATTCAGACTGTAAAGGGACACAAGAGGTCTCCAGCACAAAGTCCTCCTCCAAGCAGGCTCCACTGTGAAGTCAGCCCAGGTTACTCTACGTTTTATTCAGCTGGGTCTTGAAAACCTTCAAGGACAGAGACCAAAAAGCCTCTCTGGCAGCCAGCTCATGGCAAAAAAAAGCTGTTCCTTGTACCTAACCTGAATCACTCCTGTTTGAACTCAGTCACTGCAAAGAGCTCAACTCCATCACCCTTAAAATCTCCCCATAGGTATTAGCAGTCCATTTCTCCAGGTAGAAGCAGCTTTGATTCCCTCAGCCTCTCCTCCCCTCATGGAGACCTCTGATGAAACTCCTCCAGTGCATCCATAACTTCCCTGTATCGGGTGCCTAAAATTGGATGCCATACACACAGCACCGAGTTGCTGGAGGGGACAGCCACCTTCCTCCACCCACTGGCTAGGCACCTGGTGATACAGCCCTGGGTGCTGCTGTTTTGCCTCCTCTGTCACCAGGGCCCTGCCCTCTGCCAGCGCCTCAGGGCCTTTCCCACAGAGCTGCTTCCCCCCAGCCTGCTTCCCTGCCAGGGGCTCTTCCTTCCCTCAAACAGGACATGGCATTTTGTTCCTGCCGAGCTGTCTCCATGTTCCCGGTGTCCTGTTCCTCCTGCTTACTAGGTCTGTGTCAGCCCTCCCCTCTAGGGCAGCACCTGGCTCCCCCCAGGCAGTGTCAGCCTGGGCCCCGGGTCACTGATAAGGGCAGGTCCCAGTATACGAACACTAAACTGCTACCCTCTGGCTCAGACCATGCAGTTAGTTTTTTGTTCACCTCACTGCACTCCAATCCAGATTAATTCCAAGCTTGTGACCTAGTGTGCCCATCCAAAATGCTGCAGCTGGCATAAAAGGAAAAAGCAGGAATAAGGGCTGCAACTGGGAAGATGTTTTCATTTTTCCCCCCTTACAAGACCACTTGTTTCAACAGCAGCACAGGCTGATGCTGCATTAAACCAGCAGCATAACCACAATGCATTAACTTCCTACCTCTAAACTTAATTGCTTCCAGTTGTGAAACCGTATCTCAGCTTAGCTATACCCAGTTCACGCAAGATTTGAGAAATTTAACAAACTTACCAAACCTGCTTTAACTCCACAAATTGTGATAGTGGTTTTTAAAATACCTTTAAAATCCTATTTGATCAGCATAAATTTCAGTTCAAAGAACACCACTAAGCCCAACTTTAAGAACAACCTCTAAACTTTTTTCTTTTCCTGTACACCTTTGAGTACAGACTCAGCCCCAAAACTATATAAATGATGGGTATCGCCAACGTATTTTAAAACCTACAGATAAAAGGCCATGAATGCTGAACAGCAGCCAGTTTACCACGCACATTAGAGGAAAGACGGCGGTGCGTAAATCTTGTAAGCTTAGCTGGCTGCAGCAAAAACATCAAGCACACATTTGGCAGTTAGACACTACAGCAGAAAGAATTACAAATATAGATTTGGGGGGATAGGGAGCAAATCTATTTGCTGCCAAAACGAGTACAAAAGATAAACATTAAGTCTGACTATACGAACAACTCTATTCAGACTGTGAACGAAGAACTCTCTTCACCGAGCAGTTGGCCAATTTGTTCAGTCTGCATGAAGTTCCTTGCCACATGTGGTGTTGTACCAACTTCACTGTGATATTTAACCCCCCAGTGCTACAGTAAAGCAGTTTAATCAACTTTGTGAGCTAGACTACACATAGTTATACTGTCACTTTGACTGAGAAAGTGTTTACTAAAGCTGAATTAATTAGCTCTACTTACACCGTGTCTGTTAGTAGAATATCAGATGGCTGGCAGAATACGTGACATCCGCCTGATATCTGCTGTTACTGTCAGGTAGGATCAGAAATCCAAAGTGCAATTTGTATGGGTTCTGAGTCATTTAGCTACCTACTGTGTGAACCTGAACAATTTAGCAGGTAGAAAAAAGATTGGTTGGTTATGCTTACAGGGAACAGGTGTACTTTTAATTCCTCCTGGATAGCACAGATACACACATTTCCTCTAAGGGGTTTTCCATTTTCTTGCACAATTATCCAAGCAATCCTTTCACACTACATCATCATAATTTTTCTAAAGGAGGTCACAAAACAAAGAAATAATTCTTAATGGTTGTGGAGTGTAATTAAGATGCCACACCTACTCTCCATCAATAAAAAGTATTTCTAAAATTACGTAGGTTTTTTTGAGTACTTCTAAGGGGCATGTTATAGCGTAGTAATTCACGGAATGACAGTCATATATAACTTAGTAACTATTTTGTGTTTGACACAGGCTTGTAGCAAAAATATTTAATGAAAGCTATCACATCAGAAAACGCTCCATTCCAAAACCTGATGGACAGATTTTTTGGATAACTGGTTTTAAAGATTTTTGAGAACAAGGAGCTTGTGGGTAAGAGGCAAGGAAGGACTACCTTCATAAGCAGTACAAATCGTAGTGTGCTACATTAACAAATATATCATAATAAATTAAATGCTACACAACTAAATGCAGATGTAAGCACATTATAGTTTCACAGCGTTATCCACTGCTGCAAACTAGCTTATGACAACATTGCAAAACAGAAGGGTCTCACAGAAGTGTGAAAACAGTGACGTGCAAGCAATGATGAAACAGCTGGCAATCTCATATCATAAACCTAGATGCAGATTTTTCAGTTTCCCTTCTCTCTCCTCCCTCCCTTAACCTGGTTTCCGTCTCACCTATTCAAATGGAAACTCCTTCAAAAGGGAAAATATCCTGTTACAGGTTATTTTGCATTTCATCATGTGAACCTGTTGCATTTCATCATGTGAACACCTTTATAAACTGAAGCAACCTGTTGCGGCATGTGCAGAGCAACAGTCCTCTGCAGTGCTCTTTTACACAGTTCCTTGGTACAGGCAGCAAACAGCATACTCAAAATTGTGCCATGGACAAAGCTATTTGCATCATGATTATCATTTTCAATGTACAATTACTGGATCATGCTCATCAATTGAACAAGAGGCCAACTAGTTATTTTTCAAAGTACAAACATATTTAGGGCTGCAATGGGAAGGCGTGTTAAAAGTTTTAGTTCTACCTTCAAATCCAGGCTGGCAAACCACACAAGAGAGCAAGAGTGAACACAAGCAACCTGACACTGCCCAAGAAAAAAAAAATTAGCATCTGGCTCAAAAAATATGAAGGCCATCTACAACAATACCACATCGGTAAGAGAGTATGCTCTTCTCAACATCATTGTTCTTTCAGAGCAGCACAAACATGAGGATCACTTGGTACCAAGGTATCAGACAGAATCACACAATCACAAAGGTCAGAAGGGATATTAAAGATGACCTAGTTCCAACTCCCCTGCCACAGGCAGGGACACCATCCACTAAATCAGGTTGCCCAAAGCCCATTCCAACCTGGCCTTGAACACCTCCAGGGATAGGGCATCCACAGCTTCTCTGGGAAGCCTATGCCAGTGCCTCACCACCCTCTGAGGGAAGAATTTCCTCCTAACGTTTAATATAAGCCTCCCCTGTTAGAAGCCATTCCCCTTTGCTCTATCACTACCTGTCTGAGTAAAAAGTTACCCTCCATCTATTTTATAAGCCCTTTTAAGTACCGAAAGGCCCCAATGAGGTCTCCCTGGAGCCTTCTCTTCTCCAGGCTGAATATCCCCAGCTCTCTCAGCCTGTCTTCATAGGAGAGGTGCTCCATACCTCTGATCATCTTTGTGGCCTCCTCTGGACATGATCAAACAGCCCCACATCCCTCTCACACTAGGGACCTCAGGGCTGGACACAGCACTCCAGGTGGGGCCTCACAAGGGCAGAGCAGAGGGGGACAATCACCTTTCTCGCCCTGCTGGCCACCCCTCTGTTGATGCAGCCCAGGACACAGTTGGCCTTCTGGGCTGCAAGCTCGCACTGCTGGCTTGCGTCAAGCTTTTCCTTTACCAGAACCCCCAAGTCCTTCTCTGGTCTCAATGACTTCTCCCAGACTGTGCTCATGTCTGGGGTTGTCCCAACCCAGGTGCAGCACCATGCACCTGGCCTTGTTGAAGATCAGTTTTCACATGGGCCCAATTCTCAAGCCTGTCCAGGTCCCTTTGGATGCCATCCCTTTCTTCTGTTTTATCAACTGCACCACTCAGTTTGGTTTCATTTGCAAACTTGCTGAGGGTGCACTCAATCCAATCGTCCATGTCACTGATCAAGACATTAAACAGCACCAGACCCAAGATGGAGGGACACCTCAGATGTCCCTGAGGCATGCCACTTATCACTGACCTCCACCTGGACACAGAGCCACTGACCACCACTCTCTGGGTGTGACCTTCAAGACAATTCCTTATCCACTGAATGGTCTACCTTCCAAATCCATCTCTCTTATCTGGAGATCAGGATGTCAAGTGGGACCATGTCAATGGCCTCGTGGAAGTCCTGGTAGATGACATCGGTTGGTCTTTCCTTGTCAACTGATGCAGTCACTCCATCACAAAAGGCCAACAGATTGGTCAGGCAGGATTTGCTCTTGATGAAGCCATGCTGGCTATTTCAGATCACTTCCTGGTCTTGCATGTGCCTTAACATTGCTTCCAGGAGGATCTGTCCCATGATCTTGCCAGGCACAGAGGGGAGACTCACCAGCCTAGCTCCCTTCCTTTCTACCCTTTTTAAAAATCAAAATGATCACAACTCTTCACCCTCATGATTAATTATCAGACCTGATTTTGAGCAATGAGAGATGCTTATCTTCCATTTACATAAGACTGATCCTATTAGCAACTTTTCCCATCACTTGGATTTCAACTTTTCTGTACAAACCACCTGCTCATAAGATCTTGTTTTAAATGGTCTTTCCTTTAAAATAGAAAAGGTATGCCTGAATTAGTTAACAAGTGGTAAAATTGCCTCTCCTTAGTAAAATGCAGTGAAAATATTTTAAAAAAACATGCATCACAGAGAACTAAGAACACCAAAATTCTTTTAAGCTTTCTGTAGGAGTCCGCATTTAAGAACTATACTATTGTTTTATTTTATAGTAATACAACAACAATCAGAGTTTCAGAGATCTAAACTGTTTTTTCTAACAAGCAATTCATATCCGCAGTAGCAGGTATAAACAGCTTTTCAAAATGTGTTGGCAAAGAAAAGGCACAGATTGTAGAAGCACTTTCCTACCCCTACTCTGAATGGCATATGATTCTGCTTATAAAACACAGACGATTTATCTTCTACAATATCTCCTTCCAGAAGGGATGAATTTTGTTTGATTTTTACAGGGAGGAAAGAAGGAAAGCAAAAATGCAAAGAAAACAATTTGTGTATCCTGTTCCTGAGTAAAGTTAACTGAGACACATTAAAGTTCTATGTCCAGGATTTTAAAATGAGAAGAATATTATCCATGTCTACTAAACGCCAGCATGGTAAGATTTTTTCTGTTTACAGACCTAATGATATGAGCAGGAAGAAAAGTTCATTCACTCTGATAGTCTAAGACTTGAAAGTTACATTTTTTTCCATCTTTAAC